>NW_028277112.1:21000000-21625000 GCF_059951505.1 Python bivittatus
GCTGACATAGACTCTTAGCACATTAACCTGTTTCTTGATCTGATTCTTTTTAAACTGTTCATTTGGAATTTCAGCTACACCTCATGCTTTCCTAGGTGCATACTTCAATTTCAAGTAGAATTCTTGAATATATTCCCTCTCTACAAATGATTGTCATTCTGTATTCCTGTCAGTAAAGAGTTTTCAGTATAGTTTTTCCATTTTTCTTTTAACCGCACTTGCCTCTATTTTCTGTGTTCCATGACCACCTTAGTTGTAAATTTTCTTAGTAATTTCCTTGATCTTTTTAAAAAGACCTCTTATTTTTTTTTCTTATATCCCTTTATTTGTTAGCACTTTTTAATGAGCTATCATTCCTTGTCCTTTTTCATTTTACTTTGTTATCCTGTGTTTAATTATTGTATTGTATATCCTTCTTGCTGCCCTAGGCCTTCATTCCCTATCTTCTGCTGACTAGCACGATTGCTTGTTCTGCAAACCACTTGAATCTTTTCTTCTGTGAAATGCTGAATTTGCTTTTCCTGCTTTGGATTTCATACTATCTCCTATCTCTCCCCACAGCAACTCAGGTTCCCTTCTACATGAATTAAGTACATAGAACCTGTTTGTCACATTGATCGTACATTTTGGCTGTATGGTTTCTGAGTCATATCTTGTTGGCATACCTACTTGTGAGAGGGTTCCAATTAAGTTATGGTACAAACCACAGACCAATGTTTTCCTTTGATATTTATACAATGTTGGTTTATTATACAAAACATACACTTCTAGTGTGTTAACCTAATGTATACAACCAATCTACTTATCTGTGCCTAATATATTTATAAGTGACAATGTTATAGCTGTAAGTGAAAAGTGCTAATACTTAACAAACTTACAAGTTTCCCTTTTTGCCTGTGTTTTTTAACTTTTCCAACAATAAGGCAGTATTGCCACAGTTCTTTCCTTAGCCCTCACCTTTAAGGACTGGGAATTCTGTTCCTTTTACTCAGGGCTTAATGCCCTTACACCTTAGTAGGTGCTGCTGAAGTTTGAAGTAGCCTTGTAATGGCTCCATTTTACTGAGTGGTTTCTCTGGCTCTCAGTCCTTATTAATTCATAGGAGGGAGAAAATTACTTGTTGGCTGGCTATAGCTGGCCTGGATCTTTGAAAGATTTCTGATGTTATAAGGCTCTGCTACTCTTTTCTCAGCATAGTAGCTTCTGGGTCTCTTTGCTCATTCTACCAATTGTTTTGATCTCACCTCCTCCACCCACAACTGACCATTTTAGCTCTCCCATGCACTTGCCTTTCTCTCATCCGCTGACAGCCACACCCTGTGCCTTCAGCATTCCTCTTATATCTCCCTGCAGTACAGGCCTGGTCCTTGCTCTCTTAAAGTCCCAGGGGCACAATCCATAGGGAAGGAAAACTCAGGTCACCAGCTTTAAGTCTTTCCTTCCACATTCCTTCCCCCTTTTATTGAGGGTCCCTTGTACCTGGCCAGCCTTTTGTCTTTGTTAGCTGTTTGATAAGAGGCTTGGGGTTCTGTACTCACTCCATAGCATGATCAGTAGTCTGCTAGGATGTTCTGTTTTCCAGCTTGATGTTGAATGGTAAACCTGTATGATTGTAATGATAGGTACCATCTAGTAATCCTTGGGTTACTGTCCTTCATTTGGTGGATCCCCATGAGTGGCTGATGGTCAGTGATGACTTGGAAACCTCATCCCCATAGATAGACTTTAAGTTCCTCAATAGTCCATCATAGTGCCAAGGCCTCTTTTTCGATGGTGCTATATGTTTGCTGTCCTGGTGCCAGTTTCTTAACCAAGTACATGACAGGATGATCATCATTATAGTTCTGTACTACGGCTGCTCCTAGTCCCACTCCAGATGCATCTATGAAGGGTCAAAGTTGACTCCGCATAGGACAGGCTTGCTGCATAAGGCATTTCTCAAGTCCTTAAATGCTTGTTCACATTTAGGAGTCCAATGCACCTTATTGGGTTCTGTCTTCCATATAAGGTCTATAAGAGCTTGAGTCCAGGTGGCAAAAGGGGAAGTAAACTTACTGTAATAGCCTACCAAACCTAAAAATGACTTGACTTGCTTTTTGGTTTGGGGTTGGTCTATTTTCTCTAAGGCTGCTACCTTTTATATATTTGGTTTTACCTTCCCATTTCTTACTGTGTATCCTAAATACCTAATCTCTGTAAACCCCAATTGATATTTATAGTCACATCTTCTTTTAAGCATGTTATGACTTTTTCTAAATGTTTTAAATGTTCCCCCCAGCTTTTGCTATATATGAC
The DNA here is from genome assembly GCF_059951505.1 of Python bivittatus. NCBI lineage: Eukaryota > Metazoa > Chordata > Lepidosauria > Squamata > Pythonidae > Python > Python bivittatus. The sequence continues at coordinate 21,002,296 of NW_028277112.1, forward strand.
CGTGTCATCTAAATACACTCCACATCAACTACCTCATCTTGTAAGTATTCTATTCATAAGCCTTTGGAAGGTTGTGGGTGCCTCATGCAACCCAAAAGGCATTTTTGTAATTTGATAAAGACCCTGAGGGGTAGCAAATGCCATTTTTTATCTAGATTCCTTTTCTAATGGAATCTGCCAATAACCCTTCGTCAGGTCAAGCATTGAGAGATACTTGGCATTGCCCAATTGGTTTATTAACTTATCTATGCATGGCAGAGGGTAACTGTCAGACTTGCCAAAATTATCTTACTCGTTCTTGTGGATCATAGAGGTACTGTTGAAACCTTTGCCAATACATATATTTAGTTACCTCATACCTAAACAATACAGCTTCTTTATTGTAATCAGAAACCTGTCAAGCAGGAAGCCCTGTATATGCTCTGAAGGCCTTTCCAGTTACACATGGAACTAATCTATTCACCCATTCCTCTTTTGGCCATCTGCAAGTAGCTGCAACATATTCAAATGTTGCAAAGAAGGATTCAATGTCCTCTTCCTCTGCTACTTTAGGAATCTTTCAATCCTTAGGTCCTTCTTTTGAGTAAGTGGTAAGAAAAGAGAGGGGGGAGTGACTGGAGGAATTCGTGTTCCTTTCAAATGGACAATTTACTCCCTAAATTCTTCCCTTCTGGCCTCTTTCCAGCCTTTTCCTTTCTAATTGATCTCTTCAGTCAGTCTCTTTCCAAGCTCTCTCCTCCTCCTCCCCTTCAAAATAGGTGAACTTTTTCCTCCTCCTCCTCCTTTCTGAGTAATTTTCTCCTTTCTTCCTCCTGCTGCCTAGGCATTTCCCTCATAATTTCTAGCCATGCATTAGGGGAAGGCTGTTTACTCTGAGTCTCTACAAGTGGGGTAGGTCTGCCTTACCCCTATCAATTCTTTTTCCTCTTCCATGTCTAACTTCCTTATGTAAGCTCTTGTGTGTGGGTAGGTATCTGTAGAGAGTACCTTACAATCACCTGGAGTACTGTAGTCCCTCTAGGTCCAAACTCCCTCTTTCTAGTTGTTAAGTGTGTCTTTCATTTCATTCAGTACTTTGGGGTTTCTTACCCAATACTGTACCATCCCATTGCTACCACCAATTATGAAAGGGTTCCAATTTCTTTAATACTCTTTTAATTTTCTAAGTTTAACTCATATATTTTATGCTGACACATTATGGTCTGTCCATTATCCCCACCTAAAAGTATCTTGGCCAACCGATTTGCACTTCTCCATTTTTTTGTTTCCTATTATGTGCCAGATTCATTCTGATACTATCCATCTAGTGACATCCATTTGTAGAGGTTGTGTTCATGTTGCTTGAAGGAGTGTTGAAGAATAATCTTATTAGAATTGCATTAATCTATTTCTGCATTATCAAATTTATCCAATCCTTATCTTATATAATTCCAGGTTCCTCCATTTCTCCCAGCATTCCAATCACTTAGTAGTAGTAGTAGTAGTAGTAGTAGTAGTAGTAGTAGTATATCTTTTCTTGATGCTGCATCTAGCATTCCTTGCAATTTACCATACAATTCCTCAATGTTTTTCTCTATTGTGTTTGTACTAGGTGCATACATTGGTATAACATTGTTATTTACTGGTTATCCACTAATTCTAATAAATATTAAGTGTTTTCCTTGTCTATGTTTCTCACATTCCATGTTCTGATTATATGTGCCTTGTAAAGCAAGAAATTCCTTTTTCCATACTGGTAGTATCAGTGACAAACCTTCTTTGCAACTTTGGTCCAGCCACATCAATGTTCTAGAACTACTTATGGAAGTTCTGTGTTCTTCCCCAGTAACTAGAGGAGGGTCTTCCAGATTGGAGCTGAGGCAGGGCCTCTTACCTGCTGCCAAACATATTTATAAGATTCAGCCAAGTCCGTAGAGCTTTCTTGGCAAAAGTGCAGAATTGGTTTGCCATCACATTCTCGGTCATCAGATTGATGGAACTGACAGGATTGTGTTCATTCTTCTCCTAGTGTCCTAGTGAGGAGACAGAGCCAAAAAATAACTTATGTTCTGTCCCTTGTGAGGAAATCATTAGTGAGAGATTGTGAGAATACTGAAAAAGAAATAGGAGGATTTGTAGACATAATCAACAATTAGGAAAGTTTGTTAGTGGCTTACCTAATAAATGGCAACTCAGTCCAGGATGCACAAAGCCTAGGAAAAAGAGATTCAAAACTTTCAAGAGACTCCACCTTAATGAATGCAATGTTAAAAGAGGGCTGAAGATTCCTATCACTGTTTCCAGGTTCTGGTACTGTACCCCTCATTCTTGTATTAAAACTCCTTATAGAAATCTGTGACATTCTTGCTTTTTTAATGATTCTGTGTTGTAAAGGGCTTGACACTATCCTTCAGATTTGGCTCTGACTTCTCAAGAACAGCAGCATCCTGTTGCCCCCCATCTTTACAGCTGAAAATTGGAAGGAAGGGAAGGGAAGGGAAGGGAGATTTGGGCTGCAGAAGAGCAGACCATTGCATGAGAATGAATTGTCACTTTTTTTACCTTGTTTAGCCACTAAACATTAGGTCACTATGGACATCACTAGGAGACTTAGTGGCACTTGTGTGGGACTAATTACTACATTCTCTGGAATGTAACCAAGGAAGCCAGCAGATAAAACTTCCCCACTCCACTCCACCCCACCCCACCCCAATATGGAATGTAGCAACACCAGTAGCAGCAGAAGATCAGAGAAAGTCTCTTGGGTTCATAGAAGACATGGTGGTAGAGCACTGTTTTTAACAAAGCAGTGTAACAGTGTACACAGCAACAAGCAATGTAGTAGATTCTCTGCATGAGGACTGCTTTCACTAAGGACCAGAATATACAATGTTGGATGGAGTCCTCTCCCCAACACACACATTAATGTTATGAGAGGCTACAGCAGTTTACAGTTGTTAATAGACTCACCAGGCAAACTGTTTTTGAAGGAGCAGAGAGAGTTTGAAGACACATCAAGAAAATCTCAAGAAAAGGTTTTGGCAGCTATGGAAGCCTTCACAGATCAGTATTGCTTCAATGAGTCCACTGAGCATAATTTGCTTCTTAATGCTAGCAGTCTCTGACCCTGCCCAAGCACAGCTGGCCTTGAATAGATCAAGTTTCCTTTTGAAGATTACTGTTGAGTAGCTTGCTATATCCAGCTGTTCCTTGCCATAGCTGAGGAGTCCTATGCTTCTCTGTGTTTTAATGCTTTATTCGGATGTCAGTTTGTGAACTCTAGGTAGTAAAGCTCCTGGTCTGTGTGAGAATAATTGCTGGGTCCTAGAAGCAAATGGCCTCTTGTTGAATTGCTGCCTCCTGGTCCTTTTCTTCATCTGTAGAGGATACTTGAGACTTGACCATGACACAAGGTGAACTGATGCATCTCTTTGACCAAGTCTTGATTGAAAAGTTGAGCAACAGAGGGAAGTGTTATGGTGGCTCTCTTCCTTCAGGTCAGTTCCACTTGGTGTTGACTGGAGGAGGAGGAGGTCACTCCGTAGTCCTTTCCTCTGTCAGATGCCACACAGGGCTTGACTCTCTCTCTCCTCCTATTCAGCAGCTACATGAAACTGCTAGTTTAGGTCATGTGCTGATTTGGGGTTCAGTATCATCAGAACACTGATGATACCCAGTTAAATGTTCAACCCCGGGCTGACCAACAGTGAGGCTGTTGAGGTTCTGTCTCTGTGCCTATATGGATCTGGATAGGGAGGAACGGTCTCCAACTCAATTCTACCAAGACCAAATGGCTGTGGGCATTGGGCCATCTGGTTCCTTTTTGACCTTGGATGGGGTTATGCTTCTTCATTCAAAGGTGGTGCACAATCTGGGGTTTTTCATGGATTCACAGCTCCTACTTGATGAGCAGATGGCAGCTGTGGCCAAGAAAGCCTTTGCACAGCTTCCTATGGGGCACCAATTGACCCCTTTCATGGATCAGGAAGCCCGTTCAGACAATTATTCATACCATAGTTACCTCACAGCTTAACTATTGCAACACACTCTACATGGGGCCATCCTTGAAGGCTACTTGGAAGCTTCAACTGGTCCATAATGCAGTCAATCAGGCAGTTATGGGCATGCCTTGCATGATCATGAACTCTGCATGATTATGTGACACTTCTGCTCTAGGAGCTGCACTGGTTGCTAGTTTACTTCTGGGTGTAATTTAAGGTGTTACAACTTATAAAGCCCTATATGGCATAGGGCCTAGTTATTTGACGGACTGCTTATATCCCATGGTATCTGCCTGGCTCATTTGAGCTGACAGGGTTGGCATGCTCCAGGTTCCTTTGACTGAACAATGTCATCCAGGAAGCGCATCTTTCCTGTTAAGGTGCCTGCCGTCTGGAATAAGGTTCTCACTGAGATCTGGAGGGCTCCAAAAGGTCATAAAGACTTGGCTGTTCTCCCAGGCTTTAGGTTATGGTGGCTGGAGCCCTCTCCAGTGGATGCTAGATGTTGGTGAGATGTTTTGGGTTGTCTGCCAGGTTTGCTATCTTGTTCTTTCCTTTTCTTCTTTTCTAACTTAACTTTGTTGTTTCTTATATTGTTTGATGTTTTGTGAGCTGCTCAGAGTCATTTGGAGTTGAGCAGCATCAAATTGAATAAAATAGGTAAGTACAGCACCCACACACCTGAGAAGAGATGCTACAGGCTGCCCTTCCTCAGAACATGAATATGGAACAGCTCATATCTCTCCAAGGGAGATAACCAGCAGCCCTATCCAACATACAGCTTTTGTGGGACTCCAAAACAAAACAAGAGTTTTCTAAACAGGAAGCTATCTCCCTCACCCCTCACTCATATGTACCTACAAGGTACAGGCTGTTCAAACCAGAACTATTCCCAATATTGTTGGGGAAGGACTTTCATCTATTGCCTACAGAAGTCACATCAAGGAGACTGAGGAATAACTCTTGCATGACAACTCAGCCAATCAAGTATGTGCCAAATTCTGGTGCACCTGGGAAATCAGTTCCTCTGGCAAATGGGTGAGGGAGATAGATTTGGGGAGATCTTGGAGTTCTAAAAGAAACCAAGGGGTAATTTTTTATTTTTGCCAGTTTCCAAGGGCAAAGAAAAACACAAAAGGATTCATCAAGCTATATAAAACTGTATGAGCCAAAAGGCACTCGGGGGCGGCTTCCCTGTTTCACTCCTCCAAACACCGTATCAAGAAGATGCAATGCACCCTTATCTTCACATATTGGTCTACTTTTAATCATCAAGAAAAGTTAAAACATGACAGGACAATCCAGGCATATTATGCTTCCACGCCCACTCAAGCAAGGCAAATTCCTTGCTTCGCATCAGCTCAGGCCGGCCCAGCCTCGTCAAACAATCTCCAAGTCCAAATTGTCCCTTTCCAAAGCTGCTGAAAGAACAATTCTTTCTGAGGGGAAGAATCATAAACCTCCAAGGGGCAGAGGAATGGTCAGTCAAACGCCGAACTTCATCTCAGCTTCCCCTGACAACAAGCAGCTTCCAAGGATGGCCCACTGAAGAGAGATCTGCTACCAGTGAGAGGGAGGATTTATGGCCAGTTCTTAAAGGAGACCTGCTGGATGGAAGCTACCCTTGTTATTCCATACAAAAACCCAAAAGAAACACATGGTATGAAGAATATGCCTGAAACATGAATTTGTCAAGCTATAAATCATGTATTACAAATAGGTGGTATGGACTTATTTTGTGAGAGAGCATGTCCATTTTTTTCACCATTCCCAAGAAAAATGGGAAGTGGAGAGCGATCCTGAATCTTGAGCTGCTTAAGAGTTCACCAGAGAACCTTCAAGATGGAGACAGGTAGAGGCAATCTTACGGGGCAATGTTTTTGCATTAGTAGACATATTGGAGGCTAGTTTTTACATCCCGTTAATTTAGCCCACTGAAGATTCCTTGGGTTCTCCAGTGACAGCAATCAATTCCAGTTCTCTTCAGCCTGGTTTCAGCTATCAGGGGGTTTATCAAGATGATGGCAGTGCTGATAAATCCTCACATTGCCAGGTGTGACAATCATGAAACTGTCTTGCATACAGGGGATGATGATAGCAACCATAATAGGTTTATCTACACTCCAGTTATTTACAATGTCTTTTGTACTTCACCAGACCAAAATTGTTTATCTTGAGGGCAATCTGCTGGTTGAAGAGAAATGACTTGCTCTGCTTTTGGTGGCTGAATCTAGCCAGCTTGTTTTGGGATGCTCTACTCAGAGCAAACCAGGGCACAAACCCCATCAGATACTAGCCTACCAGGCAGGGGAGCTCATATAGTGAACCACTTTGTTCAGTCAGTAGTTGAGCCACAGTGTATCCTTTCCCATCAACTAGGTGGAACTTACAGTAATCTGCCAGGCTTGACCACCCAGACACTCTAAGCCATCATACCTTAGTGTGCATGAATGATGCTAGAACAAAAATGCATGTAAGTTAATAAGGAGGCTTCAGATCCAAGAAGCTACAATGGGAAGTGATTCAACTGATATCTCTCCTCATGGTAACAATGCAATGCAAAGACACTAGCAACTATCACAATGGACTGGCTGAGCCATCAGAATCTGATTGCAATTATAAGCCTCTTAAGATCCATGTAGTTAGGCTTCCTTAATTTTCTGTTGGATTGCAGTTAAAGGCACTGGCTTAAATATGAAGGTCTGGCGGGGGGGGGTTCCCATTAATAAGACACAGAAATGCATAACAGAAGTTATGTATTTTCAACAATTAGCATTAGTCAAGTTTCCTTGGTCTGGGTTGAGCAATATTTGTACATATTTAACTGGATTATATTCTCTCTCTCTGTTTCTTTGTTGTACTCATTTCCTTCAGAAATGTGGTCCATCTTTTTTCATTGCTTTAGTATATCAAAAATCTTTTATTTTCAGTGAGCAGTATTGCAAAAGGAAACAAGAAATACTTCTTTGTTGAAAAGCCTGCAATATAAAACCATGATGGAAGTAGGTTTGCCTTTTCTGCTGCTTTAACAAATAGGGAAGGGGGCTGACAATGCCTTTTGTATGTTACTATGAGAACTAGCATCTTCAGAAGGAAGACGATATGGTTGGATTCTGAAACGTTTAATCAATTTTGCACATACTATGTGAAAATAAAGAATTGGGGACTGCTGTTCACCATTTTGTTAGATCAAATGTGTGCACGTAAAGCTTATGCAAATCCTGTCAGCATCAGCTTTAAAGAATTGTCTGTTAAAAAAAAAAAAAGTAAAAGTGCAGTGACAAAGAGAATAGCTCAATATTGGCAATATTCAGTGATTAGAGGAGGTCTGGAGTGCTTTTGTGTTCTTGTGAAGAGCCTGGGGTTCTCTGTTCCATGTCTTAGAACAGGGTCCTCAACCTTGGCAACTTGAAGATGTGTGGACTTCAACTCCCAGAATTCCCCAGCCAGCATGCTGGCTGGGGAATTCTGGGAGTTGAAGTCCACACATCTACAAGTCGCCAAGGTTGAGGAACCCTGTCTTAGAAGATTCGGGACTGATGGACTTGCCTGGGCTCCAGCACTAGATTAAATAACTCTGTGGGGCTTTAACAAAGATGGCACATATCCATTACTTGCTACTGTGAAGAAAATTGCCATCTTTGCTGAATTTGTATTTCCTTATGTTGTTCATATTTCCTTATCATATCTACCACGGCATTAAATGTCAGCCTACAGTCCCAGAAAGATTTTAAAACAAGGATGCTATAGCAGGAAGTAGCTGCTACAAGGCACATGTAAAAAGTATATTCTATAATGAAGTGCATGTAGAAAACAAAAGGAAGATTCCTAGAATGAATAAAGCTTTGGCATTAAAGCAGAATGAAAGGGGAATAAAAGATTGGTTGGAGACAAGGAGACTTTCTAGACAAAACAAAAGCTCTTAGCTAAAATGCTGAACCAACAGATAAAAAAGAGGATACAATAAAAGTTTGATCACATCACATCTTTTTTTCTTGTTCTTACAGAGTCCTTGTCAGAATGATTAATGCTGGAGTAGACGGACCAATGACATGGACTGATTTAGGCAATTTGGTGTGTCTGTTATGATTAGATAAACTAACCTATTTGTTCAGTTTTTAAAGAACACACAAAACAATTTTCATCTAAATACTTTAATACATAAATATAAATAATCTCTATTAGTTATCATACAGAACAGCAATGCACCACAATTTACATTTGTTCTTACATTACAAGCATCCTCTTTACATCTAGAATTTTTTTTCTTTACCTGAAATGGAATTCTCACTTGAGCCTGCAAGTGATTTCCAAACATCTATTAAATAACCAAAGCAAACTGAACAAAAATTCAGATCAATAGAACTACCAGTTAGGATTATATTCTGCCAAATTCTGAGCTGAATTCTTCCTAAGCAGAGAACAGAAGAGGAATCATGAGAAAGTACTGTCTGATTTCTTAAATGCGTTTATACTTTTTTTCCTGAAAAAAAATACTGAATCAAGCCTGGGACACATTCCTAAATCACACTGAATAGTAACTGATTTTACTAACTGAATCTGAAGAGCCATCAACTCACAGTAATTTTAGCAAGTTTGTTTACATCCATTCCGTTATTCTGCTGCCGATAACCGATGACTCTGCCCCTTAAGGGAAAAATGAAACGGTGCAGTAATGGGATGCATCCAGAGTGAGGGCTCTTAATGCCACCAATCAAAAGATGGATTGTTCAGCTAATACATCATTCCCTTGGCTAAAACAAAGCAAAACAAAAGTAGTGGGAAAGCATGGCAGGATTTAAACATCTGGACACCCCTTCCCTCCTCATAAAATAGAAGCATTCTGAAACCAAACTCTTAGGTCTAGATTAATAAAGAGTATGTAAAATATATATGAGCATATATTAACTATGCATTCAATCCTTTAAAAAGAAAACCCCAATGCAAGCCTGCTCAAGCCTTGTAGCTACAATCTGACATGTGCTTTCTGAGTAGTAAGCCTCACTATGTTTAATGGTGCTAACTGTCTAAGAAAAGATTGGCTAGAGAATTTCGACTGGAGAGGTCTAGGCCGAGAGCCTTTTCTGCCATCGCCCCTGCCCTGTGAAACATCTTGCCCCCTGAGTGAGATTGGACCCCACTCTTTTGGCCTTCCGGAAGAGCGTCAAGACCTGGCTCTGTCAACTGGCATGGGGACCCAATGGGGGTTCGCAGTGCTGGGGTGGTTGGTGGCTTGAGGACGCTGTCTCCGTCTTTCAACTTTGTATATTTTTGTAAAGATTTTTATCGTTTTTATCACTTTTTACTTGTAAGCCTCCTAGAGTCACTTATACAGTGAAATGGGCGGTGTATAAATTTGATTAATAAAATTAAATAAATAAATAAATAAATAAATAAGAAAATATGGAACTGCACCATTGTTTTTATTAAAGGATTCATGGAAGAAAATATTTTGCTACAATTTCCTACCAGTTCCACTTGCAATCTGTTTGTTCCTGCACAGATTCTGAGACTATTGAGGGTTGAGCACTTTCTTTGCAATCAACCTCCTAAGCTAGAGCTAAAAGTTTGAATAAAACCTAAGACAAACAAATCATCAACAGGCAGAAAAAGCAATGCTAGCACCATTAAATGAGAAATTTGTAATGGATTTTAATTCTATTATAGAGGTACTGGAGCAAACACTAGGCTCTACAGTATGTGTATTTTTTAAAAGCATCCTCTAGCCCAGTGTTTCTCAACCTCAGCAACTTTCAGATTGTGGACTTCGACTCTCACAGGCTGGAGAATTCTGAGAGTTGAAGTCCATACATTTTTAAGTGGCCAAGGTTGAGAAACACTGCTCTAGCCAAATCTAAGATTCTGCATTGTGGCTTGAATGGCTACGTTACACAGACACAGTGGCTTGCATGCATTTAATAAGTTAATTTTGCCAACTATTCACAATTCACTCATTAAATTTCTAGATTCATCCTGAAAGCAATCAATCATATGTAACTTCAGGCAATATTATCACTTTTAACATGGGCATATTTATAACACTTCCTGAGCTTAGACACCATTTATTAGGCATTTGTTTTGCTACCAAATATTGCAAGTATATAATGTCCCTTTCCTGGAAAAAAAATTGATATTATATCCCAGGAAACAAATACAAATCAGCTACCTCAGAACAGAAAAGCAAGATGAATTGGCTGGTGTGGGTCTTCCGGGCTGTGTGGCCATGGTCTTGAAGTTTTGTTTCCTAACGTTTCGCCAGCACCTGTGACCGGCATCTTCAGAGTGCAGGAGCACAGACAGGAGCAGTTCTCTCTGTGCCCAGGAACTGCTCCTGTCTGTGCTCCTGCACTCTGAAGATGCCGGTCACAGGTGCTGGCGAAACGTTAGGAAACAAAACTTCAAGACCACGGCCACACAGCCCGGAAGACCCACACCAGCCATCGTATGCCGGCCGTGAAAGCCTTCGACAATACGCAAGATGAATTGTCTATTTAAATGACAGTTAAAGCAAGTTCATGGGGATAGGTCATTATGATTTATTCCACACAATATGTGAATATAGCCCTTATGTTCAGCTGTTCTTCATGATAATGCAGAAGCAGATTCTTACACAGATTCACACCTGCTTGGGAAAATCTAGCACTACCTCATGCTGCTGATGTAATTTTCTTTTACAAGACCATAAATGCCATACGAGTAAACCAACACCATACAAATGCTACAAGTAGTCAGTTCTGTGATTTAGAGTTGGTGTGAATATTGTGAGTACCTTCTGGATTGTGCCAGTAGCATCACTGATATTCTTTCTCATACTTGCAAGGCAAAATTAAGAACTGGAATTAATCTTAATGAAAAGGTATATCACATAACAAGCACATTTTCAGCGCTGAGGTCTCCTACAGAGTTTATAAACTGTCCGTTAAGCCATGACGATTTCAGAAAGTTGAAGTTATGGCATAAGAGATTTCACAATTCTTTCTTAACACAAAAACACACATATTCTCTGAATTCTTGTCATAGCAAATGTTTAGGATGTACATTATGAAGCAGGTGACTTATAACACTTAGCATATTGGGTTAGATTCATTTTTGGACATCAACTAATAGTAGAGGGGCTGAAGCTGCCAAGGCCAAAAGTAAAAAGTTTAGATTCAGAAAGACCAATTATCAAAATCCAGTGCAGGAGTCCTCATATTTAAGGGTGAGAAATAAGTCCATTCCATGTAAGGGTAGGAGAAAGAGATGTAAAATTTAAACCCTGAGGCTGCCACACACAGGGGACTGAACTGTTAGACTCGTGTTACTTGAACTTCTTCACTATTACAGCTTCTTCCATCTGCACTAAAAGCAAGTATCTATCAGAGCCCTGTCCTTGAATCTTCTTTTGCTTATTGGTGAGTGAAGTTCTGACAAATGACATTAATTTCCTCCATCATCATGGCTCCAGACATCTGGGAATACATGAGGAATTAACAAGGGACAGTTCATTTCCTGCAACCCCTGCTTCTGTTCTTTGAATTGGAATAAGCACTGTGGTGAAACCTTACTGGCTTGATATGTGATCACACCTGCAGCAGCATCTTGAGTAAGTGCTTGATCACGTGGAAGCCCTTTAAAGATCAGGATACTGTGCCCTATTCATGTTTGAATAACAAACTGAGGTAAAGCAATTATGGCAATTTCAGTCTCCCAGCTATGAGCTTACACTTTAGCAACCCACATTTACACTCTCAAGTGCTTCTAGAACAAAATCAAAAGCCAAGTATATAACCCTTTTTATTTTCTCTCTTATTGAAAACATTGCTATCTCCCCTACCGCTATAAAGCTGTGTGCCACAAAAGTGGATACTCTTAATGTGGCCTCAGTTAGTCTTCCTACAGTGTATAATTTGACTACATAGTATGCATTTCATGTTCCTATAATCCAGATAGTTTCCCACTGAACTAATATTAAATGAAGAAGGTACCTTAAAAAGTCAGGCATTAAATTACCGAAACCATATAAAATTCTCAAGTAAGAATCTTAAATGTTGAATGTTTTTAAACCTAAACTTGAAAGTACAACATGCAACAATCTGGAAAGAGATGATAAAAGTCCTCACAAATGTTTGAAGTCACTCAGTTTTGCAGTACCAGGTTTCATTGCTTATACCACAATTCAGTTAGAGTGCCCCTCAAGGCAATGATTGAGAGTATAATTTCTATTCTCACTGTTCTGTAAGTAGGCATATGCATCTGAGACCCAGATGATGCATGCTACATAGCAATAGCATTTCCAAAACAAATGTGCAACTAGATATGTGTCTGCACAGAGTATTCCCAATCTGGCAAGAAGAGCTCCAAAAGATATCAATCTTGCTGCACTGAGATGTGTGCCATTTCACAGGACCAGTGTATTGTCCAGCCAGCTCTAAGTATGTGAACTTAACCTAAGTGCTTTACTTGTGAAACTGCAGACTTCTTAAATCCTTAAAAATAGAGCACTTTGTGCATTCAGAATAATGGCAACAGTATACTTATGCTCACATCACCTCAGTACATTGAGGGGGACTAGGCTCTGAGCCATGAAGGCTCAGCTGAGAGCCCTGGAACAGGAGGGTCCTCACTTATACAGAAAACTCCAAGGACAGCAGAAGTTCTGCATTAGAGATGTGTGGAAGGAAAGAAGTTCCCAACACAAATACACTGTTGCTGGTTTCCTAACATGCTGTTAGGAAAACAAATCCTTGAAATTAATGCCATAATAAAATACTTTCCAAAACTATGCTATAAAAAATTATGTCTTCTAGAGAATAAAGTAATTACCACCACTCAGGTCTTAAAATTAGGGCATGTGCTTTTTTCAAGCCTAAACATGGATATTACTTTTTTAGAACAATCATCTCAATTGAATTCACTGAGGGTCTTACTTCAAAGTAAATATATTGATCTGTGCAGATGAAACTACAGTACCTCATAAGGAAAACGACAGGTCTTCATGTGGAAGTTTCCAATGTACCTTAATTTAAAAAAAAATACTGTGTGGAGCAGAAAAGGATTATGAATGATACAAAGAAGTTGTAGTTATACCGATTATGCCTTCAGAGCTTTCCTAAGATCAGAATAAAAATTAATCAGTGTACCAGCCATAGCTGTGTCTACTACTGATTGTGGGAGCATCCCACGCAGGTCCGTCTGGATGAAGCCAACTAAAAGACTATGTCTTGGATTCTCCGGGAGTGGAAAGCAGAACCAGCCACAGGGGTGGTTAAATCCTCGAACAAAACTTGGCCTTACTTCACCATAATCCAGGCTAATACCTATTTTAACAATAACAACAACAGCAATTATACCAGGAACTAGAGAAACACATTTATTTTTAAAATGGCTTTTTAACGGAATGAACAAAATTTTTAAAAATGCATAATAAAAAAGCATGTAAAACAAAATAAACAAACATAAAAGAAAGGGCCATGTAAATATATTAATTTTAGGCACACATGCACTCACATAAACATAATTTCAAGGAGACATTTTAAATATCGAAGTTCAGTATTTCTATTCAGAATGATATTTGTACAAATGAGAGTAAAATATTAGTTCAAAGGAAGTGACTATCCAAAACCCAGACTTTAACCATCACCTTATTCAGCCATATGAAATAAGGAAATCAGTAGCACGTGCAGAAGCATTTATGCATGCCTAAAGTTACTGACAGTGTTATGCCGATTATTTAATGATATTGTATGTATTTCAACCTTTTTCTGTTGATTAGCATAATCAAGAATAAAATAGTTTTTAAAAATGTCAAGTTGCTTCTGCTTTTGTCTGTCTTTGAGCCTTGACTTAAAAAGACTGTTTCTTTCCAGTGAATTAACAATCATAATGGTCAGGGATTTACACATTTCATTTGTCACAAGTGTACTAAATTCATCTTTCAGGTAGAAAAATGCTTTAACTGACTAGGTATTCTTTGACATAATCAATAAAATTCAGTCCCATGTCATCCTTTCCATGTGAATTTGCGATATAAACATCCCATAGATTCTTTTCACACAAGAAATATGCAGTCTAAAAACTCAACACAGTGTGAATACACTGTATGCAGAAACTGCATTTGCACATTTCAAATCATGCTGTAAAACTGAAAGGAATCATGTATACATGGGATATGCCTAGCCCCAACTGTAAGCAAAAGTGTCTTGAGCTTGGAACGAGAGTTGATCCTGTTTATCTGAAGAAATCCTACTCTTCATCACTCTTGCTTAAAATAAGCTGTTCAGTATTGTAAACAACCCAAAGCAAAACAGAGGGGATTTCAAAAATTTTAGACTGCTCTTACAAAGATGGATTAGAAGATAAAAGATGATTAATGAGAATTTACCACATGACAGCAGCCCATCTTCATAGTTGGTTGTGCAGGAGAAGTCAATGAACTCTCTTGGTGCAATGATGTTCAATATTTGACCAGCTGTGGTATAACGCATTACACAGCAATTCTGCAAAGTGATTATAAAATGGCACTTTATGGATGATTCATTTGTATTAAGCAAATGCTTGCATCCATATTAAAAGTCCTAGAGATAGTGGCAGGGTTCATATACTGCAGCGAGGTGTAATGGATTTCCTGGCTTAGGGCGTTAAATGAACCAAACTAATTGTAGCTTATTCAACAAACCGCAGCTAAGCAAACTTTTGTTTAGCATGATGTTTCAACCCAGTCTGTATGTGCATACAGTCTGTTTATGAAAATGCTATGCATATACAGGTGGTCCTTGGTTAACAACCACTCGTTCAGCAACTGTTCGAACTTACAATGGTGCTGAACAAATAGTACCTGTAGTTCTGGCCATCACAGTGCCCCTGCGGTCATATGATCATAATCCAGGCACTCGGCAACTAGCCCAGATTTCCAACCATCACAACATCCCACGGTCACATAATCACAATTTCCAACCTTCCCTGCCAGTTTCCCACAAGAAAAGTCAATGGGGAAGCCGAGAGGAAGTTGGAAGTTGCAGTCACATGAGGTCCTTGCTTAACAACCCATGGTGATTCACTAAACAACGGTAGCTGGGGACTGCCAGAACTGCCATCACTAAGTGGCATAGTCACATGACATCGTGTTTTACAGCCACATCACTTAGCAATGGAAATTCCAGTCCCAATTACCATTGGTAAGGGAGGACTACCTGTATTAACATTGTCCTAAGCCCAACGAAATCTTTGCAGGATCCGGAAAATTATATTCAACCAGTGTTAAGTGCTGTACTGGGAGAAAACAGTTTGAGAGAAAAGGCTGTACCTGCCCTTTCTCTGGTAGAGATCTAAATTAGAGTGCCCTGCAACTATGACTTTTGAAAGAATTACATATTATGCCTTCCTCATTTCTTCGGATCTGGCCCAATAGAGTACCTTAGACCAGGAATAGGCAGATTTCAGATGGTTAACTAGCTCTACTGAGGTCCCCAACTCAATAGTAAGTAAGAATATCACTTACAGACCCCCCAAAAAGACAAAACTGATTGTTGAGAGACCAATTCTCCCTGATTACATCTGCCTGTCCCATTAGATCTGGCAGAGAAGGTTTGCTTCAGGTCCTGTCTGCTAGGGACTTACACTTGGTGGGTCCCAGGAGGCATGCCTTCTCTGCCGTAGTGCCCGCCTTATGGAACATTCTCGCCCCCCCAAACAAGGTTAGCTTCATCCCTGTTAATGCTCTGTAAGTCCCTCAAGACCTGGCTATGTCATCAGGCCTGGGGGTCACAGGAGACTGGTGACATTCTAAGATGGCTCCATCATTATGATTAATATTTACTCTGTCCTGTGCCTGGTGGTTTGTATTTTAATAATGACTGTTTTCTATTTTTAATGATGATTGTTTTTATATATTTATTGTTTTATTTAATTGTTGTAAGATGCCCAAAATCACTTTTTGTGAGATGGGCAACCATATAAATCTGATAAGTAGATAAGTAAATAAATAAATAAAGTATCTTACATTTGTAATCAAAACCCTGATACCTATGCCCTATAAATGGAAACCCTAAATGTGTGAGTGTGAGTGTGTGAAATATGGCCCGTGCATTACCTTTTCATACTTTTCAACAATGTCCATTGTGGTCATCAGGCTGTCCCAGCTGAGCCGATAAGGTCCAGGACGTATGTGATCTATTATTCTGTTGGTAACCTCTTCCACAAAACCTTGTGTTTTGTAGCTAGAGACCAGATTTAACAGAAGAGGGTTTAGAACTGTTAAAGCTTATAATTAGGATATTTGTAGAAGTCTTTAGAAAACCAACAAACCCCTGTACTAAAAGTGTAATTCTTCCAAATGTTTACGCACAGATCCTATTTAAAAGGGTGGAGCTACACATAAAAAAATAATGACAGATTCTAAGGAATCTGTTCCTTGGATTATAATATTGTGCCATGTACTTTAGTGCACTTACAGAGCAGCAAAACCAATCTGGATGTGTCTCTACCCGTCAACTGAAGAAAAACATACAGAACACTTGCTTCACACATGGTTAATTGATGAGCATTAGGATCCAATGATGTGGTCATGATATCCAAGTACATAATTGTAAGGAGCCATGGAAATGGTCTTGGAGAAGGTATCCAGAAGCCATTAAGACAATATGCAGAGGAAGCATGTGTTAAGCCCCGGGAGGCAGGAAAGTATTAGAAAAAAACTTAGACCAGCTCCCCCTGACTCCCTGGGGTATAAGAGGGAGGGAAGAGAATACACAGGCTGATTTGCAAGATTCAGTTACTACAGCTTATCTCAGTGTAGTTCTCGTCTTCCTAAGGGGTCGGTTTTCTGATCTGATACACCTCATTCTGCTAACAATAATGTACTGGGAGGTGCCCAATTTCTATTTTTGCTCTAATATGGCAAGATCTCCCCATTTATTTTTGTTAAGATAAACTAGATATGCATGCATGTGAGTTAACTTGTATAAATGCTTTTAATTAAAGCTCAACTTACAGGTACCCACTGAATTCTTCTGACGGCTTACGCCAAACAGTAATATCTTTCTGCAGAAAAGAAAATGAAGGGTTACACTATTGATATGTTATTAAAACATCTCAGCCACTCACATCTAAGAATGTGAAATATAATTAAGATGTTTAAAAAGTGTATTTCAGACTACAGGGACCTTAGAAGGAATTTCTCATATATGTACAAACCTTAAAAGCTTCCTGAGTACAAAAGCATTACTTTAAAAAATAAAAAGATTACATATTATTATTATTATTTTGCATATCCATCCTCATTCACTATCAATTCAAAACACACACATATCAAAGAAAAGTTAAATTAATTTACAAAAGCATTTTTCATCAACTCTGGCTATAGGACATATCAGCAATTAAAACATCATAGTCTCACATTTCAACAACACATCCGTGCACTACCCATAAATTGGTAGGTTTAGAGGCATTAATTCAATGTGTGTTGATAAAATAATGTCTTTAAACTGATCCAATTTAAAAACTAAATACATTTTAAACATTTTTAAGAACATTGCAGACCAGGAAAATGAATAGCATGTTTATGTGAGAGCAGTATCACCAATAAATTATCACAATCAGATGATAGCAACACATCTTTTCCAAAGGTTTGGTTGGTCCCTTCTACTTCGTAGAAAACTAGGAATCACCATATTGTGTTCTATTTTTGAAAAACTATCACACCAAATACTGTCACCAAACACAACATGATATAATATAAATCTCTACACTGGGGTGTCACCAAAAATAAGAAAATCTGCTCAGTAACTTACTGTTTTCCTAGCAACTCTCCATTCATTATCCTCAATGTTATAGTACTGAATGACTGTATTTTTTAGCTTTGTAGCCAAAGAATCTACATCAGAGACATCTGCCATTCTTTTCTGTTACCTACAGGAAAAAAAAAAGAATGTAAAAAAATAAAATCACTAGTGATTTATTTCTTTTCCTGTTTGACATTAACATCAAGATAAAATGATCAGCTTAACTTGTCTCCAAGCTGCAGAACAATATGATTATTTTAAAGATCTAAACCAAGCAGAAGCACTTCCTTAACAAAATACCCCACAGTTCTAACAATGACAGTT
The DNA here is from genome assembly GCF_059951505.1 of Python bivittatus. NCBI lineage: Eukaryota > Metazoa > Chordata > Lepidosauria > Squamata > Pythonidae > Python > Python bivittatus. The sequence goes on from NW_028277112.1 coordinate 21,020,360, forward strand.
GAATAACTGCCAAAATACAATGCAAATATTGCCATCCTCAATCTGGAGAAAGGCGTTGACTATCTGTAATAATGAAGTGTTTCCTATAAGATGTGATGTATTAATGTAGAAAAGGTTCTCCAGGTTCACAGAGATCAACCGTGGATTCTAAAATGTAAGTGCTATGATTTCCACAACCATTCTTAAATTCAGTGTAACAGTGAGCAATAACCAAACAGCCAGAGGAGGAAGTATCTGGCTCACATCAACAGAATCTTCCAGTGATTTAGGACAATTAGCTAAAAATAGCCAAAAAGCCCACAAGGATACAAAGTATCAAGGAAAAAAATGACAAAAATTACACATTTACAAGCCATTATGATAGTCTGCTTGAAAGCCACTGTGATGGAGCAGCTACAGGGGGAAACATAGAAAGATTTTCAATTGTCCACTCAGCCACGAAGAGCACTGGGTAAACCTAGCCCAGTGTTGTCCAAACTTGGCCACTTTAAGATGAGTGAACTTCAACTCCCAGAATTCCCCAGCCAGCCATGCTGGCTGGGGAATTCTGGGAGTTGAAGTCCACTCATCTTAAAGTGGCCAAGTTTGGACAACACTGACCTAGCTAGCAGTCACTGCCACCCTCACTTATGACACAAGAGTTGAACTGTGTTTGTTTATATCAACCTGGATTCAATTCTGACCTGGAGCAACAATAACAAAAAAGAAAACATATTGCGAGGGCCAGATAGGTTCCACTTCTGTAAATAGCAACTTCCTTATATCCCCCACTTGCCAAATGTGCCTCCTCTTCCAATGGGGAGAGGGGATGTCACTGTTTGCCTTCATGCAGGTCCAACGCTGCCTGACGTTTAAGCCCAACTATCCTGAAATTTGCACGGACTAAAAACGGTCACGGCCGATCAGGTTCCCTACCTACTGGCGCGATCCCACTGCCCGACGTTTATGTAAACCCGGTGAGAAAGGCTCCGCAGGTGATGTAACGCTCATGTGTCGAAACCTCGGGAGACAGGTGAGGTTGGTGCCTCAAGCAAAGAGCATCCTTCTCTGATGTTTCCTGCAATCTCCTCCTACTTACCGGGGCGAAGCAGAGAAAGGGTAACTCCGCAAAGGCTGGACTCTGCGAGGGGTCTTTCCAATGCAGCGAATGGGAGCCTCCCGGTCACGAACGGCTCCCCGCGACTAAGACGTCGCCTTTCCCAGGCTAGTTTCTAATCTCCTCACCCGGTCGAGCGAGTCATTCACCTAGCCAATCAGAACCCAGGTGGCACCTCCATCGCAACCAATAGCAGCAAGTCTATCTTTCTTCCCACCCTTTGTTTTGAGCCTACTCGCATCTCGGTACAGGCGATCTACGTTCATTGGCTGTTAATTGAGGACGGCGGGATGGTGCGTGGTGACTGGCCAATATGAAGATGGAATGACAGGAGGAGGAAAGAAACGAGCTGTAAACTGTTACGTTGCTGTTGAGGGAGGGGATTCCTTTGTTCTCTAGCCAATGTGAGGCAGAAGCTCTGGTGTCACTCAGCCAGTGTTGTATGGTGACCAAATATGTAGGGGTGTGTGTGTGTATTCATATTCCAAGGTGGACCCAGGTCATGAAGAACTAGAACACATTTCCAGATCACATTCCCTTTGGAAAGTAAAAAAAAAAAAAAAAGATCCTAAATTGAAATTGCCCCAGTATTGAGAAGAGAAACCTGTGCAGAAGTTGCTGAACTTCCAGCTCCTACCATCCTTCATTACTAGCCATTGTCCCTGCCTTTGTGGAGATAGTCTCATATGATCTGACCAGCCTTAATTATTTGCTAACTGATTCCCAGTGTTTCTGTATTTTAGAAGTGATGTATCTGTAACTTAGGAAGGAGGGCAAGCAATTCATGCTATTGCCTATTCATTAGACAGTTGGCCCCTTCAAAATATTTTCTCACACTCCCACTGCCAGTACCGATAATGCATTTTGTTAGCCTTCCAGGATATCAGCAAGAGTTAGAGCACCATCATGAGTTCAGTCCAACAAGGTTTGAATTATGCTTATACTGTATCCATGATGAGGAAAGGCTTACGCACAGGAGGGCCTCAGGGAGCATTGTCAGTAATTGATGGTGTCACCAGAGAGCAGGGCCAGAATTTCCCTTTGGGTAGCCTACCTATTATTCCTTTGTTCCTTGAATCCTAATTCTTTTCTTTAAGCCTAAGAGCCATCTCTCTTTTTCAGACTTTCACTTCTACTTTAAGGTTCTTTTTGATGTCAATTTGTGTCTTGAGGATAGTACTCTGGTAACACACCTCAGATGGCCTAGGTTCCTTAGGATGACTATCAAGATACTGGGCTTAAACTGCCTTTGTGGTTTTTCAGATGAAAGAGAAAAGCAGTTTCCTTTTTTTGGTCTCGCTCCTATATCCCTGTTTAAGGTGTAAGGTTTGCAATCCCTGAATCCCAGAGAAATCCAATGCCAAGAATTCAGGAGGAGGCTCTGAAAAGAAACAGCTTTTTATTTGGCCGAGTAAAGGAAGCTGGGTGATCAATAACCCAATGCATAGGCAGCAACTATGCCAGGGTTTTGCCACACCACCGGAAATGCAAGCTGAGTTTTTATAGTTTACAGGGACGAAGCAGTTTGAACAGCAGTTTGAACCGGTTTAGCTGTAGACCTTTTCCTGGAGACCCTTCAAGGTACACAAGGCAGGTCGAACCAGTTTAACTGTAGACCCTTTCCTGAATACCCTCAAGGTATCCTGTCTCTTTCTAGCGAGGCTGCAAAGATACCCCCCCCCCTTCAAAGGGAAGGAAAAGATGTTGGTGGCAGCAAATACCAATGAAAGCAATAACTGCAGAATAACCCCAGGCTGTCCTAGTTGGGTGTGATAGACCTGGTGGTGAGTGAGACTCTTACAGCATATTGAAAGTGAGTGACATAACTCAAATGATAGAAATTAATGGCATGTCAAATCACAAACTCATCACTCAAGCCAATGTAGGTAAATTCCATTCATCTCAATAGGATTTATTTTCACAGAGATATGTATAGGACTGCAGTGCAATCATATATCTCTTGTTGGAGAAATACCCTGAGAAAAACCCTCAGTGCCCTTCTCCCTTCTCTGCCACCTGGGTAATGAGATTTGGGTCCGTTCCTCTACTCAGGCAGGACATGGATTAAAGTCCCCAGAACTTTATTAAGAGTGTGCAGAGTCTTCATCAGGACACTTTAAGTAACATTCCCAGGTGAAACATCCCAAATACACATACAAGCAAGTTTATATAGTCAATTCACATAAGCATTTCAAATGTGCCATCACACTGGCTAATTCAGAATTGGTTATTTACACAATAAATACCCCCAAAGTTTACCTTTGCTCATGCACATAATAATGGCATTTCCATAGCAACCTACAATAGGCTTGCCCCATTAGCATAATCAGAAATAAGCAAGTTACTGTTGTATTAATATCAGTGGGATTTACTCCCAGATTACTGTGCCCAGGACTGGTGAACTGGTGATCCTAAACTTATTAAAATGTTATGTGTGATTATATGTTTGAGCAGCCAATACTGCAAGTATACTTACAAATTAATAAAATAAAATATTAAATTATTCTCTACCCATAAACTCCTCTGAAGCACATTTGATCCTTTCACTGGGTAGTATGAGGAAATGGTAGACTTTGAATGATCCACTTAAGAGAGTTCACTTGAATTAGTTTGTCTCAATCTACTGTTTCCTCCCCAGTTCCTGTAAACCCAACAGTTCGAAAACTCATGTGAGTAGATAAATGGGTACTCTCATTCCGGTGGGAGGAAAAATGCTGGCGGCGCCTTGCAAAAAGGAGTCGGGAGCAGTTGCTGGTAAGCGCGAAAAACCGCGCTCACCCGAAAAGGGCGCGAAGCAACGGAAACCCCACCTCCTGTGCTCGCCAGCTGGGCTCTGCTCTAGGAAGGAGGCACTGGCAAACCACTTCCGAAACACCTTGCCTTGAAAACTGCAAAGGACTCGTCCAAGCAGTCACTGCAGAGTCGGTAACAACTGAGCGCCGATTAAAAAAAAACAAAACTGTCCTTCAGCTATGTTGGTGATTGTTGATTGAGGCTTCTAGAAATTCTAGTCTTAACACAGCTGGAGGATATCATATTAGGCAAGACTGATCCAAAAATCTAAACCTAATGCAAAATCTATCCCCTTACACCTCAGTGAATTACAATTACAGCTGCTTAGAAAATGTTTACTGAGAATTCCAAGGCTGGATTGTTATGACGATCTAAGGCAGGCTTTCCTGTTACCAACATAACTGGTAATTCAAATATAAAGGGTTCAAAAGCAAAAGAACTGTAATTTTGGAAAAGAATGGCTAATTATATAGTTCTTTAATCCTGGTCAGACATCACTATCCTTTTCAAAAACATTGACCAGAACAATAACAAGATTTAACAATCTATATATGAAGAAAGATTTTAAGAAATTGATTTTGAATGTAAACTAATTCTGAAATCATAGGAAAAAATCCAGTAAAATGAATATGTAAAATTTTCTTACATAATCTCTGCAAAGTTGTAGAACTACTGCTTTAATAGACAGTTTATCATCTTTATAAAAAAAGAATGAATTTGTTAATTTTCATCGTACAGAGTAAATTGATTTCTGCCATGCCAGATTAAAACTTTAGGAATTAGATTAAGCTCTCCCATGAAAAATTCAAAGCACATGAGGTAATATTCTTTATTAGACCAAAAATATAATCTATATTTCTTCTGGGATTAAATTGTAATTTGTTGTTATTGAACTCCAATATATTATGGAACAAATTTTGTTTTGTTTGTGTATTTAGGATTGGGTTGAATCTAAACTACATTAGTTAGGTTTAATCCTACTGAAAACCAACAGCATTAAAGTATGACTGAGGGTTTTTTTAGACCTGATCTAGAAAACCATAAATTCGATTTTTTAAAATCAAAATTCCATAAAGGTGCCTACGATTATTTGTGGTTCATGGTGCAAATCTAAGAGCAATCACAAGATGGCACAAAAGTGCATAAAATGTCATACATAGTGTTGAAAATTCTTCCTTTGAACAAAAAGGAAAAATATCCAGTTCCAATTAATTTTGAAGCAAGCATGTAAAGTATTGTACTTAATATTGTTGGATCTGAAAAAATATGACAAGTTTTATCATTTGCTACATGTAAACTGAGATTACATGCTGTTGTTGCTCTGTGTAATAATGACCCCCTCTCATTCTTTGTTCCTCCCAATTGCTGACTCCATAACCAATCCATTTTTTTTTTCTGGATTGATTTGAAATTCATTACTGAAAAAGATGGTTGCAACTTCTGTGCCACAATTTAGGAGAGAGGCAGATCTCTAATGGTTAAAATGGCCATCTTCCTACTTTATAAACAACAGTTCTTTATTTGAAGAGCTGAAAGAGGACAGTCCTCTGCTTGTTTGAAATTGAAGAGCTGTTCTGTCTAAGTTCATTTTCATGAGGAAGGCCCATATTCTCTTTTAACTTCTTACATAGCTATGTATTTCTTCTTGGCAGTCATAATGTCATCTTACTCATGGAGCTATAATGAAGGTCACCAGATGTTCTTGCTATGTTTTCACTTTTAAGGTCTGCCTAGGAGTATAATTTATAATTTAAGTAGTGTAAAATGATATGGGCCAAGTAACAAAATATTGGATTTTTACAATAAGCATATTAACCCAATCTATACTTTAGGATATATAGTATAGGCATTTTTTTTTCTTTTAGCAAATTCAAATCAATAGTAATTCTATTTACTGCACAGTATTATAACAATAGAGACTTGACGAGATTTTTATATATCCATATGTTTCATTTTATTATCCATTCAGTCAGATAATGTATAGTTATGAAAGAATTATGAAATGTAACAGGAGGAAAAGTACAGTCCTCTACTAGGGGACAAAAAAAAAGGCAAAAGTGGTGTGGTGCGGACCTGGCTTCGCAGGAGTACATGTGAAAAGTCTGTTATAGAAGACTGAGTTAAACATAAGCCAATAGTGTGATACATCTGTTCAAAAGGCAAATGACATTTTGAAACATATTAACAAGAGCATAAATTCCACATTATAGGAAGTAATTGTAAGACCCCACTGGAAAACAGTGTCTAGTTCTGGACACCATGGTGTAAAATGGGTATCAATAAACTGGAGTAAGTTCGGAGAAGGTCTACCAAGTTGTAGAACAACGGTTAAAGGAACAGGGTAGGTTTAGCCTGCAGAAGAAAAGACTAAGGGGAGACATGATATCTGTCTTCAGATACCTTAATGGTTGTCATGTGGAGGAAGGAATGAACTTGTTCTCTTTTACTCCAGGGGGCAGTACTAGAACCAATGAACTGACAGTACAGGGAAATAGATTCAGATCAGACATTAGTAGGAATTTCCTGATGGTAAACCTGTCAACCAGTGGAACAGGCTGCTTCATGAAGAGGTTCGTTCCTCTTTCCTGTGGGTCTTCAAATACAGGCTGGTTAACCATCAGTTTGTAATGCTTTAGAAGATCCTACATCAAGTATGGGGTTTAACTAAATGACCTTTGAGGTCCCTTCCAACTTTATAATTCTATGAATTGAATAGTCTTTGAATTTTATCTCAGATGTTAGATTTAGTTAACATTAATAAGTTTCTATGCTAATCTAAACCTTGAAAATAAATTGTTTCTTTAAGCAAAAGTTTCCTCAGCTGGAAGAAGCAGTGTCTTGCTTAGCAGAACTACATTAGAAATACAAAAATGATTTGGAACACTCAAAAAATAATTAACGTTCAGTGATTTTCTTATCCCCTGTACAAGTAAGATAGTAATTTTCAGTATTTGTACCAAAGACTTATTTTCACAAAGAAATATTGATTTCTGATTAAATATATGATAAAGTGTTTGCTTATTTCATTTTAGACACATATACAGAATTATTACACCCCAAAGTCCTGCTGTGCTGCCTCATCATGGTGGTGATGGGAAGTGTTCCTGGAAAGGATGAGTGAAGAATGCTGGGAGTTTATGCCAAGAGTCTATATTCCCAGCAGGGTCACCCAAGGTGTGAAGGTCATCCCAGCTGCCCAGCTAAAGCAAGCAGACACCTATATTAGGCAACAGTGCCAAAGGAAGATGCTGGAGCTGAAGATTATTGTAGTGAGAATAGCAAAGGCATCATTTCATACTGTGTAGGAGAAGGCAGTGGTAAACCATTTCTGTATTTTATCAAGAAAACCACATGCATGGAAAATATAAAATGATTGACAGTATAGTGCTGGCTGATAAGCTCCTCGGGTCAGACGGTATTCAACATGTTACTGAGAAAAAGCTGAGGATCTTCAGAGTACTAACTGGGTTTATGAGATGCCTAGATTAAAACCTTTGGGACATCTAGTTGCTGATATTGTCATGCAGGAAAAGAAAATCCAAAACTGCAAAGAAAGAATTACACTGGGAACATGGAACATAAAAAACATGAACAAGGAAAAGGCCAACACAGCAAAAGATGAAATAAATTGACTATACATTGACATATTAGGCATCAGCAAATTTAAATGGTCTGAAAGAAATGAAGATCATACTTTTATTACTCAGGAAACAAAAACAAAAAAGAAAGCGTTGCTTTTATATCCAGATGGATATAGCAAGAGCAGTACTTGGATATAAAGGACCAACTAATAGCAATTAGAGTTTATGGAAAACCCTTTAATGTGACAATTATCCCCATTTATGGCCCAACTACTAATGCAAAAGAAAAGGAGATTGATGAATGTTATGTCACATTCAATTTGAAATTGACAGAACATAGAAGCAGGATGTCTTGCTTCTGGTTGGAGACTGAAATGCCAAAGTTGGAAATATTAAAGAGGAAAAATTAGTTGGTCTTATAGTCTAGGAAACTAAAATGAAGCAGAACAATTTATCAATTTCTGTCAATCCAATTATTTCTTCATTGCTAATACAATCTTCCAACAACCAAAATAGCGCCTGTATACATGGACAGCACTAGATGGCATACAGAGCAAACCAAAGCAAATTGGTTGTATTATTAGTACAAGAAGGTGAAAGAGCTCAGTTATAACAGCAAGGATGTGGCATGGGGCTGACTGTAGAACCAATCACAAACTCTTCAAGTTTCAAGTTAAGATAAAGTGGAAGAAAAAAGCCCCCAACCAATTTCCACAATATGTTCTTGAGCATATACCCACAATTTTCAGTTGGAATTGCTTTGAAGTCCTGAATCTCATTGACAGGGAACCAGAGCAGCTGTGGAATGAAATCAAAGAAGTTATTAAGGATGAATGTGAAAAGAAACTGCCAAAGACCAAAGAACAAAAGAAAGCAAACTGTCAGAACAAACAGTGGAAATTGACAGAAAGGAATGAGAAGCCAAAGCCAAGAAAGGCAAAGATCTCAGGAAGAAACTTTAAAAGACCTGTTCAGAGACCTGTTAGAGGAGACAAGAAGCACCATTACAATGACATCTGTAAAGAAATGGAAGATGGAAACAGATATGGAAAAACAAGAAAAGTTTTCCAAAAGATCTCAAAATTCAGACGGAGGTTCCAACCTCAAATTGGCATGCTCAGGAATGCCAATGGACAGATAGTAACTGATTCCAGAAGATCAAACAAAGATGGAAGGAGTATGTTGACAGTCTGTACAACAGAGATGTCAACATCCAAAATACCTTAGAGGAGTTTCTCTATTTATAAGAATCTAGTACTAGAAGATGAAGTGAGAGCAGCACTCCAGTCATAACCAAGTTGGAGGGCTGCAGAAATTGATGGAATATCTGCAGAATTATGGCAAACAACAGAAGAAGAATATGTAAAGGTTCTAACCAAACTCTGCCAGCAAATCTGGAGAATGATACAATGGCCAATAGTTTGGAAGAGATCAGTCTACATACCAATACCAAAGAAAGGAGACTTAGCAGAGTGTTTAAACTATTGTACAATATCCTTAATTTCACATGCTAACAAAATAATGCTTAGGATCATCAAATGTAGATTAGAGCCCTACATGGAAAGGGAGATGCCAGATGTTCACATTGGGTTTAAAAAGTCTGAGAAATAAGAGACATTATTGTTGATGCACATTGGACAATTGAAAAAGCCAAATAATACCAAAAATTATGTTGAACGTGTCAAGCTGTGGAATGTACTCAGAAAAATGGGAATCCCAGAACATCTCATTGTCCTCATGAGAGACTTATATACAGGTCAAGAAGCCACAGTTCAGTCAGAGATGGTGAAACAGACTGGCTCTAGGCTGCCAAAGGAGTAAGGCAAGGTTGAATAGTCTCTGCTTATTTTTTCAGCCTATATGCAGAATATATATTGAGGGAAGTTGGATTAGAAGAAGATGAGCATGGCTTTAAAATTGGGGGAATAAATATCAGTAACCTGAGCTATGTTGTTACACTACTTTGATAGGTGAAAATACAAATGATTTGCAAGCTGTAGCAATGAAAGTTAGGAAGCATGGTGAAAAAATGGAACGTTGATTAAACATAAAGATGACCAAACTAATGACAACCAGTATAGCACCCAGTCTTAAAATTGACAGCAAAGATATTGAACGGGTGAATAGCTTCTGCCTTTTACTATCAACTATCAACAGTAATGAGTCCAGCAGTCAAAAAATATGCCAAAGACCATGGAAGGTTATTTCAATATATGATTACAGTGGTGAGATTATTATATGCACAGAGATGGAGGAATGGTTGATGAAATTAATATCTTGCTGAGATGAATAAACTAACTTCTTTGATTAGAGAAAAGACACCATCAGCATTTATTGGTGACTGGAGACTTCTTATGGACTTTTTGTGTAAAAATGAAAAAAAATGAACTTGTGATTTATGGTTTTGATGATTAGACAGGACAGATTATAGAAAGAAGAGTATGATGATGTAACTAGAGAGAAAGGTTAAAATATAATTGAACATATAACTGCTGTGAAGAATATAGGAAGCCACTGCTTTGTATCTTTTTTTCCTTTCTATTTGTCCTTAACTTTTTTCTTTTCTTGCACTTTTTGCTTTCTCTTTGCTTTCTTTCTTTTTCTCTTTTCTTCTTTACTTTATATTAGTTTGTATTAGTTTTTATCTTCTTTTTTAAAAGTTTTAACAAAAATTATATACAAAAAATATGCCAAAGACGAGCAAAAAATATTCAGATGTTGAGATGTGTCTGTACCTTCAAAAATCAGAATCGTGCAAGTAATGGTTGTGAAGAAGCAGGATAGAAAGAGCATTGACACTTTTGAATTCGGTGTTGGAGAAGACTCCTGAGAATACCATGGATAGCCAAGAAAACAAACAAATAAATAATCAAACATATCAACCCAGAGTTCTCACTAGAGGCATAAATGACCAGGCTCAAATTATCCTACTTCAGACATATTATGCAAAGATCTAGTTCTCTAGAAAATCTATAATGTTGGGAAAGATGGAAGGAAAGAGAAAAGGATGGTCAGCAGCAAGCTAGACAGACACAGCTGCAATGTGTACACCATTGGGAGACATGAAGGACCAGGCTGGGGACAGATGATCCTGGAGAAAATCTATGTGGTTGCTAAGAATCAACCATTCACAGAATTATAGTAAATTATGATTTAGAGAGATTACAATACTGTATGTTTTGGTTATACTATATTGCATCTCTTCAGCTGCATTAATAAAAGCTACTTATAAAAACAAACACCTGGTTCTAGCTATATTTACTTGGAAGTACGTTGTAACAGATTTGGTGAAGTTTCAATTCCAATTAAGCTGTAAGCTCAAGGCAATTTACATTGCAAGGGAGGGGGGCTCCTCTCATTTTATCCCTACAACAACCTTCTGTATAAGCTGGGCTGAAGAGAATCAACTCGCTCAAAGTTACTCAGTGAGTTTCCATTACTGAGGGTGAACTTAAACCTGAGTCTTACCTAGTCTAACACCTTAACCACTACATAATTTCTATTTTTTAAAAAATGTGATGTATCTCATCATAGTGGAAAAAATGGTGCCCATATGATGTGTATATCTACTTAGTCTGTTGTCCCAGTACTAACAGTTGAAGTGCCATCTTCATATATGAAATAGCTGTCTTTTGAGTAGGAAGGTGTTTCAATCCAAAAATCATTAATGAAGAGTTTGCTCCAGCAAAACACAAGTCACTTCTCTGTTTCAGTTGAAAAGATCTACTTGTTTAGAAGTACTCTGGCCAAATTATTGCTGACTTAATTCCTTATTCCTTAATAGCTGACTTGTGCACACTCAGATCTGGCAGTCTAGTTACTTGAATGTAATATAATGCGTGAGAAACCTTATCTCTTAGAATAAATTAGTTTTTGAGGAATTTATTAAAGCACTGCCTGAGGATGATTGTGGTTGTGATCATCCTACTGCTTGCCAAAGCAAGCCTCATTCGTTTCAGGCCCTCGCCCATGAATGCAATGCACCAAGAATCAGACTGATAGTTAAACACAGAAATATTATTTCTGTTTTGTGAATAATTTTTGAAGTGCTAGTGTATACAGATACATTTTCAAAAGCTTAGTAAATGGCTGTTCATGTAAATTCTACTTTTTATTGACTATCCTTCATCATTCTTGTTTCATAATTGCTTTAAAGCTGTTTTTCCCAGTGTTCTCCAAATGTGTTAGACTGGCCGGGGAGAATGGGGCTTCTAATCCAAGAGATCTGGAGGGCATTAGACTCAGAAAAGCTGCTTTAAAATGTGTGGATAATATTGCATGTCTATTTAGCCAAATATGGTGAATTATTTAACAGATCCATTTGGATTTTGCAAAGATTTTGAGATTTTCCCCATTTTTTCTCTTCTTCTGTCAAGAGTTTTCCTTACAAGATCTCACAAGATCTAAAATAATATTCTTTGGGGCAATTGGAGTTTCTTGCAGTATTGCTACACATGTTTCCTGGAGAGTAAACTTTGTTGAATTCAGTTAGATCTTCTAAGTAAATATATTTTGGGAATTGTTTTATTTGAGTCTACAGTGTACCAAAGAACTTCAGAAGGTGTTCAACTTAAGGGGAAGTAAGATCTCATTTTCAGGATGTGTCTTCCCTAAATCAACTCCATTTTAAATTACTCACTGTGTTGTGCATATACTCAACAGTTTCTATTCTGGGCAAAGTTTCAAATGTATCACTGAGCAGGCATTTCCAGTCCTTTTTCTTCTTCTCAGCAACAGTTCAGGTCTGAGAGTCAGCAACACCTCAATCTGGTGTCCTCCAAATGTGTTTGTCTATATGTGTCATTCGCAGCATGTTTGGAAGTTGCAGAACAACTGTTAGAAAATGTGCATTTTAATTTTTTTTAGTAAGTTAGAATTTGCAACATATTCAGATATTGCTGAAATTAATCTGTGGTTCTTTCATAAAGTTTTTTATGCAGTCATATTTTTTGCAATATAATTAACAAATGTCTGAATTATTTTATCCTATTTCTTGGAATCTGTCATTCATATGGGTCACAGAATCAAACAGGTAGTTTGCCAGCTCTTGAAATCAGAAGTCATTGTGCAAGACTAAATAAATAAAAAATATAACCTGCCTTTTTATTTTTTAACAATCTCATAACTACTATATCTGTTCTCCTTAGATCAACTGTTACGTTCCTAGTGAGGCCTTTAAGCAAATAAATAAAAAGTAATTCTCTTGCAACCAGCAAAAATATCTATAACCTTGTTACAATAATTTCTTCCCTGTAGTTCATTCCTTGCTCAGGTCAAAACACCAGATGTCATAATTCAGAGTTTTCTTTTTTTTAAAAAATATATATATATATATTTAGCACACAAGGCAAAAGCATTGAGTGCAACTGGCCCCCAGCCAGGGGTGCAACATTCATTTATAGTCAGGTATGAACAACTAGTTTGCACATGCCCAATTCTAGAATTCTCAGGTTTTACTTTGCTCATAAGGCATAGCCTGATTTCTCACTTTCTAACTGGCACACCTTATCTCTATTGCTAGAAACATAACAGTTTCTTCTCATTCCTTTCTTATCTGTCTATGTGACCTTTCACTCCTTGTTTTCTATCTTCTACCATCAGGAGTAGGAAACTGTGGGCTGTTCAACAGTTGTTGGATTGTAGCTTCCATCATCTCTGACCATTGAACTGAACAGAGCTGGAATCACCCGAGAGCCACAGGTTCCTCACTCTTGTCCCTCAGGATCAATTACCCGCCTACAGTTATTGATACAAGTACCTTTACCTACAGATACTGTACTTATTCTGAACTCAATTGTTAGGATTGTCCAAAACCATTTTGAGGGGGCTTTGTGAAGGGCCCTTGCACATCTGTGCCCGGATGGAATTTCTCCTGGGACTGCCACCAAAACTTCATACATTGCCCCACCAAATGATTGTGCATGGTCTTATTAGTTGCAGGATATCCAAAACCTGTGTAAATATTTAACATGCCAACCTTTTTAGTTACATAAAACGAAATTGGGTTACTACCACACAACAACAGCCAATCTTACAACCATTTCATCATAGAATGAACTTCTCAGTTGTTGCTAAGTAACAGGATCCTGCCTTCAGAAAGAATATCAGCCAAAGAAAAAATGGTTTGATTATGTCATTGTTTTAACTTGCTGCTTCTCCTGTCTCAATGGTTCTGTGTCCTTCTATTTCAAACTCTCTGGGAAAGTTTTTGGGGTAGCATTCCACACAACCCAACAAGCAGAACGGCAAGCTATTCAGTGAGAATACGGCAGTTCTTTAATCTTTGAGTAATGTGTTAATCTGGTGTACATTCATGTGATCCGTAAGCGACTATTGGTCAAGTTCCAGAAAATGACTAGTGTGTATCTGTGAATTACGTTAAAAACCTAAGTAATTGTCAAGAATACTATTGCCCCAACAATGTAGCATATATCAATATAAGGGATTTATGAACACAAAATATCAAGTGAACAATAGCAGATATAATGAGGGGTGGAAATTCTGTATTGCAATATTTGAATACCTAGAGAATTTGCCAACATCCATTCTGTAGGAGTAGTTTCTGCAGTTGTTCTAGAATCTATTTTTTATACAGTGATATGAATTAAGTGAAGAAGAACATCAAGCCAATTTACCTAATGTTTTTAGAATGGAGAGAGGGCAAGTAGCTATCGTCAATTACTGAAGTTAGCTACTAAATCTATCCTTTCTGCACATCTTTATAATATACTAGACAACCCGTGACCCATTGGGTCATCGTTTCAGAGATATTTCCTTACCAGATTCCTCAATGCCTTCAACAATGGCAGAGCTTCTAATATACTGCCTTCACTGGAAAAGTTCTTAAAAATTCAGGGAGATAAACTGAGATGCATCTGCCTTGCAAATAGCCCATGTCATTCATACTGAACTGTATAGCACAGTCAAACATCAGGAGTTGACCACTAGAAATGTTTTATGACATTTTGTATTATGTCATAAAATGTTTTATGATAATTTTTATGTCATAATATGTTTTATAAAATTTGCCAAATTTCAATTCCACAGGAGTCACGGGTCCTGGATTTTGGATGCATTCAGTAAGTTAGCCCATCTGAGGTGCCTTGGTTCAAAAATTGTTGGCCTATGATGCACCATTTTGCCCAGTTAAAGGTTACAAACAGACACAAGAGTTTTAGTAGTATATAGATTATTTTCAGAATGGTTTTACCTTCACCTAATCTTGCCAAGTTCTAATGTTTACATCAACATGACTAAAACAATGTGAATAAATTTCCTGAAGCACTTAAAATAGTCAATTTATTCACTCTAACTTCTCTTTTTCTCCTTGAATAGAAACTTCTTAAATTAGTATAGCTCTGCAGTGCTCAGATCAAGTACCTGTAAAAAAAATATACAAATAAAAGCAATCCAAGATCTGAAAAATACAAGACACATATTCATTACTGTTAAGTCATGCTGTGGTGGGAAATAAACATAAACTATAGCATAAGCAATAAACAGGCTTAAGAGAGTTAATGGGTTTTTTTTTAATAAAACCAAGTTCTCTGCAAAACCCTGAAAATCCCAGATGCATCTACATGCATGATATAGCTTCCACTTTGCATCCGTGTTGCAACTGTTAGGACTCACTGCACAAGAAAGCGTCTCTGATACATGGACTGACTTATTTTAATAATAATTTTGCTTGGGTGGGCAATGGCCCAGCTGTTGTATCCAGCCACCAACCCCATTTTGCAGCCTCCCCCCCCCCCACCAAAAAAGTATCTGGACTGCTCATATTGGATAACAAGTTCCCCCCTCCTTTTTTTGCTAAAATAAGAGGGGAAACGCATTTAACAAAACTCTGCAAGCCTTAATGTGCCCATTTTGCCTCCTAATTGCTCCCAAACTGGATGAATATTCTGGTCCTGTCAAGTGACACTACCATGGCCTCAGAGGCATGTGTATGTATGTGTACATGTATTTGTGTGTGTGTGTGTGTGTTTGTGTATAAAATTTCCTTGCCCCTACACTTGACTCAGTGAGTGTTCTAGAATATAAGTAACAAAAATGCTTCTCTTAAAATATCTTGAGAATGGAAAAGGTTATATTTTCCCATATGCAACTGGTGTTTGACAGACTTCTTTTAGATCTCGCCATTGATTAAAATGTATGAACAAAGTCTGTTCTTCTGTGGAATCGAGATGGAACTCCTCTGGGGTGGCTTCTCTTATCCCTTTGCTGCTTTTGTAGGTTCATCTCTTTAAGGTTTTTTTTTTAACTTCTCTTTTTTGGCATTGTTCTTTGCATGCATTTGAACATAGGAAGCTGCATCAAGACAATTTATCCAGCACTTCTAGGGAGGGCAAAGTTGTTACAGGCCATGGGCCATACATACATACCCATACTTTTTCCCTTCCCTCCCAGTACTCTGGATGCAAATAAAATTGCTGAGTGTGTGGGAGGTAAAACTTCCCTGCCTGTTCCTGGTTTTCTGGAAAGCCATTTCTATAAGAATGACTGATCAGTAAGAAACAAGAAAGAAAACACTCTTTCTTTAATATGAGAAGGATCTGTGGTGGATATTAGGACTTCAAGAAGAAGCTTGTTTTAAGGAATCAATAATGACTGACAAATTCAGAGGGTGGCAAGTAGCCAGAGAACAACCAGAGATCTGTGACCTTCTCATTTCTGGGCTGGTTCAATAGTGTCCAACTTGGTTAGTGGCACTTTTCCAACATCACACATATCCTATCACCCTCTGTTTCATGGTTTTAACTGCAGGTATCAGGGACTAACCCCTGCAATTTCTTCCTGGCTTCCACCACTGAATTGCTGTCTTGTCCCCATGCTTAAGTAAGGTGTAGTTCTTTCCATTTCTTGTTCAGCAAGCCAATGTCCTCTGCAAGAAGTCAGCTCCTTAGTTAAGACTCTCTCTGCTGCCCTTTTTTCCTATGTCTGTTTCATCTTCTACATATTTATTTTATTCTTTTTCACTGAATATTTTGTTAAATTGTGCTACCAGAATTTTTGTGGATTTTTTTTTTTGCACAAAATGATGAGATACAATTTTTTTAAGATACTACGATTGAGATTTGGGAGGACACTCTCAAAAGAGCAAGCTGTCACTAATGAAAGATCCTATTACTGTTGGTGCTATAGATAAAACAGAGTATTTTTGGCTTCTCATAGTTGCCCTCATTCTGAATAAAACCTCTTTTTACAGAATTTCCCATACATTTGGCTGTCAGGGGTAATATCCCTTATCACAGATGACTGTAGCATATTATGTTTTAGAATACTGAAAATGAGCCCATATAAAACACCACTTTAATCTGTGTGTGTGTGTGCCTTCAAGTCAGTCTTGACTCCTGGTGACTGCCTGGACTAGTCCATGCAATTTTCTTGGCAATATTTTCCATTGCCTTCTTCCCAGGATTGAGAGGGAATGACTGGCCCAAGGTCAACCAGCTGACTTTACGCCTAAGGGTAGGACAAGAACTCTCAGTCTCCCAGTTTCTATCCTGGAGCCTTAACCACTACACTATCAAGACATGGTCATTGGTTATTTTTCCAAAAGGGGGATACATTTTATTATGTGAAAATAAGGAGTTTAAACTGCAATTGTATAACCTCTAGAACACCAAGGACCAGCAATTACTCAGATTTCACTCTCTAAAACTAAGGTGAAAACAATGTTCAATGTGCCTGTCTGTCAGCCTCTCTGGTTGGTTCTTTCTGAAGTTGAAAAACCCTGATAGCAGAATGCCCCAGTTATGTCTGAATTGGCAGAGGGAGATGGTGGCACGTTTGGGGAAAGGTTGGTTTCACCCCATTTTGGGGTGTGCGAAGAGCAAAAGGGTTGACTTATTTATTTAATAAAGACAATGTGGTCAGAGGCCAAAAGAAAATTGTTGAAACTGCGTCAAAGCCTGCCAAACTGCAAAACAATCCTAGCATTTGGTTCTATCTACTTTGGTGCCTTCCATTCCAATTGCTCTCCTCTTTCTTTAAAAAAAAAAAAAAAAAAGGGAAGGCAACGTTTTCTTTTTGCCAGTAGAGGGAGGGAGAATACCACATAAGAATCTCAGTGTCATTCTGCCCTCTACTGAAAAAGGAAAGGCCTGCAGCTAGTGTTTTGTGAGATTTTTGCTGCTGCTTTACCAAAGCACCTACAAAAATAATAAAATACTGTTCATAGTTGTTGTTGCTGACAGTGGATGACATGCTGGCTAAGGAGCCTCGACTTATTAAGGTGAATGATGAAATGATGGTGAATGGAAATGATGGAAGCCTAGAACTCTTAAATACAAACTGCTTGAATCAGTACTTCTTTGGGTCAAACAGCACTTTGCAGGAGCTGAATCAGAGCCCATGTGAAGGGTGGCAGTCATAAATACAGTGCATAGAGTTTGGCAGTCTGTTCCCTCAAGCGCTATTAGCTTATTGCCAGAAATATTTTGTTGAAGCAGCCATAAAGGATATCCTCATGAGAGGGTATGAGAAGATCCTTTTCGTGGCTGAGGCTCCCCACTGTGAGTCCAGGAAGTTTGCTGAACCTTGTATTTGGGCATGTTACCGGGAATCTTACCTTTTAAAGAAAACTTTTGTGTGTGAAATAAAAAGGATGAAATGTAATAATAATACAGAATTTGAAAATAAAAATAAAATAATTAAGGGAGGCAAGGTATTACTTATTTTGGGAGGGTGGCTCTGTGCTTGTGATGTAGGCCAATCATTTGTCTAGCTTAAATGAAATAGGAGGGGATTTCTTAAAAAAAAAAAGAAACAGTAAAGGCATATGTTGTATCTTAGTCAGTTTATGGCTAAGGGCTTGGGTATACTTCAACAGATATTTCTCTCAGTGACTTAGCTCCAGATGAGATGATCATCTTAACTATGGACTAAGTAATGGAAATGAGCTTTCAATCTGCACTCTTTTCATTCTTTAGTAGGTAACAGTTGGAAAATAAAATCTCCCATTTTCACTTTATAAGTGATCACAGCTTCATTAAATCTAAACATAGGCATTATACCAAGCTTGTAACCAAAGCTATTTAAACAAACAACCGTAACTGTGGTTTCAGAACTCAGCTTGTTAGCAAATTCTGATTAAAACAATGCTTACTTTGTATATATTGAAAGTGAATTGAAAATAAAAGCATATCTTGTTCTTAAAGATGAATGATGAGGGCAAGAGAAGAAAGATGGAGCCAATGAAACATATATCTAAGATTTTGTTAGTTGAGTGGCAAGATGCAAATCTTACCCAAATACACCTACATTATCATAATATTAGAAGCAGCACCAAGCACAAATAGCCATTAATGGTAAGACTTCTGCTGTTATCCAACATCAGTTTTTGTACCTGGCCCTAAGAATTATGATTCTATTTATGAACTATCAGTCCCATTATCTGACAGTCACTAGGTATTGGGATTTTATTACTGCTGTGGCAACTTATGAATCTGTTTTAAACTACATGGGGTGCTTTTTAAAAATTAAAAATAATGTATTTTTCTTGTAATGTTTTTTTTCTTTTCATGAACAAAATTATAAAGCTATTTATAAAATCATGTAACAATATAACTCCACATAACAACTTAATAGTTCATAATAACTTAGTTCAGATATATCTCTAAACAATGAAAGTAGTAGGATTTTGTTGAATCGGAGAAAATTTAAACTACAGCCTAACCAGTTATCTACAATACTTATGATCTCTGTGTAGCATTTTATGTACCTGCACCTGGTTTTTTAGATGGCTCTAGAACTGAACTGCTTTTGGTGGTCCTGCAAAGGCCAACCCTTCATACCACACATGATCAAAAGAACTCCCATTATTTTTTCTTAGTGCCTTTTGGCTGTTGCAACAACCCTATCTCTAAGAGATGTTCTGTCTTTTATTGACAAACTTGTTGCTGAGCTCACTTCTAATAATCTTTGTTAATCATCCTCTTTTCCCTTTCTGTTTTTTCCAACTACAGAAACTAACCAAACTAAGCAACTAAGTTACAGAAACTAACTTCTGTTTCTGAGTCAGCATCATTGATTCACTCTATGGCATTTTACAGCTTTGGAAGCTGCTTTCTGAAATGGTATAAAGCATTGAAACAAACTTCCACCATCAGGTGGGCTTTCTCTGAGTTTTCCCTGTCTAGGGGAAGGACACTGGATGCCCCATTCCTAACATTTGACAAAGCAAGCCTATAAATTGTTCCTCCTGCCTCAGAGAGTTACAATGGAAACAAGCACTAAGTCTCATAAGTGACCTTGGTACTAAATGAGGCCGTTTTCAGAAATTATGATGTAGCTTTGACCTAAGTTTCTGCTAAGGAGCTGGCCATTTGAGCTATGGCAAAGCTATCATCAGGATCCTTACTGCTGCCTTAGTACCAAACCTAAGAGTCATATCTCTTTAAAAGACAGTAACAAGTGTTGTGAGAGCCAGTTTGGTGTAGTGGTTAAGCCATCAGAATAGAAACCAGGAGACTGTGAGTTCTAGTCCCACCTTAGGCATTAAGGCAGCGGGGTGACCGTGGGCCAGTCACTCTCTCTCAGCCCTAGGAAGGAGGCAATGGCAAACCACTTCTGAAAAACCTTGCCAAGAAAACTGCAGGGACTATCCAGGTAATCGCTAGGAGTAAAAAACTGACTTGAAGGCGCGCACGCACACACACAAGTCTTGTGATACTTCCTAAAAGTGTGATCTAGTTGCAAAAAAAGCAAATGCAGTCCTAGATTGCATCAACAGAACATAGAGTCAAGATCAAGAAAAGTCATCTTTCCTCTGTACTCTGGTCATATCACACTTAGACTATTGCTTTCACTTCTGGACACCACATTTTAGGAAAGACATTGACAATTCAAGCATCCAGAAAAGAGCAACCAAGATGATAAGGGACCTAAAAGGAGAAATTATGAGGAGTGTTTGGAGCCATTGAGTATGTTTAACCTACAAAAGGAAAAAACTGTGGGGAAACATGATAGCTGTTTTTAAGTATCTGTAGGATGGTCATGTTGTAGATGAGGCAGAAAAAGTCATAGTTATTCCAGAAGACAGGACAACAAACAGTGGGTTTAAATTTCAAGGAAGTTGATTTAGGCTGGACATTAAAAACAATTCCTAATGGAAAGAGCTGTTCAACAGTGAAACAGCCTGCCTCTGGATGTGGTGGGCTCTCCTCTACTGAAGATTTTTTAAAGACAGACTGGATGGCCATTTTACAAGATGTTATGATAGTGGATTCCTGCCCTCAGCAAGGGGTTGGACTAGTTGATATCAAAGAGCTGTTTCAACCATCACATTTTATGATCATTTGACTCCAATGCAATCCTTGTAATCCCTAAAAATAATGCTGGACTCTATTCATGCTTGAGCATTCCTGCAACTGGATAAAGTATTACTCATCTCTACTATGGCTTCTTGCCTGGTGGCTGATCAATCCTGCAGCTGTAGGCCAATATGTCAGCTGCCAAAGAGGTGGTTCATTATCCTTGGCTTCAGATACAACCTTACAGTATAACACTGGTTTGTCAACTGGTTTTTCTTCAGTGGTTTTCCAAATTATATTCATGCCACAGGACCGTTACTAATTATTCAATTACTTTATTATGGACTGTTCCCAGCAATTTGAGTAAAGAACTTATTTTTCTCCAAGGATTCCATCTAGAGTTTTTTTTTTTTTTGTAAATTTATATAGTCACCTGTCTCACAAATGTGACTATGAACAGTGTACAAAGTTAAAAACACAAAAACAATACAACAAAATAATCAAAAACATAACAAAAATCATTAAAAACAATTTTAAAAAATCTGCAGGAAAGTGCACTCAGTTTCCCAAACAAGACAGCTACTTTGCATGCTCTGTATCTATGTTACCAGATCCCCAGGCCAGATGGCAAAACCACATCTTCAGGCCCTTGCAGAAGGCCAGCAAGGTGAGGGCCAATCTGACCTCAGGGGGAATGATGTTCTAAAGGGCGGGTGCTGCAGCAGGAAAGGCTGTCCTCGTGGGTCCTGTCCTTTGTGGCTGGGACACTGAACATGCCCTTCCTGCTAGATCTGATGGGAAGGATAGATGTGATTGAGTCCCTCAAATAGCTCAGATGCTTATCATAGATGCTTCCTCCCAAGACTGAGGAATGCAGTTGTGGGTATGTAGTCAGTTTCAGAACACCACCTCCATGTAAATGCAATAGAACTTTTAGAGGTTTTGAAAGCTTTAAAGATGTTCAAGACCTTTTTCAGTAACATAATAATATAGATGGCAATCAACAATATAGAAGAGGTCTTTTATCCCAATAAACAAGGTGCAATGAAATCTTGAACCTTTTATCTGACCAAATAGCTCAGCTCTAGAATGTTCTGAAGAAGTCCACATTTTATATGTGAATGTACAGATGACTATACAGGTAGTCCTCTCTTAAGGACCTTTTGTTTAATGACAGTTTGAAGTTACAATGGCCTCGGAGAGGGTGCTTTATGCCTTGTTAAGCACCTCTGGCCATTGTAAAACATCGTGCCACACACACACACACACACATGGTCATATGGCCACATTTCAGGCACTTGGCAACCAGCTTGCATTTACTACATGATAGTGGGTATCACGTGATTGCCATTTTCAGTCTTCTCTGCCAGCTTCCCCATTGGAAGCTGGCAAGGAAGATTGCAAGCGGAGGGGATGCAGCAGTGTGCAGGAATGGATCTCAAATCCTGAAGATCTGAGCTCTGTTCCTCCAGCCCCACCAAGGATTTCCCTTCCATATGCGGAGGGGAAGAGAAACACCTTGGCGCTGTGAAGGAACAGAGCTCAAATCCTGAAGATTCTGAGATCTTCAGGATTTGAGCTCTGTTCCTTCACACCGCTGAGAGGTTTCCCCTTCCCTCTCAGCAGTGGGCAGGAACAGAGCTCAAATCCTGAAGATTTGAGCTCCATTTCTCCAGCCCCAGGAAGGATTTCCCCTCCATCCATGGAGGGGAGGACAAATCCTTCGGTGGGCCTTAGGAACATTTGAGACCAAAAGGGCTGCCTGCCCAGAGGATTTCAGCTCCGCGCAGAGCTGAAATCCTTCAGCAGACAGCTCTTTCACTCCATCCACTTAACAACCTGGGAGATCGCTTAACGACCAACCAGGAGTGCCCACATTGCAGTCATTGAGAGAAGCAGTCACATGGGTGTCTCGCTCAATGACTGCGATTCCAGTCCCAATTGTGGTTGTTAGGCAAGGACTACCTGTATGAATAAAAAGTCACATTTGGTCAGAGAAACAACCCTAAATTATATTTTATATACATTTAATTGTTATTCTTACCAGGATATTTAAGAAAGCATAGTGGTGAAATAACTTCAATTTCAGATGCTACTTACTACACTTGTACTACATCTTGGTGTGTGTACCTGTCCTTATATGAAACACGCTTGCTGTCTTTCTGAATGAATATTTTACTGTTTTTTATGATAAAAGTTCTCTTTTTTAATTATACATTTTTTGCTGAACAGAACCTTGGATCTTTCTTCGAAAGCATTTCCCTGCATGTAGAACTGGCTATACACATGTAACTTAGTTTGGTCCAATGGGCACAGTTTTAAAAATAAGGGATTATATTTCATTCCCCTCAGGACTCTCATTCCTGAATAGCCAATAAGTACCTCTGGTAATTTGTCTGATGCATAATTTAGAGCATTATAATAGACAGATAATAGTATACATGTATTTTCAGAGAACTCAAATGCGGGACTCTTCAAGGAATCTAAACACCTGCTAGTGTATGCCTGGAAATAGAGAAATTATGGATTCCTTCCCTTTATTTCCTCCACACAAAGGGTTAATTCTTTACACCAATTCCAGAGTAGTATCAAATCCTCTTCATTTCGGAGTCTGTCTTGAGCTGAGAGGGTACTAGACCACATCGTTCCAAAGCCTCCCCAACACATTCCAAGGATATCAGAAAGATGTCTCTCATTCTCCCTCACACCTGTGGGGGTTCTTTTGGCTATGACTGGAACCCCACAGGTTGGGTGAAGGCTCTAGACAACTCTCTATTATGTTTCACACTTTTCCCAGAAAGAAAGAAGTCCTTTGCCTTGGCTGGACAGGGTTAATTTCACCCTCCCAGTTCTAATGAATTGGCCTAGCTATGGAACGAGGCTTATTCAACCCTTTTTTGTCTCTTTAAGCTCTAGGAGGTTACAGTGGCATACAGTCCTTGCCTCCCTGCAGAGTCCTTTGCCCATGTTGGGGATTTTGTGCAGACTCAGCTTGGTTGCTTCTTATGTTGTACCAAGCTGCAGGGCAGAATTGGTGCCAAGCTCCAAGTTGAGTTCTAAGCAGGGTTGCTGCTGAGCATCAAGCTGAGCTCCAGGCAGAATTGTGCCGTGGTCCTGGAAGTAGGATGTCAGAGCCCAGTTTATTGACTGTCACTGCTAAAGGTACTGACTCAACACATGGACAGACTCAACCATAGTTTTAACTGGGAAACTGTCAGCATTTTAGACCAAGCTAAATCCAAAAATGCAAGAGAATTCTTGGAAGCCTGGTATTCAGACAAGGCAGCAATTAACAGACACATAGAGATTAACAGCATCTCCATACTATTCAAAAAAGACAAAAGACCAGAAGATCGCCTCACCAGCAATCATCACCCAGATAAGGAAAGGTTACCACCAGGCACAAAATCAAGCAGCAAACATATGCTAATCAAGGAACTACCAGAGGAACAAAACAAAACCCCCACCAGCACTGGCAAGGCAGGCCACAGTATATAAATAGAGAGCAAACCCCATCCCATTTTAGCACTGAAGATGTTACCTAGCCGGATAATGAAGCTTTTGCAAGAAAAGAACCAAGCTCAGAGAACCCCAAGAACTCCACAGTTCAACCCTGAGCTATACATGTTTGCCTCTATTGGTAAAGGTACTGAGTCATCACTTCCTGCTTCCTTGTTCAATGGCAGTCTTTCATCTCTCCTCCTCCCAGTCACCCACTCACCCTCTGGGTTAGCTTTCTCTTTTTTATGCTAATGGTCACCTGGCTGGCTATGGATGCCAACACATCCTTGAGAAGGCCAAGGTGTGGCTAAACTAGCCAGTTATGGATGCTGTTATGCCTGTCAAGGAGCTGGGTGTGGCCACTTGGCTGGCTGGGAATGCTGGCATGGATGCAATTGAGATGGATCTGTGCCAGTCAGTCTGGCTCTCTCAGCAGGCTGGAAGGATTAAGTGCACCTCCTTTATAGGGCTTCCTGGAAGAGCCAGGACAGTATTAATTCTCACATCTCTTTTGGGTAGGAGGGAAATAAGCTGAGCATGGCTTTGGGAAGCGGGGGGCTGTTTCTGCCTGGTAGAAGGCACACCAGTTGGACAGTTTCAGCCCTGCCTCTTCCACTTGCAGAGGGACACTTTCACCCATGCTGCTCTTTTCTCTTACACCAACACTGACTTTTTAAAGTTAGAGAAGGGAGGGTTGCATACATTTTCCCTATTTCAGAGAAGGAAATTCAGAAAATCTTACAATGGCTCTTGAGATGCCTATTCATCAATGATATAACTGCAGCTTTAAAAAATCCAAAGTATTTCTTTAATTTGTGGAAATGCATCAGTTTTGACAATAAGAAGAGTATAATATATTTATCTGACATGCAGCAAGCTTTATAGTTGCAGAACATTCTTGTGACAAACTATAAGCTCTATTGGAAACATGGTATTGCTCCTCAGGACAGTATCTTTCTGACCTTAACAAATAAGACTAAATCTTTGGCTTCCCTCACGTGTTAACAATGCCAAATTGGACAACTTCCTATATTACTGTTGCTTTTTGGAAGGCATTGAACTATTTCTTGGAAAAATGGTCAGAGGGCAGATAGTGTTTATTCTAGATTTTACAGTATTTAGTGTTGCATAAGAAACAAATAACTAAATAGGTAATAGTTTTAAGGCTAAATCAAATAAAACTGAAGTAACAGAGATAATTTCAGTACTACATGGAAGAAATGTTTTCTAAATAATGTATATACTTTAGAGATTCATCATTATTTATCATTATGTATGCTGTAAGGACAGAACAGAACATAGGAACTGCTTGAAGGGTTACTGGTTGGTTATGGTTATACTGTTAAGAGGTCAGGGTTAAACTTTCTCATTCTGTGACCTTTCTTGGAACAGGTTACATCTATTTTATAACATTTGTATCAGTATTTCAAACAAGGACTAAGTATCTTCTATAGTACCACACTAAACCAGCTAAATGTGCAAACATGGACACTAGCTCTCAGTCTAGAATGTGTTCATTTAATTTGTGAAATCTACGAATACAGGATTAATTACATTCAAGTAAACAGCAACTTTCAGAAACCTGGTGCTAAAGGAAAAGGAAAAAAGCATTTTTGGCAATGTTTGCACCTGGTATCAGTTAATTCTTCCACTCATGCATTCACTCTTTGTTTGCATCCAAGCTATAATGAGTTGCAGAGTCAAAGAAATAATTTTAAACTCTTAATCCTTCCCTTCCTTTCTGTATTGATGAAAAAAAAAAAGAATGTTTCTCTGCTTTCTTTTACATAAGGATATGATCCTGTTTTGATTCTTATTTTACATTTTACTTTTATTATTGTTTTAGTTACTTTGATCATTTGGGAGGATAAATGTGGAGAAATAATGAAACAATATAAATATATACAGATTGTATACATGTTATTTTTTAAAAGTTATTTGAACATCTTTGGAAATATGTAATTTTAAGTAACTGTGGATAGTATAGAGCCAAATGCATCATTCTGTATTCTCAGATTCTTTAACAAAGCAAACTTGTGAGGATTTATTATGGGAAATATATTTGACTATGGTTAATAAGCCTAGTGTCAGGCATATACACATAGGATTCTGGCCCAAATCTTATTTGTCTATATCCAGATAGATTGAAAGAAACAGGTACTTGATAATATTGAACTTATCTTAAAGGAAGGATTGAAAGAGAAATTATAATGTCCATATTTCCCACTCTGTCAACTAGGGATGGGAACTCTAACTAGAAACCAACCCTGATAATCTTCCTCCCCAATAAATGCATATACATGATACCATTATTGTGCATGTATGTGTGTAGATATACCTGCCAGGATATAAAAGATAAATTAATGTATTATTATTATTATTAAATATTGTTAATAACTGTGGAGTAAAACTAATTGTCTGTAAAACAAGGTATCCCATTTATAAACATAATTGATTATTCATATATGCCACAGTTCTTTCACACACAATCCACTCTCAGACAAGAAAGCACATGCACATATATTCCCCTCCTTTCTTCCAGCAGAAAAGAAGAAAACAGAAGGGAAGGGAAGGGAAGGGAAGGGAAGGGAAGGGAAGGGAAGGGAAGGGAAGGGAAGGGAAGGGAAGGGAAGGGAAGGGAAGGGAAGGGAAGGGAAGGGAAGGGAAGGGAAGGGAAGGGAAGGGATAGCTACACTGGGAAGATAAAGAAAGAAAAGGGGACAGTAAAACTGGATCAAAATAACAGCAGGCAAGATGTACTGTCAGCCTTTCAAGGTAGTCCAGACAAGAAATCAAAACCATGAGTACTAACACTACTTTATTGTAAGGTTACAGTAACAGAACAGTAACCATGAGTACTAACACTACTTTACTGTAAGGTTACAGTTGCAAGTCTGAAAGCACTTCTCCCCTCCTTTGCCTTTACTTTCCAGAGAACAGGAGAGTCCCTTCTGAGATAGTTTCTCCATCCCCATTCCTTCTGTTGGCTGAGATATCTCTTGTCTGACTGCTGCAGCTCCTCCTCCTGTCTCCCAAGATCATTCTCACAGCCCATGGCAGTGACTCAACAGGCACAGAGAGAGAAATTGTAGTGCATGGGGAGAAATCCCATCCCACGAGGTACAGATGCAGAAGAGTTAAAGAAAAACTTAACATTGACCTATTGAACAAATTTAAACCATCAGTCTAAATAGTGGGCATAGACCCTCAAAACTCAGAATAGTAAAGAGAAAGCCAATCAGAAGAAGCATGAGTTCCCTTTGTTGGGTGAGCTTTTTAAAAGAGAAAGGGGCAGTTCCATTTTCTCTTTATGACGCCTTTCTCACAGGCGTGCAGCATCTCTTCCTGACTCCATGCCAGGTAACCAGAGCCTCAGTGCTCCAGGAGTCTGGGTGTGGAGACCCAGGAGATACAGAGCAAAGTAGGAACTCATTGAAGCTATAGTGGATATGAGCTAGATTTTTTATTTGATTTTATGGGAAATTATCTGAGTTTTAGTGCCTTTGCTATCTTGATTCTATTCTGTTTTGTCTATGTTCTTAGTGTATGTGTGTATATTCAGTTGCTACTTTGTTTTGCCCCCCCCCCCCGCTTTTGGCTTTCAGTTCCCACTTAGTTTTTTAATTTTGATAACGTAATGACAACTTTCATTTTTTTTACTGAATCAGCCTCCTCATTCTGAAGGATTTCAAGTTCAGAGCCTGCATCTCCCTGCTTGGGTTATACTACAGAAAAGGAAGGAAGCAGAGACAGGAGGTTTCCTGCTTTCCTCCTCCTAAATAAACGAGTGCAGAGATGGAGTTTCTCTGGAAGAAAGTGCACGGCAGCAGCATTTAGCAAGATGTTCTTGCCCAGGAATTGTGAGAAGAGATAGGAAGACAGTAGGTTGAGGTTGACCTAGAAGGACCGCTGTGGGAACCAGGGGGCCCTGTCCATTACATTCCTATAGAACGGTGTTTCTCAACCTCAGCAACTTTAAGATGAATGGACTTCACCTCCCAGAATTCCCCGGCCAACATGCTACATGAGTATGTGCAAGTCCACCCTGTTACAGGCATTGCATAAAAGGTTAAAATTCAGCTGGTAAGCAGCCATTTCCAAGGGACAGCAACATTCAAAGTCTTCCACCCTTTTCAGCAATCATGTCTGAAGTCATGTTTACCTCTTGTCCATTCAGCTTCAGGTCTTCTATATTTCTCAGGGAATGTAAAATGACTCCACCAATTCATGTAGACTAATGTGGAGGAGGGCCGGGGCGGGGGGAGACCTCATCTTCTTATTCGTTACGTTATGTAATATGGTGAATTACAAATATAACCCCCATCTATTAACTGAGTTTCACAGTTCATTCTTCTAACTGAAACTCTAAATATAGTTATTCCAATATTCAGTAGTCCCAGCTATAATGTACACCGAACGAGGTTGAAGAAATTGTGCAGAATTTTAGCTGAAGGTTTTATAGCCTCACTGTAGCTGCCACCTGTTACTTGCGCAGCCATTGTTTTATTTATATTAAATTTTTTCGTACAATTAGAATGATCATGGTGGCTTACAACAAACACAAATATACAAATAGAAATGAATGATCTAAAAATAGCACAAATCATAATTAAAAATAGCTCCCAAATTAAAACAAATCCTGAAAAAATAGTCCCAAAAGGTTTCATAGATTCAAGATTCTCAATCACAGAGAGTACTGGCAAGTCTCCAAGGTAATAGTCCTTTTATGCACCAGCTAAAGAAGTTGATACAAAGTCATAAGGAAAAGGAAAATTGGGTTGAGGATCCTAGTCCTGGGAAGAGACTGTATTTTCTGATTGCCATAAATCTGTGGAGCTTCCAGACACAGCCAAACTAGGCAGGTGGCCAGACAATAAAGCATACACCTTCAAGTCTGCTTGGACAGGATAGTCTGTTCTTCCCCTGCCTATTGAAAGATACAGTTATTAACAAAATCAAAGGAAGAGGATCTTTAATACATCAGCTATGAATGTATTTGAGATGCCACAGTAATTTATCAAACTTTGAAATAACTTAATACGGCAGAATTACAGTATCTGTAAAAAATAAAGATTAAGAATAGAATGCCCGTTCTTCTATGTGAAGTTATGACTTTGTCCCCAAAGATGCATGAGAGATGCTAGTCCACTTACCTAGCATTGTTCTGTTGCTTCTTCCCATCTGATCTGAATGGACCACAGGCTTTGACATAATCAGAAATAAATCATTTATTTAGATTTTGTTCCTTCCTTCCCTCCTTCTCCTCCTAGTATTATTAAATGAATAGCTTGACTTTCCTCCAGTAACTTTGCATATGTTTCTGCCCCCAATTTTTCCTCACAACTATTCTGAGAGATAGCTTAAATTGGGTTAGGCACCCTGTTGCCTTTGCACAGCTATATGTCTGAGGTCTTTGTTTGGTGCCTATCCAACTTTTTGCTTCCCCTGATTTTATTTTATGTTAAAATAATAATAGATCGGAAGCTGACCTGTTGCAGGAAAAAAAAAGACTAGCCCTCTAGCATCATCTTTATTTTAAAGAATGCCAGTGGGCATCACAAGAGCTGAAGGGTTAGGGTTAGAAAGTAAAAAGGATGCGTGCTTTATTCTTTCCCCTTCATTGCATTACCAGAGACTTTGCTGGTAATGTATTGACTCTCTTGAAAAGGTTTCACAAGTTTATACAGCATTTCAAAAGACAGCAAAGCCTGCTTGATGTGACATAACATTGGGGGGGGGGGGTGCCAGAGGTTCATGAAGACATTTGTGCTGTGTAGATGCATGAACCACTTTGATTTCCTTATAAAAAGATTCCATCCAAACTGCTGGAGTCACAATATTTTAAGGCATAGGTCAACATAAATTCACCAAAAACGACTCGTTACTTTGCTGACTAAAATCTCACATTCTAATGGGCTTTCAGGGTGTGTAATAATTTCCTGCTGTGGTTAAATTAACATTCCAGAACCCAGTGGAAATTTTTTTTCCTGCCCCCACAATAACCTGCAGTTTAGGTAGCTGCCTTTGACAGAAAAGAGCAGTATTCAGACAGGGAGGCTGACCATGCTCTGAAACTAACTCCCTTAAGAGAAATTCTCCCAGTTATTTTTAAATATAAACAGCTGGCTGTGTCTTAAGCTTTGGCTTAGTCATCTATGCTGGCCTTATTTATTTTACAAGTTGGCTCTAAAATGTCTAGAGGATCCAGGTGGTTTTGAATTGGAAAATTAAGATTGTACAGAAAAGGCGCATGGCTACTGCTACCAGTAGACTTCAACAGAGCAAGCAGACTTAACAAGTGGAGCTAGTGAGTCACAGGCAAAAGGACTGCCTTTAAGCAAACAGGAAGAGGGGAACTGAGAGGGAGCCAACATGACTCAGAGGGTAATGAAATTCGACTAAGCGAAATGCTGCTGTGAGAATTTGCTAACAGACTTTGCTGTATAACACTTGATCTCCCGTTTTCAATAAGGACTGCATTACAGCTAACTTCCACCAAAGATTTATACTAAAGCCAGCTGCATTTTATGCCTTTTGTAGTTCAGATGCTCTGACTAAACTGGAGCTCACACTTGTAGGAGGAATTCGTTAATCTAAATGCCCTAAATAGGCATAAATCTGAGCAAGTAGGTGGCTGAAAAAATCAGAGATGCCTTTCGCATGCTGCACAAACAATATCCCAGTCTAAATACCATTGAGCGACACTCATACAACTCCACTGCATGTTGTTAACCCGAGTTCAAAGAATGTGTATCTTGGAGAAACATTGCCTCTTCAGTGTATCCCTGCATGGAAAAATTTAACCGATGCTGATCAAACTGGGTATTTCAATGAATCCCTAAGTGAACAGAAGCTGACACAACTTCTACATGTTAAAGATTGCAACTTCCTGCAGATTTGAATGTGTACTTACTGTTTATGTGTAAAATTCAAAATAAGCAAATAATGAATATGGCAGGTGTGCCAGTTCAGATACCATTTCAGTCAGTACTTTGCAACACCTCCTTTGCCAGAAGTAACAGCTTTCAAACATTTCCTCCATCCAACTAAAAAACTTTTAATTCTTGTTTTCAGATTTTCTTTTTCACAGTCCCTTGCAGAACTCTTCTACCTCAAAAATATGCTCAGGTCTATTTTCATGCACTCAGTGTTTGACATTTCCCTTAGATTGTCCATACTATTGAAGTTTGGGACCAGAAGACCATTCAAAACCTTTAATTTCCTTTCATGTAAGTGTTCTGCAGTACTTCATGGTGTATTGGAGATATTTTCAGAGAATTGGCTTGCTGAAATATCCAACTCCTTTTCAATTAAAATTCTTTGACTGTAGTTTCTAAATCTGTTGATATTCTTCCTTGCACCCAAACCCTAATAGAATCTTTAAGTGCTTCACTTTTTTTATTCCAAATGTTTATGTGTGCATAAACATAAACCATGCAACAATGCACAATTGTAACTGAACAGTTCATTTTTTATTTAATCAGCCCAAGGCACTTTGTTCCAAAATGTTTTATTATCAAGGTTTTTTGCATACTTTAGATGAATGACTTGTGATGAGGTCAGAGTTGTCAGAGGTTTCTTCTGACAACTCTCCCATGCAGAGTTTGTTGTACTGTGGACACTTACTCCAGTGTCAGCTAAACTTTTCCACTGGTTGTTTGCAGAGATTTGTAGGTTCCGTTTTGCAGATCTGACCAATGGGGGGCTAGTTCCAGCAGAATTTTCTGGGTCTTCCAGATTTTGCCTTGACTTCAACAGTTCCATGTAACTTCCATTTCTGAATAACATCTTTGAAATTGTGTGGTGGAAGCATTTCACCAAGGTTATTTTATAGCCTACCCCTTGAAAGATTGAAATTTCAGATGCTCAGAAAGAACCCTGGTTGATGAAAGTAGACAGCAATCACAGCCTGGGAGGTTGGAAAAGGGAGTATTTGTGGCATTGTTTTCACCTGTCTGTAGGCCTAATGAGTCAATCATCTTTTGGGGTTTTATTGACAACCATTAAAAAAAAGGAGCAGTGAAACAACCACAGCTGCTGTATTCACTATTTCCTAACTTGAATATATAAAGAACTGCACATAAATAGTATGTGTGCATTCAAAGTTGCTGAAATATGTAATTTTTAACTTTATAACATTATAAAGGCTATGTCAGTTCCTGTTCACTTACAGCAGTGTTTTTCAAACTTGGCAGCTTTAAGACGTGTGGGCTTCAACTCCCAGAATTCCCCAGCCAGCCATGCTTAAAGTTCCTGAGCATGCTTAGAATTCCTCAGCCAGCACACACCTTAAAGTTGCCAAGTTTGAAAAACACTTAGAAGTTTTTTAAGTTAGAAGTTCATTGGAACCTAAGATTTGACCAGGGGAAGCCTAAGCAGTGCCTGTGTAACAGTGTTGTTAGAAATGTGATATCCCTATTATACAAGTGTTCCCCAGTCATATAAAATTTGCACTATTATCTCAAAGAGAAATAGCCATGTTTGCTACTTCCATTTTTTTAAAACGATGAAGTTTATTTGTAGATTAGAAATAAACACACTGAGAGAAGTACACAGCTAGAGCCCTTATTCATACATATTAGGGTTTTCCCCAGCTGCTTCCTCTTGAAACCTCTTGCATATACTATACATCTGGATCAGTCTTTGATGTGATATAAGGGGTTCTGGAAGGGGACATCCATCCATATTTGGAAGCAGTGTTGTGCTTGTTAACAATACATTTTCTCAAAGATAGGTTCAGGAGCAGCTTCTGAGATTGCAAATAGTGCATATAACTAGTGAGCTGTCAAGAAACATGGGATAATCATAAAAGTTTTATTCATAATACAGGATAATCTTACTGGAGAATTTTGATGCTCTGTTTGCTCGGTTTTGTTAGCAGGGTAGGCAACCTGGTGCTCTCCAGATGTCTTAAATTATATTGTTATAAACATCAACTAGCGTAGCAAATGCTCAGGGATTTGGCAGTTATAGTCTAAACATTATCAAGAGGGCACCAGGTTGTCTATCTCTAAGACAAAGCATGTTCTTAATTCAGTTTTTTTTTTCTAATAAGGGTTGGTATCCTTTCAATATACAAGGTGATTCTATAAAAATAGTTTCTTGTTGAATTTCTGAATAAATCCAGGCAAACATTTATTTTAGATGGCAACCCCCCGCCCCCAAATCTTCCTCACCACTAATCCACACAGACTTCTCTTGTGAAACTGTTGCAAGTCATTCAAAATTTACTTCATGCTGATTCTCATATATATATCTTGTGACATTTATTAAGTGCTTCATGGATAAAGTCACTTCCATTAACACTTTGTAAATTTTGTTCTTGATTCACTACAAATAACAAATGTTTGTAGATTCTTCCATCAATGGCTGATTTCTAGTTCCTACCTACAGTTCTACACCACTATATATAACGTGCCTTTTTCTTATTGACATAGCAGTATCTATGCACTTACTTGGTGCACATTTATGCACTAGACAGCAAACCTATTCATCATCTACAGAGATCTTATGTCAAGAGCTGTTGTGGCTGTTATGTGATGAAAAAAGAGAATCCACTGTGGCATCATTTAAAAAACAATACATCTAATTAAAAAGTCCTCTATGGAGCTCAGATTTATCCAGTTCCTCCATCATTTATCAGAACTTTCATCTATAGAAGAGGAACTTTCTAAATGAACAAAGAAGTAGCTGAGACTCTCAGAGAGAGAATTGCCCCTTCATACCCTCCCTTAACAGCTGCTTCTTTAGCATCTTTCATCTGGTTTTCTTAAAGGAGTATCTTTATCTTTCAAGATAGTAGCACCTGAGAAAATGCAGTTATAGGTGTGTCCACTAGATGGACTTTAAGTTCCTGCATACTTTTTGACTGAGATGAAACACACGTCTTTTTTTTCCCCCTTGAAAGAGGGAGTTCCATTTTTTAACCATTTTCCAAAGATAGTTCCCTGTTGGGGTTCGGTTCTGGATTTTGGCTGTATAGACTGTGCCCAATGCCAACTTGTGATTGTAGTCCAAGGTAGCTATTATTTTAGACAGCAAAAAGAACATGAAGTTACTAGTGCCTTTTCTGATTTTTTGAGTTTAGTATCAGAAGGCGGCAAAGAATCAGATAAATTTTGGGTGTCTTGGTTTCAACCACCACTGTAATCTTGTCAATGCTTTCTTGATCCAACCTTATCTTTCTAGCATTGAGAATCAAAGGGAGATTTTGCACTCCATTCTCTCTAGAGAGCATTAGTAGTAGGAACAGGTTTCTGGAGTTTTCCCGCCTCTGACAGTGAGATGATGTCACTTGCTAATCAACTACGCAGTTGAAAAAAGGGTGCTTGATTTTGGTGGGAAGATAAGGATAATGAAGGTTGCTGCAAAGCTGATTAGTGGGAGGGGACCTCCACCCTGTCACTAGCACTGGGATTTGATTTTTAGGAAGGAGTTGCAACATCAGTAAAGAAGCATTAACAAAGTCTTCTTATCAGAGTCCTAGTGCTGGTAATGACCAGTCAGTCAGTACAGATCATTTCACCACCAGTAGCTCACCATCTGAAGAATCCTTATGAGATAAGTGATGATGGTGACTGAAGATAGCAGGGGCAGTCTCAGAGCACTTTTCCTCATCATTTAGTGCCACATTCCATCAGCACAAAGAAACTGTGTCTCCCAGGTTAAAGCATGCTAAATCATTACAGCTTGAGAGATTTTGTTGTTGCTGCTGCTAGTCTGACCATTCTGATATGGTGAATTGTTCAGTCCTTGGAGAGCGCAGCTTTTGAACCATCTTTCCCTGGAGCTATCATGAAGGATAGAAGAGAATATGATTGGGAAGATGTAGAAGTTAGAGAAGTGGAGACACTGAGATTGAAAAAGGGAAAAGGTATGGAAATAACTTTGGGATGAGAAAATAGTTAACTCTCATCCTAGAAAATAAACGATAGGAACCTGGCAGAACAAAATTAACATCACTCTTTATTCATGTGATTTTGCCTGCCTTCCTGGGCAGTGGGAAAGATTAACTCATACCTGAGTCCCCCAAGCCCTAAACAGGGAAGATTCTTTTCCTGAAGTCAGATGTGACTGTCTTAACTTCCTTGGCAATTTTTCATTCATGAATGTTAAACTTGATATCACTCTGGTTAAGATTTCAGTAGTTCCCATGCTTTGCATGAGGTCCTAGTTACCAATTTAGGATGACGTTCAGGGTTGACTTCCTTGATTAATTCTATGACAACCTTATTTACAGTACAGTAATTTAGGATATCCAAAATTTAATCTCTTGCCAGGACTGGAACATGTGCTTATCTAGTCTGAGGATAACTGAAATACCCCATTATTGCAATACTTTTCCCCCCGAATACTTTCATGATTTTAAATCTTCATTTCAAAATTCTGTAGGTCAACAGGAAGAAAGCATATTCCTGGAGACCTGGTATTGTCACTAACAGCAATAATACAGAGGAATCTGTCTGAGATTTCTAGTTTGCTTTTATGCTGGAAGAGCAATACCACTAAGTATATCCTTTCTATAGAACTTCTGTCCTATGATTAATGTATCTTACTTTCTTTATTCAGGCAAGTTATCATTATGTCCAATGTATCAATCAATTCCTTTAAAACTGAATACATGGGGTGTCCCATCTTACACAGAAACTTGGTATTCCTTGTCAGATAATTTATTTAATTGTTGTATGCTGCCCAGGGTCACCTTGTGTGAGATGGGCGGCTATATAAATATGATTAGATAGATAGATAGATAGATAGATAGATAGATAGATAGTATTCCCCTTTGTAGACCTTCTGATCAAATCTTCAGATTCTCTCAGTGCCAGAAGTTATTGAAGCAGGGAGTTAACAGTGATAACCCTGAGGTTTTGGAATAATTTCTTATACCCATCCCCTTTTACTGTTTGGAGTTGATTCTTATTTTTGCCTTCAGAAAGGGCTGTACAGTAAGAGTTACTTTTGATTAGGCTCTCAGGGATTGGAAATTTCTGCCACATAATTTGTAAATTTGAAGATGCAATTTTACTATGGCTTTTTTCGTATTTTTATTTGTAATGCATTTGAGAGCCAGTTTGGTCTAGTGGCTAAGGCTCCAGGCTAGAAACCAGGAGACTCTGAATTCTAGTCCTGCCTTAGGCATGAAAGCCGGCTGGGTGACTTTGGGCCAGTCATGCTCTCTCAGCCACAACGTCAGGCTTGGGCGACAAGCCAGTTGGTCAGTTCCTGTTGCAACCAAATGGATCAACGTTTGGTTGATCCAGAAAAAAAAAGCAGACCCTGCACCTGCGGGAAAAACTCTAGTAAGAAGAAGAAAAAAACTGCAATGCATTTGAATTTAGGGGAGAAAGAATTCTAAAATGTTTTAAAACAATAAATATAGGGTAAGGAAAAAAAAACAAAATTTTGGTTACTCTTAGAGCTTGCATATTTATTGAACAAATCCTACTAAAAGAGCTAAAATACATTGGGTGTTAGTGCATTATTAAAGATCACACTGTTACAAAAGCCTACATTTTCAGCAGTACACAATTGCAATTATACATAAATGCCACAACTGCTGAATACTCTTGTTTGTTACATGTATATACAGCACAATCGACTTATCTAAACTACTAGAAAAAAAGTGCACAAGAATTGGGTAGGAGGAAGAGGGAGAGAAAATTAAGAAGTGCAGTGCATGCATTGGCATTTAACAGTCAGAAGCTAAATGGTTCAGGACAAAATCTGCCCAATAAAAGGAAGAGCCGAAAAGACAGAAGTTATATAAAAAATCAAGGTGGGCTTCCAGACTGTGTCTAACACAACAACATTCCATGAATAGATGATACTGTTTTGTTTTGAAAATTGTTTGCTAATTCCCTGGGAGCAAGAACAAAATTGTAAAATCCACATATTGGAAATATTGTGGAATTATCATAATTGTCATTTAAGAGTTCCCCATTTAAGAGTTTTCTGCATGTTTTAAAAAAGTTAATTTAATCAGTTTTTAAGATGACATTAAAAACATGCTAAACCCCCTTTTAAAAAATATGCTTTTCTAATGTATTAAAAAAAACACAAGAAGATCTTTAAAGATCATAAAAAATTATTGCTGTTCTTCAACCAAATTACCTAAACAGAATGGCAGAAACAAACATTGTAGTAAATTACAGTTTTGTGATTGCTCCCACTACCATTGCAAGATTGTGAGCACACCCAGGTGGGAATCAGTTCCTCACTTGCTATATTAGGAATTACTCACCCTACAACACTGAATAAGAAAGCCACACTGAAGACACAAAGAAACAAGTCAGTCCAGTCTAAAGAACGAGAACAAAGTACCAACACCTTCTTAGAACATGGAAATTAAAAATAACTCCATCAGAGCTACCTTGCCAAGGAGCATGTTTAAAGTCCAAAATAGCACCATTCATCAGTGTCTCAAATCCCGTGGCAGCATCTCAGTCACTTACCACAAGGAAACCATGAGTTTCATACTACTTCTATACATCAAAAGAGTACATGGATAAAATATAGAGATATACAGACAATTGATGAAAATAAACTACTAGGCTTGTTACATCTAAAATGAAATAAAAGGGGGACTCTCAGCCTCTGCAAGAAGCAGTTAGGAATCATGGAAATGGAGAGGCAGCAGTTTACCAGTTGCATGTGGTCAGTTGATTTTGGTTAGTGGAAGACATTGCTGTGGTAGAACCAGGCCTGAAGGCCCACCTGTAGTGTTTGTAAACTTGGGTTCACAGTGTGAAATTCTGAGAGCTTTTACTTGAGTCAGAATGGTCAAAAACCGGTTTATGGTACATATATTCCACTGTAATTCTCTAAAGCAAGGCTCAGAGTCCCGTACTTTTCTTCTTATGATTTACAAAGAAACAATTCCTGATATATGACACCATGATGACCTCATCAACACCCATACACCATATTTAATACAAATGAGGAGTAATGATTAAAAAGAGGAGAGGTAATTGATTTTGTTGAAATGGTGTCCATAGCCATTCACTGGTGTCAGGAACAGAGCTTCAGATGTTTCATTCTTTTTGCGATTGACTTCCTTTGGGATGGGAAGATTGTCCTATGTAAGAGGGGGAGGAAGAAGGAATTAGTTGCATCTCCACAAAGCCTGACAAATATAAACTCTTATCTCACAATCAACTGGAACATGTTCCACCATCCAAACATTTGTCCCAACATCAAAACAGGCCATTTCAAGCATATCAGGAGAATCCCAATTCAGAATGGCCCATTTTGAAATCAGAGAAGATATTCTGATAATTCCAAGATTAGAACATTTCAATTATGAAATATTTTATACAGTTAACTGAAAAAATCTGGAGAGGTGCTTCCATGGTAATTTTTTTAATGTGTGCTTTTAAGTTTTGATATTTCCGGGTATTATGTCTAGTCTGCTCATGATGAAGTTCTTTCTTCTCATTCAGACTAACCAAGTTGCTCTGCAGCATATAGTGACCTATTCAAGATACTTATGAAACAAGCTGTCGGAACTGGAAAATTGTAAACTGATAAAAAAACTGTAGTACTATTTTTAAAAACAGTGTTGTAAAATTTCACTGGGGCAATAATCCACTTAAACTGTATCTATATATTAAGAAATGGGATAGTTTTTTCCCCAGTGAAAAGTCAAACACCATCAAGAATTGTGATTAATACAGAAATCTTGTCATTACTCAGTCTGAGTAGATTGGCTGAGATGCTCTGCCTTGAAAAATAATTTGTAGGGCTATCATATTTAGGCTACAAAAATGTGGAGAGCCACCAGAGGGCAGCAAAGAGATACAGAAATCTTGAATTCTTTGCTGCCATTTATTGGTCATTTGGATTTTTCCAGATCAGATCTAGTAGTCCTAATAGTTCTATATTGTTTATCTATCATAATAAACAGTACATAAGATTCCTCAGAATGATAGCACACAGTTACTACTTTGCCTTAGGCCTTCTCTAACTGTGGTCATTGTGGGAAAGAAGGATGAGGCTATTTTGTTTATGTATTCATTTGATTACTATCTTGCCCTTCCTCTGGGAGCTTAAGGTGATGAACACTGCACTTCTAGTTTTTTCCTACAACAACCTGGGAAATAAGTTGCATTGAGAAAAAGAGATTGGACCAAGTCACCCAGTAAGCTTCCATACCTGAAGGTTGATTTGCACTAGAGTGTTCCCAGTCCTAGTCCAACACCCTTAACCACTTCATACTATTTGAGTGCGTATGTGTGTGTGTGTGTGTGTCACACCCTTCTCCATATACAGCAATGTATATGTCTTTTTCATACAGTCTTTCATACCTCATCTGAAAGGAATTCCTACAGCTTTCACAATTCATTATCAGAAAAAAGCACGCACAGCTATATCTCCCTCTGCACAACTGAAAGTGTAGCATCTTCCAGTGTACGTTTTCTAGTATAACTTTCCCAACAATGGTTTCCCTCAAATCGAAGAAAAGCTTAACGTCAATCTACTCACAAGCTATCATAAGAAGGGGGGAAGATAATCTTTTCTTAGCATACAGCAGTTTAAAGTCCACCTCCCATAAATCTAACAGTGCTGTCTGATAAATCCTTCAGTATGTGCTTATGTATGTATGTATGTATGTGTATGTGTGTGTGTATACACACACACATGTATATACACATACACACACATATACCTTGATTTAATAGTCCTTCATTTAGCAGACTCCAGTTACAATGGATGAAACTGCTATCTGGATGTTTCCCCAAACTAACTGAGACGTCTGTTATATCCAAAGTAATCTGGACAAGGCAGTTAAATTTATGTTAATTTTACATAATTCATGGCAATTTATGCCATTTGAAAATCATGCAAATAATTTTATAGCTACTTATCCTACTGAGTTTTAAAACTAAGAACATTATTCTTTTGAAATAAAGTTCTAGCAATGAAGCCGACAAATGCTAATCAATGAGTTGATCAACACAGTTAGCCTTAGCTTTTCCTGCAGGCCTTGGGCTAGGACAATACATGATCCCATTTTCTGGCAGACAGAGTGCATGACTGATGAACGTGGCTTTATATTGTTCTATTGGCTTATAGAATACATCCATTCATACATAATTTTAACTGCAATATTGTTTTGGGGGAGCTGCAATTACACAAGTTGGGCAGCCATATAAATCTTCTACATACATAAATAAATAAATAAATAAATAGATATCCATCACAGAGTGGATATTTGTACAGTTAACACTCATTGACATGTGTGTGTAGAATTACAGGCAAGAGGCAAAACAACTGTTTCTGTTTCTCAGTCACTGTAAGTAAATATACTATAATTATTCATCTTGGAAGTCAGAAAACAAATCCTAATATTAGCGGAGTATTTTTTTATCAAAATCCTGCTCCCAAAATTCCAGGCTCAGAAAAATTCATATGGGTATAGTTGTCCTTCAAATAACCTATTTCTAGAATATTTATTGCTTTGAAAATCAAGTGGGTATCAATGGGGGTGTGATGGCACATGCTTGATGACATCATTATATGTGAAGACCTAATTTGCATTATATGCACAATGACATCATCCGCTACTGATTTAGCACAGGATATGCTGACCACTTTTACCTATCAGTATCCAGTCAGTTAAATTTTGAAATAACTGAAGTTTCTAAATAATTTTGAAATACATTTCTAAATCAAGATAATAGTTGTAATCTCATTTGTGTATAAGTAATGACTAAGGGAGCTTTCTCTGAGTATTGTCCAACTGTAAACTAGTAAATGGTAAAACTAGTCTCTAAAATTCTCTTCATGGAAATTATTGATGTGAGAATCCAGAAACTGGGTACCTGATTCTTCAGATAGAAAGCCATCCTTTCCAAAACAAGTTGCAAATCTTAATCCATGTCAATAAAACCTTTATCAACTGCATTTCCATCTTGTCTGGGTTAAATTTAAAATCTTTCAACTTCTATTGAACTTCTATGAGCAATGAATATTTGACAATTGGGCACATGCTGGCAGAGGGAGCTTATCAATTAAAACTCAGCCTATCATAGTTCTCTATATTATCTTTTAGGTTGGTAACCTAAATCACCCTAATTCATAACATTCTTTTCTGCCAGGACAGATCTACGAAGGGGAAAGAATGAACATGGGAAGAAAGGCTTGTGGATACTAGACCTGGTGAAAAAAACAGTACAGGTAGTCCCCAGTTTAAGAACAACTTCCGTTTCCAAGGTCTGTCCTTAAGTCAAATTTGTATGTAAGCTGGAACAGTATTATTGTATAATACTGTATAAGTAGTATTGTGTATTTAACTCAAATCATTGTGTATTTAACTTGAATTTTGCTATAATATGCTCCGTTCTTAACTATGGGTCATCTGTAAACCAGGCATTCTTAACTGGGGGACTACCTGTATTCTGAGGCAGAAATTATATTCAGTACACCAAGCTCCCTCTTCCCCACCAACCACCTTCTCCAATCTTACATGGCAACTTTTCTGTCACTTACTCTGAGCAGAAATAGAGCAATTCAGTTTTTCAGAATAGGGAGAACCCTGATAAGTCAGATATAGTTCATTATTACATTTGTCTTTCTTTGCTCTGAGTAAATCAAAGGGTGATCAGATATCTACTTTTTTTCTTATTGTTGTTACAACAGTACGTTACTCTTTTCCCATGGGAGCTCAAGGGTTATAGATGCAAATCTCCTCTGATTTTAGCTCCATAACAATCCTATGAGATGACAAATAGCAGCTGGGTCAAAGTCAGTTTTGGTTGAGTAGATGCTTGAACATGGGTACCATGATTTGAATCCAACACTTTAACCAAAACACTATTATGGGCTGTTATTACAAGTAAGCTTAATTTTACATACTAGTCCTCAGTTCCAACAGTAGTAGTAAGACATAAATACGAATGGGCTGTCATGCTGACAGTTTCAATGGACAACTCTCATTCAAGAGAAAATGCTATTGTGCTTCTTTTTATATTCTTTCTGTGACAAAAATTAATGTATGTGAAATATTGGGTTAAAAAGCTGGACACACTGCATTGAATTTTATGGCCTTTGACCACTATGCATTAATGACTCTACTGTAAGTTGCATAGCATCCTATACAACAAAATTATTTTGTACCATTCCATATACTACACCTCAGCCTGAGAATCCAGAAATTATTTATCAATCCTTACATCAAGGCCTTGGTATATGAGAATTACAGTAATAAGATTTTGGTCTGAAAATGTGAGAAAATTGTATTTGGATACCAGAGGAGAATTTCCTTTTGGTATGATAATTGTTTCCTTAATATTATTTTGGTTTTGGTTTTTGGCTCATAGTTTTTTATTGTCAGAGGATATAGAAGAAAACTTAAAACTTGGAAGAAACACAGATAGACTAAAGATTTGGGCAGCATGACAAAAGTATTGTGTTATGCAGTTCCTATTCAGCTGTAAAAACAACTGCAATCCTGAAATTCTGCCATACAATCATGAGATAAAAATCCCATGTGACTATTCTAAGATCTGCAAATACAGTTCTCTGTTCCATATAGCCATTTATACATGTCTACTCTGTGAAAAAGAAAAAGGGCCTTTTTGTATGGAATTCTGATTTTTTTAAAATCTATTTTTTATTCTTCCTTCATAATATGTGGT
This sequence comes from Python bivittatus, assembly GCF_059951505.1. Taxonomy (NCBI): domain Eukaryota; kingdom Metazoa; phylum Chordata; class Lepidosauria; order Squamata; family Pythonidae; genus Python; species Python bivittatus. Next base: position 21,063,222 of record NW_028277112.1, read on the forward strand.
GTTCATAAAACTGAATGACTTGAGCTGTTTTCAACAAACTTTTTTGGTCAACTAGTTTCTCTGATTGTTTAAAATTTGATCAAATACTATTGATGATAGAGTCCTATTTTACATAGTCTTACTACAATATCTACTTGGCCAGTTTGAGCTGATTAAGTCTTTAATAAAATTATAACAATACAACTTTAAACTTGTTTTCTACAAGGTACACTCAATGAGACATAGTGGTATTTATTTCCAAATAACCCTACTAAGGCTTGCATTACAAGTCTATTAATTGCTATGGAAAAAAGTTTAGATTTCAGAAAACATTAACAAACCAACTGAAGGAGCTTGGGGTACAGGTGGTGTTTCTTTACCTGTTCCATACAAAGAACATGGCCAGGAAGGCAGATAAGAATAAAAGTGAACAACTGGTCACAGAGACAGTGTCACTGAGAACAGTTTGGGTTCTCTGACAATGGGACATATTTCCAAGATAAGGGACTTACTGCAATAGGGCTGTACCTCATAACAACTAGGAAGAATGTGTTTGGATGACATGTTACAAATCTGAAACAGAAGGTTTTAAACTGAATCTTGTAAGGGAGGAGAAGGGAGCCTAGAAAACAGTGTGATACCAAGTACTGGGAGTGGGACTGGGAGGCATATGTGGGATGTGGAAATGCACAATAATGAGCATATAAATACAAGAAGTAATGGGTCAAGTTACATGATCCAAGGATTCCAGTGTCTCTATACAAACCCACAAAATATGTACAACAAACAATTAGAGATCTTAGTGCAGGAAGGCAAATATAATTAGGCATTACCGAAACCTGGTAGGACAAAAGTTATGAGTAGAATGCAAGGACTGAAAGAATAGGCCAGATAAAAGGGTAGGAGGAGTGGCACTATATGTGAAGAAAAAGCATGCATAAACTGAGATCCAAGAATTTGAGCATGGAAGTCCCGTTAAGAGCACTTGGGAATACAAGGAAGGGGAAACAACAAAGATATATTTGTGGAGGTATGCTATAGACTGCCAAGTTAAACAGAAGATATGGCTAATGCCCTCCTGGACCAGATTACAGAACTTTCAGCAAGAAGTGACATAGAAATAATAGGTGACTTCAACTATCTGGATATCTGTTGGAAAACCAGCATAGCCAAGACTGCAAGAACAACAAACAATAATCCTAAGTGCTCTTGCCGACTGTTTCACTTTCCAGAAGGTTGAAGAAGGCAAAAGGGGACTGGTTCTCCTAAATCTTAACCAATAGAGAGGAGCTGGTTGAAGAGGTAAAAGCAGTGGGAACCATGGGAAAAATAACCACATCATACTGGGTTTCAAGATACTACAGAAAGGGAAATTAGGGCATAATCATTCAAGCACACTGGACTTCAGGAGAGCTAATTTCAAAAAGCTTAGATAAATATAAGGCAGGATCCCATGGACAGTTATCATGAGGTCAAAGGGAGTGAAGAAATGTTGGGATTTTTATTCTCCAAAATAAGATATCAGTAAAACAATTGCACCATTCCAAATGAGAAGAAACAATGGGAAGCAACTGCCAATACTACTGTAGATGCACAGGGAGCTTTCGACTGCACAAAGAGTTAATACAAACATGTACAGAAAATGAAAAATAGGGTAATCATCAAGCAAGCATAACAGGAAGTAGCTATTATCTGCAGAAAGAAAATCAGAAATACTGAAGTACACTTAGGCTCACAAAGGAAATAATTTTTAGGTCACGTCAATAGTAAGAGGGGAAAAATTGTTTGGAGAAGTTGGCAGGATGGTAATAGGTGACAGGGAGAAAATAGAGCTTCTTCATTCCTATTTACTTCAATGTTCTCCTCAAATATGAATTGTGTTCAAATAGATGCAAGTAGAACTAACATAAATAAGAAGTGTTAACCCAAGGGAAATAAAGTGATAGATAGGGAGTGTGCAGCTATCATAAATGAGTTTAAGACTCCAGAACAGATTAATATATCCAGTAGTTTTGAAGGAACTTGAGAACTTTAACTTGGAGACCCTTTCTGTAAACTCTGAAAAATCATGGAGGACAAGCTTAATGCCAAAGGATTGGAGAAGGGTAAAAGTTACTGGGAAAAATAAGCCAAGTACTTATAGAGTAATCAGCTTGATTTCGATACCAGGCAAAACTCTCAAATTAAGTAGTTGGTTTATGAGCATTGATAAAAGACTGTATTGCTTGGCAGGAGCCAACGTGGATTTATCAAAAAAAAATCATGCCAAACCAGCCTGATCTCCTTTCTCAATAGAGTCACTGTGGGAATGTGAAGGACACAGTATATTTGACATCATTTAAGAATTTAACAAAGTATTAAATGAGATCCTAGTAGAGAAGATGACAAAAAGTGGGCTGGACATGCTACCATGAGATGGATACAGTACCAGCTGAATAATCTATTGAACATTCATGCTGAATGTTGAGTGGTATACTGTAGTGCTTCATTCTACACCATTCATTGTTCAATATACAGTATTTATAAATTACTTGGAGGAGGGGTTAGAAAACATGATTATTAATCTGCAGACAACACAAGAAACAGCAAACACCTTAAAGGACAGTATTAAGATTCAGGAGGATTTTGATTAGTTGAAACAATGGGCAGATACCAGATGGTGAATTTCAACAGGAATGAAAGTAAAGCCCTTCTTGACTGTGAGAATTATTATTCTCATGAAAATAAATCATGAGAAGTGGTTAGAAGGACTAGGGAAGGAGACATGATAGTGGTTTTCAAGTATCTGAAAGATTTTCATATAACAGGTGGGTTAGAAAGGTTCAGGATTTTCCGAATGAGAGGGCAACAAACAGTGGAAGTAAATTATAAGGAAGCAGAATTCAGTTGGACATGACAAAAACAATTCCTAAGGGTAAGAGCTATTTAACAATGGAGGAGACTGCCTAGAGAGATAATAGACTCTCTTTTGCTGGTGGTATTTGCAACGGCTAGATACCCATCTTCAGGGATATTGTAGTAGCAGATTCTTGCAATGGGAATTAGACTAGATTATCTCCAAGATCATTTCCAACTCTTCCGTTCTATTATTTGTCTGACTCGAATAGTCTTTGCAATTTCTGATAATTTTAGACTATTTGTACTATATTTTTAAAGATGGGATATTGTTGTGTTTGCTTTCTCAGTTGAACGATTAATTAATGGACAGTTTTAAGACAAAGGTTTCAGGTAGTGAGAAGAGCTGGTGAATGTTATTAAATGTTATTACTATTGGAGTGAGCTCAGATTTGGTTCCATAGAGCAGAAGGTAGAGGACTAGGATCTACAATTACTGACATGAGAGGGAGGCTATCTTTAACTGTGTTTCTTCCTGATTGTTTGATTGTTTGGGATGTGTGTTGGAAGGAGATGTGTTGATTGATTGAAGGGGCCAGGGTGGTTGGCCCTACCAAATTGCTAACACCTAGAGTGTACTGTTTGGGGGAGAGGATTGTGTAATTCTATGTTTGCAATCTTTGTAAATGCTGGGGACTTGGATATTAAAACAGGAAAGTATTGCAGTTGTGGGTGAATCTATAGAAGTAAGGCAGGAAACATTGAATTTGCCATTACAGGAGAAGGGAGACCAGCAAACCTGTGCCAATCCGCAGCTCCAGCTTAGTTCATTTACACCTGGTTCTTGGTCATATTATTGGCTTACCTGGCCTCCAACTGTTGTTTGTAAATGCCAGATCTGTATACCGTAAGATTTTTTTCATTCACAATTTGGTGGTGAACAAATTTGCAGACTTGGTATCTATTACTGAGAGCTGGTTTGGTACCTCACTGAGATCTGCTCTCACAGGCTTTGGTCCTTCATCAGCCTCAATGCCAGAGCCAATGTTCATGTATGTTCATCTTTAAAGACACTGTATCTGCAGCCAGGGCTCTGCTCTTGAAGAAGAGGGGTGTGAATGTCTATATGTTACGGTTGGCTAGAGGGACAAGCTAGAAGTGCTATTAATATATTGGCTATCCTACTGCCCTGAGCTACTTGGGCTGGATTCTGGGTCAGGGAGCACTTAGGAGTTTATGGCCTCCATGGAGACCATGGACTTAGCCCAAGTAATCTTGGGCATGATCCATGTAATTCCTACCAGCTATTTAGTGTGGTCAGAACACCTTCTGATCTAGATAACAGTGATTGCCGCCACGACTTCCAGGGGTGATTGAGCTGATTGCAGTGGTCTTCTCCAGACACCTTATTGTTTCTTGTGGGTACTCGGAGTTTTCCAGTAATCTTATAAGAAGTTCAGATGTAATGGAAGGCAATCCAGGCCCTTGATGAGCTTGCTCCTAAGCAGTCTCTCTCCATATCCCAATCCCAGTTGGCATGTTAGTTTACTGAGGGATTCTGGGAGATACAGCAACAGAAGTGATGCCTGTAGTGTATTCTGAGGAAGACAAGAAGTGAACAGACTGACCATTCACTTCTCATTCAAGCATACTCCATGGCAGTAAGAGAAACTAAGTGCCATAGCTTCTTCTCTCTTATTTAGTTGGCAGGCTGCATATATAAATAAAGTCCACCTGTATATAAATAAATAAAATATTGGTCCTGTCACTGGATCCTTTCCAACCCTTACAATCTATAATTCTGATTCAAAGGCTACATTGGAGGACGTTGCCTCTCCAGTTTCCCCAAGGTTCAAAAGTGCTTTTTATTGCTCTGTATACTAATGGGCAAGTAACAGCAACTAACTGTCCCTGGCTGATCTTCAAAAAATTAAGCAGGGTCAGACCAGATTAGTACTTGGAGACAACCATTCAGAAATCCCAGGACTGTAGGCTAGACTGTAACTGAAGACAATCTGGAAGAAGGCAATGGAAAAACATTTCAATGTTGCCAAATAAACTATGTAGACCCCAAGAATCCTGCTAAAGGGAGTCTTTATCTTTACTAGATGGCAGATGATAGCTAGAAACGTTACTGTATGCATGAAGCTTATAAGTCACCCCTTTGAATTAAAGCTTTAATTCTGGTATTGTTAGCCTCATCCATAACATAATTCGCCTGTGCAGTCCAAGCCTTAATTATGGAAGTACTAACTGGATCCCACAGAGTTGCTACAATTGTGGCATTCCTCATTTACCCACCCTGAAGAACAGACAAAATTAGAGGGAGAGAAAGAAGCTGTAGAATCACAGGGAAACAGCAAGGTGGCATACAACTCTTTTCCCACTCAGCTAGTCCGGAAGCAAAGGAGCAAGATGATTTTAAATGAATCTCTTAGCCTGTTCATAAATAGACACTTAGAGGAATCCAATCCTGAATAAAATAATAAACTAAGGAATTAGCATGACTGGAAAACCTAATATAAATTGGGCTAGACAGATGAAAGGAAGTACCTCTGAAACTCCTGACAAACAGAGGAAATGTTGCCTCTTTCCTGCAACTATAACCAAAATGGTACATGGCTCACTCATCTCCTGTTCCTCATAAACACATTCTATAAACTAAAGGCAAGAAAACAGTGCATGATGCTCAGAATCCAGGAACCATACACTTTTCCTTTACGTTCTTCATATAACATGCCAAGACATAATCTTGCTGTATTACAGTGGGAAGGAACCAAATAGTCATGGTATTATCAATTGCCACTCTTGCAGCTAGCATGAGATCAGTCCCATCATCATCCCCAAGAAATTATATTGACTTCCTTATGTCCAATTATGTCCAATTTCCAATTCAAATAAATATAATCTGATGCTTTATAAACCAAATTAAGTACAGGTAATCCTCAAGTTATGACCATCCATTCAACAACCATTCAAAGCTACGGCAGCGCTGAACGAATGGTACTTAGGTCTGGTCCCCAAAATTATGACTGCTGCTGTACCCCCGCGTTCATGTGATCAAAATTTGGGCGCTTGGCAGCCCGCCCACACTTATGACTGCAGGGGTGCTCCAACTCCCCCCACCCACCTATCTCCCCCCCATCTCTGCCCTTTTGGCCACCCTGCACAGTGGCACTCCTTGATGGCGGCACTGGGGCTGAAGTAGAACCACTGCCCCCGGGCCTCTACTTCAGCCCTGGCGCCACCGCCAAGGAGAGCAGCCTCAAGACCTGTGCAGTGGCCATCCACTCCAGTGCTACAGTGCAAAGCCCCCACTGCCCTGCACTCCGCAGGCCCTGCTGCACCCAGCTGACCTTAGCTATCTTCCTCCCGCTCCAGACCTGAACTTCAGCCCCAGCACTGGCGGTGCTGTCACTGCTGCTGAGGAGTGCCGCTTTGCAGGGAGGCTAAAAGGGCAGAGATGGAGGGGAGATAGGTGGATGGGGCAGTTCAAGAGGAAGCAGTCCCTTACTTTACTGAGGCTTGGAGCTGGGAGAGACCAAGCCAGGAATGGCTTGGACTGGGGTGAGTCCTTGCCTAACAAACAGTGGGATTTGGTTAATGACAGCAATTGGGAGTGCTGAGTTTGCCGTCACTAAACAATGTGGTCATGTGATGTTTCACCTAACAACCTCATTGCTTAGCGATGGAAATTCTGGTCCCACTTACCGTCATAACCTGAGGACTACCTGTAAGCCAAAACAACCCTATTAGTTGGAAAGAGAGCAGTGGTGCTGACTTAGCACACACTGTGTCTGCATATACAATTACTTTGAATTTTTGTGCAACAGTTGTTCTTTCACATCACAAACTAAGGCAGAGAATTCTGGTCTGCAGTCTTATTAATTTATTATCAATCTATTGTATAACCATTTTTATTACAGATTTTGACGAAATGGTTAAAATCTTCTTATTAAAATGGCCATAATATTATAGATATTGTAATTACAATCCCTAATTATAATACTATAATTAAATACCATCATTATCTCTAACATAAGGCTGATATATTAGCTAATCTTAATTACTGACACTATTTTATTGAAGACTGTATTTAGGCAAGGTTTTCAGGTTCATTTTATCCATAAGAACTCTAAAATGCTACAGATAGTCCTCAGGTTACAATAGCAATTAGGACCAGAATTTCCATCACTAAATCATTCGGTCATAAAGCGTGACATCATGTGACCGCATCGCTTAACAATGGCAATCCTGCAGTCCCTGTTGACATTGTAACCCTGGGACTGTGCGGATTGTTAAGTGGGAAGAGGTGGGAGTCCCAGGCAAGCAGGTTGGTGGGTGTGCAGGTAGGTACTCTGGAGCGTGGGTGGGTATGTGGGAGGTGCTCTGGAGTGCGGATGGAAGTGCGGGGAGTACCATGCGCAGATGCCATGGAGTGTAGGTGCTGCGGGGTGCCACTCCAGAGCACAGGCAGGTGCCATGGACAGGCGCTCCAGAGTGCAGTTGGGTGAAAAAGCAGCAGGAGCAGGAACATCAGAAATCGCAAACACATAACCATGGCATGTATGGTTATTCAGCAAGGACTACCTGTACAGTCAATCTAAGAAGACATCCAAATACAGTTAGTCCTTGCTGAACAACCACTAGTTCTGTGAGTTATGATGGGTCCTCGTAGCTAAGGCTGTTGCAGCATCCCCACCGCCATGTGATCATGATTCAGGCACTCAGCAACCAGCTCACAATTATGATGTCACTTGCGACCTTCACTGCTGAGTTCTGGAGTCCAAGGTAAGGAGTGCGGGGGTGCTGTTGGGGTGCCATGGAGGGTTGCCGCAATGGGGTATGGGAGGCCTGGAGAGGACCTGACAGGGCTGGTACTGGCTGTGCACGAGTCGCGGGAGGTGGGGGGAGGGCCAGTGCCAACTGGATGTGAGGCTGGGGGGAGGGCTTGGGAGGGTTGGTGCAGGCCACACGAGTTGTGGGAGGCTGGCAAAGGCTGGCGGAGGCTGTGTATGGGCAGGAGTGATGCTGCAGGCAGGAGAAAAAGTGGGAGCGACTTACTTGCAATCTTCCCTGCCGTTTCCTCACTGACTTTGCTTGTGAGAAGCCGGCAGGGAAGGTCACAAATGGCAATCAGGTGACTGTGGCTCCCTGTGATGTTGTAATCGGAAGCCAGGCACCCAAGTGCCCAGATCACAATCACGTGACCATGAGGGTGCTGCAATGGCTGGAACTTTGAAGACCGATTGTACATCCATTTTTTCAGTGCCGACATAACTTTGAAAGTCACTGAACAAATGGATGTAAACCGAGGCCTACCTGTATTTCATAACTGGAATCTCCATGGAGTTGTTCTAGGAGTATAAACAAGATTGCTTTTTAATTGGTTTGTTTTGCTTTATTTTTTAATTTTATTGCCAAAATATTGAGTCATCAGTAAATAGAAATATTTATTAAATATGGATAAAGTATGGAATGTACATGTTCTGTGCTTCTTCAAACTATGTTTAGCTTATATAAATTTCATATCCAATGTTGGATATTATAGTAACATCACATTTAAACCTACCCAGAAGACTAATATTTACTATTCATCTATAATACAATCACAAACCTATGTTTAATTTCACTAAGATTTAAATTGGTTATAAGGTAAATTACTTGAAAGCAAGTAATATTCAAGGTTTTCAAAAATGTTTTCAAGATTCTGTTATACATGTATATGTAAATATACTGATTTTAAAACACAACTTCCATTCATTCTCTGGAAATCATAAATTAATCCCAGCTAGTACAGGTAGTCCCCTGACCCTTAGTTAAGAACAGAGCCTATTGCAGCAAAATTCAAGTTAAATACACAATGGTTCAAGTTCTTTACACAATACTACTTATACAGTATTATACAATAGTACTGTTCTGACTTACATACAAATTCAACTTAAGGACAGACCTTGGGAATGGAACTCCTTCTTAAACTGGGGACTACTTGTACTACACTTTGATGTCCTTTAGCTAATGAAAGATTTTAAGAAGCATATAAATAAATATACCTTAAGAAATCCTCCATGTCCATGGCTCATTGGAATTTGTTTCAGGCTGACTGTGAGCCTTGGATAATAAACCTAGAGATAATAACGCAATAAAACAAGTAGTTGTCATGATTTTACTTTGGATAACTGATCATTAACAAATCTATGTAAACGAGATTGCAAACATTTTCAGGAATCTAATGTATAGTCTGGATGTGAACATGAACAGTACCCAAACAGATGCCCAGAGATTTTAAAAAGCTAATGTCTGGATCTTCTGACTATTAAAGAATAAAGACAACATCTGTGAGAAGGCCCTAGAAGAAATGTCTTAGACACTAAGTGTATAACTCACACTTCTCATGGAAATAAATGCCAATGCTTCTTCGCATTATATATGCTTACCAATGTCTTGTTTTCCTCTAACACTGCACTGACCTATAAACCGAGTAAGGCTCTGACTCAGTGGTAAAAGTGATGCTCTGTATCCTAGGTTCAAACAAGGCATTCTTAAGGTAGAACTGAGATAGACTGTCTTAAATCCTGCACAGCTGTTGCCAGTTAAAGTAGCTAATACTGCACAAATAAAAATTACTATCTTAACCAACAAGCTTTGTATATCCCAACAAATATTTAAAACTAGAGTTGTATCCCTTATCCCTTATGCTTTACTTTGGTAACACTGAATATCAATTTATTTAAACACTAATAATGACTTCTGTCACCTTAATAAAATTTGATATTGATCAGGGTTATCATCAATTATGAGAGACACTATCATCCAAACATCTTATTTGATAGCTTCTTAAAGTCATACGTTACTGTTTAATGACAAGCTCTCAAATTTGATGGTCTTCTTTTTGGTGATGGCTTGATAAATGGGACAGAATTATACAAAAGTTATCAACCGATGTCTTTATATGTGTATGTCTATGTGTGCATATTATGCATTTGAAGGAAGTCATCAGTGTTATTTTTCCTTGATTTTTATGAAAGGCTTACTGCAACAAAACTGGTTGATACATACTTTTCCATATATAAACAACATATGAATTGAAGCATTATCAATTTTCTCTCTCTTCTTAAATCCTAGACATGCTGTGATTTTTCTAAAGAAATATTTATCATATTCCTGGATACTGACTGTATCCAGTCAGTAGGATTTCTATTATTATTAACTGGGCCAACCAAATTCAGATCACAACTGAGAGTCTCCAGTACTTTAAAAAAGTGGGAATTTCAAGCAGTAGTCCTCAGATTATGATGGCAATTAGGACTGGAATTGCTGTCACTAAGTGCATCACTTAGCAATGACAATCCCTGCAATCCTGGGTGCTGTTGTAACCCTAAAGTGCACTGGTCATTAAATGGAAAGCAGCCAGACTGCCAGATAAGGACCACGGGGGGGGGGGGTGCGGGGAGGCCGGGGAAGGCCCAATGAAAGCTGTGCATGAGCATAGGGAGGCCGAGGGAAGTGGGGTGTCAGGCCACACAAGTGTAGGGAGGCCAGGGGAAGCAGGGTACCACGTCAGCTAAGGGAAGCTGGGGGAAGAGGGCATTGCACCGCACAAGCGCAAGGAGGCTGGGGGAAGTGGAGCACCATGCTGCGTGAGCCCAGGGAGGCACGGGGAAGCAGGTTGCCACACCACACGAGCCAAGGGAGGCCAGGGGAAGCAGGGTGCCACCGAGCGGAGGGAGGCTGGGGGAAGCAGTGTCACACTCATGCAGGGATGCCAAGGGAAGCAGGGCGCCGTGCAAGTGAAGGAAGGCTGGGAGAAGTAGGGTGCCATGCCATGCAAGCAAAGGGAGGCCGGTGGGGGAGGAGGGTGCTGCACTGCACAAGCTTAGGAAGGCTGGAGGAAGGGACTTACCATAGTGATTTGCGATCTTCCCTGCCAGCTTCCCCATTGATTTTGCTTGTGGGAAGCTGGCAGGGAAGGTCGCAAATGGTGATCACGGGACTGTGGGGCGTGCAACCTTTGTAAGTGCAAGCTAGTTGCCAAGCGCCTGAATTGTGATCTTGTGACCGCAGGGTGGTGCAACAGCCGGAACTTTGAGGACTGTTCATAAGTACCACTCGTTCAGCGCAGTCACAACTTTGAACAGTTGCTGAATGAGTGCTCAGTAAGCGAGGACTATTGTACTTATTGAAGTGATAAAAAGGTAGTTCAAATGGCATTACACAGACTTTCTCTATTGGGTGTCCTCCATATGCTGAACTTTATCTCTCAGAATTCTTTGGCAGCATAGCCACTGACCTATGCGGATGAGAAATTATGGAAGGTATTGTTCAATGATATGGAGGGCACCAGGCAAGGATTCCTTTTACTGAAGGGAGGGAGGGAGGGAGGGAGGGAGGGAGGGAGGGAGGGAGGTCTATGTTTATATTAAAAAGCCATAAGGAGAAAATTAGCATAGCAAAAGTCAAAGAAAAATGCAGTGGAAAAATGGAAATTTCCTTCCAACTTTTAACAGGACGGAGATCTGAGATAAATCCCAAAGTCCTTTAGTCCATTATAATTGCATGATTAACATTCTGGGGGAAATTTCAACATATAATGTAGCTATACTACACAGTATATAGTAATACCCAAGAATTACTTCACAACCTTGGATTGGATTTGGAATGGATTGACCTTCTAGACATATTCATTTATACCTGGTGTAATAATTTAAATCCCTCTCTATGGTATGATCCTGAACCTTCAATTGTTTTTTTTTTAATGCAATGTATTTCATCCTCTAGTTTAATGTTTGTTGCTTTCAAATACAAATAGGGAATTTGTTTGACATGACAAATAGGCTAGATAGTCATATATCAGAGATTCTCTAGTTGATCTTGCAATTCTATGATTCTATGACAATTATTGAATGACTAATTCTATTTCATAGTCATTCACAGGTATCCAGAGCTGAGAACTGTGTTGACTTTTCTTCATTGACAGCCAGCTAGATAATAAAGATGAGCTTTGCCAGTTTAGGGAAAGTAGTTAGAAAGAGTAGTAATACAAATCTTCATTAATAAAAGGGCTGATTTTTAGATTTACAGATTTATGCTGCCATGACAGTATCCTATATCACCTTCACTTGATGGAAATTGCTTTCTTGTTCTAGTGTTGCACTGGATAGCTTTGATATAGCAAATATATAAATAGAACTACCTGTCAGCAAACAGAGGCCTCTAGTTTCTCTCTAGAGCTTCAGAACTAGAATCTCAGGGAGACAGGGAACTACAAAGACTTGTTCTGCCATAATGCTCAGGAAGAATATGCAGTAGTTCATCTAGAACAAGGAGCCAGCACAGTAGGCAGTTATCAGTTGATTTCAGTTTGGATCTGGAGGCCCACAATCCACAACTGAATGCAATCTACTGTGTGCTCAACTTTCTTGACCTACAGCTATAGTGAGCCAGCACTTTATCACTCTCAGCTTGCATGTCAGCAGGTAGTACTTATGAGGGACAAAATACATAAATATTTACTCTGCTAAAATCTGTCTACATAAAGAATTGCATGGGCTATTATTATTTTACTACTTAAAATACTTCATACTCCCTTTAAAAATAAGTTTCTCAAGGCAATTACAATAGTAACATATTCTTATAAAAATGCAATGACCTAAATATTAATTTAATATAAATAACTGTAGCATTTAAAAGGCAAGAGAATTTAGTGGTAAAGCTGTGTTATTTTTGGTCCCTTTTTTTGGAACAGGGGTTTGAGATGCAAAGCAGAGATGCAAACATGGCAAAAAATTCTAAAAAAAATAATTGCAAGAAAAATCAGAGCAACTCAGTCTGCAGGCACTCTGGGGGCCACTTGTAGGCAATCAAAATAATAATTAATTAAACCTAGATTGGAACATTCTTATAAAGGCCACTTAAAACCAGGCTATGAGGGAGCCAAGTGAACCTCATATAGAAGGGCATATCATAAAGTGGAAATCTCAGGAGAAAAACCTCTCATACCCATCAAACTGAAAGATCTCCTCCAATACTAGTCTTTCCTCTTTCCCATACTCAATACTCTGTCATATCTGAATTACTGCTACTCAGTATAGGAAGGTTTATTTTCCTCCCTTTATTTATTTTACAATGCTTATAGTCTGTTTCAATCAGATCTAACTCTGAGGCTCAGGCTTAAGCAATCGGAGATCTAAATTGGACAACAAGGCAAGTAAAATTATCTAACTTCAGTGTGCCTGTATTATACCTATGAGCTGATCGCAAACTGTTATGGACTAGTATGATTTTTGGTAGTAGTTTTCCTCAGTAGAACTAGACCAATGTACTTTTGGCTTAATTCTGTCTACTTTGTAGTAGTAATCAATGCTCAGCAGTGAGTGGCAAATGATTTTTGGAGTAAAAGAGTTAATGCCATTGCAAAATGTCTCCATGATGAATGCCTGTCTCATTTCCATTGTCCCTCTTCTCTGGCTCTGCATCTTCGTTTACATTCCTCTACTGTACAGTTTTTCTTGGTTCTTCGCATCCAATATTTGAAGTCACTAAATACCTGTATTATCAGACTGGAAAAATCCTAACTGGGACAAGAATGTATTTTCCCCTCAATCATTATAGCATCTTTCACACTTCTTTACATTTTTGTTTTGTAAAACAAACTACCAAGTTCATATTCTGGTCATATTTAACATACAGTGGTACCTCGGTTCACGAACGCTTCTGTTCATGAACAATTCGGTTCACGAACAGCTCCGTTCGCAAAATTTTGCCTCCAGATCGGGTTACGAACAGGATCTGCGGCCATTTTCCCTCCTGTGACACATGGTCGCGGCTTCCTGTAGGGAGGGGGACTCTCCCTCCAAGCAATATCCGCATCCCCACCCACCTTCCTGTCCTCCACGCCAGAAGTCGCATCGAGCAAGGTTAGCTTTCTCTCTCTTCGTGCTGTACTTTGTCATATTTTTGCGGTTTTAAAAAACAACAACATATGGTTCAGAACGGATTAACCGTAATTACATTGAACCTTATGGGGAAATTTGATTCGGGACGTGATCAAAAATCGGTTGGTGACCGGAGGGGTCAGAACGGACTAACCGTATTTACATTGAACCTTACGGGAAAATTTGATTCGGTTTACGACCAATTCGGTTCGCGACCAGAGTCACAGAACCAATTAAGTTCGTGAACCAAGGTACCACTGTATAACCATGGGAGAAGTCATTGGGAAGGGAAGATCAATATGCAGATAACACAAGCAAGTATCTGATGTCTTAGGGAAATTGTCCATTTGGCTTAGTGAGTGAAAATCAGTCTTGTTACATATAACTTCTTCACTTACATTAAATTTGAAGGGTTGGATTAGAGCTCACTGATAAAATGCATGTTTTGCATACAGAAGATTCCAAATCAGTTCCTGGAATCTTCTGCAAAGAGGATCCCATCTAGTAAGCAGTGGGAAAGAACTCTGAATCCTTAGACTGCACAGAGAGTAGTGAACATAGAGCTTTCACATACCTTCTATGTGAATTTTTCCAAATTCTGATCTTTAAGTATAGTACTGCATGTAATGTAGTGTTATGTGATCCAATTGTAAGAAATATAGGACAATCATATATGCATTCTTATGTGTAAGAACAAGTAGAGCATACAGGTTTTCTTGGGCATACCAGTGAATAGTTCTGCAAATGTTGAAGGCGCTTGGATAAAATGAAGATGTGGAGCTTTATTTCCATCAGTCTCAGCTGCTTTGAACTTACGATTTCCCCTTGCAAAGAACAATGAAGCAGCAAAGACTACACATACAGCAGCAGAAGTTGCACACTCCATTTCTCAGTCCACAAAAATATGATCTGAATATGTAGTGGCATCCTTTAGAATTTAACATTCCATTCAATTTAGGCTCACTGGATAGCAAGCAGAGAAGAGGCCAATGGATTACAGGTAGTCCTCAACCTATGACCATTTGAATTTATGACGGTGCTGAATGAATGGTGGTCTTGATGGTACTTGGAGTTCTGGCTGTCCCAGCACCCCAGTGGACATGTGATCGTTATCTGGGCGCTTGGCAACCAGTTCACATGATCGGTTGCAGTGCCTTGTGATCACGTAATCACCATGTGTAACCTTCCCTGCCAGCTTCCCCAGAAAGTCAACAGGAAGCTGGCAAGGAAAGTTGCTAGTCGCTGGGGTAAGTCTCCCCCACCTGCCCACCTCCCCCTAGCCTCTCTGAGCTTGCACTGGCCATTCACGTACCCATGCACCCTCTCCAACCCATGCCACACCCGCACCGCACCCTTGCACACCCTCCCCAACCCACACACCTTTGCACACCTTCCCTGACCCGCATCTTTGCACACCCTCCCTGACCCATGTCGCACCCTCTCCGGCCTGTGCCACACCCTCACCGCACCCTCCCTGACCTGCACCACACCCTCACGCACCTTCCCAAACTCTCGCACACCCTCTCCAACCCACGCTGCACCGCACCTTCACGCACCCTCCCCAACCCACACCATTCCCAACTCACACCTCTCGTGCACCCCTTCGCACCATCCCTGACCCTTGCGCACCCTCCCCAACCCTTGCCACACCCTTGCCTATCCACATCCTCCCTGACTCACACCTCTCATGCACCCCTTGCACCTTTGATACACCTCTCGCTCACCCCCCGCACCCTCCACAACCTGCACCTCTTGTGCACCCCATTGCATACTCTTCCTGCACCTCCCCCTCGCTCCCTCCCCCACCTGGCAACAGCCACTTACCTGTCTACTGGCCTGGGACTTGCAACTTCCTGCTGGCTTTCCCACTGGCTTTGGCTGTGGGAAGCCGGCAGGAAATTACCTCGCCTAAAGATCATGGGATTCACTTAACAACGGCAACCAGGACCGCAGGGATTGCTGTCCCTAAGCAATGCAGTTGCACTTTATGACATTGCTTAGTGACAGAAATTCTAGCCCCAATTACCGTCATAAGTCAAGGATTACCTGTAGAGTAGCAGAATGAAGACAGAGAAATATGGAGGGTTTTTTCCCCTTTCTCCTTTTAAATTGTTAGAATATTATGAATCATGATGCATATTAAGTCCTATGGAGAACCAAGACTGATCAAGCTTTATTGCACATACAAGTTAATAAATAAATAAATAAATAAATAAAATATCAGAAGGCCGAGCAGCCTATGTAGGCTTGCTGGCAACCAGTGTTAGGATATAAGACATAAGCAGAGAATATCAGACAGAAAAAATACCAACACCAGAGAGTAACAGCCAGGGATAAAAGCCAAACCACAGGGCAATGCATATCTGCACAGTTGGAGAAGGGGGTCAAAGCTGCAGTCTAAGAGCTGGAACACAGGCAGCACAAATTTAGAGGGTAAGTCATAATTCAAAGGCTGAAGCCTAGGACGCAGAGTTATAAACATATTTATATATGAGATTGGTGGACACAAGAAATAAAGTCAACCCAATATTTTAGAGCATAAGCTTAATTTCTGGAAAGAAAAAAAATGGCTGAAAGTTGAAACTTGAAAGCAAAACATTATTGCTAATAGTACCTAATGAAGATTGTTTTACAAATATATTTTATATATCAAGGTCACCCATTAGTACTTATGTTTCTGTCAAACAGTGCAAGATGAAATGCATGAGTTGTGTACTACTGTGCTTTGGATGTTTTGTTGAAATTCCTCTGTATCTTTCAGATAAATACAAAATAAATTCATGTCAGAAAATCAAAGTACATTTTTACATTACTGTCTACCAGACAGAACCAGGTCAACTTTAAAAACAAGGGCAAGAAAACAGCGAGTTTCTTATGCTTATACCAACACTTCCACCTGCATATAAGGACTTCCCCATATTCTCTTTTAACCCAACAATACAATACAATACAATACAGTACAATACAATATGTGCTGGCCTTGAAACCAGGAGACTGAATTCTAGGCCTCCCTTAGGCACGAAAGCCAGCTAGATGACTTTGGGTCAGTCACTCTCTCTCAGCCCAACCCACCTCATACAGTTGTCATTGTGGGGAAAATAGCAGGCAGCACTATTAGATATGTTCACTGCCTTGAGTTATATATAACTTCTGTTTTTTATATATATGTAAGTCTGAGCCTTGTTATCTGGGAGGAGTTTGAGCTGGTTGATCATGAAGAAGTAGACAGGGTCCTCGTGGCTGTGACCTTGGCCACCTGTGTTCTGAACACATGCCCCTCCTCGTTGGTTAAGGCCTCCCGGGAGGTGGCACGTGGCTGGGTCCATGTAGTGGTTAATGCCTCTTTGTGGGAGGGGATGGTACTGCCTGCCTTGAAGAAGGCAGTGGTGCATCCCCTTCTCAAGAGGCCATCCTTGGACCCAACAGCAATAGACAACTTTCGTCTAGTTGCCAACCTTTCCTTTTTAGGGAAGGCTGGGGAAAGGGTGGTTGGTGCTCAGCTACAAAGGGCCCTGGATGAAGCAGATTATCCAGACCCTTTCCCATCTGTGTTCAGGCTGGGGCACAGCACTGAAATGGCACTGGTCACGCTTGTAGATTAACATTGGAGAGCTCAGATGGGGGCAGTGCCACCATTATGACCCTCCAGAATGTATCCTTCTGGACTGGCTTTGGGGGTTGGGAGCAGGAGGCACTGTTTTGCAGGGGTGTTTCAGGGCTCAGGTCTTTCGCCTTTCCTTTTTAACATCAACATGAAACCACTGGGGAAGGTCAGTGCACTGGTGATACCCAGCTATACAATTCCACCCCTTGCCAGGCAGATGCTGCTGCTGGGGTGCTGGCTGAGTGCCTGGAGGCTGTAAGAGTCTGGATGGGGAGAAACTGGCTTCAGCTCAACCCTGGCAAGGCAGAGTAGCTCTGGGTCTTTGGCCTCCCAGGCCTGGGTGATATATCATCTTTGACTGGATGGGGTGGCACTCCCCCAGACTGAGCTGGTGTGTAATATGGGGGTCCTCCTAGACTCATGGCTCCTGCTTGAGGAACAGGTGGCAGCTGTGGCTGGGGGTGCGTGTGCTTTGCACAGATTTGCTTTGTGAGCCAATTGTGCCCTTTCCTGGACTGGGACGCCTTCCTCATGGTCACTCATTCCTTAGTCACATCCCGTCTGGATTTCTGCAATGTGCTCTATTTGGGTTTCCAAGAACAAATAAGACGGGCACGCTCTTAGTCCCCTCCCTTAATGATGCCATCTTATGGGACCCAGGAAGTGTGCCTTTTCTGTGGCAGCCCCTGCCCTATAGAACACCCTTCCACCTGAAGTCTTTTAACTTTCTGAAAAGCACCCAAGACCTGGCTTTTCCCCTAGGCGCTGGGATCGGGTGAGATTGGTGAGATGAACTTGTTGTGGGCTGCATGGGGAAGTTTAGCTATGGTGCCAGGTCTTTTGGTTTTAATATTTTTACTGTAAATAGATGTTATTTTATTTTTTGGTCGTGAGCTGCCCAGAGTTTGGGACAAGTTGGGTGGCAATATAAATGTTTTAAATAAACAAAATAAATAAATAAATAAATAATAAAAAATAGGTAGGATAAAAAAAACTATCAATGAACAGTAATAAATAATAACAATATGGCTTCTCACAGTGTGTTGGAGATGCTTCTGAAGTTATCCAGACTTCAGGAAATGTTTATTAGATGAAACATGGGCTAATATATGAATTTATATTTCAATTTGCTGGTTAATCACCAAAATAAGAGATTTGAACCTGATATAGAATAAAAAACTGTGAATAAAATGTCAGATTTAACGTACTAGGAAATTTTATAGAAGCAATGTTTAATGATGTAGAATTAAATTGGAACCCTGGGAATGTATGTTGCAATTCACTTGAGTAACAGCCACTGAATCCAATGGAGGTCACTTCTGAGAGAAGAGCATTGTACTGTATTATCTTACCTATAAATAATGCTGGTGCAATAGGTAGGTTCTACTTCTAAATAACTCCTTTTAGGATATGGAAATGTATTTTTAAAGAAAAACTGATGTACAAACATGACCTGTAGAAAATTGTATGGCAATTAGCTAATATATAGCCCTGTCAAGACAGATACATAGCTGTTAGTTTTATTACACACATGGTTCAACTGGCATTTATAACCACTTGCTGTGTAGTTGAGATTTTGTGGTCCCAATTTTAATTTTCAGTAGTTACTTTTGCTTTCAGTAAACTAAGAACCTTGTCTAGTGGGATAACATAATTCCCCAAAATATAAACTGAATTATTCTTAAAATAACCTTAAAATATATCTAATGTCACCCAGTGGAGTTCCATTTCTACAACATAAGTTTTCCTTATACTGTTCCTCCTGCAATTTCATCACTTCCCAACAAATAAAAAGGTGGGTTTTTTGAGGAGGTGGGAGGAGAGGCTTTGAAAATCAGTGTGAATTAGCATTTCACCTGCCGGGGGTGCTGACACCCATTGGCAGATATGCTTAGAGGTAACTTAATATTCACAGACATTTTTGACTTTCAGTTCTCTAGTGAAATAATGTATTAAGTTATGAGAAAAATCCTCCCAAAAAGGAAAAGGGTATACAGGAATTCCTGAAAAGTACTCCTCATTATGTTTTTTGGCAAGTTGGACCTGGAAAAAAAACCCCCACCATATTTTCTTAGTTTAATTATGTCATAGTGCAAACTAGTCCAGTTCATATTTGTTCAGAAGATCCACGTGATCAATGAGACTTACTCATTATAAGCAATTAAGCCAGTAATTTTATTTAGATTCTGCTCTTCTGCAGTTGTACTCAAAGCTTAAAATACAATAGTTAGGTATATTCCTGAATTTCAGTTTAAAGGAACTGATCATATTAAGAAACAAACATTGCAAATATAATATACAAGCAGCTGACCAAAAATAAAGTAATGCATATAACTGCAGTGTCATTCCTCCTTCATATAAAGATGTCTATAAAACTCTTTACAGAGGAGTTCAATTAACCTCTTCTGTACTTTTTGCCCCTATTTTGTATAGTTTTGTGACAACATAAATGCAGTGTTAAGTCAAATTTAATCTATTAAACTCATAGTAAATTAAGCTAGATCAATAGTGATCTATACAATAGTGTCTTCCTTTGAGGCTAATGACATTATCACTAAACAATGAGAATACAGCAAAAGGGTTAGCCTTAGCACTTCTAACTTTTTCCAAAACAGCGCATCAAATTTTACAATATTTTCTTATATTACCATTTTTACAAGGAAGGTAGACTGTCTATACCATTCTAGAACTACATTACTAATATTCTTCCCAATTACACTGATTAGTACATATGTTACTAATTGTGAGGCCCCTTTATTTTTATTTTATTATTATTATATAATAATCAGAATCCTGGTATCAGAGATTGCAATTAATGTTCTTCATTGAACACCTGTTTAATATGAAAAAATGTAAGAAAATAAGAAATATTCTAAGTACTAGTGTAATATTGGAAAGAGAAGCACATTGAAAATAGTATATTTTCATACAAACATTAAGACAACATGCAGAGATACTTTTAGTCTACTTTGGAAATTAAAACTCCTCTTTTTACAGAAGGATGTCAAATAATCCTTTTCAAAAGATTAAACAAATAAACTGTTATTAGCAAAATCATAATATATTAGATATTTCTGCTGCCAGATATAATGGTTTTAAAAATGTACAGTAACCGATATTGGCATGCAACTTAGCTTTTTTTTTTTTTTAAACTGTTGCATGTGTTAATGCATGTGATATACTGAACAAGTCCTCTGGCTCAAAATAAGCCTTAACTTAGGAAGATAGGCTGCAGGTTTCCATTCCTGAAAATGGAAAATCCTACTCACAAGGACTTTTACAGTGCATTATTCATTGCATGGCAAATTCCCAAAATCTGAATTGTATGCATTTTAAAGGTCATGTCTATGAACCTGTGTTGAAATAAGTATGCCAGTTTTAAAAAAAATTAAAAATTAGAGCATTCTTACCATTCTCGCACTTTTAAGACTCAGAAATTCACTTTTTTTCTGTCAGCACAATGAAAATTCTCTGCAAAAGATTGAAAGAAAAAAACCCTCAAATCATGTCACCAAACAGGAGGCAATTTGCCCAATGATTAAGAAAACAAATAAACCAACAGTTAAGGGGAGGGGGGGGAAACTTGTAAAGTCCTTTGCTCACATGTCCTTTCTGCATCCTGATTCCTTAATCTAAACTGTATATATTCCACAGGTTCAAACATAGCACGCACAAAGGAGTCCAGGATACCTAGATCTCCAAAAATAACCCCTCCAACCCAAAACAAATATGTTATAGTTAGCATATTGGACCTGCACCTCTCTGAAATGCAGCATGGATTCAGACTAATTTACTTGAAAAAATCAGACAAGGCAAAAATAGTGCCTTCTGTGTCAGCTGCATAGCTTCTCCATTGTTCTCAGACATACTACCAGCTGTCTTCCCCCTCATTGAAGATCGCAGGATTACAGTCACACTTTCAAAACGTAATACCCTAGAGAGGGGATATTTTTGGAAATGGCACTGCATTACATAACCTACCTCGAGCACTAAACACATGCTTACACCTTTTTTCTGAGAAAAGACTATTAATTTCAACAAAATTTTGCCTCAGAATTCATTATATTTGCTGCAAAACAATCAGCTGATTTACAGTTTGCAGAATACAGTTTCATTGACCTCAAAGTGATTCCCCTTTAAAAAGTAACATGCAGAGTCTGAAACTTCTATTTTATCATATACAATTTTATTAAGCAAAAACCTAGCCCTGGGGGTTCGAGCAAATGAATATAAGGTTGGGATTTTTTTTTAGAAAAAAAGGGTAGAAGAAATTCTACACCAAGCAGGCTTCCATTAAAAACCACATTTAATCTGAACATAACTCATGGAATCTGCACCAAAAATGCATAATTTAAAGAAAAAAAAAAAGTCATTCCAGACTTCACTGCTGCACATTTAAATTTGTAGAAAGCTGTTGCAGGAAGAATGTCTGTTTCTAAAAATACACCCAAGGCAACCATTACTATCCAAGCTTCTAAATCCTCCCTTTGCATAGAAAGACAAAGAGTTAAGTCTATCTATGCTGTACTTTCCCCTTCTTCACACAGCCTTCTATGGAAACATGAAGCAAGCAAGAATAAAGGGGGAAAATCCCAACGACTCCGCTAGAGTCCTAATAAAGTAGAGGAGAAATGGTAGAAAGGATATTCCAGAAAGGAAAGGAAACCAGACAAAGAAAAAGCAGGGAAGAAATCTTTTCAAAAGACTCTGCATTGGGGTAAAATGTATATACTTACAGATAAATTCCCCTTCTCACTTTCTCTCCTCTCTACATGATCTGAAATACAAATGTGAGTTTAAAAGGGGCAGCATGCTACAGAAAAGAATTTATAGAAGGGGAAAAGAGAGAGAAGGCTGGGTAAGGGGTGTGGGAAGGAATGACTGCACCTTTTTCAGAGTGCAGCCTTGGAAAACGGGGGAGGGGAGAAACGGGGTGGGGGCAGCAGCAAGAGGGGAAAATCTCGCTCTCTTTCAGGCTTTGATTGTCTATGCTGGTTATATTGAACAATGAGCTAATTCTGATGGTAGCTGGCCCAGCGCCAAGCTCTCCCCTGCTCTCTAGACACCCTCCCCCTTCCCTTCGCTGCTGCAGAGCCAGACTGCTTAGTCTGCAATAATCTGTAGCTCGAAGTACCCCCCCCCCGCTTCCTCCTCCTCCTCCTCCTCCTGTCTAGCAGCCGGAGAGCCACCCGACCAATCGCTGGGCACAGACCAGGGAATGCTGGAAACCCAACAGCAGAGGCAGGATCGGCAGAGAGAGGGAGATCTCGAGCTCGCTCGCCTCCCCTCCCCTCCCCTCTAATTACTGTGCCAGAGGCCCAGAACTACCTCTCCGCCCGAGTCCGAGGCTGGGCCAGAGGAGAGCACCCATTGGTGAACGTCGCCGTCGGTCAGATCCCCAATCTCCCCACGCCCCTACCCGCTTCGCCGTCGCTGCCGCTGCCGCTGCTTTCCAGACAAATAATAAAGAGCAGAGCTGGCGGGAGGGGTGCCAGGCATGAAGCGCAGCCAAAGAGCTGCACAGCCGCGGCTCGGCGCCAAACCTGAGCGGGAGGGGTGCGGGGAGAGAAGGGGAAGGAGGCGGAGGAGCGCGGCCACATACTGTAATAATAAAGCGGCGGCGGCGGCAGAGGGCATCTGAGGAGATCGGGAGAGAGACCAGCGGCAGCGGCAGCGCGCGTTGCCGCTTTGCCTGTCTCTCTCTGCCTGATATAGAGGGGGAGAAAATGGTGCCCAAGACGGCGGTCCGGGGGCGGGGAGAACAGGCGGAGCGGAGGAGATTCCGCGCACTGACCCAGAAACGCACCAGATCGCGAAAGGGGACAAGCGGGGAGGGAGGGGGACGCACATATCCCGGGGGGGGGGGAGAGGACAAGTTTCCCGGGAGGTTGCATGCAGACTAGGTTCGCGCGGTTTTTTGTTTTTTGGTTTTTTTTTGTTTTTTTGCTGCTGCTTTTAACCTCAGTTCGTTGAACAAGCCACAGTGGCTGGGTTCCTACATAAAAGCCATAAACCATGTTTTGCAAACGCTTTGTTCACATAACATCTTAAACCGAAGCCAAATAACCTTTTCATTGTTTAGTGAGAAGTGCAAGCCGAGCTCTAGACTTGGTTAGGCTGACATACACCCAGTTAAATTCACCCAGGAAAATGCTCGTGAATCACGAGCGGAGGTTTTCAAGGAGGTGAAGGAAGCAGAAAGTACCCAGGCAGAACTAAGCGCCGTCAAGAACTCGGGCAAACTTAAGGCTGGCTACAACAGTCCGGGTCGGAACATTTTGCTACTTCGAGGGCTGGCAGCCTCGCCGCGATTTCTGCACATGCGATACACTTTCCTTGCTTTGTTGGCATCGCCAGTTAAAGATGTTTTTAAACAGAGACAAATGATGTTTACCATGAAGTTTCAATGGGATTTATATGCCAAGAGCAACGGGCTATCTTTCGGATTAAAAAAAAATCTGAAGATAACGTGTAGATCAATAAAGGATACTGACTTTAAAATGAGACTTTGATTGTGTAGTTGCCTTGCCATGTTCGTGGAATTTCAAAGGTGGTGTGCCAAGGTGTCTTCCAATTTTTAACCTCTGTGTGAATTCCCACTGCCTCCTTTTTGCTGCAGAAATTCTACTTAAAAAAGGGACAGAAGGGGCAACTATTCAGTGTTGGGGGGATGGGGGGATGGTACCCTGTGGAAGGATCCAAAAAGAAGGTACAGTGCTATATAATACATTCAGAGAGAATGCAATTCTCCCAGAAAAAGAGAGAAATTGAAATTATGAAGATTATAGAGTTCCCTGGAGGTATGCCACCAAAATCTGAATATGAACATTCTACCCGAAACAGCTGTTGTGATCCATATTACTCTTTTTAAATTTGATACTGATGAGTATTTGAAAATGCATACACCATACATTCAAGACTTGTGATACTTTCAGAACAAACAGGTTATTTGTGGCTTAAGAGTTCATAGTTGAGAACCCCCTTCATATACCTGAAGATTCTCAATTAGTAAAAGTCACACATACACAGAGAGGTAAAATATACATTTAAATAATGAGCCAAAAGGTCATGAAATGCATAAGATAGAATCTGTGATCGGTCTATGACTGATTGATTATGTGTCATCAAGTCATTGTTGACTCTTAGCAACCACATAGATAGATTTTCTCCATGATGATCTGTCCCGAACCTGGTCTTTCAAGTCTCCCATTGGTGCACACATCACTGCTGTAACTGAGTCTATCCACTTTGCTGCTGGTCGTCCTCTTCCTATCTTTCCTTCCACCTTTCCCAGCATTAGAGCCTTCTCCAGAGAGCTAGGTCTTCATATAATGTGTCTCTGTGTAGGATAATTTGAGCCTGGTCATTTGTGCCTCAAGTGAAAACTCTGGGTTTTTGTTTGATGATTCGTCGGTTTGTTTTCTTGGCTATCCAGTGTATTCTCAGGAGTCTTCTCTATCACCATCTGCCTATACAAAGCTTAAACTCACATACAATCCAGATGTATTTGGATCATTCACAAGTGTATAAATTGACAACAATCTTCTCTCCAGAGTTCTATGCAGCTCATAAAAATAACAGTTAAAACATTGTTCTAAAATATTCTAAAACACAAAAGTAAAACACAAGTATAATGCCCAGAACTATTATACATTTATACAAGCAAAAGGGCCAGAATATAAGCAATATCAGCATTTTGAAAAGTAGAGTGCAGCAGCAAAAGAAGATATGAAATGAATCTTTTACATTGAACCACAATTATTTCAGAAATAAGTTTACACCGAAAGCCACTAAAGTTCACAAGGGACACAAATATAGCATGAGGGCTCATGATACTTAATCTTGATCTGTAGATAACTTTAAAGGATGGAATCTCACTGGTGTCTGTCTACTGATAAAAGGTGTCATCAAAATAGGGGGTATTTTCAGAAATTCCCCTTCCTCTTTAAAGCTCTTTATATTACTTCCCTGTTTCAAAGCTGCCCAGGGCAGTTGGGAGTTGCACAGCTGGAGTCAAAGATAAGGGGAAACAACTGAAAGTGGTCTGAACAATTGAAAGGCAGCAGTGAGGCTTTCCTTCCAGGCTATTATTTTACACCACTAGCAGAAGATGTCAGAAGATGTTCTGATATCTTCAAACAGAATTTACTGGCTGTTTGAAGATATCAGAAATATACCAGTGTGAACCCAACTTTTGTCTTTTTCTTTTTTTAAAAAAAATAAATTGGGTATTTTTTCCTTCGAGAGAAACCATAGTTACTGCCATCCATTTAACAGCCAAATTGTAGCAGCATTTCTGCAGATCATGCAAGGGGTTCTTCTGGGATTTCTCAAGCCTTCTTCTCTATGCTTTTAGAATTTGATTTCAGTCTGATACCAAGGCATTACAGCATCTGAAATGAATATGTATCTGTTTAAAATTACATTTTCCAGATTATTACTAGATGTTGTGCAACAAAATGTAGCTGTTGCTCTTTTTTTTCATAAAAATAATCCAGATATTTCAAAGGAAGAACATCTGTTTTAGGACCTCCATGTGGTTTATTTGTATTTATTTGTTAGATTTATATCCTGTCTTTCCTTCAGAAGTTCAAGGAGACATACATAGTACACCCTCCTCCCATTTTTCTCCCTATAACAATCAAGCGAGGTACCAAGTGAGGCTGAGAGATAGTGACTGATCCAAAGTTACCTATTGAGCTTCCACGGCTGGAAGTGGACTGCATATGGGTCTCCCCAGTGTCATTCCAACACTTTAACCACCTCAGTATACCACTGGCTCTGAAATACTGAATTTCAGAATTATTATCCTGCGAAATAATACTTATTTCACTAGCTAAGGATGTCTTTGTGATTTAGAGTGCTCTCTGGAATGGGGCTAAGTGTTCTAGGCAGTGGGTAATGTTTGTGACATGGCTGGTGCTACACAATACAACCCACCCACTCATTTCCCAAGCTAAAGCCAAAGAATGGCTTTATAAGAAGAGAAAACAAGTGTATAAGTGGTATGGAAACTGAGCTGACAGTCTTGGGATAAAAGCAAGAGAACTGCTTTCTCGGTTGGATATACAACAGCACAGATTCAGACAATATGTATAAGGGCTATACATTAGACCCATGGTTCTTAAACTGTTTGACCCAATTACTCCTTTTCTTAGGCTCAAAAAATGTCATGACTCCCACAAAAAAAGGTAAACTGTTGTTTTTCACAAGCATCTCAGCAGTGGCAGTCCCAAACTAGATCCTTGACTTCCCCAGGATATACCCAGATTACCCCCTTAGGGAGTACCCAAATTACCCTTGGGGTAATTACCCCCAGTTTAAGAACCACTGTGTTAGACCTTATGCTTTGAGAACTAAGTGCAGTTCCTGTTATCCACATCATCCACTTTCTTTAAAACATTTAATATACAGTGGTACCTCGGGTTACGAACACCTCTGCTTATGAACTTTCCGGGTTGCGACCAGCTCCGGCCGCAAAAATTTACCTCGGTTTGCGAACTCCGCCTCAGGGTACGAACCAGATCTGCGGCCATTTTCCGCCATGACATGTGGTCCGCGGCCATTTTTCTGCCCGTGCCATGTGGTCCGCGGCCATTTTTCCACCCGTGCCACGTGGTCCGCGGCCATTTTCCCCCCGTGCTGCGTGGTCCGCGGCCGTTTTTCCGCCCTGCCGCGTGGTCCACAGCCATTTTTCCGTGGACGCCGGAACGGATTAACGGTAATTACATTGAACCTTATGGGAAAATTTGCTTTGGGTTGCGAACAAATCGGGTTGCGACCAGAGTCATGGAACAGATTAAATTCGTAACCCGAGGTACCACTGTAGTTTTCCTGTTGCTTAATGTGGTAAATCACAGAAGGCTGGCTTTGCTGGGAGTGCATGGGCACCAGTTTGATAAATTGATTAATGTATTAAGAAGTAGAGACCCCATTGAATGTATTGGCCAATATGATGAGAATTGTAATTCAGTATATTTGTGGAGAATAGGAGATTCTCTGACCTATCAAAGGAAGTAGTGACAAGTTTCTAGGCTGCTCCTGTTATGAGAACATAAAGCAAAGATAAGAACATCTGTCAATACAAGACAAAAAAAATATACTGGCATGTGCAACATAATCTATACCATGTTAATTTCCCCCCATTTTTATTCTTTTCAGTTAAACACCAGCTGATCCCAGAACATTCCTTTGCTATTTGCAGGTTGGTGGCAGGTTTGTGAATGTAGCATAGCACTGTTTTCAAGTGCCTATACTTTGATGATTCCTCACTCACAGTTCTGCTGGCTAAACTGCAAAAAAACTATCCCCCCAAATAACAATATAATTGAATCAAATAGAAACAAGAATGAAGTTACTAAGCAGGACATTTTTTCCCAGCTGATTTGACTACAGCCTTTTGGAAAAACCAAACCTGAGTGAACCAAATTTTATTTGATTTCATTATGGCAAGTACTCCATGAGATTCTGATAAGCAGGCTAGAGCTAGATGAATAGCATGACAAGTGACTACAGAGCTGGCATGAAAATTGCACTCAAGGACTACTCATCAATGATTCCTTATCAAACTAGATAGACGCATGTAAGGGAGCACTGCAAGATACAGTCCTGTTCTATAGTATTTTGCTAGTGACCTGAACAAAGAGATAGAAAGAATGTTTATCAAATTTGCAGATGACTGAAATTGTATGAGATAGCTAATACTCTAGAAGAAAAATCTAAAATGATCTTGATCAGTCAGAGAACTGGTCTGAGAGGAACAGACTGGAATTTAATATAGACAAACAAAAGCTTCTTCATTTCAGAAACAAATCAAATGCTTTGATAAGGATCTTCAAATAGTAGTAGTCTGCTGCCAGCTGAATATGAGCCAGTATATGTGATTGCAAAAAAAAAAAAAAGCAAAACTAGTTTTAAGAAGCATCAAAAGAAGTGTTATTTCTAAATTACTGGAAGTAATAATTCCACTTTATAATGGTCAGGACCATCTTGAGTATTGTGTCCATTTCTGGACATTACATATAAGAAAGATTCTAACAAACTGGAACTGGCTTAAAGAAAGGCAGCAAAGATGGTCAGGGGACTAGAAACTAAATCCTGTGAAGAGACAGTGAAGGCACTGGGAATGTAGAATGTTGAAAAGAGAAGATGGAAAGGTGATATGACACAGTAGGTCAAAACCTGTTCTCTACTATTCCAGGTAGTATTCACAATACAGGTAGTCCCCGGGTTAAGAACACCCATAGTTAAGAATGGAACCTATTGTAGCAAAATTTTGAGTTAAATACACATTGACTGGTGTTAAATACACAATGGTTTGAGTTAATTACCCAATATTACGTACAGTATTATACACTAATACTGTTCAGACTTACATACAAATTTGACTTAAGAACAGACCTTGAGAACGGAACTCATTCTTAAACTAGGGACTACCTATAATGGATTTAAGTTACAGGAAGGTAGATTCCAACTGAATATTACAAAAAGAAAAAGAAGAAGAAAAACTTCCTAACAGTAAGTTTGATAGTGGAAAGAAGTAATCACTTCCCTTTACTGGAACTGTTCAGAGGGAGGCTAGATGGCTCATCTGTCAGGGTATGCTTTAATCTGCCTCCTTGCGTTGAACAGAGGGTTAGATTTGATGCTCTGAATGATCCGTTCTGACTCTGATTCCATATTGGTAGGTGTGTTGTCCCAAGTCCAGATCTGTTCAGATAGCTGGAATATGGCTACTGTGGGACTGTGACTTGCAGATTAGAATTGGCAAGCAGAATGGATAGGGCTGGGCACTCTTTGAAACTGATTCAGAATAAGTGCCTAAAAACAACCTTTGGGTACTTTAAGAGTTACCTTGTGAACTTACTCCTGAAAACAGCAGCATCTTGTGCGTGTGTCTATGTGTGTGTAAGTCTGAAAAATAACTATCTGCTGTAATAAGAAGCAGAGAAATGCTAGGTTCACACAAGGACCAAAACACTTATTCTGAACCTTTATGAAGTTTGTCCAGTGCTAAAATGCATCCTATCCCTTCTGAAATTGCCTCAGTGCAAGGCCGAATTTCCTATAATGGGCTGATTTCAGATCAGCCCTCTCATCTGCTGATATGCCCCAGCAAATCCCAGTTGACCTCCCACTCCCAGCTTCTGCAAAAGCACTAAAGGAGAAATATGCAGTTGGAAACTCATGTTTCACAAACTAATGTATAGCTTGGCTCAGATTTCATAATTTTTTCTAGTACTGTGCAATAACACTTAATTACCACAATTCCTTCAATTGTTATTATTGCAAGTCAAGCCTTAAAATAGAGAAAGGAGATCAATAATTGTAAGTTACCAAGAGCCACATAACTAAGCAATGAGCACTTATTTTGGCTTTGGAAAGGCACTCCATGAAGTTTATAAGTGTTTTTAATTGTACAGAATAGTTGCCAGAAACATTCCAGGAAACTTTTTCATGCCAGGAAATTAGGAGCTGCTCAGTTCAGTCAGAAGAAATTATGTGCATTCTGATCTATAAGGACTAACACTGAAAGAGAAATATATTGCTTTATTGTACAAATGCAGGAGGAAGGTCTTTTAAAAGGAAGGGCATTGAAATGAATATTGTATATAGCCTGTTGAACTTTTTCCATCAGAATTCCAAAACAATGTTTTTGGCCACAAGACTAAACAGCACAGATGGGTGGCAGTGGGAACAACATAGAACAAGTCCTCCTTCAATGCCTTGGGACAATATTCCATACTTCAGAATCTTGGAAAGCCCACTATGAACTTAAAAATAAAACAGCAGCTACATCCTTGATGGCCATTAGGAGATTCTTCTATACCAGATGAAGAGAGTTTGTTCCTGCAGCCCTTAAACTATTTGAGGCCAAAACATTGGTCCAGATCTTATATGCAGCACAAGTTGGCCTGTGTTAAGAACCATACAGAGGTCATACAAACTAATTTTCTTTTTTTTTAATAGTAATTTTATTAACAATTACAATTAAAAAGATAAAAACTAATACAAACTAAAAACTAAAAGAATGAAAAGAAAAAATAGAAAGTGCAGAAATGAAAAAAAATAGAAAGAAAAATAGAAAAGAAAGAAAAAATAGGAAATAGGAAAAAAATAGAAAAAAGAAAATAGAAAAAAATAGAAAAAAAGAAAATAGAAAAAAATAGAAAAAATAGAAAAACAGAAAAGAAACAATAAGAATATAGTGAAGAAAAAGAAAAGAAATATATAAAGAAATGGCTTTCCCCTTCATCACAAGTATAAACAATTTTAATAACTTATCTTAAAATACAGCAAATGATCTCTTCTTCCCATATCCTATCTCCTATCTATAAACAAATCCTTAAAGTCTTGTCGTTCAGTCCTGATCACCACAAGTCCATTAAGGGTTACCAGAGATAACAACATATCTATTTTAATCTTGATCAGATAAACCAACTTTATATTCCTTCCTTTTACTTTTGACAATCTTGATCTTTAGTCCCTTCAGATAATGTCTTAGAACTTGATTTCTTTTCATTTTTTCTTTGTCCCTTCTCGCAAAATTCTTCAAAGCTTTAACAAGTCTCTTTTGTAAATCCAATATAGCAAAATTATCCAGGTCACTCTCTTGGTTTGTTATTTGTATATCCCTTTTAATTATTAAGACATCCGCCGGTTTCTTTTATATGTCCAGTGTAGCATCTTTTTCCATGTCATTCTTGTAGCCTGTCATTTTTAAATCCACTTTCAGATCAGCCTCAATCTTATCTGGTAAAACTTGTTCCTCTTTCATAACATCTTTGAAATAAAGTATATGCATAGAGGCAGACACTCTTTAAATTAACTTCTGGGTCCATTGTTCAAAAATATCCTTCAATATGTCCAGTGTTAAAATATTTTGCTTCATTCTGTATTAGTAAGTCAAATTTAAGTGTTCTCCTTTAATTGTAATCTTTACTTCCTTCTGGTTCCCTCTAGTGTCCAACCTTCAAAGTCTTATCCTATCTTTTTTTTTTAAAGAGAATTAAAAACAAAAGCATTTTCCCACGGGTAGGATTCTTATAATCAATCCCAAAATCTTATTTCAAATTCATTTGGACCCTTAGTCCATTTGTAACTTTCCAAAGTCAAAGTTCTAATCACCCTTTTGCTGTTTATTCCAAAAGGAAAAAAAATTATCCTTATACTTGTACTTAAAACTTCTTTCACTAAGAATTGAAGGAAACTCACCCGGTGCTGTAAAATGTGTCCATCCAAAGATTCCTAATAGCTGAAAAGCAGTTAACAAGCAATTTCCAAAAGTGATTAGAAAAGGAAGTATGTGAACCCAGTGTCCTTTTGAAGGCGCCGGCCATGGTTTGAGCAAAAAGATGGCTATTCCCTTGTCTCCTAAACCCACCAGAGATCACTGTCTTGCTGTCTCCTCCTGAGGAGCAACTGTATTGAGCACTTGTGGGCGATCTCAAGTCCTCTCCTTGTCCGGAGAGGAATTACAAAGAGCCAATCTATTCATCAGCTGCTGGAGTCGTCAGCTCTGCTTTTAGCAGAGCTGTCTTCAGTTCACCATTTCTTCCCTGGAAGTGATACAAATTAATTTTCTGAGGTCAATATCTGCTGCACCCAAAAGCATCTCTAATGCAGCCCTCAGACCTGAAGCAGGGATGCCCAAAACTGAACATAGGGCTTGGAGGGCAGTTTTGACATATTGGTTGAAACTTCTGTTTTTTCCAGTGAGCCTAGCACTGCTGACTCTAACAGATAATTATGCTTTTCCATGGGCCTTGACAGTAGAAAATAAATTAATCACCATTGGCTTATCTAAAGAACAGCTAATCTCTGCTGGCTATGATCAAGCCAAAATGAGAATATATCAAAGGCTGGAGGATGCATAATTACAAACCAAAATTAGCTCCCTAACACAGAACTCCAGAATGCTCATCACCATGAACACCTGGAAATCTGGGAACTATCTTAGCACATTAACTCTTCCTAGACTAAGGAAAGGATTCTTCAGAGCTAGATATAATGTATTACCTTCTGCCCTTCTTTATGGCAGATATAACAAAACATCTATACATGAAAGATTATGTCCATTCAGTTGTGGAAAAATAGAAACAGTCAAGCAAGTCCTCCTTTACTGCAATTACTATAGAGATCTCTGCAAGTACCACATAACACTAATCTTCCAACAATTCCGAGGCAAAACAGATGAGTTTTGCACTACACTATTATTATCAGACATCAACCAAGACATAACAAAGAGAGTTGCAACCTATTGCTGGGTGTCAGTGAAGACACAGTGCCAGCTGACCCACTCAAATAAATTTCTGATCTACGATTATAATAAAAGATTTGGATGTTTGAGCATACTTAGTTACAGCAATCTTATTCACACTAGCAAAATATTTAAAGATGCCAGTTCTTCTAAAGCATGATTTTTCCGATTAAATGTATTTAAGGCCCATACTTAAAACATAAATGTATTAATAGATACATTGATTCAGGGGTTGGCAGAATATAAATCTAAGTGTACAGTGGTACCTCGGGCACCGGGTACCAACGCCTCTGTTAATGAACTTTTCGGGTTACAACCAGCTCCGGCCACAAAAATTTACCTCGGTTTGCGAACTCCGCCTCGGGGTACGAACTGGATCCGCGGCCATTTTCCCTCCCGTGACATGGTCCGCGGCCATTTTTCCGCCCCTGACACGTGGTCTGCGGCCATTTTTCCGCCCCTGACACGTGGTCCGCGGCCATTTTCCGCCCCTGACACGTGGTCTGCGGCCATTTTCCGCCCCTGACACGTGGTCCGCGGCCATTTTCCGCCCCTGACACGTGGTCCGCGGCCATTTTTCCGCCCCTGACACGTGGTCTGCGGCCATTTTCCACCCCTGACACGTGGTCGTAGGGAGGGGGACTCTCCCTCCAAGCAATAGCCGCCTCCCTGTCCTCCACGCCAGAACGGATTAATGGTAATTACATTGAACCTTATGGGGAAATTTCCTTCGGGTTGCGACCAATTCGGGGTGCGACCAGAGTCGCGGAACGAATTAAGTTCGTAAACCGAGGTTCCACTGTACTTATTTGGCAGCAGATCCAACTGAAATCACTGTAGCCTCCTAAATCTATTTTGGGTACTGTAGTAAAATTAGTTTTAATTAATCTTGGATTATGATGATGATGATGATGATGATGATGATGATCATCATCATCATCATCATCATCATCATGACTACTGTATGATGATAATATAATATGAAATTCAGTGCTAGAGTTTTATTGCAATAACTAAAAGATTCCTGATCTGTAATTTTATGCATGATTTAGTGAATTCAGTTTTGAGTAAACATGTGTAAGATCTGATTGTCAGCAGTTAAAGGGTGCTTCCTGATAGTAATACTGGACAAAAGACATTGTGCAGCTAATCCATCTTTTCCTCCTAAATGGATTTTCTAAACCAATAGAAGTGATGATAAAACAGGTAAAGGTTACAAATGAAAAATGAAGATGTTTGGCCATGTAGGGCATTAGTTAAAATTCTGTGAGTGAGGCAAGGTAATCATAACTTAAGATATCTTCTGGAAGAATTTTATTCAAATTGCAACATCAACCAAGCCAGCTATCACTGTCCAAATGTGGACTACAATTCTCATATTGCACATCTACAGATGTCAGATGAGGAAAGTTGATGCTCTATGATAACTTTAATATTTAATTCACTTCACTGAAATTAGTGTATTAAAATGAATACTATGATTCATATAAGGATTTGAGTTGGTTTAATGACCCCCAAACAGCTTAGTTTAATGTTCATTTCTGTCATAAATATCCTGTCCCTATTCAGACATTACTTATCACCTCCACTCAAAACATCAATTCTTCCTGGAGAATTATTATTAGAATTAAGAGTTTGTGTTCAGATTTAGCTCTGCCCTAGTTCCCTCACCCAAACTAGGCAAAGTGAAGCCTAAAGTTTTAATTTTCCAGCGACACAGTCAGCTTCTACATTTAGAAACACATTCCATTAATAAGCATAGTGGAATGGGGAAGGGGTATGAGCTCAGGATCGGAACTTGGTCTCTCTCTGGGAAGGTACATATTAGTAATTTCAGTAAAAGATTCTATAATGGCCTTATAAATAGCAAACACTGGTTATATTTTGCATGCAACTTTGATCCAAATTCCAAGATGAACTATTATTCAGCTGTGGAATATGCCAAATCTTATAAAAGTGGTTCTGAATTATTTTTGGTTTCACTTTGTGAGTAACAGCTTCATTCAGTGCTGTTCCTTTGTGGAATCAGTTACAGTTTGATTTGCATCACTAGATGTCATGTCATTAGTGATGTAACTTCTGACTGATTTTATTTAGATTTTTTTTTTTTTTGGAGCAGTGGTGTCTGTCCACCTCATTTATTTTTTTCTTCTGGACATATGTAGAAAATCAAATAAAGTATAAGGTTCATAAGCTACAATGATTATGTTATCTAATTTTATTCCTATCTACTCTTTTCTCTGTGAACATGGGAAACAATTTTAACTATCTTCTTTCTGACATTTTTCTCAACATTTGTCTTGCAAGAAGGAAAGTCTTGTTTTGTGTTCCTTTTTGCAATTTAATTATCCTTTTGTTACTGTTCCTTATTATTTGCTTTTGTGAGCTACTTGGAGAAATTATGCTGATGGATGACCAAATAAATTTAGCAACAAATCAAATAAATAAACTAAAAATTGTATCTGAAATCTGCTAACATATTCATGAGGTTTTTTTCCTTCAAAGCTTCTCCTCCTAAATATGAATTGTTGTATTAATACACCAGTACATTATTGCAACCATTATATCACTGTAGAGTCACAAAATCAGAGCCAGTGTAATATAGAGATTATACTGTTCTACTTGAACTGGGGAGATCTAGATTCAAGTCCCTGCTTGACCACAGACTCATTGGATGACTTGGGCCAGTCATTGTATATCAGCCCAACCTACTACACAGGGTTGTTGTAGAAATAACATTAAGGGGACCACCCTGACCTCCCCAACCCCCTGTGGTTTGCTTTTAGCAAAGGGGAAAAGAAGCAGTACAAATGCAATTAAGAAATAAAGATACGATGGAGACATGATGATGATGTGAAGGAGATAATATTATTGCAGTGAAATATGCTTATGCCTATGTTTTCAGCTGGAAAGTTATTATTTATCTTCATCAATGTTCACTGATTTGAATTTATCTAAATATTTTCAGACTGGGCTATAAACACTTTCAAAAATACAGGTGCACAGCTTGAGAATTTCAGTGTCCTTCAAAATTTTTAAGCTTGTTGATAATGTTTGCATTTTAATAAACATTTTAAAATCTTTTATAATGATTGTTTTTATCCATTTGTTATTTTATTCAATTGTTGTATGCTGCCCAGAGTTGCTTTGTGTGAGATGGGCAACTACATAAATGTGATATATAAATAAATAAATAGACAAATCCAGAGCTCTGTAAATTACCTGCTTTGGGTTGAACAAAATGAAATTTTCAGAAAAGCTGGGGCATTAAAAAGGGGGGTTGTTAAGCTTTTTGAAATATTTTACAGTGGTTGGTGTCCAGATAGTAATAATCTGCCTTTGTTTAGATGACAAAATTAAGACAATTGATATTCCTTGCCCAATGGTTCCAGATGTATCTTGTGCTCAGGCCATATAAGACAGTCAAGTAAGAATTTTTGAATTCTACTAACCTAAAAGAAGCATGCCTTGAAACAGTTTCAAATTCTCCAATGGAAGAACATCTCAGAACCATGATTTTAGGTCTACTTTGAACTAACTGAACGCAAAGTAATCAATATACGCCAATGGTTTGACAAGGACTGCCAGAAAACAAAAAAAGAACTAGTGGTTTCATTTTCATACTCTAGACATGACCATTTATCCAGTTGAGGGTCCTTTTGCAAAAGAAGCATTATAAAACCCTTATCACCACTAAAACAGAGAGGTAATATATGCAACTTGGGTTTAACTAATAGTGGCAGCCCATTCAAAAGACTCTGCCAAATGCTGAAGCCTTGTTGCAGGATGACTGAAACCCCAACCTTCTCACCTGGAGTGTTATATTTCAGCAACAACTTGGGAAACTTGTTTTTGAGCAGTATATAGATAGGGGAATTAACATGCTGCTGAGATGGATTTAGCAAAAGAACCTTTGACACATTGGCTTCTAGTCTCAGTTGCAGAAGAACATAAATTAGTTAGACCATTAAAACCAGGAAAAGCTCCAGATATGGACTTAACAACTCCCCTCCCCCTAGCTGATAAGAATTCACTCTGATTGGTGGGCTCCAGTACTGGCTTCACTCTTCATTATATTGATAATATAGCCTCCATTCCTAGAGAGGCTGGAGCATGGCTATAATTATTTTTATCTGGAAAAAAAGGAAGAAAGATGCCCCATCCAATTATTGCTCAGTAAGCCTCCTTAGTGTAATTAGTAAGATCTATACTAGATACCTCTGTTGGTCATTTTTAGATTGGTTGAAAGAAGAGAACTTCCTAGCTGAGGAACAGGCAGAATTAAGAATGGGCTTATATATAATATTAGATCAGGAATCAGCTCTTTTTGCCCTCTTTGTAGATCTTGAGCAGGCTTTTGATTCTATCTCTAGGGAAAATCTTTGGGATAAACTT
This sequence comes from Python bivittatus, assembly GCF_059951505.1. Classification (NCBI taxonomy): domain Eukaryota; kingdom Metazoa; phylum Chordata; class Lepidosauria; order Squamata; family Pythonidae; genus Python; species Python bivittatus. The sequence goes on from NW_028277112.1 coordinate 21,100,228, forward strand.
AAACCATCTCCAATCATTAGTCAGTCAATCGGTGTACTATATATACTTGATAAAAATGCCAGCTGGAGGGTGAGGTGCACCATCAGCAGGCCATCTCTCTGATGCAGTGCCCACCAGTAAGGGGATTAAACAAGGGTATATCTTGGATCCATTACAATTCAACTTTTATCAATTCAGTAGTGGGTTATTTAAATGAAGACGACTTCCATCCCCACACCACAAATTAGCAGGATGATTTTTATTCATACTGCTTAATGCAGATGGTGCAGATGATAATATTATCACAGACACCAGTAGGTTTTAGAAGGCCATGAGAACACCAACCCATTTCTGTAAGGAACACTCATTACGAAGTAACTAAGAGAAAACAAAGTCATGCATTCTGTGTGGGTCTTACTGGCTTGGAGCTTTGAGCAGTATAAAATAGAGCAGGGTCTCTGCTTTAAATATATGGGCTTCATGCTGTAATATTCAGTGAAATGACACACTCACATTGTCCAGGTTACTCTGAATTATTTCTTTTTTCTTCCCTAGAGGTGCCCAGTTGCATTGACATTTTTTGGAAACAAAACACTGAGGTCAGGTAAACCCAAGCATCAACTATGATAAACTAGATAGTGTACAAACCACCTTTCTAAGTCAGCTATTTCAAGTAACGAAATGTGTTTCTAATGTTACCCTAGCTCTGAAGGTAGGGCTCATAAAAATTGAAGCAAGGGTGTGGTTATATATGCTTAAAACTGTCTAAAGTTTAATTTTCAACCTCGAAGTCTGATACACCTTATTCTGACAGATAAATATTATTCTTCCTGGAAACAGCAAATAGAAGATGGATTCCAAAATTACAACTTTCACCTGAGATGCTGATGTCTCTAGAACAAAAAAAAAAAGTCTACGGTATGCTAGTTCTCAGACAAAGGTTCATCAATGTAGAATTACAAACTGTATATGTAGTAACCTCTCACCTAGAGTCCAGTTGGACCATAGCAATTTTAACCCAGCATTGTATCATACAATTAACAAATAATAAATTTTGTAGGGCTTTCACACTATTGCAGTTCCATATCTACCTGTCAGCAGAGCTTAAGCATAAATTCCAAAAATTCCTTATGATGAAAGGCCTTGCCTATCATATGCTTGTGTTTTATTCCTTTGTCATTTTTGCCACGATATCCATAATGAGCTACTAACATCTTTTTTAGCCCATTTCCTTGACAGGCAGAAGAATTTTATGTACAGCTTATTTTGGAAAATAAAGATAGTACCATAATTCTTGCAGACAATTACAGGTCTGTAATTGCAGCCTGTAGAATTTATGCTTTGCTAACACAAAGCAAATTATGCACAACTACAGGCCTTTTTAATATGTGTGTTATTTAGACAAGTATGTTTTTGTGTTGTCTAAGTCTATGGCCTGTAATAAAGATAGTTACTTAAGAGGTGATAAGGCTTGCTAAATTTCATAGAAACTAGAGCATTATTCTCTTTTAATACCTGCTTTAAAAAAAAAAAACATCTAATAGTTTGCTTTGAGGTGTATTATGATGAAAATGGCAGTGAAGATAGCTTCTTTACTATAGAATCAGGAATGAACAATATCCTTTGGAAATTTCAGATAGATTTGATTATAAGAATGGGCATAAGGAATGAATGCCTCTGCCAGAAAGCAGTAAAAACTGATTGCCCGTGGCTGATGCATATGAGATTAACTCATTGGTCTTTTCCATTAAATACATGTAGGCAATACATGTAGGCAGTTAAATACATGTAGGCAATACATGTAGGCAATACATGTAGGCAGTTAAATACATGTAGGCAGTTGCTAAGGCAACTGCATAGGATAACAAGATGTGCAATGAGGAGAAGAAATGGTCTCTTCATCCTCCCCATGACCTTGATATTGACATGGCCAATAGTAGTCTGATCACAAAGGTTAATCTGATTTGAGGACAGGTTTTGCTCCCCTCCCATGATGGTGTTTTACATAATAAATGGCCTCTCTCTCTCTCTCTTTTTCTTTTTTGTTACGCCTATCCTGGCAACACCATTTTTAGCATAACAGATTGGGAATGGAGATTCATGGAAAATTATTATCTGGATTAGAGTAGATTAAATTCATTAATTCCATCTCTAGTAATTGAAAATTTGAATTACCTCAGTCTATCCAAGAATCAGTCTTTGGCTAGATCCAAGCTTTTTATCCTGAATATATTTGTTTTGTTTATTATATAAAGTGTGAATTCTTATATCACTTTCCGTAAATGCAAATTTATATACTTGATATAAGTAGAACATTGAAAATTATGAGTAATACATACAATTTAATTCCTTGAGATACATTGAGTGTTATATAATTAGGTATTCCATACTATACACAAATAAATACCTATTATATTATTCTCACTTGGGTTAAAGTAACATGAGGCAAAGTATAGAAAAGGAGTAAGAAATAGCAAAATGAAGAAATTAAAGTCATGAGGTAAGAAAAAAAGGCATCATTGCTACAACTAGTTTATACCACCATTTATTATACGTCTCTTTACTTTTCCATCCTTACAAACTATACTTGTTTCTACCACATCCATAAGCTTTCATGCGTTGCATTTTGTTCTTTAACTAAATATAATACCATTCAATTAAAACTAATTATTTATGTATTTAATGTAGCGGACTGTTAGGCAAAACAGGCACTGCGGTTTGATTCTTAAAAGACTTAAGTATAAAGAGAATTTGGTTTCAGATCATAACAATATATAAGCAATTCTTCCATTATATCACCTGGCTTTTTAATCTATCATAAACTTCTGAGGGGTTTCTGCACTCTGAGTTACTGGTGAAGATTCAAAAAAGAATCTACAGTTCATATTGCTAGACTACGAATATTGCTAACTCATATGCTCTGGTGATGGTGGTGGTGGTTGTTGAAAAGGGTAGAGTTTCCCAGAATGTGCCTTGTTTTTAACAGTATTCTGCCTCTTTCCCATGGCCCAGTTAAAGTTCTATTCACCAGTTCTTTCCAGCATAAAATTTGCTGTCTTTACTGTTGATTCCTATCCTGATAGGGCACCAAATGGTGGTTGCTTATTTGCTGTGCAGGGTGTGTTAAAGAAAGGGAGTGATAGATTCCTCTGAGTTTCTTTTTCTTCCAGCTCAACAAACAATATAATGAGAAAATCTACCAATCATTCTCCTTAATGAGGGTTTGGGCGAGAGCTGGGGAGAAGTTTTCAGGAAGAACTTTCAGATAGTGATAACCTTTTGGAGAAATCTTATAAAGTCGTTTGTAGCTGTACAAATGTTGCTATCTTAGGGATTTTTTAAAGAGAATGAACCCACAAATGGATAAATGAAGGATTTTTTCCCCCTTTTTTCCAAAGGAAAAAAGAAGAGAATCAAAATATTCTCTAGAATATCAAAATATTTATTTCTCTATAAAAATGAGTATTGCCATCTTGCAAAGAATGATTCCAAAATTAAACTATCAAATAGAGGCTTAGAGACCCATTAGGATTTTTAAAACAGCATCTATATTTTAACAGATTAGAAGGCAAGAAGCACAGTCCATTCTGAGGTTTCTCTATTGGGAGAGCCCAATTTAACATTTATATATTATATTCTTTGAAATAAGGTCCAGGGGCCTTCTATTCCTCCTGTGACCATTCTAATTAACAATGTTGCATTACAATTGCAAGATGATCAAAAGATGTTGTGGAATGCTGAAGACTTCAAAAGTATGGGATGGGGGATCTTCACTTTGAAATTTATTTGTAGACAACTAAATATAGAATGGCTGCATTAGACATGTTTATCAGTCTTATTCTGTAGAACAAGACTGGCTATATTTCATGCAATAGAATCTTTCTAAAACAGCATAAGGCATGAGATATTGTATCTGGAGATTTTATTTCCTCTGTTCAGACATTTAACAAGGAATTCTTAATATATGAGCTCTCTGGCTAAGTCCTGCCCTCTGCTAACTTTACTCAAAAGTCATATCGCTGCACACAGTTGCACATCCAGCCTGATTCTCTGCAGGGATAAAGCCTATATGCTACAACTATACATGTATAAGCTCCCACTTAAGCTAGGAAGTGAAAAGTAATGTTCAGAAATGAAACTGTCTTTTAAATGACATCTTTTGCATTTGTTTTCAAGTGTTCCACTTAATATGATTTGGCCTAAGCTTTATTTTTTTGAGCCATACCCACTTTTGGATCACGTGGCACACAAGACTAAATGTCATCCTAGGTTTGCCTCCCTGCCAAAGTTGCCTTTCCTCTCTTTATAGGATTGTCTTACACATTTATTTTCCCAGCAAGAGCTATAATTTGTAATGTGCTGTGCACATGGCCATTCTTGGGTTGGGGATCCTGTCATTCTTGCATAAGACTTGAAATTTACAGGGTAGTTTTTAAAATAATGAAAAATATTTGTTTCATCTCTTGCCATTTTTACATGTTAACATTTGTGTGAGTGTGTGACTATGTCTGCGTGATGCTGTGAGAGAGTTAGGCTGTTTCACAATATAAAAATAACTTCTAATACAGATTTTATTTATTCTAGAATAATTTATCTGCAGTAAATTCCAGAATCAGCCTTCCTCCTTAACAGCCTGCCTATGAATAGGAGGATGAAGTTCAATTTAATTTTTTTCCTCCCTTGTTATATGACTCTAACTAAACATATCGCCATGGTGATTTGGCAAACATATCACTCACTCACACACACACACACACACACACACACACAGACTCACCCTTTTGCATTATCATGTCCTGAATCTATATGACCTTGGTTATCTGAAAAAGTTAAACAGGGTTGGACCTGGTTTCTATTTGGATGGGAGATCACCAGGACACCTCATGATGTAGACTAGAGTGGCTTGCTGAAAAAATAACCCAGCAGTAAATTGCAAATGATTTCTGTACTGTCCCCAAAAAATGGCAGGGACATATTCATGAAGTCACCAGGAGCTAAAATTGAAGGATATTTTCTTACTTCTTTTTTTCCTTTCTTACAATTTTGGGTGAAGGGGAAGGAACATCAGATCTGGATTATTCTGCATCTCAGTCCTGAATAAATTTTGCATTTTAAATTATTCAAATTAGATTTATATACATTAATGTTTAAAACATAGATGTACAGATCATGAAAGAGAGCCAGTTTGGTGTGGTAGTTAAAGGCACCAAGCTAGAATCCAGAAGACTGTAAGCTCTAGTCCTGTATTAGGCATGAAGCCAGCTGGGAGATCTTAGCCAGTGATTGTCTCTCAGCCCTATGAATAAGGCAATGGCAAACCACTTCTGAAAAATGTTGCCAAGAAAACTGCAGGGACTTGTCTGTGTAGTTGCCAGGAAACTGACTCAAAGGCACACCAAAAAAAAAAAGTTAATGAAAGGCTTGGTTTTAACTTTAGATTTAGTATTTTTTCATTTTTTTCCCAGAAATTTGGAGAGTAAAATATCTAGCATGCATTTCAGTAGTGTAATGAAATATGTTGGATGAGATGAATTGAATGTACATCAGCAAAGCCATTCCTAGATCTACTTGCACCTTGAAAAAATGGATGGTGAAATTTTTGAAAATTGGAATGTTTCTCTTAAATATTTATCTGCAATTTATTGCTGCAATTACGAACATTCAGGCATATTGTCAAAGATTACATTAGAAAGAGAGTTCCTTCCACTTCATCATATAACCCTCCTCTGAGCCTGCCACCTGTCAGCTGGGCTATTTTGGGACACAGGTTTAGCACTCTTTCAAAAGAGCGCTAGACTCACGTTCAGAAATTGCCTGATTAGACTTTTGCTCAGTATTCTTCTACGTGAGGCACATTTGAAGGATTCAGTGCAAGAGAAGTTTAAAGTTCTTTGTTCCTACAAATCATATAGACGGTATTGCTCCTTTTCATATATGCAGAAGGTATAGAAAAAAGAAACTAGCAAATGTTTCCAGTAAGAAACCATTATAATGATTAGTCATCTCTATTTGTACTTAAAGCAGGCCGGGCTACAGGCCAGTCCTTTCCATAAGACTGGTCCATGTGAACGATATCTAGTGTAACCAGCTTTGCAAGCTTTTCTGAAATCCATAACATCACATTTGACTTTGGTTAGCTTATTTAATGTGTCTTAAATCAGGGGAATATGTATTTATCAGCGCTTTCTGAGGAGAAAATATTTTCTCTACCCTGTGAGTGATTCATGGATGTTTTCCATGGAAACCATAAAAGAAAGTAGCTGCAAAAGAACTTAATTAGATGGAGCTTTTATACGTTTTACATAGAAAATTCTAAAATGGAAAGAGTTATTTTCTTTATGTCTTTAACAAAGAAACACCAAAAGGTCAGATACAAACAACAATTTCTCAAGCTTTCAGAAAAAAATATTTTCTTAATGTTTTTTATTTCTCTGTGCACGACTCACAAGCCCACTTCTATCAAACTGTTAAAGCACTAGAATGTCTGGGATTCTTGTCAAGTCTAGACTTCACATCAGCTCAAAAGAATTTCAGTGTAATGTAATAATTCAGGGGCTACACAAGCATCAGTATTGCACTGACAGTGTGCAAAGTGATTTGTAATTTTGATAATGTTCATTCTTCATACAACAGATAAGACCATTAAGTACCCCCCAATCATGCGAGGAGGAAGGGAGAATAATGAGATCATTCGTGATTTGCCTAGGATGACTGTTAAAAATTCACAAACTTGAGTTAAGTTAATTACATATTATCAAGTTGGGCTCAACCCTGGTGACTTTATGAACAAATGTATCCCATTTCGACCTGCCTTAAGTGATAATCCTACCTCTTTTTAGGACACTTAAAGTGCTGTCAAAATGGTCTATACAGCTCCCTTAAGCTCTTAGAGAGGAAAGATACATGTGTTATATTATGTCTTGCCCTCATGTACACAGGCCTCTTGCAGCGGGGATGGGGGGGATTTCTCTGTTTTTACATGGCGTGTGTCCTGTGTAGTATTTTCAGTGACAGTGACCATCGGAGACACCGTCTGACCAGTTTCATCCTTACTGACTCTTCAAACACAGCTAGCCAGATGTTATTCTATGGGGTTCAAACCCTCTACTAGATGTTAAAGAGAGATTACCAGGAGTTAGAGATTACCAGGAGTGTTCTCTGTGATCTCATTCATCTACCATATCCATTGGTATCTCCTTTTTTTGCTTCACTCAACAAGCTCACTCTGAACAAGCATAAATGTTTTTTCTAGGTCATTTTGTTCTCACATCAGATGCTGTATGTGAGTTTTGGCTTGCTGATCATCATCTCAAGGGAACAATGAGTCTTCATTTGGGCCAGGACTGAGTGATTGATTCTTCTTGCAATCCATGGAAACCTAGGTGTCCTCCAAATCCATAATTTGAAGGTGTCTTTCTTCTTTCTCTTACTCTTAATTCCCTGCTTTCACGGCTGTTCATTACTACAAAGCAATTGCTTGAATTATCCTGAACTTTAATTATCATTATCGTCATTGTTGAAAGAACAACAAAAACAAAATTCAAAATAAAATAATTTTCTCTTACTCATGGCTACTGAACACTTAGAACAGAAAAATCTGAAGTCTTTAACATATACACATACTATGAATCTTGATATATATATAATTTACTTGACATTGTTCTGGATCATGAGTGCATGGAGGAACAATTCCTGCACTGCAAGGAACCCTACAAAGACAGTACTGAAGGCTCCCTGCAGTGAAACGTCTCGTTCTACATTCATAAAGTCAAACCACTCAGTTCTAGAACTGTTATTAGGTTTTGGCCTCCCTTCAGTTTTATCTCTAAGTGCAGCATAATCCTTTTTCCAGTCTGAAAGAACAGTAACCATTCAAAAATAAAGCAAGTGAACTCAAAGGCATCATTAAGTCTGTTCCCTATCTGTGCTGACTCCAACCACTGAACATAAATACTGATTTTATCAGCATACTTTGACTGGGTTTAGTTATTTGGTCAAGCTAGTGCAGGCAAAGACAACCTGTGGTTCATTCAGTTTTGTTAGACTATAGTTTCCATTTCCCTTCACAATTAATCATTCTGGCTAAGGCAAAGGGGAAGCAGAGTTTAACAATGTACAGGGGACCCATGTTGCCAGTTATTGTATTAATAACTAAAGGGTCTGATAGGATCTTCCTTGGTCAGTCTGAAAATAATCAACATAAAACTGCGTCCTTCAGCCTGAGGACCAACAATTGGAAATGCAGTATGAGCAGGCACAAGAGCAAGATATAATGAATATTTGTTCCTGAACAAGCAATTTCTGTGGCCCAACTTTTTGTCCTGAATCGCACCACCAATCAGGCAAAGAATACATGAAAAACCCAAAGAAAAGGTACATTCATAGGATAATTTCATATTTGTACTCTTTGTAAGTTATCTCCCAAATGTATGGAGGTGTCATTGCCAGGAGGATAGCAGAAGCCATTACATCGATGACTCTCCTTGGCCCTTTCACATCTATTTGTGTGATTGCAGCTGTCAATGCTTTCAAGCAGCTGCTGCATATTCCGTTATACCAATCTTACAAATCATTTGACCCTCACTACAGATACATCTGCTTTCATGTTGGCTGTCTTTAGCTATTTTTGCAGCTCTCAGGAAACAATAGGACTAAAACTATCACATTCAAAGAACACAATGAAGACATAAGCTCAAATGAGCTGGCAGCATACAAATAGTTGAAACAAACAAGATATAACAAAATTAAACTATAAAAACCAAATATTATTAATGTGTGTGATGTTCAGGAAGAGGTCATGGGAAAACAAAGGTCTGTGATCATTTTTGGAGAGAATATGGCCAAAAAACTATTAATTCTGTAATAATTCAATGTGGAAAAGAATTATTATGAACATAGCCTGGAAAGCAAAATTTATACTGTTGCTGGACATGCAATGGTGTAACAATGCTGCGCTTGGGATATATTCTCCCACGATGTAGCCAAACAACAGGAAAAAAGCTTTTTTTGTTGTTTTTTTTAAAGCCAACATATAATGCAAGAATCCCTGTGAGATGGTCCAGACAAGAAGCAGAACCAGGAGTATTAGCTCTATTTTTATTATAAGATTACATTAACAGAATCTTGTAAAACAGAAAGTATTTCTCCCCTCCTTTCCTTTTACTCTCTGGAAAACTAGGGAGGGTCCCTTCTGAAACATTTCTCATGCTCTCTCTCCTTCCGTGGGCTAAGATAACTTTTACATGCTGGTTGTCTAGTCTGTGGCTCTCCCTCCTGTCTCCCAAGGTCATTCCCACATACTTGGGAACCAAGTATGTCTACCATTGTCTACCATTGTTGCTCAGAGTCACCTGGTAGTGGGCAGTCATGTAAACAGAATGAACAAACAAAATCTACCCATGCATCCTGTCTGCCTTATGTCAGGGACATGCACACTTGAAGGACTTTGAATGCCCCATGGTTTTCATAGAATTCTGAATAAATGTGTTCTACTGGTATTTATCATAGGGTTAATTTGCTACTACTGTAGTGGATTCTTATACAGCTCTCTAAAGGAACCCAGTCAATCTTCCCCAATGTGGATATTTCTAAATGTGTGGGCTACAACTCTCAGAATTCTGCTGCCAACACAAGTATTGTTGAGCATTCTGAGAAGTGAAGTCTACATGTCTGAAAGGTGCAAGTTGGTCCAGATATAGGCAGAGTAAACTGGCAGTGAAAACTGGTGGGGATCATAGAATTTCTGACCAAATTTCTTTGTTAGCTGTTTACTTGACTGTCCGTCTTATACTTACTTTGTAGCTAATTGTCCCTATTCCTCTCCCCAGCAACTAGGTAGAAAGATGGCCAGAAGAGCTGCTGTTTGTTCTCTTCCAGTTTTCATTTCTAGCCTTCAGAGGAGTCTTTAGGGGTCTCTGCTATCAGAACTCAGCTTGAGCCAACCAGCGTCGTTGAGAGTCAGGTGGCATACAAATTTAATACATTGTTATTGTTATTGTTATTATTACCCTTGAGTCAGTGTTGACTCCAGTAACTGCCTGGACAAGTTCCTGCAGTTTTCCTGGCAACATATTGAGACGTGGCTTGCCCTTGCCTGCTTCCTAGGGCTGAGAGAGAGTGACTGGCCCAAGGTCACCCACCTGGCTTTGTGCCTAAGGTGGGACTAGAACTCCCAGTCTCCCAGTTTCTAGCCCAGTGCCTTAATCACCATTATTATTATTCCAGCTTTTGACATAAGTGCTACATAATCAAGATCTTAGAAGTTACTAAGCTAGAGAATCAGCGTACTTACATTTCAAAAGAAAAACATGGTGGGCTCATATCTTCCCAATAATATAGTAATATGTATTTTAACAGATTACTTAACTGACTGGGGAATGCTAAAGATCGGGAAACAGACATAGAAAATGATGCCACATGAGGTGTTGAATAATAGGCATTGGATAGAAGCCACAATGTCATTAGCTTCATGACATCATCCAAGTTACATCAGATCTTCTTTTCTGCCACTACCTCCCCTTGCCAAATATTGGTAACAAGTTTTAAGTATCAGGACAATGATGATTATTCAAAAATGACTATGGAACGGAAACTGGTAAGGATTAAAATGTTAGTATCTAGTCACTAGGTTTTGCAGTAATCTCTAGCTTTAGTCTTTTGCTAAATACACCAGAAGTATTGTTAAAATCTTTGGGCATTGCACTTTTTAAATTATTCCTCTTTTCCTTTCCCACATAGTAGCAACAGCAAACTCTGTTGCAATAACACACAAGGACAGCTGATTTAAATGAGGCATACACTGTTGGATAACAAATAGCTTTCTACGCAGAAAGAATGCAAGGAGAGAAAAACACTAAAGCTATGAGTATCACTCTTATAAGAAAGAATCCTTTACGCTTGCTTGCATGAAAGGAAATAAAGATAATTTTTATTTAGGAAATAACATGGTGATAGGAAACCAAAGCTACTTAAACAAGAGCTAGTAGTGGCCTCTCCTCAATTTTGGAGAAATAATGAATCAAGCAAATACTTGAACTGCACAGCTCAGAGTAAAAAGTGAAAGAGGAACTGAATTGAGAGAGGAAGTGTTAAAAATATCACCTAACCGACAGGAGGCATATTACATAGGGACCTGCAAAATAAATCTTTTAGGCAAGGAAATGAGATAAAGTTATAGAGTCCCTCTGCTAAGTGCCTTTACATCTATTATCCCTGGTGGTCAATAGGTTTATAGGAACTGAAAGCCATATATGCAAAGTTGAATTCCAGCATAAAAATTAACCTTTTTTTTCTATTTGTCATATAACACCCGTGATCTGTAAATCCACTATGACTAAAAGAAACTGTGTCCAGCACCAACTTCTGGTGGAAGAAAGCCACTGGTCCTTAAACATAATAATTTCTGCATTATATAAAACATTCTAATTCTACTAGAGCCAATTAGTTACAGCAGTCTGGAAATCTGACCTAAACAAATAACATTTGTTCAATTAGAATAGGAAGCAGTCCTCAGCGTGTCATATTCAGTTAATTCTGGTTATTTCAAGAAATCAGTGGACTGATATTATGTTTACCAACTTTATTTTAAAATAAATTCTCTGTGAGAATGCAACAGACCTCTGTGGGGAAATGACTGTCTAAATGCAGCATGAATCATAGAAGTGTGCATGAAAATCTCATCTTGCAAAGTATTAACATTTGTCACAGAGTCAGTTTAGTAGCTTTCCCTTTTTGAAGTTTAAACTTCTACATATAAATTATCCTATTATGTAGCACAGCTGACACAGGCATCCACAAGACCTGATGCCTTCATCAAAACAAGCATCACACCATTGCAAACCAAGCTTAGTCCCTTTTGTACATGTGTGTGATATCATGACACACATGCAAAAGGAGTGGAGCCCACATCATGGCAGCACGATGCTCATTTCATCATTATACGCAAACGCATACCTACCTGCCTCAGAGAGCTGACACCGTGGACATTAAACCTGAAGAATGAGGGAGACATGGTGGCAGGATCCAGTTACAAGTCTGAAGAATAGGGCATTGTGTGATTCTTTAGTGTGATTCCCCCTTCCCTGTCCCTAGAGTCACCGAATCCATACTTAATCCAGGATATACGTTCCAAACACTTTGCAATGCCAGCAAGGGACTAGGCTCAGGACAGCTCTTCTTAGGACCAAGTTAATATTTCACTCATTGCATAGCATGCTTAATCATCCACCAATTTTCTTTATGCAACCCAGAGGGTTTCAGTATAGTTGGAAAGTAAATGAACCTGGTTCTAACTGTAGGGGTTTGCAATGAGAAGCTAGGAAAGCAGCTTGGGCACTAAAATCTAGTTGTACAACTCTGTAATTGGAAGGAGTCAGAAGGAGAGAAAGAGGGTCCCAAACTTAAAATATATGATAAAGAAAACCAAACCTCTATGCACACAAAGATATGGCTACATTATATATGCCAAATCATATTTCTGGGACTTGTAGTAGAAAATTCAAAGAATTTTGCTTTCCTCTTCAAGAATCTCAGATCTAGTATTCATGTAAATATTTGCAATTTATACATCCCAAGCTTTTAAAATAGAACTGCATCCTAATGACACAGCAACTGCATATTTTTGTAAGAGTCACACTTTTTATCAGCACAGACATTGATCTGGTTTGTTTGCTTGTGTCAGATTTGCTAAGCAAGGGTTCAGGGACAAATGTGGGGAAAGATACCAAAACAAAAAACCCCACTAGCAATACACTTTTTTTAAAGTTCCAAATCAAAAGACTAATGTGAAATTACATCAACTTCCCAGTGTGTACAGCTGTTCTAAAGGAATAATCCATATGTATAGTATTTTTCCTTCTTGTATTTTCCTTTGAAATTCTTCTGTGAGTGTATTGTGTCAATGGGATAAAAATGGATTTCCTTTCATTCATTCTCATGTAATAGCTTTATAGATTGTTTTGTAAAGCCAGTCTCATTAAAGAAAATTCCTGACCCACTGTGAATCAGCATATTTAGATACTTACATCAAATAATGTTACACTGCATCATAGTCACAGAGGAGACAATGTTAAATCTAAATTTTGCACTTAACAGTTTTAAATAGATATAGAACCATAGGCATCTGGTGGAAGATGTCATGATGTCATAGCACAAATGACATACATTATATGATTTGCATCTGTGCTTTTTGATATAATTCATGCTTTAATTTACTTTTGATCCACTGGATTTCCAAAATGCAAATACAAGAATAAATTATTTATCAGAAGTATCCTCTCTCAGGCTATGAGAAATATTCAAAGGCAGCTAGTGGGAATCTCTTTAATATGGTTATATGAGCTTTATAATATAATTGTTGCTGCTGAAATTTCATGTGATCTTTTAAACCAGGAAGGGAAAACTACTGGAGAGACGTAAGGTCAATTCTAATTGAGGTTAAAATATAAATTCCTCTAAACATGAGAGTATAATCCTCATTCTTTCCTGTAGAAAACATGGTAGGTGCTCTCAAGATGTAGTTCCATTCCCTCTAAAATAAGGGCCATAGACGGCAATGTTATATTACTGTACTACTATTACTACTTCTAATCTCTTTGAACAGCTACAGTTGCTGGAACTCCATAGTATGAGGTATGTGAATTTAAATATATCATAACCAAACTTAGAATGCAAGGTGTTCCAGAATATATCAACTGGGAGAGAAGGTGAAGGGGACTGCTACCTGAGTATTTAAAAGAAAACCAAGGGTAGTGATAAAAATGGACTCAGTAACTACTATCTGTAGAATTACTATGTTAATATGGTCAAAAATAGATATTACCACACTTCATAAAATCATGTTAGACAAAAACAGACCTCTCTACTGTCAGAAATAAAGTCAATTTCACATAATTTTTCAAAATGTGGCATTGTTAGTATGTAACTGTTATCAAAATGTTAGAGGCAAAGATAGAATGGCAGAGTGCAGTCCAGAAATGGCACTTATTTCAAAATGAATGTACAGACCTCACGTAGTAAAAATTATGTAGCTGTCCTATTCCTCTTTTATCCTGGGGAAAGTCTATCCATGGGGTCACTAAGAGTCAACACTTGACTTGGTGGCACATAATCAAACAATCAATTTAGCACACAGAAGCACAGCAGGCTGTCATTTTGTGCCAGTTAGCAGAGAAATGACCCAAAAGAGAGAGAAAGGTTATGCCAAAGTATTTATATATTGACCAAGTTTTGCATTCAATGTTTGAATTGTTCTTGCAGGATCTTTTAAGAGATCAATTCCATGATGTGGAAGCATTCCATATAGGACATGATCTAAGAACACCTCTTTATACAAATGTGCAGACAGAAGGGACAGGGCTTGGACTGTAATGCTTCAATCACCATCTTGCCTGTTTTGACCATCCTTATGGATGCCACTGAACAACCTAGAAGTTTTCTCAATTATATAACATGGTTAGGTTCTGTTTAAGCTTGTGCACTGGATTATTTTCCTTGTACAAAGAAAAATTTAAAAGTGAGCCTTTCAAAGCCAACATTCATGGAAGGGTTTGTAAAAATAAAGCAGAAAAAGATGTAAATCTTATCCTCATCTTCTTACTTGCATTGGGAGTTAGAAAATCAAAGATTTAGCAGTTACAGATAAGCACTTATTTTGAAATTGTCATCTGAACCATCTTAAACCTGAAGTATAACTGGAAGATAATCACAGTGAAAGGCCAGACAATTTTGCTCATAATCTTAAGAAATGGGAGTGCTCTGTAGAGTTTCCTAACAACGAACAATGCACATCTCTTTGTCCAGCTTCATGCTACTACAGGTAAAATAACCATCTTATACTGGGTATTCTGCATCTTAATTCCAGTTATGAGACTAAGGCCCCACATTGGTGCTGTTGGTCTAGTCTTGGGGAAACTGTATCAGGTGTCCTACAGAATCAAGTTTCACAGCAGTCACAGTTACATAAAACACTGAATAATGCTACAGATTATTTTAGTTCATTCCATTCTGGTCCAGCACTCATTACAAAGTTTTTCTGTGTCATCCCTCAACACTACATCAAAATATTTTCTCAGTCTTTAATTCTCTTTCAAAATCAAAAATCTATAATCAATTCTAGATTATAATTGTTCAGTCTGGTATAACTGTAAGTGGACAGAGCTTCAGGGACAGCCAAACTGGAGATGAGAGACCATATATGGTTTGTGGGCTGTGGGTTATCCATCTTATTCCAGGGTGACAGTTTTGAAAAGCAGCAGAAAGATGAATGTAACGGACAACTTTGTCCTTCCGTGCAAGAATTTATCAGAGTGATATATGAGCAAAGTCGTGAGCATTCAGAACCTGCACATCACAGTCATGAAGTGGTTATAATAATGTTTTCATTCAGTCAAGTGAGGCAATTAAAAAGGTGTCTTTTTTCTTTCAAGCCCTCCTGCAAGCCAGTGACTTCTATCATTGCTTGACAAAGATCAAAGTGCTGGTAGCTTCCATTATGTTACAAGCTTTGTAGATTATAGTCAAGAATGGATAAGAGAGGCAATGGAGTAGTGTATCACAATGGCTGTAGTAAATTTTTTTTTAAATTGCTTATTTATCTGCTGCTCCAAAAAAACCTGACTCTGAGCTGCTTACACACATATAAGCAGGAATAAGATTAAAACAATATACAAGAATCTGCATAACAATAACATCCCCAGCATCCAGGACTAGCACAGACATATAGATACCAGAAGAGGACAAGGCAAATATAACCTCTCAGACCCCAAATACCCGCTGAAAAAGCCAAGCCTTAACAGCTTTGTGGAAGGCCAGTAGAGTTGGAGCCTCTCTGTTGTTAAGGGTAATGTGGTTCCAGAAAACAAGGCCTTACCTCAGCAGACAAGGCCTTACTTCAAGATGCCTGCAGATGACATTCTCTAAGGAATGAGATCCAAAGGGAAACCTCCCTACTAGAACTTTATCGACAGGCAGATAAATGTTGGGAGTAGGCATGCCATAGTGTTCAGGTCCTAATCACAAAGGACCGAAGATAATGACCAGCACTTTGAACGGTACATAGAAATACATGGAGAACCGGTATAGTTCCCAAAGCAGAGGTATTATATGAACAAACCCACTGTGTTCAAGCCACTGCATTCTGGACCAAGTGGTCTTTAAGGGCAGAATCAGGTAGAACACATTGCAATAATCCAAACAGGAGTTGACCAAGGATGAGTGGCAGTGAGAAAGCCCTGCTGATCCAGAAAAGGTCATAACTGATACACAAGTTGGAGTAATACTAAATCTCTCCTCATCACAGCTGCCACCTACTCTTTGAACAGAAACTGTAAGTCCAGGAAGGCCCCCAGTTGGACTATGGTCCAACTCTACACGAGGAAGTGCTACCACATGCAGAGTAAACACAGAATATTACTGAAACCAGAGGGCCTTCATACCCAAAGCCTCTCTGTCTTGTTGGGGCTGTTCTGAGCTTGTTTCTCCTTATCAAGACCCTAAAAGCCTCCAGACACCAAGACAGAATCTCAAACTACATCTCCTGTTTGGCCAGGAGTCAAAGTACATTGATGATATCTGACTCTGCACTCTCCCCAATGGCTTCAAATAAATGTTAAATATGAGGGGTGAGAGTGTCAATGCCTGTGGAACTCCACATTGAAATGCCCTAGATCTCTTCCTCTCCCCAATTACCACTGTCTGGAACTGACCACTCAGGGAGGATAAAAACCATTGCAACTCAGTGCCCCCCATTCTGAATCATTGTAGAGAGTCCAGAAAGATATATGATCAGTGGTATCAAAGACTACTAAGAAGTACCAGGAGGGTCACACTTCTCCTATCCAAGTTCTGCCATTTGTCATTACAAGAGTGATCAATATGGATTTGGTCCATACCCTAGCTTGAGCCCTAACCAAAAAGGTTCCATATAATCCATTTTCTCCAGAGCCTCCACAACTGCAGCCCCATCGAAAAGGAGAAGGTTGGAGACCCACCAAGAAGGGCTGCGAACTATGCTACATGTGGAGGAGCTGATATTGTGGAGAACTCTACCCACTTCCTCAGGACCAACTGGCTCAGATTCACCCAAAAACCTTAAAGATGTAATCTGTCATATCCTTAAAACTAGCCAGCATTCATGACTGAGCATTGTCCTCCAAATGTCCTGCAAACTTTTCACAGCATCCCAATAAATGGTCTTCCAGACCATCCTTCTCTAACAGGGTCTAGATCACTTTAAATAGATCTTCAGGAGTCTGAGCATGTAAGAGAGAAGAAATATTGTCATTTCGCTGCTCGTATTGCCACATGTAAGTTTGAATCTGAGCTCCTACTCATGTTATTTTTTCTTTTCTTTTCTTTCTTTATCTTTTTTTTTGTTTGTTTTTGCCAGCAATTCTCTAGGCATCTTTTCTGTTAGCACCTCCAGGAGCTCCTTTGGATTGGCAAAAGAGGGCAGACTGTTTCAGCTGCAATCCAACCCACTTCATCTGCTCTGGGTTCATGGCTAATGCCAAACCTGAAACCCAAATAGGCATATTTTGGGGACAATACACCCCACCATCCAAGACTTGTAAATACAAGCTAGTTGCCCTTTCATCCACCATAATGTCAAGGAGAGGTTTATTTCAGGTAGACTTGGCATGCAAATGCAGCAGCCAGAGTCCAGGGCCTTCAAGAATATGGTAACCTGACATCTGGAATGAGGATGGGGGGGAGGTGATCAAAAGCAGAAACTTTTCAAATACTCAGCCCCGCCTTGAGTGGCTTGGTTCCCTCTTCTTGCCATATTTTCCTCTGCCCACCACCATCATGATCTTCATCTCTTCTTTTTTATTTCCTTCTCTTTCAGCACTCACTAGCCTGCGGACCTGCCTAAGATCTCCTTCATTATCATCTAATCCAGTCACCTAACTTCTCTAAGATTTCCCTTAACCCACCTTTGCTATACATTCCATTCACATTATCAGCATGTGCCCTTGACAAGACAAGCAAGTCACTCAGCAAACCCACTGGCTAATCTTCCTCCAGTTTCTACCTCTACATCTCCACTATTATCTTAGTCAGGGTTGGCACACTCCAGGTTCCTTCAATTAAGCAGTGCCATCTGTCAGGACCTCGGAAGTACACATTCTCTATTGCAGCACGTGCCCTATGGAATGAAATCCCCCTGAGATCTGAACAGCCCCCACTTTGCTGGTGTTTTGAAGGGGCCTGAAGACCTGGCTCTTCAACCTTTGGTGAGGATGACTGAAGCCTCCTTTTAACCTAGGTTGTTTTCTTTTGTTTCCACCCAGTTTGTTATTCTACCATCTCTACCTTTTTTTGTTTTTTGTTTTGTTTTTATTGTCTTGTTTTTATATTCTAAATCATTTGGAAACTCCCCAGAGTCACTGGGAGTTGGGCAGCATATACATTTTAATAATAATAATAATGATGATGATGATGATGATGATGACGACGACGCAGGAAGGAAGAATACCTTCTTAGTCAGTAAATAATTGCAGGAATGAACAATACCTTCTAGGGAAAGTATGCTTGGCTGAGGGTTCTTCTTCACATTAGCATAACCCACCATTTCCTGAGGTGGCAGAAAAATATACCAGCATAAATAGAGAGCTGGCTATTACAGATTCAATGCAGCTCAAGTTTAGGAAAGAAATTGGTGGATTCCTCTGACTTCATTTCTGTTCATGCCATATATCACATCTGCCAACAGGAAAGCATCCACCAATCAATGTGTGGCTGAGTAGAAGGCAAGTTTAAATAGATGGTTAGAGACATAGGTTTAGCCATCTATCAAAACTTGATATCAAAAGGGCTCATTTTTTTTCAGAAGAGCTAAACCATAGTTCCAAAAACAGCTAACAGCAGGGGGAGTTGCTACATGTAGTGAGAAAGGTCAATCTCACCTCCCCTTGCAACAGCCATTTCTCCACAACACCAGTTAGCTATTCCCAGAGCTATCAGTGCCTATCAGCCTTTTTTCAGGCAGGCTGACAGGCACTGGCGGGAGAAGCCAACTCTTTATTCACTGGTCTCCAATGCCACAGAGCTGACCTATGCAATAGAAGACCTAGTAGGTAAAGAGCTGCTTCAATGTGCTATTCAACCACAGCTTTTTAAAAATTTGTTCATTTGGAGTGGGTATGACTTTCAGGGAAAGGAGCAGAAAGGACCATTCAGGGCTACTAGACAAATGGCATAAAGCCACACATGTGTGTGCAGACACACACACCCCTGCAGTCACAAAACATGGAATCTTCTGGGATGATTAAGAACATTCCATAGGACAAAGATGAAATAATAGCTTTTTGGGGACTAATTTTCTTCCTCCATAGTCACCACCAAATAAAATCATAAAACCAGCAAATTTTGGAGCTCAGCTGACTCATCCATGTAAACCATCTGTCATGGAAGACGGTGACTGCTTCTGCAGAAGTCAGGTGTCTGGTCTCTTCTGCAGCCCAAGGCCAAATGGCCACTGAGAGCAGTTGCCAGAGATTGGAGGGGAGAGGAGCATACAGTACCTGTAGGAGCCTCAAGTGGCCTACTGGAGCTAGGCAGGTCTCAACCTCTTACCATGTTAACGACCGCACTATTGAGGTAGCATTACTTTAAGCTGCCTCTGCTGTGGGCTGGGGCTAAGATGAAAGCAATGTTATCAGGAAATGTCATTTTAAAACATTTTGTGGGGCTTCTTTATGCCTCAGTTGGAAGGATGTTAGGATGAGCCCTGAGTCTGATGTAGTACTTGAACAGAGAAATGAGCCAAGCAGCTAGGTAAAGCCACAGAAAGAATTACAGGTAATCCTCACTTAACAACTACAATTGGACTGGCAGCTCCATCACTAAGCAACACAATTGTTAAGCAAGACATCACATGACTGTGACGGACTTCTGATCTCACTTCTGCCGTGGTCATTAAGAGAGTCACTGTGGGTTATTAAGTGTAACATTATGTGACCATGACTTGCAATCTTACTGTCAGCTTCTCCATTGACTCTGCTTGTTGGAAGCCAGCTGTGAAGCGTGCAAATGGCAATCACGTGATGGCAGGACATTGCAATGGTTGTAAATGCTTGCTGGTTGCGAAGCACCTGAATCTCAATCATGTGGACACGCTGCAACAGTTGTAAGTGCAAGGAACAGTTGTAAAGTTACTTTTTCAGTGCCATAGTTACTTTGAATGGTCACTAAACAGGACTGTCGTTAAGTGAGGACTACCTATATAAGCAGTTGTAGTCATTGTAAATAAACTAAGTTAATGTTGTTAATAGAGTCTCAGGCCAGTTTACAAATATAGTGACTTGCACTGAAACATATTGTCAAAATGAACTTTGAAAACAGCATTGAAAATGGGGTGGGTAAACACAAAGAGATATTTCAACAATGACAGGCACAAAATGTATACCATGAGGCAACAAAATATTTTAAAATAAAAGTGAATGGAGAACATTACTCAGGGCCTGCATTATCTTGATCTCCTGAGGAGAAAAGAGAATGTGAGCAGCCTATTTTGGTTCTTAGAATAGATAAAGCACTACAGAGAAGCTCGGTCAGGATAACTTTGATACCATGGGTCTGTTTTGTTCTTGATGTATTACAAGACTTAGGTGACCACTTCAGTAATAAATAAATATGAGTTACTTCCATCCAAATATGCTATCAATGAGGACTCCTTATATATGCAAATATTTTCTTGATTTTCAAATTATTCCTTAATCAAGAAACTCACTTATCAACTTTAAGGGAACATAGAAATTTAAATTAGCCAATCTAAATCTTTGGTCTTATTCAAAATGTCTACTCCTTCAGATAGATCAGACCACAAACAGAATGTCTATGATTTTATTCCTCAAAAGCATGGCTTTTTAATTAAATAACTGGTTGTTGAAATAATTTTATTTACTGCAGAAATTAAACCATTTCTCTTGTTTAACATAGCTCAGATTTAATCATTATGTATCTCCTTTGCATTTTTGTCTGTATCTCATAGTCTAGTCTCTCTTTGAGGGGAGTTCTTCACAAAATCCAATATGTACAGGAACTCATTGTGTTGCTCTAGGCAAGTGTTGATAGTCTGCAGGCCACATGAAACACCCCCTAACTCCCAGTGCATAGTTTCCAGAGCACTCCAACATACCCTGGTGTTGAAATTTGGTGATGTGATATTTCAGTAAAATAAGAGGCAACATGGATGTGTGAACCCCCAGGATATTTTCAATTACCTTGAGCAAAAGGGGTACTTTCGAGGCTGTGTGGTTGATTTTCCTCCTGGTTAAGCTTTTTAAAAAGCAGTGAATTTCTCCTTGAGGAACCAGGACTATTGCTTCTGTGACCCTAATTTACCTCTGTTCAGCTGTTCCAACTTGTTCAGGAGCCAAGTACTTGAGCGTGAGTTCTTTTTTTCCTTTCCCAAGTCAGAAATTGCTACTTTGACGTGGATTCTTCTTCATAAGAATTCATGGTTCACATCCCTATTCAAAAATTGCCCCACCTTTTCTGGTGTCTATCCAGACACACATTCCAAAATAAGTAGATACATGCGTTGCAACCTCGTATCATACAAAGGACTGACTGTAATTAGCTTCCCCTTGTTCCTGCTTTCTTTAGAGTTCACATTTATTTCCTATTGGTGAATGGAATCCACTCTAGTATCTTTCCAATGCAAGAAAAATTTTAGATTAACAAGTTGTCAATGCAGATATGAATTATTTTCAACATGCCATTCTCCAAAGTAGAAGAAAAAACTGCTAATTCACTGTGATAAAATGACCTATAGGAAGGCAGGAATATTTTAAAATCTATCTGATGGGTCTAATGGATATAGGGGGAAAAATCACTAAATCATAGAAAATACTAATAAGAAGGCTAAGTGATAAATGGTTTAGAAAACATTTTAATATAGCCGTCTGTTTCTTCTTGCAACCTATAGAAATAAAAATAAATGTAGTGCTAGAAAATAAAAATTCAGAGTGTTTCAATGTTGTACCAAATTATGTTATCAGGAATAATGTAAATAACCTGGAATTTCATTGATATAAAGTATTGAATAATATGCAATTATTACAGTTATAAATTAAAATAAATGAGGATAACAAAAGTTATCCTCATTACATGTGTTATAAAGTGTCCATCAATTTACTAATTATCAATTTATTCAATTAATCCAATTTTCTTAAGTCTACATAATACCCTACATTGTGAAATAACTATAATATTTGTAAGGTAACACTCTAAATGAGAGTAATGGAATTCAAAATAATCCTGAGAGATTGGAGAAATGAGCTGTAAAAAATCATAATGAAATTTAACACAAACAAGTACATGTTTCCTTCAAGTGGGAAACAGAAATCAAATTCTATAACCAGATATATAGTTTGGGTATACATACTTGGCTTGTGAGAAAAATCTTAGAATATTAATTGTTTGCAAACTGAATATGAGTCATGTTAACATAAGTGTGATGTTAAAAGGGGCAAAAGCAATTTTAGACGATATCAGCAAAAGTATGGTGTCTAAATCATGGGAAAATATTTCCATTTTATTCTGCATTGGTCAGACCCCACCTTAAATAATATGTCCATATGTGGGCACATCACTTTAGGAATAATTCAGACAAATTGAGAAAAGTTCAGAGAAGAGCACTGAGTTCCATCAGGAGACTAAATATTGTTCTATAAAAAGTGACTGAAGGATCTGTCAGCTATGATTTGGGGTTTTTTGGAGGGAGGAGGGGAATTCTTGCACTATGCAGGTGGATGGATCCAAAGGTCTAAATAGTCCTTGTATTTTTATGATTCTATGGTCATTTACCACTAGTGACTTATAATGTCATCATGAGTCATCCAATCATTTTTGTCCCAAAATAACAGTAATTAAGATTGGCTTTATATAACTTCTATAATGGCTGAATAATGCTATGGAGATGCTGTAATCTCTGATGTAGAACAGGTTTGTACAATATTCTAAGCTAAAATGTCCTAGGCTGCTTATGTTATACAAACAGCTACTATTTGGAGTGAATCTTGTTATCAGTGAGAAAAAAACCCAGTATGATTTGGATGCATTTCTCCTATTATGTGTATTTTACAAAATTATGCTTGTAATTTTCCCTAATAAAATGCATTTTATATGTTATTTTCACTAACACATACATGCATTTTTATTTGGACATTTCCTGAGAGATGAACACATAATTTGACTGGAGAATTGCATCTCAAAATTCAGAGAACTGAGAATTTCAGTTTGCCTATTTATATGAAAGTGCACAATGGATGATCATTCCACAGACTGTGACTAAAGATGCCTTTCCATTTCTCAGGCATCGTTGTACCATTTTTTTTCATCCAAACACTTTTGGGTGAGCATTTGCTAATGAATATAGCACAGCATCTAGTGCATTTAGCAAATGCTGCTCACCAATGCATAATGGTGTGATTGCAGAAGAAGACAGTAGAGTTTGAAATTTCATGTCTGCTTTAGCATTGACGATTATATGTGACATTCCCACAAGCCACAATATTGCATACTAATTATGGGAGAAGTTGGAGGTCAAGCTGATATTTAATGTTCTGGGATCCAGGATTCATGCACATCCCAAAATAGTGCAAAACAGAAAATTTAAAAATAAAAAGGGCTAATTGCCCATCTAATTGACAGCTATTAGCTGACATTGCCTAATCACAAAAAGCTAGCCAGGATCAAACCTGGTGAATATTTGGATGAGAGGATACCAGGAAATATCAGGACTGAGGAATCAAAAAACTTCCTAGAAGAAGGCAAGACAAACAGCTTCCTTATTGTTACCAAGAAACTACATGGACTTTATGATATGGCTATTCACATTTGTACAAGTATACACTGAAAAACACCCTTGACCAAAAAAAAAAAAAAAAAGCTTTACATATTTCACTACTGGCTATACATATAGCAGAGTATAAGTAATCTAAGCATAAATGTGTGGAAAAGGATAGCAGAATATCAAGTACAAAAATAGTTCTGAATGTGAATGCAGATGCTAAGCTTTACTGACACATTTATACAATGTACACATGAGTTAGCCCCTGCGTTAAGCCCTATATTGCTAATGCTTAACGTAAGTACAGAAACAGTATAGATACGATTTAGACAGATGCATAATTTCTATGCTGTTCTTAAAGACTAAATTTTTAAAAATAACTCCCAAAAAAATTATTAGAAAAATTGTTTTGTTCAACAATTCTTACATGGTCTGCTGAATCTGCCAGTCAAAGTGGAGTTGTTGGTTCTGTTTGATTTTTAAATTCATGTTCTTTTGTTTTTTATCTCTCTATGGTTAACCAAGAGCAAGAGAAAGTTAAAGTGATTTTCTTATGGTATCATTAAATTATTTTCAAAAAATGTTATTTACAGAATACATCTTGAAAGTAGAAGCAAAAAAGATTTCTCTGTTTGCCAAAAAGTGGTAATATGTAGTCATAATCTATCAAAAATATTCCCAAATGAAAGCAAAATAAAATGCTCACTACAACCCCCTAATTTCCAGTCACACAAAAATGTGGCTTGTGAAAAGAATGCACTATTAATCCTCAAAGTATTCTAAGTGGGTCCTTAGTTGAAACTACAGTGAGTGGGGGAGAAATCATTAAACCTGATTCTGTTCCAAAGAAGGAACAGCTTCTGGAAACTGATTTCAACCTCCCTGCTAGAAAGAGAGGAAGATCAGACAAATTTCATGTGTTCCAATAACCCATGAGCAAGAAAGTAGCTGATAGACACAGGCACAAATAATTCATATCCCAACATGTGAGTCATCAGCCATATATTCAGTATGGATAAGAAGCAGCCTGTGTAAGGTGAGGCACTATGGGAAAAAATATTTGCCTGAGATATGGAATAAATACATTATACTTTCAACACAAACATTGGAGGCCTGCGTGCTCTCACAGAAGATGCCTAGAATTAGAAAACTGACTGGATTCTTCACGGACTGTAAAAGCAAGACTAAACTGTTGGAGATATAAATACCCCCATGGGTGCACTCCATTCAGCTTGCTTAGCCAGAAAAGGCATTGTGACCTTTTAACCTACTTTTTGGTAGATCACTAGAGGGCAGCAAAATCTCCAGGAAATTCCTCAGATTGGTACAGATTAAGTTGTATCACTTCAAGAGATTTCAGAGAGCACAACCTCTTTTCAGAAGTTGGCTCAGCCTATTCCCCTTCTTGCAGGCAGAATCAAAATGGCTTCCTTCAGTTGCTTTCAGATTTCAGCCACAAAGTTAGAGCTTTTAACATGATTGCTTGATGTGGTGGAAGCAGGAAAGCAATTGTTAGAGGAGAGCTTCCTTGTACGCGTTCTATAAAACAGCTTCTGTTCCTTCTGGTACAATGGAACACACAGTCTCATTGCAAGTGTGTTGAGCAAAGAGTCATCTGTAAATCATCTTTTACACATACAACAGGAAGGAATCCTTATTCCACCTTGTCCTTTGCCTCACATAGCAAAATATCTTATTTAGCAGTATATCAACAAAGGGGGCAATTGGGGATATTCTACTTGAGAGACAGAAAAAAATGCAGATGATTTAGGGCCAGCAAGAAAAGATGTTTCCAACTAAGGCTTTTTCTCCCCAGAACTTCTTATTCTAGTATAAAATGGACCCAAAATTGATTCTGTCTGTTTTGATTGTGAATCTTTATTTTTTTAAACAGACATATTTGATATATACTGGACCTACTTTCCTTCCTTCCTTCCTTCCTTCCTTCCTTCCTTCCTTCCTTCCTTCCTTCCTTCCTTCCTTCCTTCCTCATACATTCAAATACATATTTTTAATGTTTTTTTATTGTATCATTCATTTTAAAAATATTTTTAGTTTGCAGTTTTAAGATATTTGGATTCTAATTCAACTTTATAACTTCATGAATGAATGTTTTTCAAGTAATATGTGTGTCTTTAATCTTCTTAGCTTTTGAATATCTGTTTTTTCTCAGTATGCTTAGCTCTACATCAGGAAAAATGTTTCATATGTTCACTTTACATGTGTGTATTGTTCATGCAGATACATTCACAGACACACATCTCAAGTAATCTCTAGTTTCTCCAAAGTGAAAATCGAATAATAAAAATTAGTGCATTGGGACTATTTTATCACAATGTTTTTCTGTTTATGGTGAAAAGCAAGGACCGGGCCCTAATTTAATAGTTGATAATTAGTTTCAAAGACTTTTATTGACCTTAGGGGACACTTTGCTGATCCTCAAATAAGTCTCCACTTTTTGCAAAGTACTTTCTGCAATCATTTCCCCAAGATTTTGACTAGTTCCTAGTATAGTCACGATGCCACAGTTGACTCAGGAGCATTACACAAGCTGCTGTGAGACCAACATATTAAATGATTAATCTACAAACCAACAGATAATAGTATGCCATCTTGCCTGTGAGTTAGATTATTAATCATCTTATATTTATGGAATAAAGCACAGCACTTGCACTGAGAATACTAGTTAAGATCATCAATTTGCCTTGAAATTGAGGTAGATTTTAATTATAGATTAATCTTAAATTAGGAGTTTATAAAAAATTAGAGCAACAGCTGAGTCAACAGATGATTCAGATATAATTTCCATTGATGACAACATCTTTTA
The DNA here is from genome assembly GCF_059951505.1 of Python bivittatus. Classification (NCBI taxonomy): domain Eukaryota; kingdom Metazoa; phylum Chordata; class Lepidosauria; order Squamata; family Pythonidae; genus Python; species Python bivittatus. The sequence goes on from NW_028277112.1 coordinate 21,126,831, forward strand.
CTTTAAAAGTTCTTAATTTTAAATCAGGGTAAACCAAACAGTTGGCTTAAAGAAAATTATATTACAAAATTATCTCCTAATCTGTCATCGTAGAATTATACTGGATATTAATTCTTCTTCTTCTGCATATTATAGACAATTAGAAACAATTGTGACAGTGATTTCTCTGTCACTTGCAGTATATCTTCCCATACGGAATCTGGTATTTCCAGCCCAACTGTCTGGACATTTTGATTGCTATAAACCTATTTGAGTGTGACAGTAATTTCACTAAAGGCTGAAAAATGTCAGGAAATGTTTTACACTGCTTTTAATTATCAAAGCTAGAAAGTTCATATGGTATAAACACCTTGCCCTGTAATTCTACGATAGTTCCTCTGAAGAACTTCTCATACTATTTCCTCCATTGGCTGAGAGTCAGGAAGCTAGTTTAGAAAGCAGTGATTGACTGCGACTCTCTACAGCAGTGTTTCTCAGCCTCAACAATGTTAAGTTGTGTGGACTTCAACTCCCAGAAATCTGGGAGTTGAAGTCCACACATCTTAATGTTGCTGAGGTCAAGAAACAGTGCTCTACAGCAAAGCTGTGTTTCTTGTTATATAACGCATGAAGCACAATTAAAGAGAGTTAAAAGCAGAGTAGATTAAGGCAATCTTTAACATGGTCATTCCTACAAGGAAAGGAATTCTACACTATGCAAGGCACATAGCAATAGGCAAAGCCTTTTGTTTTTTGTTTCTTTGAATGCACATATTAAACCCTCATCTTCCAGGCTTCAAAAAGGAAGGGAAAAGTGAGGTGAGTGTATTACTCAGATGAGGTCTGTGGATCAAGTATTTTCCCCTTATATTTATTTATTGGGGTTTCTTAGTCCATAAGGGTTGTTCTCAAGTTGATAAAGTAGTAATAAAATCCAAGCAAATAGATACATAACCTCTTTTTAAAAAAAGAATAAGAATAAAACAATCCAGATTAGCGTAATCATGACATAAAATGGTTATTCCATGATTATTGCTGGAAATCCCATACATAAGTTATGACTGCACTTACAAGGATGTAGAGAAGAGCTTGCTTAGTAACCCAATCCAAGCAATAAAGGAAAGAAAATGTCTTGGCTTTGTATATTTTAATCTGAGGCAGTTCAAAAGAGTTGAATTAACATAATAATCCCTTGACAAATTAATCTGACAGCATATCTGATTAAACAGATTTCTTTGTGCAAAAGAAGCAAACTGTATTAATTAAACTCAGAAGGGTCTTGAACTTTGATTATATTCAGGAGGCAGTAAATTATATCCTGCCTTACACAGTTGCTTGGACTTAAAGTACAATGATCTGTAGAGGCTACTCCTTTCACATATTCATGATGTCATTAAAATAATTCTCATCAGGCAAATTGTTTGGTGAAATTAAACCCCATAAATCTACAGATCCAAAGTGAACACAGCGAGGTGGATTAAGAGTAGAATCTCTCAGGAGATATTTTTATTGTTCAGCATGATGCGCTGTATGAAATCAGTCAGCCATTGACACTGATATATTACGATACTCTCACACAGTGATCCCACTTTAAAGTCTCAGGGCTCATCTTAACATCCCCCCCAACCATAGCATAAAGATGCCCTGCTCCTTCATCTTATCCCCACCCCACTGTAAAAGCAACTTATACTTGATTTTTTTTTCCCCCTTGGTGCCTTTGAGTCAGTTTTTGACTCCTGGAAATTGCATGTCCCTGCAGTTTTCTTGGCAAGGTTTTTCAGAAGTGGTTTGCCAATGCCTCCTTCCCAGGGCTGAGAGAAAGTGACTGGCCCAAGATTACCCAACTGGCTTCGTGCCTAAGGTAGGATTAGGACTCACGGTCTCCCAACTTCTAGCCTGGTGTCTTAACCACTGCACCAAACTGGCTCTCTATACTTGATTTAGTATGTCTAAAGTACTGCATTCCTTCTACTCCTGATATAAGTTTTGCTTTGGACCTTATCTCCTGTGCTTCATGATGATGACACAGGGAAGGGCTGGGGATTTGCCCAGCTCCTATTGGCCACTGTGTGCTGTTTTGGCACACATTCTCCCTTCTGATCTCTGATGTGAGAACTTTTTTTTATAACCATTCAGCTTTTTGGCAGTGTGAAAGTCAGATCAGCTCCAGGCAGATCAGAGACTAGGTGCTATAAGAGCCATCTCTTTCCACCATTACTCCTTCCAGGTTTCTCAGCCCTAATAGCAGATCCCCCAGTTACCAGGGCTGGGAGAAATGGCAGAGAAAATGGGGACTGGCTATTTTTAACCATGAGTTTAGCAATTTCCCAAAGAGCACTAAAGCCATGTTTAAAAACAGTGGGTGTATGTGATGAAATGTCATCTTTCCCTCTTCTTTGTACTATGCCCCTGCCCATGACCTGTTAGCTGTCTTTCAGCCTACTTTTTAAAATGGGGTTAGTGCTGTTTTGGAAATAACTTGAAAAAACTTTGTGACCAATTTGCACAACACTTCACTGATACAGTCACTCAGATTCACTGCAGTCTTGACTCCCAATGAACAGAGTCTTTAGTGGTGATGCCCCAGCGATAGTGAGTAGTGATGATATAAAAACCGATGCACTATGTCTGTGATATGGTCTACCACAGCCCTGACACAATCAGCTGCAGAGCACACAGAAGGGACCCAGGAGATGCAGGACAGGAGTGTAAGTATAGTGAGATGGGCAGCATATATAAATTTGAATGGGTGGATGGATGGATGGATGGATGAATAAATAAATGGCTCATTGTTGCATGTGTGTAACTGTATCAACATTGTTAGCCATGACTACTAAGATGCCCTGCCCACCATTAACAGAGGATGCAAAGAGACCAAAGTGATGGAAATTACCTTACAGAAAGACATAAGGGGAACCCAAACCTCCTATGTGCCTCTGCCATTACTCATCCTTTCGTTCTCATTCACTGTACAGCTTACCAGCCAGGAGGAGTACCAGGAAGGATAGCAGCATGTGTGACTGTAACATTGCTATCACAACTAATTGGATGCCCTGTCCCAGCCACCTTCTTTTTTCTTCTGATCATTGCAAGTGCATGTGCTGGAGCGAGGTAGCTTCTGTACCAGTCAAGCACCAGGAAGGGAGAATTCTCCAGACTTCCCCTGTTTTGTTTCTCATGGGTCTTGTTTCTTGATGAGCTGTATGCCCAGGTAACTGGTTTCAAAGGAGAGGGTTGGTGTTAATGCAACCAGCCAGGACAGCACCTGTGCAGATGAACACAGCAATTAGGTCTAGCAACTTTCCTTCTGCAACCTGGCATGCTGAAATTCTCATAACAGCATGCCTGTTAAATGGTCTGCCATGCAGCCCTGAGGGTCAGCCATAGATTTCATAGAAGTAGCTGGTAAGCATATGGAATAGGAGGTCTTCCTCCCTCTGCAAACTGTTGTGATGGTGGCTGGAAGGGTTTGACCATCAAAGGCTGCATGTTTGTTAAATAGCCTGATATGTGGCCATGGTGATCTTTCACTACCCCCATATGAGCAGCTGGGAGAGCATTTGGAAGAAAGTACTGTGCATGTTATTCACTACCTTTCCCCAGCAACCTGCAGTGATGGTGGATGGCAGTGACACAGATTCCCCCCATTACAAGTTTCTAAATAGGTGTGGCATGTAGTTGTGTGATCTGCCACAACTTTCACATGAGCGCCCTTCCCTCTACAACTACTGTTGCTGCCTCAGGCACCAGTGGCTAGACTGTAGCTTTGCCAGCAACTATAACCAAGAATCCTCCCCTCCTCTGGTCAAGTCACAATTCTTTCCTTCAGATGCCATTCAGCATACAATGTGTGAGAACTGGACATAAGCTCATAGGTTTGCCTTGGTGTGTAAACAAATCCTAGTGCATCCTATGAACCTGTTCTCTTTCTTGCTCTTTCAGGTTTACTTATGCTGTCAATGTGCACTATACCAACCAGAAGAGACAGGCAGAAAATTGTAATTGTGGGAACAATGTGCGTAAATACAGTATATTTACACTGCCTCCCAAGACTACTTGGATGTGTTGCCCGAATCCCACCTCCCCTCCTCCATGTATTCCATATGTCTGCATGCATTGGGTGCAACTTGCTGCATTTGTAGCAAGCAGATGTTCAGAAGCAAGGTAACTTCTGTCCTAGGCCAGCAGCAGGCAGGGTAAATTTTCTAGACCATCTCTGTTTTGTTTCCTAGAGATCTTGTTTCAGGAGGATCTGCCAGCCCAGGTGATTAGGCTACAAGGGAGAGAGTTGGTGGCAGTGTGAAAGTGGGTGGAAATGGTATGATGACCATGGCCACATGTTCAGTAAGTGGTCTGATGTATAGCCATGGTGAGCTTCTACTACTCTTAGGTGAGCATCCAGGAGAACGCTTGTAGCAGCAAATGCGGCTAATGTTGTCCAGCTACCTTCCCTTTGCAACCTGCAGCAATGGTGGTGGAAGTGGTAAAGCTTGCCATTGTTACATGATCATGAAATGGACCCACATGTAGCAGTGGTAGCTGGCTACTCTCCCACCCAAGGATCAAGGAGAGAATTTGGAACAGCAGGTAAGGGAGCAAGTACCGTAAATGCTGTTCAGCTGTCTTCCTTCAGCAACTGACCAGGGCCCAGTCCAGATCTTTGAAAGAGAGGCAGCAGCTATGAATGGGCCACCATATGGCTGGCAAGCAGTTAAGCCCATGACATGGCCATCAAGAAGCATCAAGCAAATGTGGTGTGTTGCTCACTAGGACAACATTGTTTCAGCACTTGGCAATTGGCAGTCTACCTGCCATCATTTATCTTCCTGTCCAACAACATGACCTGGATTCTTGCTGTTGCAAGTGCTGGCCCCATACCTCTGTGGGGAGAGGAGGAGAAATGTGCTTAGAATCTAGATAGTGGGCCTACTGCTGACCCCAGCTGAGAGGCAGTTGGTATGTTGCATGATGGCTATGTTTTTTTGTTCAACCTTTTGTTTATCCCTTGCCTCTTTATTACAAATGCTTTGGGAAGACTGGCAAGTGGGGGACATGAATAGTGGCACCGTGTTCTCTCTATCAGGAAGATTAGTAGCAAGCCAGCATGAACTTGGAGTCCTTCCCCGTTTTAAGGAATTATTCAAAATATTCACCATCAGTTGTCATTTACATCATTTTTTACATTTGCTGGTGGGCTTAGGGTTACATAATAAGCCTGCTGTGCTGAAGTAGTTATGTGAATTATCCCTTAGCTAACAAAGGCATCATTTTCCTGAACAAATAAGAGCTGAATGATTTCTCTCATTACTGCACAACAAAATTGTGGGCAAGGCAAAATGTATATTGAAGTGGCTGTTACAAAACAAACAAACTCACACATCATTCTCTTTTTTTCAAAACAAAGTGAGTGAAATTATTCAGGGTCAAGTAGATAAAGATGGATTGCATAATATTTAAATGTAGAAATAAGCATATGATTTTAAAATAATTTAAAAATCATATTTTTCAATATTCTTTGCAGTAAACACTAAGTTGTAATTTATGAAAGTTTGATAGAAATACTATGTATATGTATTTAAACCTGAAATAGCTACATTCTTAAAGAATTTCTGTATCAATAATGCTTTGTTATTGCTCTTTTAGTTCCCTAATCGAATGTTTCATACCACCCATCTGAATCTGCTACTTAAACCAGTAAAATGGTTCTCTAGCCCTCTGTTCCATGCCCTTTAATATAGATCACCCAAAGCAAATCAGAGCCTTTTGGACATACAAAAACAAGCCACAAAAGAGACCCAGCTTATTTCCATCACTCAATCCAAGTAGCACCACTGTGGAATAAGATTCAGTTGAGCAGCCTGCAGGCTAAGTGCCACAAGAAATTCTGGATTCTTGTTTCCACTACAATCTTCCAAGATGAAAATTAAGTTTAATAGGACAATTCAAAGAATACAATCTGCCATATAATGTTTGTAAAACCAAAAATGGAGTCAGAATGGGGATAGGGACAGGGAAAGAGAAATGGCATCAAGGAAGTTTTTCTCAAAAAAAAAAAAAAGAAGAAGAAGTAATAGTTATTTTAAAAGAGAAAGCGATACACAATACCTCCAGGCATTTGTTCAAGTCTAGTCATTTGGATGTATAAGAGGACCCCAAGAAGGATCAAATTAAAAAGAACAAGTTGTACATACTGCGTACTTAGATTTTACACTGATGTCATTTCGGCTGTACTGGAATCATTATTGGTTGATAGCCAACACAGTGGGATTCAAGGACACGGGAATAAAAAGGAAGGACAGGCAAAATGTAAAGAATGGCTATCCATATTCTTAGTCATTAAACTGTCATGGGAGTTTCATGCATGAAATGAAAAATATCATATATAATGTAATGGTTATAATAGGACCAATCACAGTTCAAATAAGGGGAAAAATTAAAAGAGGGAGGGGTAGAAAGCAGCCCAGGTTAGAATAAATGGTTTTACTTGGTATGATGACCCAGGGATAGGGAGAAAATGCATATGGAATCACCTTTGCCTTTCTTATGTACAAAAAAATATAGGTTATATATGTCACTGAGAAATATATGAATGTAGAAATAAAATTGAAAAATGTAAGAGTGAAAAAGCACACTGTACATTTGTTGATTTAGAGAAAGTGTATAATAAAGTAAATAGGCTTGGATTATGGAGTGTTTTGAATAAATATGAAGTTGATAAATATGAAGTTGGTTGCTGATTTCATTAAGAAAAGCATATGGTGGAAGTAAAACTTGCATTAGTACTGTATAAATGGAATTTTTAGCAAATGGTTCAACATTGAGCAAAGAGTAGGACAACAATGTGTGAAGTCCACTTGAGTGTTTAATGATTTTATGGATAAATTTATAAGCAATGTTCATGGTGATAGTAGAGGTGTGTTGGTTGGGGACATGAATATACATGTACTTTCTTATGCAGAAAATGCTGTATTGTGGGCTAGAACCCAAATGGTTTGTAGCAAATGTTAGATTGAAAATGCAATGAAGGGTAAGGATATGAAAATTAATGTATTGAAGATCAAAGTAGTTGTATCTGACAGGGAACTATCACAAACTGTACATAAATGGTGAAAAATTAGAACAAATATATGGATTTAAGTACCTTGGTAGAATGTTTACCAAAGAAAAAAGGATGGAGAAATTTTAAGATGTGCCAATAGAAAGATAATGGGTAGAATATGCCCTTCGAATAGTCACTCATGCCCTTGTTATCTCCCAGATAGACTACTGCAATGTGCTCTACATGGGGCTACCCTTGAAGAGTATCCAGAGTATCCGGAAGCTACAGCTGGTCCAGAATGTGGCCGCGTGGGCTATTTTTGGAGCCCCAAGAAGGGCCCATGTAACACCGTTGCTCCACGAGCTGCATTGGGTACCAGTTTGCTTCCAGGTCCAATTCAAGGTGTTGGTTATTACCTTTAAAACCCTACATGACATGGGGCCAGGTTACCTAATGGACCGCCTCTCCCCTATGTCTTCAACCCGTCCCACCTGATCACACAGAGAGGGCATGCTCCAGACCCCCTCAGTAAAAGAACTCCGATTAACGGGGTCCAGAAGGCGGGCCTTCTCTGCGGTAGCCCCCGCTCTTTGGAACATTCTGCCCCTGGAGGTGCGATTGGCCCCCTCACTTCTGGCCTTCCGAAGGGCTTTGAAGACCTGGTTCTGCCACTTGGCCTGGGGTGGGGAGAGAATACTTCAAGTAGGGGGATGGCTAGCCCCATAGTGGCCAGCTGTCCGCAGCCCGATTTTCCATCTTCTTGGATTTTCCTTTTTTAGTATTGTTTTTAATTCTGGATGTATTAGGTGTTTTATATATACTTATAGTTTTAATGTTTTTTGTAAGTCGCCCAGAGTCCCCTGTTGTGGGGGAGATGGGCGGGGGAGAAATCCAACAAATATAAATAAATAAATAAATAAATAAATAAATAAATAAAGTTGGTTGTGAGAAATGAATGCTTATTCAAAGCAAAAATGGTTGGTATAAAAGCATACTCCTGACCACTATTGTATTATATGAAATCAATCAATCAATCAATCAATCTTTATTACAGTCATAGACCAGTACAAAGCATAAGTTTATAAAACAAGCAGAGTCAAACTTGGAATGTTAATGGGAGGCATATATATATTAGAATACACTTATTACCTGTTCAGCTTAACGAGTGAGGTCTAGGGTATAGCCTATGTTGTTTATACTAACTATGTACTAACTATGTACGGATTAAAAGTATATTAAATGTAAAGTATAAAACTTAAAAGTCTTCATTGTGACTTTTATATGTAAAAATAAGTATAGGCAAAATTATAAAAAATTTTCTAAGTATACAAGCCATTACAGAGGATAGCCTTTCTCAGCTTTTGGTCTCTTGGTGAGGCAGATCTTCATTGCTGCTATGCAGAATCTTGCTACCTGCTCTGTTACTGTAGGATGTTCATCTATGAGCAATAGTTGCATGTGCTCGTGGTCTGTGCGTCCGGGATGTTTGGTGATCCATGGCGTAATAAATTTGACACGGGGGTCTTCGTAAAAGGCACAGTGCAGGAGGACATGTTCTATAGTTTCAACCTCCCTTGAGCCACATGGACATGATCTAGCGGCCAGTGGAATTTTTTTATACCTTCCCTCCAAGACAGCAGAGGGGAGGGTATTATATGAAAGTGACAGCATGTCAGAAGCATGCCAGGAGAAAACATAGAATTAGTTGAATGAAATTGTAATGAGGTACTTAAGTGAATGTGGTAAAACAAGAAGAGATGGGAGCAAGAATGAATGGGTCCAGAATGAATGTGAATTCAAACTGAGGGACCAATATTAAAGAATTATCTTGAGATAGATTATTCATATAGAGAGAAGGATTAAAGATCAAATCATATGCAAATATATTCATGGAAAGTGAATGGATTAGCAGGAAGGGGAAGGCCAACAACGTTGTGGGTTGGATGGAGCTGATGAGATCCTTAAAAAGAAAGGATTGTGAAATTTATAAACAAAGTGTATGAAGTACTATGGACATAGTGGAAGCAAGGATGGTTTGCAAGTAAAGAAAGTTATGGAGAGGTACAGTGAATGGTTTGGGTGTATGCTAGTTCTTTCTTCCTTTCCTTTCCTTTCCTTTCCTTTCCTTTCCTTTCCTTTCCTTTCCTTTCCTTTCCTTTCCTTTCCTTTCCTTTCCTTTCCTTTCCTTTCCTTTCCTTTCCTTTCCTTTCCTTTCCTTTCCTTTCCTTCCCTTCCCTTCCCTTCCCTTCCCTTCCCTTCCCTTCCCTTCCCTTCCCTTCCCTTCCCTTCTCCTTTCCTTTCCTTTCCTTTCCTTTCCTTTGGCTTTTGATTCTTACACTTTCCTGTGAGGTAGATAGTGTTGCTTACCCACAAAGTGAATACCATGGTGGGCATGTATGTATATATGCACATTTATTTATTTCTTACATTTATATCACAATGTTCCACTAAAAATAATTCTTGAAGGAAGATAGTACATAAGTTGCCCTTCCTCCCTTACTGAAATGTGGCCATGGTATCTTTTAGCTTCGAGCAACCTAAAAAAAGTATTATTTTGTAGTTACTTTGATGGCAGAAGTGAAAAAGACACAAAGATGGTATATCTGAGACTCAGAGGTATAAGTTAAAAATCTTCCAGGAAGAAAGGGCTAGAAGAGAAACAGAAACCTGTTTATCAATCCAGAGTCACAAAGACAATCTTTTGGGGTGGGGGGAAGAATTGAGAATGTGAGTCTGGAAACTAAAGAACAAAGAACATCTCTACAAAAAAAATTTTTTTTTGGAAGAACTGTGAGTGATGGTTGCTCGGAGAAGGAGAGGGATCCCAATAGTTCATATTTTTAGAATGGAAGATCAGTTTAGAAGAGAAAGTCAGCATATGACAAATGGGCAGCATTTTTATATCTGCTTATTAAGCAATTCTTTCAACATATCCTAAAAGCACCAACTTCCCACCATTAATTCATTTGACTTATATCCTACTTTTCCTCCAAGAGATCAAGGTAGCTTTTCTCCAAGAGATCAAGGTAGCTTACGTGGGTATTTCACTTAATTTATCCCAGACAATAATAACCCTGTGAGGAAAAAAGAGTGGCATAGGGTTGACTGAACCAGGGTCTCCTGGATCCTAACCCAATAAATTAATTACTGCCATGTGAAATAAGTAAGGCTGACAGATCAGTCATAATTAAATGGGGATTTGAATATGGGATTGCCTAGACTTAGTCTGAAACTCTAAGCAATACATCATACTGATTCACTAAGTGAAGTTGTGGGCCAATACTGGGTGTTGCAGTTCAGTTAATGCAATGGGTTAAATCCCTTTCTGCTAATTTTCTTTTGATAATTGTATAATAATTGCCTTTATGTTTATTATGGATGTAATGAAATGGGTTGTTAGCTGCCTTGAATATATGACTCAGCAATATTGTCAGCTGCAAGGATACTGTTAACTAGATCAAAGAACTGGCAGTGAACATCATACCAATACCATAGTTTAAGCACAGCATTAGCTAGAGACTGTCCAGTGTCTTTCTCAGTAGCTGTAAACCAACAGAGTCTTTCAGAATATGCCAAGTCCACATTCATTTCAGAGAGCCACAGTTTCCATGTTGCCTTATAGCAGCTGTCCCTCCCCACTGCAATAAAAATAGCATACACTGGGAAAAACATGATGGATCCTCCTCTGCTAGCCTGTGCATTTTACCATACCTATCGCTGCATGGTAAGTCTCAGCCTCTTAGTCCCCTCTGGAAAATAAGACTATCACCTTCTGAAACAAGGCTGAAATCATGGCTTTGATGCAGGAAGCTCCCCAGTTGGTGTAATTAGGAATGGGGAACTAGTGGACTTCCAGATATTGCTGAGCTACAACTCCTAGCCTCTCTCATTATCAGCCATGGTGGCTAGAGCTGCTGAGAGTTTGATTTGATCTACAGGGCCACAGATTTCCCACTCCCATATAATAGAAAATCAGTAAAGTTTGACAATATATATAAACACAATCACGTTGTCTGTCTTCAGTTTTGATTACCACAAAAGGTATGAGGCTCTAGACTAGGACTCAGAAGTAAATTTCAGTGCCCCGGCGTCACATGGCTTAACTTGGCAGCTAACTTCAGATTTGGATGAAGTCTCCTGGGCATATACCACTGTGTGGTGGCTAGATAAGAATCTTTACTGCAAATTAGAATGAAACCACACTGAACAGATGATTAAACTCTGTCACAGTGATAATGCAGTTCCCCTCTTGTGGCAGTTTAAATTTGTTGCTTCTTATTCCTGCTCTCTCCATATTTCAAAAGCCCCTTTGCCCTATAATTCATGACCTTGAAGCCAAGTGGTTAGCTGTTGACATACATGTCATCCCTGCCTCTTGATCTAATAAACTTTATATCAAGCATCTTAGACAATCGTGTAGAGGGGTAGAAAACCAGATGTGATCTCCAACAGTGATTAAGAGGTGTTTTCCTGACAATAATGGTAAATGGAGTGCTTGTAGGAGGCCTTAGCATAATCTAGTTAATCCTTAGGAAGACCTGAACTTCTTGGAAGAATTAGGAGGTTTCTGGGAAGGGAGAGGGCCAGAAGCACTCAGCAGAAGGTGAGAATGGTGGCCATAGTTGGCCTAAAATGATGACAACTGCCTGGAGGGTGAACCAAATAATTGTAAATGAACTCCACCATGAGAAAATAGTTTAGCCAATTGTCTTGCTGATATTTATCAATCAATAAAGATATTATCCTAGGGTGGCATTAGGCATCCCATGGTCATTAGGATTATTACAAATCCTATATGGACTCAGTGGAGAAGTCCTCTGGGCTCAAGGAAAAATACAGTTCATTTTGAGTGAGGAAAGCAGCAAATTTGCTTGGATTCCAATCATATTTGTCTGACAGGGAAGCTGGCACTTTGGTAGTTGAGTAAGTTTCTGCCCTACCTGCTGGGCCAGCTGATCCATGATCTGAGCTAGTTGATCCATCTTATAATGATTGAATTCTGATATTAAAGCTAGATGCTGATTACCGGTTAATCACCTGCTGTGATCATTTTAAGCAATGTAAATAATTTTGACTGATTAAACATGAAATGAGTAATTTCATGACTGTGAGAGCTATTAAGTTGTGGTACAGCCTGCCTTCTAGAGTTGTGGGCGCTCCATCATGGGAGATTTTCAAACAAAGATGGGACAGCCATTTGTCCAGGATGATCTGAGGATTCCTGTCCTAGCCAAGGGTTGGGCTAGAAGAACCTCAAGGTCCCTTTCAACCCTATGATTCTGTGAAGCTGGTTATTAATATATATTACAGTTCAAATTGAGTTTCAGTGTTGCTCATATTAGTATAGCAGTAGGAAGAGCCGACTAGCTGAAAGAAGGGAAATACGGTTAGAAGAAAACAGTTTATCCTTAAGAAAGTCATTAACGTTTCTCCATCTCCCTCAAAATTATTTATAACAGTTTTTCATATACCTATGGACTTCTAACAACATGCACTCTGTCTCATCCCACATTTTATTTTATATACTCCTAAGGCATACACATTGATAACATTTATTTCACAAATAATCATCATTTACCATATTTTCAAATACTCACCCATCACTAAGCATGTTCTTTGACTTCGGTCTAAAATGAGAATAGGCATCTATGCTATTTAGGAGAATGAAAAAGGCAGGAGGAAGAACTTCAGGCTTCCTCCTCCATGGGCATGCTAAACTCTTGGAAAAATCCAGATTGGTCCAGGGTTTTGAATTCTTAAATGGTTTGGGGGATACCTTCAGCATCAAGTTAACCACTCAACTTTTCCAGGTCTTCAGCAACCCAGGCCCTGCTTCTGCTCAAGGCATCATATGGGCTTTTACAAAATACAAGAACAGAAGTCCTTGTTCCAATAAGCTTGCAATCCAAAATAGGAGGTATTTACCTGATTTGCATATTGTGATGAAACATGGTTTGATTAACAATGATCTATTTAATAGACTACAAATGTATATGTTCACACAACACAGTAAGCCAAAAACAAACAAGTGACACTTGATAGGTTTGCACTGCATGCACAACCCTTATGAGGTCTTACAAATAGTAATTGCTGCCCTCATGCAATACGATACACTCAAATCTGATTTACATAATATGCTACGAAAGTGGCTACATTTCTAAAAACCACAAAATTACAACCTATCTGTCCGGATTAGCATTAGCTTAACATGTTATACAAACCCAGTCATTATGGGTGGGTCAGGGTGATATATGATATGTGATATATGAAACCAGCCATTCAAAACAATAGCAGAAGTAGAGTTAAAGGAATTAAGAAGGGCAATGATCAAAGATATTTTTATAAGTAATTTTTTCCAGATATAAGCACCTTTTCAAATCAAAGCAGTTTACTGAAATGTTAAAAAACAAAATGTTTAACTGCTAGGCATGTAGAAATTTAATTGTTAGACTAAATAACTGAATATGAAGAATATTTTAGTTTACCTTACCATAAGCTAATTCTAATGCAAAACCTAATGTTCCTTGAAACTCAAATATGTTGCTATGCGAATTATTTCCTTCCCCAAATTTCTCATTTTCCTCCTTCCTCATTTCTGTACTTTCTTCAGTGCACTGGTAGATAGCTCTTTTTTATTCAGATATAGGCATACCTCAGAGACATTACAGGTTCAGTTCCAGACCACTGCAATAAAGCAAATATTGCAATAAAGCGAATCACACAATTTTTTTGGGTTCCCAGTGCATATAAAATATATGTTTACATTATACTATACCCTATTAAGTGTGCAATAGCATTGTGTCTAAAAAAAACAATGTACATACCTTTTATTAAAAATACTTTATTGTTAAAAAATGCTAATCATAATCTGATAGACTTGGTCGACGCGGGGTTGTCAGAAGCCTTCAATTTGTAAAAAAAATGCAATATCTGCAAAGCGCAATAAAGTGAAGCACACTAAAACGAGGTATGCCTGTAGTTTCATCTTCAAGTAATTGCTTTGCAAGACTTTGTTAAATATACACAGAGTGGCACAGCTGAGCTCATAGTATGAAAGGCTGAAGATTTCATCCTCTTCTCGCAATGTCTGGATCTCCTGCCCTGGTCATGGCAGAAGGCCCTGGCTGGGGCATGAGCAGAGCCCCCGGCTGCACTGGCATGAAGGAGGCGGCGCGAAAGAAGGCCCCAGCTGGCACAGTAGTGGTGCATGGTGCGGCAGGCGCAGTGGCAGGCAGGGCTGGGTGGCAGTGGCAGCTGGCAGCAGCAGGTAGGTGGGCGACCAAAAGAGCAGAGATGGGAGGGAGATAGGTGGATGGGGGTTGTTGAAGTGGAGGCAGTCCCTTACCTTCTTCCAAGAATGGCTTGGATCTGGGTGGGTCCTTGCCTAATGACCACATGGGATTTACTCAACGACAGCAACTGGGATTGCCGGAACTGCCATTGCTAAGTGAAGTGGTCATGTGATGTTTCGCTTAATGACCACATTGCTTAGTGACAGAGTTGCTGGTCCCAAATAGAGTTGTTAAGTGAGGACTACCTGTAGAATAGAGGTAAGGCAATGTTCTTTCATTGCTGCAAGATAGGGAGTTGTATGGTGACTGAGAGGTGTTTTTTTTGCCAACTCTTACTGGTCAGCTGGAGGGAGAACATTGTTCTCAGCGTTCAGAAGTCAGCCTAAGAAGACAATCTGCAGGTCTGCTTTGAATTGCTCTGGTAGCATTAGGAAGATGAAACAGACCTACTATTTGATCAGGATTCATCCATTAAGGAAAAATGGGGCAAGCTTCATTAAGCTAGCAAATGAAGTTTAATGATTTATTATCATCATCATTATTATTCAGTGTATCAGCCACCTCAACTGGTGAAGCAATTTTAGGCAGCATATCATAAATTAGTACAGACATTTAAAAACAAAACAAGAAAACCACTACACCAATATTAAACACTACACTGAGAGAAAACAGCTTAACTACAAAAATAATTTAAATATTTAGGATAAAATGCAGGATCACAAATCAGCCTGCCCCAGGACTTGCTGAAAAAGCCAAGTTTTGAAGTATTTCTTAAAAGACAGCAGGTTTTGTAATTCTTGCTTCATAACGTTTATTTCAAAATGTCAAATAGAAAACTAATTAAGTAAAGCGATAGATTATCATATAATAATATTCCTGAATATCTAGACTTGACAAAGAAGACTATTTAAAATCTTGCTTTTAAAAGCGATGTAAGTTATGATAGGCATTTCAAGATTGGGAAAATATAATATATTCTTCCAGCGTGAGAGGATCCTTTGTTTAACACCCTTTATAGAGTAGCAGGCACGATCCAGAATCTTTAGATTTGGAGACAGTGGCATCTCATTTAAGAGTAAGAATAAGAGATTGCTTATTAATTCTTCCTTCATGCACACTGGCTATTTTGCTAAACTGTAATTTATGGCCTTAATCCATTCATATCCACTTTTCTTCAGTAAAATTCACCTATTTAGGGCTCAGGATTTCAGCAAAATTCAATTGTTACATATGTGTGTGTTTTTTTTATAAGATTTCTGGAACCACCTTGTAGTCAATGTAATCATTTACAAATGAAAGCTGATCTTTTCTGAGTGAAAAATTGCAAGCAGGTCTCCTGCTTATTTATATTGTCATGCCTGTCTGTCACACCTCAGTAACCTCTCTACAGGATTCATACAACACCGGGTTTTGTGACATTGTATTAGTGTACAGTCAGGACGTTTTATCCCTGTAGAGAGCAGCCATGGGTTAAGTGAGTCTGACATAGCAACAGGTATGTGATTGGCTGCTGGGCCTCTGACTTTCTCCAATACGACTGAGGTTCCCTTTTGCCTCCTTTTTGGAAAAGACAGTTTTGCATGGAGCAGAGAAAAAGAGGCTTCAGCAGACTGTGTCTTTCTGTCTGTGATCTCCTGTATTCCCAGGTTTTGGGGAGTGAAACCTAAGGGGACCAGCTTCAGGATGATCTGTTGCAGATTTCAGAATAGGGTACTATCTTGTTAGGTATTTGCATTAGCTTGTACCTGTTCTTTTTGTTTGATTTTTGTATGCTGGAACTCTGTGCCTTCTCTGACTTCTGCTTTATTAACTCAACCTTGCTTATAGCATTATTTGATCTGGAAGTACTTAATGCACTTGTTTTAATATTTATTCAGATTCTTCCTACACATCCAGGGGAGTGAAAGGGATGCCTTCTAGCACTCACACCTTCAGGCTGTATAGCCCAGGGCTTGTTACTCACCTGCAAGCTTAACATTGTTGAATTCAGCTAGGGAGGTGGTGTTTGGGGGACCTGGCCAGTTGGTTTCCTGCAAAAAGATGGTGGCAACGTGAATCAACAACCTTGCCAGCAGGCAGCACCAGGATGGAGCTTGGCCAGAGGGAATTTCAACACCTAGGGAACCTAGAAAGCCTAGCCTCTGTTCCCTGAATAGAGCAATATGGCTTATTATGTTTTGCTTCTTTTTATTAGCATTTGTAGGACTTCAGATCTTTTTCCAAATAAAAAGTTTTCAATATATTCTTCTTGCTATATAGGTAAAGAGTCCTAAAGTCTAAAAAATTTCATGATAACATACTCATTATACAATTTAAGCTAAATGCAAAAATGTAGATGATGAAAACGTAGTAATTATTTAAATTATTTTAATGCATAATTGCATCATCTGATTTAAAAAGAATCAAATGTGCAATATTTACTTCCAGACGTCATTTCTGGCTGTCATCCAAAACCGATAATAGTTTTTGCATTTCAAACTCTATACATGATTTCCTCTGGTATTCCTATGGAGCATGATGAATAAATACTCCGGCCGCTGTAATGTGCTCTTAGTAAGTCCTTAGTGAGTCTGCATTTACAGAGTAACATCTTTTATTATCCAATAACACTGAAGTTGATTTCCATCTAAAAGGGTTAGCAAGTTACAAAATAGGAGACAAACTCGGATAATATCTAAAACACTGGAATTCAATACATAACAGCTGGATGCTACCTAATTCACCCAAAAGATTGCCTTGAATGCAAGACATACCCTCCGGAGAAAGAGTGGATAGGAAAAAAAAATCAACACAGATAAAAATTTAATGAAATGCCCAGTGCCTCTACCTTGTTAACCATAAGGTGCCATCTCCAGTGGAAACCAATTCTGGATATTTCATCTCCTCCCCAATAAATGTGTGCTTGTAATACACTTCTGTATGTGAATGTATATGCACACCTGCCAGAAGCCACACTCCCCCAAAAGGCATGCTAGGACAAAACAAATTTCTATTAATTGAATTAATAAACTACTAATTAAAAATTAATTCCTTTTCAAGTACAGTTCCCATTTATAAAATTAATACTATAATTTCCTCTCACACTTCTGGAAGAAACATGCTACATGTAGATGTTCCCCTCCAGCAGCAGGAGGAAAAACAGAAAGAAGGTGGTAGAGCACAAAGAATAGCTTGCTGTGGGAAGTGAAGGAAAGAGAACAGGAATAAAACTGGATAGAGTAACTCAAGGGGAACTGGTAAGTGGACAAGGAAGAGGGAAAAAAACAAAGACATTATTAAAATAATTCAATTTACCAAACAAATAGCCCTGCTCAAGCTAAAATCAATCTTCAGAGGAATCCAACTCTTTCAGCAGTCATATCCACAGCCATTTTCATCTCAGTCCATTTGCATGTTTTCAGCAGCTCTTTTGTTCTTTGCAAATGTAGAATAACCCCTTCCCCACATTTGCAGGGGGAAAAAAATCTCCATCTTCCTTTCAGATAAATACAGCAATTATACACTTCTTCTTAGATTTTATGATATTATACATTCATCCAAATCAGCCTGTCAGTCATATGTCAAATACTGTATGCATTTCTATATGTTGCTTGATACTTACTGTCTCATGAGTCATTATTTGCTGATTTTTTTAATATTTAAATTTAACATTGGTCATTTCTTTGATTGATCTTTCAGGAAAGTGAGTCAGTGCAAACTATTTAGTTCTATAACCTTCATTGAAATGAATAGGAACATAGTAGTCAGTCAGTCAGTCAGTGAATCTTTATTGATTAGCCTTCTGGCCATTTCAATTTCATAAAAACAATCTAATATCATATTAAATATAAAATCCAATATACAGTTAAAATTATAATTATAAAACCAGGAACTGTCTTAACTCAGTTCATCATCTTTACAATTTATGACATTGGTTGCTCTAAATTCCTCTCTAATTTTTATCGCCTTATTAATGAACTTAGTGATACTCCTAGCCACATGTTGATTGTAGCCTGACAATAATCGGTCCAATATGAAATCACAGGATATATAAGGTCTAACTGTAATATACTGCTTTATATACTTCTGTCTTATTTGTTCATACAGATGACATTCAAAGATTATATGGACTAAATTTTCCACTCTACTTTTACCACAAAAACAAAGTCTCTCCTGATATGGTATGCCTGCGTACCGGCCCGTTACTTCCTGAGTTTCCAGCTGGTTAAATCTTAATCGTGTAAAGATTTTGCGATACATTAAGGGAGTTGGGACTGTCAAATACTTTTCTATACCAAAAATAGTCTTATTTCTGGCTAAGCCAACCGACTTCGTAGCAGATAAGATTTCAATATCTTGTTGAGCACTAATATCTTGTGCTCTTTGTCTAATGATTTTAACTGCCTGGTCTCCAAGGGGTTGAAGTAAAAGGGGGGAGAGGCCCATAGTTGTAGCTTTATACAAAAGTCCAACCCAATTGGTGATCTCGGGAGCTTTTAACTGCCTGGTCTCCAAGGGGTTGAAGTAAAAGGGGGGAGAGGCCCATAGTTGTAGCTTTATACAAAAGTCCAACCCAATTGGTGATCTCGGGAGCTGACAATTGTTCTAAAAAGCATTGTTTTGGCAGTCTAAACTCCTCCATCTCAATCAATCGTCTCCAATATTTTACTACTTTTAATAGGGCAGATACACTTAATGGGAAAATACCTGTTTCTGCCCTAACGGCGCTGGCTGGAACCGTTGGTCCAACCAGAAGAATTCTTCTTAAAAATTTGTTTTGTGGTATTTCTAAGGACGGGGTTACCAAAGAACCCCAAATTTCAGCTCCATAGGTTAACAATGGGATGATCTTGGCTCTATATACCCTAAGCACTGGAAGTATTGTTGTTGGAATTGAATAAGACATAAGTTTATACAACGCTGCTATACGTTGTGCAGTTTTCTGCGCAGCTGTCTTCATCTGGTTTTTCCAACTGCCATTTACCGAAAAAGTCAAGCCCAGATAAACGAAGGAAGATACCTGGTCTACTGGGCAACCGTCTATGTGCCAACGATATTGTTTCTTTTGTGAGCCAAAAACCATTACCTTTGATTTAGCATTGTTTATAGTAAGGTCATTTACATTGCAGTATTCCAATAGAGCTTTTAGTTGTCTCCTTAAACCAATCTGAGAAAATGACATTAGAACCGAATCATCGGCATACATCAACATGTTTATGGACCTATTTCTTACTTTTGGTCTATGAAAACTTGTCTGAGCAAACACCTTTGGGAGATCACTTAAGTAAACATTAAATAATGTGGGTGCCAAAATGCAACCTTGCCTTACACCTTTATTGGCTGGGATGGGGCGGGTTGTGGCTCCTGATCGCCCCACACGGACTTTCAACTGTGTATCCGTGTATAATGCCCTTATGAGAGCGCAAAGTCTGGGTTCTACACTCAACCTTTTCAGCTTATTCCATAGAATCTGTCTATTGATTGAGTCAAAAGCTGACTTTAAATCAATAAAGGCCACAAAGAGTGATTTCTTCCTATCCTTATATTTCTTAATTAAGTGGGCTAAAATAAAACAATTATCCATAACTGACCTTCCTACCCGAAATCCTGATTGTTCTTCTGGGAGGATGTCATTTTCCATGACCCACTGCTCTAATTTATTGAGCAGATGTTTGGCGTATAGTTTAGCTATGATATCAATCAGACTAATTGCCCTATAGTTACATGGGTCATCCCTGTTGCCTTTTTTATATATAGGTACAATTAGAGAGAGTTTCCACCCTATTGGGATATCTCCTGTCCTATCTATATAAGTAAATAAGCCCGCTAACACAGGAGCCCACCAATCAGTGTTATGCTTGAGAAGCTCAGCAGGCACACAATCCTGCCCTGGAGCACGTCCATTTTTTAATGCTGTAATTAGTTGTTTAGTTTCCAGGGCCAAAACCGGGGGCCAATACGGGAAGTCCCTCAAATCTTTCTCCCATATAGATTGTCTGGATATCCTCATACCAGGACCATCATTAAAAATTGCCCTGAAATAAGATTCCCAGTTTTCTGCAGGGATATGTATGTCTAGCACTGTTTTTCTATCTTTTAAAAATTTTGCTATATCCTGCCAGAATAAAACCACGGAAGGGCCCTTTGCTGCTTTTTCTAATCTAGCCCAGAATTTAATTGTATGCTCCCTCTTTTTCTTTTTTAATAGTAACTTATATTTCCTTCTCTGATCAATGAAGGACATGTGGTTTTGATAGGAGGGAGAGAGAAGAAATCTTCTCAAAAGTCTTCTCAATTGTGTTTTACACACCAAACACTCTTGGTCAAACCATCTTTCTCTTACCCAAACTCTTTCTCTAAGAGGCAGAGCAGTCACCAACAATTGTTTAAGTCGCCCACAAATCCAGTTATAATCTTCAATAGGGTCGTAGGCACACGTCTAGAACCTTCCATTTTAATTGTTTTAGTTTGTGGTGGGTTTTGCCAAGAATCATAAAACACTTAAGCCTTTTTCAGACATTAGGCATATGCATCTGGAGAAATGTTGCATGACCTCCCCTCCTCCACCAATATTTATTAATTGAATATCTGCAGAGAGGGACTAAAGGCACATAATTTTCTTGTCATCTTGACTGCAGGCATTGTTTACTGTTTCAGTAATTGTACCATTGCAGAGAATGCCTTTTGAATTTCCCACCTTAAGCACCCAAACATCTTTGGGATGTTCCTAGAAAGATCCAGTAAGCAAGTGCAGAGGATAACTACTCAAAACATTTCTCTCTTGTTCTGTTCTAGAAGTTACTTTTCAATAGCCAGATTCTGAAACAGCAGAGAATCATAAAGTTCAACAGACTTCCCCCTCTTTTGAAACTTTCACATTTTGGCAGCAAACAGAGCCTCCCTTGGCAGCCTGAGAACTAAATGTTAATTTCAGTCTTGTAACAGATGGAATACATTACATCTGGAATTATCTCTGCCCTGGGGACAGTATCAAACTACAGCCAGACAACGATGAATAACAGTCATGGACAAAATAAATGTTGAGACCTTTGTAAGTTTTGTTCTGTTTAGTACAACCCTGGGCAGGTTTATATAGAAGTAAGTCCCACTACAAGACTGCCTGAGTTGTCCTTTCTCACACTCCTGTGTAATAGCAATGGCAAAAAGTGAAGCCCCAAACTGACCAACCTGTTTGAACTGCTTGGAAAGTAGCATCTATTATCAAAAATACTTGGAGAAGGAGGGAACATCTTGATGCTTTACTCAAGGAATACACACAAGAAAAGAAATGAGAAAGAATTCAAGAGGAGCCCTTTTGGATCAGACCAAAAGTCCATCTGATTCAATATCCTGTCTCCCATAATGGCCAGGCAAATGTCCCTGGGAAACTCATAAGCAGGGCATAACACAATTTCCCCACCCCCACCCCTTAGAAACAAATATTCATGTCTTGTTGAGTCTGAGATTTGCTTTGGCTTTCAACATTAACAAATGGGATCTATCCTGTTGCTTTACTTTCTTAGGTAGAATGCTCCTTTTGGGAGTTGCAACCAGCTAGTTTCCCAGCCCACAAGATCAATGCATTCAGTCCCACCTGAAAAGTCCTGTTTTCTTTACTTACCGATATTCCTGATTTGGTGGCTGCTGGGTAGGCTCAGTTTTTGTGATAATATATACAGTCTTTTCCCAGGTGTCATAGCAGTTTGAGAGAAAGTGTTTGAATTGTCAAGAATAAATGAATGTGCAGATGATATTCCTCTCCCTTCAGAAAAGGCTGTTGTGAGAGTATTAATATGTTTGTATCCACGATGATACTGCTTTAATGAATTTATGGTTAGGGGCTTATGCACACTTTGCACAATTTCAAGCATCCTTGAGTGCTGGTTTATGTTATAGATTTCCCCAAAACTGTGGGATACATAGTGACTATAATGTTTGAAAGCTGTTTTCCATCCAGTTTAATCTAACTGCATGGAAACTCTCCACACTTGTTGCCAGGACTGTGTGGTGCATAATGGAAACTGTACATAAAACTAAGTCAAACCATGCTGAAAGTTGCTTTCAAACATTGGAGCTGGAAGGAACACTACCTTGCAGAAATAATTAGGGAGGCTTGAGAGCCAAATTAGAAGTTAATCGAGTTAATACAGTAAACATTTTTGCTGTTGTTTGGTGCAGTTACCAACCTTGGCTGGTTCCTAAAGCTTGTTGACCCTTCTTGTGGTGGTGTTTCAACTTCAAGGTATTGCACTCAGACAATGATCTTATTGTTATTATAAAAAAATACTACAAGTCCCTGTTATGATGTCATGTAATCAACATTGAGCTCATGTCATATGAGTAGCAAAATTCTGCCTTTGTCTGGGGTATTTTTGTTATATTTAAATCAGCTTAAACTCTCATGACTCCAAACAAAGATGATTGGACATCGTATTTCTGTCTGAAGGATGTTATTGCATGGGGAGGGGAAGGGTATTATTATACTCATAAACAGCCATGCAATTTGAAATCAGCATGCATTGGTTAATACCAGTTTTCTTAATCTAGCTAAATATGCGTAGCTCAACAGATGAACTCTGTTGCTTAGGCTGCAGATTTGGAGTGCAGCTTATTGTGCTCCAGTCTCTTCTCTGCTGCTGTCAACACTCACCATCACGACAGCACCCTTTTCTCCTCCAGCAGCATCATCTGCTATACCCTAAGTAGCTATACTACTGTACCATCAGCGGAGTATCACTGCTGCTTTGATAGAGGAAAGTTTGTGTTCTAAGAAAGATGTATTATGGAGTCCTTGGGGTTCTCGGAGCTTGATTGTTTTCTTGCAAACATTTCATTACCCAGCTAGGTAACATCTTCAGTGCTGTGGCATACTGTGGTATATAAACAGAGAGCAAACCCCATTCCATTGTAGCACTGAAGATATTACCTAGCCAGGTAATGAAATGTTTGCAAGAAAACAACCAAGCTCAGAGAACCCCAAGGACTCCACAGTTCAACCTTGAGCTACACATATTCACTTCTAAAGATGTAGTAGCAAGGTGGTCCAAGAAGATGCCTGTCCTGCCACCAGTTTGCGGCAACAGTGTCTGTGATAAACCTAGCCTTTGTTTCTTCCCCATTAATCCGAATATAGTTCTGATGAAAGAACATGTTAGCCTACTCAGACTGGCCAGGCATCCACAGACACCAAACTGGCTACACTTCCATGATTACACTTCCAAGGCAGGGTCTTCTCTCACTCTATCTCCTATAACATATCCTTAAAATTGTTTTGGCTAATAACTGATGGACTTGCTATCCATGACTAATCACCCTTTAAAACTTTAAGTTACTGGCCATCCTTGCATCTTGCGCTATGATTTCCATAATGTAATGATATGTTGTACAAATAAATATTTTCTTTTGTCTGTTCTGAATTACACCTTATAAAAGCAATTATTTTGTGAAGTTTTACACGAGAGCTTTAAATTCATGTTTAATCTGTCATGAATGAATCTTATTCTTACAAAGAGTGAAGCAATGTGTCCCATTACAATCCAGCAATCATATTTATTGTAATAACAAAAGCTATTATTGTTGCTCTTACTAGTGGAAGTTATTACTAGTACAAATTGAGACCCAGTTTCTTTTCCAAACCAAGTTTCCAAATAAACTCTTACTAATGCTCAACAAAATGGGAAGTGGTATACCAATATTTGTAGTCTCCTGAAAGTCAGCTTAGGTTTTCACATGCAACTTGAGAAGCAACCTTAGATTTATGGACTATGTGACAAAAATGGATGAAAGAAGGGTTTTGAGCAATTAGTCAATGTAATTTTCCTGGACTTCCCCACTTTAAGATTATTAATTTTGATGATACATTATATTGTTAATGCTGTAATATGTGTATATACTTTTTCTTCTGTTAATTACTTTGACATAATATGCTGGGTGGTTAAATTAAATTGCTTCTGGTCTTGATTTTTCAGTAACAGTGGTGGTTTCAGATGTGAATAGTTATACTGTAATGACATATAAACAGCAATGGGGAGAAAAGCAGAAAAATAGAATTTGGAGTTAAATTGCATCCAGCCTGTATTGTAAATTTGGTAGGATTTGCAAAAGACAGCATTTAATTTCTCCTCTAGAAACATAATTCCACAGTTCCATGCCATTAGAAGCCCTGATAGGACAAACCTCCCAGTTATGCAGAGCTCTATTATTACATACAGTTGAATGAAATTATATTTCCATTTCAGAAGTTTTAGGTAAACAGAAGTCCTGGCTGAAGATATGGGGTTGTAATGTATACAGTATTCCCACTGCATTGGCCAACAGAGTAATAACAGAATTGTTTCTGTTCTGATCCCAAAATATAATTAATGGAGAATACTGATTCCTACTTCTAGCGCTGGACAGAGGCTGCTTCCGGGCAATGTTTTTATCATGTATCCCACCCACCCTAGATGACTCTATTAGGCCTCCTCTGCAGTGCAGCAGGAGGGGGTCTGCAGGGAGGGAGGCCCTGCCTCTGTGGATGGAGAAAAAATTGTTTGCTTCACAAGGTAATGCTTTTTTCCTGTGTTTTTCCCTGTTTTAATTTTTCCTTTTTTCCCTTTTGTTTGTTTGTTTGTTCTTTGTAATTAGTTATATTCTGTTTTTTATTTTTGTTTATGGATCTTGGGTGTTTTTTGTAATTAGTCTGAGTTTTTAAAATATTTAAAAATATTTTAGCATATTGTTTTTAAACTTGCAAAATAAATAAATGGCTTTACACTGTAATGCTGCCTTAAATCCTACTACATGCTAGCCATTATCATCATTGAGTAAACAGCATCCCAGAGTCAAGATGATTCATGTTGGTTGGCAGGATGTCCAAAAGGAGGTACAGATATAATGATCTCATGTGGTAGGACTCTCTATCAAATGCACACTTCCCAATGAATGAAAACAGACTTCTGAATTTTTTAAAATCTGCCTCTTCTCTAGTTTATACACTTAATGCATCTATTTAGATGCTTTATTCTAAATATAACTTCTAATTTATTTTCCACTTCATATGCTTAATTTTCCAGCTGTAATTAAATAATTTGACTTAACTGTTAACAATTTCTAACAGGACATATCTAGCTCACAGTGCTGTGACCAGAAGTAGGGTCTTCTCCTGATAGTACCCCAGTTATGGAACTCTGTCCTGAAAGATGTTTTCACTAACCCCTCGTATTCTTTCACCTGTTCCCTTTGGTATTTATGGAAGAATTTTTTTTTTTTTAATGATCTTGTTTTATTGGGATAGCTTTACTTAAGACTGTTTTTACTGTTCTCTTATAAACTGCTCCTGCTTTCTCTGGAAGAAAGAGCAGTACAGGGGGGGAAAAAATAAAGTAAGACTACAGATAATCCTTGCTTAACGACCATTTGTTTAGCGACTGTTCAAAGTTACGATGGCGCTAAAAAAAGTGACTTGCGACCAGTGCCCGAAGTTATGATCGTCGCAGTGCCCCAATGACCACGTGATCATAATCTGAGTGCTTGGCAACCAGCTCGCACTTATGACATTTGCAGCATCCCACAGTCACGTGATCACTATTTGTGACCTTCCCAGCTGGCTTCTGGCAAGCAAAATCAATGGGGAGCTGTGTGATTTGCTTAATGACCACTATGGAAAAAATGGTTGTAAAATTGGGTGCAGTCATGTGATACCTCATTTAACAACTGTCCCACTTAACAACCAATTTTCCAGTCCCTATTGTGGTCATTAAGCAAGGACTACCTGTAGTTTTGTGTACAGTATAAGGGATGTGTGTCTTTATGAACCAGTTCTTTGCTTCTTTCTCTCCTTTGGTGCCTGCACATTTCTGATTGTTGTGATACAGTTCTCCAATAAAAAGGCATGCAGTTATTTTAATCATGTTTAACACTGCTTTTCCTCCAGTAATCACAGAATGATTTACAGTAATAATAATTAAAACCAAATAAAAGACATTCAAACAATATAATACCTTATAGCAATCAGAGATAAATGTCAGAGGGAACAAAGGTCAGGGAAAAAGAATGTCATAAACTGTTTATAAAACATTGAAATGGAACTTTCACCAGGTTTACCATATCCAGTCTACAATACAGGTAGTCCTTGCTTAACCACCATAATAGGGACCAGAAAATTGGTTGTTAAGCAGGATGGTTGTTAAGCAACCCAATTTTATGACCATTTTTATGAAGGTCATTAAACAAATCACCATGGTCGTTAAGTGAGCTTTGCCAGTGGACTTCTTTGCAGGAATTCGCTTAACAACCATGTGATTTACTTAACAACCATGTGATTTGCTTAACAACCATGGTGATTCACTTTACAACCATTGTAAAAATGGTCACAAATCCTTTTGCGATGATCGTAAGTGCGAGTACAGGTCATAGAGCACTTTTTCCAAGGCCGCCATAACTTCAAACCATTGTTAAACGAATGGTGGTTAAGTGAGGATTACCTGTAATCTGGATTATCACTATATGGCAATAAATTTAAAATTTTCTGCCATCTAGTAGTTGAATATCACTTACTGCAGGTTTACCAAGTTGCAAAGGATTCAATTAAAACTCAAATTTCTTTGGGGCTACCTTCTCAGGACCAGAATGTGTGCCTAATGCAGCACTATATTTGGAAGCAAGTCTGATTAGGCAAACAACTTTAGACTGTGGGCAGCAGCAAGATCTCACTAAATTATCAGATACCCTAGGTAACCTGGGGAGGGAACAAGAAAACAAGTAAGAAAATGAAAATTGTTTATTTATCTATCTATGTATCTATCAATCAATCACATTTATAAGCTGCCCATCTCATCATTTAGGGTGGCATACAAGTTAAAAGCAATATTCAGTACAGTAAAATCTGAAAGAAGGCAAAAGCCCAGGGACTAAAACAATTTATTGATAAACTCCACCCCACCCCACCGGGCACATACATCTAACCCAGCACCTGGAGAAATAGCCACATCTTCAAGGCTTGTTTAAAAGATGGGAGGGTTGGAGCAACTTGACCCTCAGGATAAATGCTGTTCCAGAGGGCAAGTACCATAACAGAGAAGGCACACCGCCTATTATCCATTAGATGGCACCATTTTAAAGATGGGACCTGGAGCACACCACTCTTAGATTTTACTGCATGAGCAGAAAGAATGGGAGAAAGGCTGTCCCTCAAATAGCTAGGCCATATACCATAAAAGTTTTACTCTATTGGTCAAAACCAGCACTTTTATTTGCACTTGGAAGTTTACTGGTAATCAGTGCAGCTCATGGAGCAGAGGTGTTTTGTGCCAGGGCTTTGTCTGATATTATCACCTTTCCTTGGGTTAACTTATACAACTTATTCTTAACTTAGAAAAGGAGGAGTCACATGGCATAATATACCTGTAGTTCTAACACAGACCTGTCCAACCTATGTGTTGTCCAGGTATGAGGACTTCAACTCCCAGAATTTTCAACAATGCCATACTGGTTGGAAATTCTGCAAACTGATCCCTGTCAGATTCAGCCCAGCACGGCCAAGCAGCGGCACTGTTTCAGTTTCACCGCCGCTAGTCAGTTTCACTGCCTCAGGCATAAGCAGCCGGGAAAGGTAAACAGGCAACCGCAAGTCAATTGCCGGCAGATGGCGGCAATTAACCCGGTGTCAGGTTCAGCCCAAAGAACTCCAAGAGACAATGCAAATACAGTTCTGTTGCGTTTATTAGCTACAACCTCCAGACAGAAAATCTCCCTGGACTGAACCCTAGTTCCCAAGCCAGCCAGCCACAACACCATGAATTCCTTAGGGAGGTGCCAGCCTCATCTTCTTGAACTACCCACGCTCCTGCTGGGGGCTAAGAACATGCTTATCTCCTTGAGCCTGGCCTTCATAAGTCCATTCTATCACACCCGGGGTGAGAACAAAGGGGAAACAGATACCTTGTAATACAGCCCGCTTCCCCAAACGCCCCAGGCAACGGCAACCACAATACTCAAGGAACTTGGCAATCCAGCAATGATCTATAACCAATTAAAAACCTCCAGTTTTACCCGCAGAAGAAAAGCTCGACGAGCATGGCGATTACAAGACAAAAGAAGCAGGCTGAATCTGCCATTAGAAGGGAGGGGGAGTTCGACGACGGAAGGGCGACCCAAGTATGGGCAGGGGCGGAAGCCAGGGGTACTGGCGTCAAGGGGGGAAATCCCATATAAACACTGTAAGGAACATGCCAAGCCAATCCTGGCTTTGTCTGTAGCTGTTACGCATTACACCCAAGTAAAGTAACTTTCATCCGAGCCTGTGTCTCACGAGGTTTTTATTCAGCGTTGAATGCAGCGATCCTTACAAACCCCACATACCAGGAGGTCAGCCAGGTTCTAGGAAATCCACCAACTATTTACCTTGGTTGCATTTTTCAGGGGGGGTGGGGAAAGGGAAACTGTAAAATAAAGGCATACACAAATAGAGTGCCTGCATATCTGAGCTCCTTCATAACATATTGAGGAAAGAGAAAACTGTTAGAGGAGAAAAGCCTTTGTGCACCTTCAAGTTGTGCGCCAGTTGTGCCCATTCCTGGACTGGGAGGCTCTACTCACAGTCACTCATGCCCTCATGACCTCCTGTCTGGATTACTGCAACATGTTCTACATGGGGCTGCCCTCAAAGAGCATTTGGAAGCTTCAACTGGTGCAGAAGGCAGCTGCACAGGTAGTAAACGGTGTCAAATATTTGACACATATAACATCATTGCTTCGTGAGCTGCATTGGCTGCCAGTGTGTTTTAAGGTGCAATTCAAGGTACTGGTTGTCACCTTTAAAGCCCTTCATGGCTTGAGACCGGGTTACCTGAGGGACCGTCTTCTCCCAGTTGTTTCTACCTGTCCAATTTGGTCCAGCAGGATGGGCATGCTCTGGGTTCCATCAGCCAAGGAATGTCAGCTGGTGGGGACTAGAAGGTGTACCTTCTCTGCCATAGCTCCTGCCCTCTGGAACATTCTCCCTTCAGAGATTAGGATGGACCTGATCCTGTTGGCCTTTTGTAAGGCCTTGAAGACCTGGTTGTGTGCCTGGGTCTAGGATCCTGAGTGTATTAAGGACCCTGTTTTCTGGTTATATTAACATTTATGGTTATGATTTTCTTGGCTGCTATATATTCTTTGTATTGTGTTTGGATTTGGTTTTTAATTGATTTTATGATTGTTCACCACCCAGAGTCACTTGTCTGAGATGGGTGGGCACAGAAATTGAACAAACAAACAAATAAATAAAACATATTTATCTTTTTTTAAGCAATCAAACCTCAATCCACCTTAAGAGGTCCAGTAAGAACACTGTTTCTAAGGATATGAAGTAAATAGCATGTTTGACCATTTAAAGAATGAATATTATTTTAAACCATAAGTAGACTGTTAAAGCTGATATATTAAGCAGAGGAAATAGACACTCCTACATGCAGCTTAGCAATGCAGCCTACATACACTGTCATTTTTAGCACTTTATAGCAAAAAATGGATTTCCATGTTTCAACTTCTCTAAAAACAAACTCTTGGAATAGCCTACTCTTAAGCTAACTAATTGCTGTATTCATTAGTATAACCATCTGTAATATTAAAACCTACCTAAAAATATTACATTGAAACACCTACTTATTGTGATAATGATCAAAATAAAAATAATTTATTTAGCTATAATCCTATGGTTCCTGGGACAGCATCCCAGATGTTACAGAATTTTTTGGATATTGCCCTCCAAGAAAAGAAACAGTGCTCCACCTTTGAAAAAGGTGTCAGTGATCAGATGTCTTTCCTTGCGGTCTTCCTGCCAGTTAGTTATCCCAGACCTTGAAAAGCCCCCAAAAGGTGTGTGTTGAGAATTTGGCAGCAGGTATGGAAGACTCTCCTCCATGCATCCAACAATTCTAACATCTTTGGCTCTATACACCAGCAAAATTGTATTCCTGCCCATGGGAGGAAAAGGACAAAGCAAAACAAAATCCTCCAAGAAGAGACCAAAGAAATGCAAACCTCTCAGTTGTTATTTCTGTCTTGCTGCTCTGCAGCTAGACAGGCATTTGCTAATGACAAGACATTACAAAGACACAACTCCGATTTTAGCCACAGGCTGCTCTGTCAACCATTAAATATAATACTACTTAACACATCTTGACGTAAGCATTGTATTATTTTATTCCAATTAAAAATATTATACCTTGTCTTTCCTCTCCAAATACAGGTCTAAAATGGCTAACACCAATGAACCATACAAAGAGCAAGCTTAGCACTAAAAGTAATTTTCACAGATACCATTTAAAGCTGCTAAATCAAAGCATCAAGAAAACCAAAATCCATGCAGGAAAAAAAGTTTTCAAGCATGGCAGAACACAGATAAAAAAAATGACAACTTAACCTCCAGGGTAGGGAGTTGGACATATTGCCTGGGGACCTCTATAGAAAAGGCTTTATCACACTTTGCTCCAACTCTGCTCAGAAGGCAGACTCATGTAGAAGTGCTCTCCAGCTAATTTTAGGAACAGGCAGACTCACGCAGGAGGAAATTAAAGTAACTTGATCCCAATTAACTGTTTAAATCTTAAAAGATAACAATTAGCAACTCGAATTACATTTGCAAATAGACTGACTAGCTCTGTAGCTGAGTATAATGAAGGAATGACATGATCCCTGAATTTCATGCATTTTGCTCTAACTGAAGTTCTGACATATCTTCATGGGCTGCCACATGTGGAGTGTACTACAGTTTATTTACAGCTTTGACTTCCATCCACTGATACAATTCAACAAGGATCTGGGACTCTTTCAGAAGCATGAGCCCGCTATGCTGCACTCAAATATCCATTGGGATTATTTCCTGAGACTTTTCATCCTGAACCTGGCAGAGAGTTCCCTGCTCCTGCTAAGAATATTGCTGCTCCAAATGACTCAGATTGCCATTCTGCCATAGTGGCCCTACAAGATACAGGAAATAAATATAAAACTTTTACTCTGATTCTGAAAGGCAACGTTCTTTTCCATCCCCCATACTCTGGAGCAGAAGTAAAGGTCCCTGAGCTTCATCAGGATCTTTGTGCATCAAAATAGCCCCAAACTGTTATGGAATTCAGCAAAACCATTAGGAAGTCTGCAGGAAGTGAAATGTAGATGCTCACCCCTGCAAGGTGGTGTTTATTTTACTGGGCGAGTGTTTTTGTGGCACATCAACATGTGGATTGCTAATGTTAATTTTTTATAGTATTATAACCTCTGTTATCAAAGTGGAGTATTGACTGCTTAAAGTCAGCTATGACTGAAGCAGCCTGCAAGCCTAAGAATTAAATAAAGTGTTATGATTACCCACACAGTGGTAAAAAAAAAAAAAAAGCGAAAGAACCTTACAGAATGAGAAAAGGGTCTCAAGGTCATTTAGCCCAGCCCCTGCACAATGCAGAATTATGCAACTACAGCATCTCCAACAGTTGACTGCCAAACCCCCATGCTGACAACACCATTAAAGAGTCCACCAACTCCCCAAACTCTAACTTCTGCTGTCAGTTTACACCCTGAGAAAAGTCTACTAATTTTCAGTCAGTGAAATTTTAAAGGTAATTACTTCTTTTTAATAGATAAGATTATAATGCTAAGTAAAACAATGGGATGTCATGCCTTTCTTCACTATACATATACACAGGAATGTATTTACTACATGGAATAGAACTCACCACTGGATGTGGTGTCTTCCAATGTGTTACTTTATTCATAGTACACCTTGCTGCATACCAATATCTGCAAATTTCCATCGACAATTAGTGAGGTAGAGGTTTCCATGACAACATTTCTTGCTCATTACCTGGGCCTGTGCAAATAAATAATTACATATGGATCTGTGGTTGAACAGATCAGAGGCCATGCTAGAGAAAATACAGAAACAGTAGAATGTTTACAGAGCAGTACACAAGAAGCAAGAGCTTATTTACTCATAGAAGGTTTACTACTAAAAGAACTGAATGGTACAAGACAATCTATTTAAAACAAAACAAAACACACCACACACACACACACACACACACAGCTATTATAACAGTTTCACATCTTAAGTGACTGATCATAAATGGCAATTCCATCATTCTCCCTGTTGTTCAATAATTTCAATGATATCTAACAATGCTTAAAACAGGAAATGCTGAGCTGAATTCTTTCAAAGCGGTGTTTGGTATCTGTTGCTTTACTGAATCTTGAAACACCTTTCCAGCATGTTCTGTGTAGTTCTGCTTTCTGGGACTTTCAAGCAGTCGAGAAATATGCTGCAGACTAGCACTTGGTAGGGCAACCACAAATGCATTGGAAAAGATATTCAGATGCCATGATGTATCTATACCTACAAAGATCAGAACAATGCAAGCAGTGGTATTCTCTATGACATCTATGGAAACAAAAGTTGGACTTTGAAGAAGCAGGACAGAAAGAGAATTTCTGCTTTTGAACTTTTGTTTTGAAGAAGGCTCCTGAAAAAACAAACAAATAGATCATTGAGCAAATCAACTCAAAGTTCTCAACAGAGGCTCAAATGACTACGCACAAATTATCCTACTTTGAAACATTATGCGAAGACCTAACTCTCTAGAGAATGGAAGGAAAGAGAAGAAGAGGACAACCAGCAGCAAGGTGGATGGATTCAGTTATAGTGGTGATGGGTATACTGTTAGAAGACTCGAAATACCAGGTTAGGGACAGATCCTCATGGACGAAATCCATCTTTGTGGTTGCTAAGAGTCAATACTGACTTGATGGCACATAATCAATCAAAATCAATCAAAGCTGAAATAAAACTATTAATAATAAATGCAGTTGCATATGGCTAATTACATGCCAATTTATGAAATTAATAATGTGAATGAACATTTCATGAACAAAATATATAAGATGATATGTAGGAGTGCTTTTTTTCTGTATAGGAATAACTGTGGTGCCTTGCCCAATATAAAGCACTCTCATTAATCAAACTATTCATATAAGCAGAAAAAGTGAAAGTACCTACAACATGGACCAGCTCAGAAAGTCTGTCAAGATGTGTAGCCTTAGGTAAATATAGCCACTCCCCCGAGAGACTTCCCAGGGAACTCTGAGTATAAAAGAGTTTGTAGACGTAAATGCTTCCACATAAAAGTCATATGGTAAATTATTAAAAAAAAAACCATGAGATTCTGGTACCAGGAAATAATACAACATCACTAACATAAACTTTTAAAACCAGAAAGAGAATAGAAAATCAGGGGGGAAAAAGCAGTTTAAAAGTAATAAAGGGAAATTGGTTCCAAAGATCCATACTAAAAGTACATAATTAAACGGTGTGAAGGATGAACTGCCCCCTCCTACAGAGACCACAGTGCAAGCCCCAGGCATGGCTCTTTGGGGAAAGTATTCCTCATTTCAGATGCAGATCTCTCAAAAGGTCATCTTCCAAGTTGTCATATGTTTCATCTCATCAGCCAGGGATCTGAGCACAGGCTTACAATTTTTTTAAATAAGTATGTGTGTTTTGTCCTGCATAAAGCTATAGAAGTCACTGCAAATTAATAGAAAAGCACTTTCATTAAAAAATAGGCTTCCCACAAAATTGAAGCAATCATGTTCAGAGATAGGACCTCCAAATAACAGCAATTGTCACATTTCTTTCCTGAGAATCATGTATCCCACCTGTACATTCATTATTATAATGTTCTAATCACCTTGATTATTTATAGCATGGCCATCTGTTAAAGCAACAGCATTCTTCCCACTTGCAAGATGATATGTCAGTTCCAGTAACAGGTAATTAACAAAGAATTGTGGAAGCTTTCTCACTTTATCCAAAGGTTTCTTCCTGCTTCTCAGGAATACCATATGCCTCTTTCTCTTTTTTAACTAAAATCTACTGACCCTGAGTTATATAGCCACATGGAAAATACATGATATGGTAGATGCCAAAACAACAGATGGCCCAAGCAACAGGCACCTACAAAGTGGATTAATATGCCATGCAGTGTCCAAACGTGTTGCAAGAGAAGGCAACGGAGAGGCACATTAGATAAAGGTGTTGATAAACCTTCCCACAGAATACTGGGTTAAAGCAAAATTGTGATCTAATGTACATTACACTTGGGCTGTCATATGTAAGTTTCAAAGAAAATTCATTTTTTAAAATTATACCTCTGATTTTACATCAGTTTTAATATAATGTCTCAGTAAAAATGAGTTAATGGCTGCAAACTTATTACATTTCTATTTTTGTCAAGCAAGTCAAGACAGCATCAAAGGTCTAGTTCAGAATCTGATTATAAATATCTTAAAGAAATTGAGATACTCATGGCCTTTATGTCCACATGTTCCATTCTCCTCCAGCTTTTTTCCTCTCTGATACAATGTGACTATCCCTGAAAGTCTCAAATTAATTATTACTTCATTTTAACAGCTAAATTGGAAGTTTAGCTTTAAAGACTGGAACAACCCAAGACCTTAAAACCACTCTTTGCTTGTTTTGTATATTTGTTTATTTTTAATTTGGCATCTCTGCTAAATCAGAATGTAAGAGTAATCTATTTTTTGCTAGGCCACAGTGGATACTGTTGATATTATTTCACCCTTGGTAAAAAAAAAAAAAAAGGTTAGATGTTAAAATTGCTATAATCTGCCATTTATTAAGATGTACTAATGTACTGTACTAAAGTAAAAACAATTATAAAGTAAAATAAGATAGATTTATTAAAATTAAATGTTAAAAGTCCCCTTTATTTCAGTGAGAGACATCTAAACCAGAAGGGGAGGGCACAGATAAGGCAAAAAAGTAGAGAAAATATGAATCAAATATTGAACATTTTCATCTGCCCAATTCTGTGGGCATCTTGCAAGTTATAAACATAGGAACAATTCTTGCATACTTGGCAGCCAGGCAGGAAGGTCAACATTAAGACAATCTTGCACCCCACCTCCTGGCCCACATAAACACTCACATTGGCTTAAACAGCTATATAGGAGTCAGATAAACAGGTGGACATAAATCTTTCTACAGGCATATAAATTAAACAATACATTGCATTACAAAGACAGGAAACCCTTCGTCCACTTCCATGATGATGTCCTCATCAGGAATTTGAGTGCAGCAATTTGTCAGAAATGCTGATATTCCAAGACACTGATGTAGGGGGAATTCTGCACTGCAGCCTAAGCTGCTTGTTTCCCATGCTGCTCCCGTCTGTTACTTAAGCCAGTTTCAGAAATCCCAGTCCAGATTGCAGTGGGTTTGCAGTTAGTCCAGGCTATGGCCACCACAAGACCTGCTTGGTTATTCCTTTGCTTCTTGCCCTTCCCATTCATCCAAGAAAGGCAAACCTTCCTGGCTGGCTGCTGTGTGGACTGGTCTACCAGAGCTTGGCTTTTCCTTGTTCCCTCCTCATTAGCTCCATGCCTTTCCTTTGCTTTCCCAGATGTTTGCAGACATGGATGTCTTCTCATCCTTTCTTCCAACATTCTCTCCTTTGACACTAACACACCCTTACTATTTTTTCCCTTTAGTATTGTAGCTCTGATGCTTGTCATATCCTTCCTTTGTAGATCCATGGAAATTTTGCAGCAAGGAAGAACTGATAGTTCAGCTTCATAGAAACTATGTTCCTCTTTTGCAATTTGAATGTGTAAAAGAAAGAAAAGGAAGGAGAAGGGAAACTTTGCAGGAGAGGGTAGGAAAGCAAGGGGAGCAAGCTTCATCTAGGCCAGGCAGAAACCAAAAGGGCACCCACTGGGAGATACAAAGATTGAGGATAGTTCATTGACTCAATGAGCCATCATTGTATAAAAAGATTATTAAAAACCCAGCAACTGCTACCTGTCAGAGAACATAGCTGCAAAGCAAGCCAGGATGAAATGGCTGTTGTTGTTGTTGTTCAGTTGTTAAGTCATGTCCGATTCTTCGTGACCCCCATGAAACATATCGTACCAGGTCTTCCTGTCCTTCACTGCCTCCTGGAGTTTGCTCAATTTCATGTTCATTGCTTCGGTGATGCTATCTAACCATCTTGTCCTCTGCCATCCCCTTCTCCTTTTGCCTTCAATCTTTCCCAGCATCAGGGTCTTTTCCAACGAGACCTCTCTTCACATTAGGTGTCCAAAGTATCTGAGCTTGAGCTTCAGTATCAATCCTTCCAATGAGCAGTCAGGGTTGATTTCCTTTAGGATTGACTGGTTTGACCTCCTAGCTGTCCAAGGGACTCCTAAGAGTCTTCTCCAGCACCACAGTTCAAAGGCATCGATTGTTTGGCGCTCAGTCTTCCTTGTGGTCCAGCTCTCACAGCCATACATTATTACCGGAAAACCCATAGCTTTGATTATGCAGATCTTTGTCGGCAAGGTGATGTCTCTGCTTTTTAATATGCTGTCCAGGTTTGCCATAGCTTTCCTCCCAAGGAGTAAGTGTCTTTTAATTTCATGGCTGCAGTCTCCATCTGCGGTGATCTTGGAGCCCAAATAAATAAAGTCTGTGACTGCTTCTATTTCTACCCCTTCTATTTGCCAGCACTGGGCAGTAATCAGCTGCCGGAGGGCAGCGGGCATGCTTTGCAGTGATGCCAGCTGGAGTTGGGGCTGCTACAGGTAGTCCTTAGGTTACGACAGCAAGTGGGACTGGAATTGCCATCGCTAAGCAATGAGGTTGTTAGGTGAAACATCACATGACCACATTGTTTAGTGACTGTTCAAATTTATGACAGCATTGAACAAGTGGTAGTTATGACCAGTCCTCAGTGTGGCCATCACAGCATTCCTGTAGTGACATGATCATGATTTCCGATGTTCCCTGCCAGCTTCCCACAAGCAAAGTCAATGGGGAAGCCAGCAGGAAGTTGGAAGTCGCAGTCACATGAAGTCCTTGCTTAAAGACCCACATGGTCCTTGCTTAACAATGGCAACCTGGACTTTGTTTCTGTAATACTTTTTAACAAATCAGCTTCATAGGCAATAAAAACACAACTTGGGGCTCACACAGAACAGGAGTGAGACCAATATCTTTATTCTGTTGCTTAAACTCTAACCTCAAACCCAGCTCCAGTACCGGAAATAAACCAACCATAGCAAAAAGAGGTAGAAGGGGGAGAAGGGTTTTATTCCCGCTCTGCCCTCACATTCCTTTCAGTAATAAATGTCTGCTTTATAGCCAAACTGGTAACCATATGTTTAGCAAACATGCACATGTCTGGCTTAGGCATTGCCATCCAATAACATTTTTAAGGCCGTTGCGGAATAATGCAGGTTCTGACAGCCTGGGGCAAGTGCTGCCAGAAGAGGCTGAGCCGCATGTCCTACAGCAGCATTCAATAAAGTTGCAGAAGATATTTTGAAATGTGGGTAGTCATTGCTCGCTTTGAAAGGAACGTAACTAGCCCTTGTGTATTTGAGCATCACAAGTCATTCAAAGACATGCAGTTTCCCACTGACTAGCTGTGAGTTTCATCCAAGAAACACGGATAATAAAATAAAAGTAAAAATCCAACATGGATGTTAATATATCCTTGAAAGAAAATCCTGCAATATGATAAAGGTTCTTGCAAATAAACTGAACTGTCTACCAAGGAATAAAGAGTTATCTTAACAAAATTAAATATTTCCATAGATAATTATCTTATCAATTTTAAGTATATGATTTTCACAAAGTAACATTGTAACCATATGATGACTTACTCTGACCTTGTCGTAAGTCCTCAAGCCTTAGTAAAATAAAGTGCCCTTTCTCCAATTTTGCTTGGAAACTACACTTCGTATATTCAATATACTTCTGATTATAAGCAATGGTTGCAGAATTAACTTTTTAATGATTTGATTCACATAAAATAAAGTAAATATAAATATATTTTTTCTGAGTTGTATCAGGAATTTTAAGAAATAAGAAGCTGCTCTGTTTTTTAAGCCAGCATTTTTTTTTTTGGTATTTATTCCTAAATATTGTTAGACTTATGGAGACCCCTGGTGGTTTCTCAAGTAAAACTGAAATTTACAAATTAGGAACATCTTGTGCATATGTGCTTGTTCTCTACTCACTTGGGCCATTGCTTTTTGATTAAATATATAGGAAACTAAATTTTTTAGTGTGCAATTATTAGGCTCCAGTTCTACATACACTTATTGGGTGTAAGGCTCACTGAACTCAATGGGATTTATTTCTAAATAACGATACATAGGATCTATTTACAAACTATTTACATGTAAAAATAATAGAAGTGTAATAATTCTTATAAAGACCAACTAAAAGTATATAATGGATTGCTTCACATATACTAAACTGTAGTTTATTTCATAATACACATCTATCTGGAAACTTTAATCCTATATTTTGCAACTATGTTCTACTTAGGTGCCACTGAATCAGGCTTGTCTCCTGGCAACATGGACAATATGGTCATCATCTTGACCTGTCTCCTGGAACAATTTAAAGCTCTTTCATTCCACCCATCCAATTATTTGTCTTCCCATTTTGCCAGTGATGTAGCCTCTAATCTGCCCACATGAGATATGGAACATATGTGAGATTCTGCTTGCTGATTAATAAGGAAAAAAAATCAGCCTTTATTTGGTCCAGGACTGATTGATTAGTTCTTCTTGCTGTCAACAATACTCTTGGAGTGCACAAGCCTTAGTCTTAATGCATTCTAATTTATTTTTCTTGTTCTTTCTCAGTGTCCAGTTTTCATAGCCATGCATTACTATTGGAGAGATAATTGCTTTAGTTGTTCTGAATTTAGTTTCACTGATATGTCCTTATCCTTTATAATCTTGTCTAAATGACATTATCTTCTTCCTCTTTGACAATACACTGTCCATCTTTATTCCTGAGCTCATTTTTTCATATCAAGTGTAGATTTGTTATGTATTCAGATTGAGGTTATATTATGTTTATATATTCATTTCATACTTCTACAGTTCAATCCTGACTTTTGGGTGTTAACACAGGCATAGTAACATTTAAAACATCTCTGTGTGTTTGTGCATATAATTTATTGTATTTACCATGTATGTAAATACTAATAATCCAATTTATGGCACAAAGCTTAAATCAATCACCTTCAAAAACACAACACATTCAACACAGATGTTCCCTCAGTCTTCAGAGAAGTTTGATTTTAAGTATTTTACTAAACAAAATCAAAGTGGGATTAAGTGTAATTTCAATCAGGAGTGTGGATGCTGCAGCTGAAACACAGCAACTCAACTGCAGTCCCCTCACTTACCAATTGTTTCTCCAAAGATGACCATGTTGGTTAGAATAATTCTAGTTCGAGTATGTGATTGTAGATGTATCCAGGAGCCAAGCCTTATATGATTTTAAAGGTCAAAAGTATTACTTTAAATTTGCACTGGTGTAAATTCTATAGCTATCAACTCCACTAAGAAGACAGCCTTCCTGTCAGACCAGGAAATCAACTCCACAAGAAGGCTAAAACTACTTTTATTAAGATGGGCTATAATTACAGAACTTGTAAGTCTGATTGCGTTGTACCTCCTCCTTCTAACAGTTCAGTGAATTAAGGAGGCATCTGTCTCAGCCATTTTCAAATGTTATCTCATTGTTCCGGACTTCAACTCCTTTTGCCTAAGTAACAGTTCCTGCATAACCTGTCAAGGTCATCTTCCTTACTCTACAGTAGCACCGGTATAATATGCTTCTGGCATTATGCACCACTAACACATGGGCTGTTGCATTCTGGACCAAATACAGCTTCCATGTGGTCTTTAATGGCAGCCTCATGTACTGCAGATTGCAATAATCTAGCTGAGTAGTGATGAGGGCATGAATTAATGTGGCTGTGACAATAGGAGCACAAGCTGAAGCTGGCCATGGCCTCCAGGCACCAGGACACTACATCCATAGCATTTCCAGAGCAGTCTGGGATGGCAAGTTAAAGCTAGAGAACTGACCTCTGAAGCATCCCATAAATTAATGGACATGGATGTCCTCCGCACAACCATCAACAGGAACTGCCCATTAAGGAAGGTGTAAAACCATTGTAACAGAGTGCCTCCAATCCTCCACTCTCACAGGTAGTCCAGAAGGTTACCCTGGTAAGTGATATTAAGGACTGCTAATAGATACAATAGTACCAGGAGGAGTGTACCTCTTTCATTCAGGTCTTGACAAGACTTCAATCTTTTGCAGGTCTCCACCATTCACTTCTCCCCATTCCGTACCTTATGGCCAGTCCTTCAGCTGCTATGATTTGTTGTTAACAACGGCTCCCACATTGGCAATAATAACTCTGTGGCCATGACTCCATTGCATCTCCCAGCTCTCACAAACACTGCTGGATCTGTTCTTCCACCAATGCTGCTGCTGTGAGAAACTTAGCCAAGTTGAGGATGGACTTTATCAGGGACAGAGAATAAATCACACTGTCCTCCATCATCAGGGGCACCTTAAAGACCTCTTCCAGGTTTCTTCATGCTTTCTTCCTTTCTCTAATCATTCTCTTGGCAAATATATATATGTCCATCCATGCTATTCCCACCCACACTTTATTCCAAAAACACACCTTCCACATTCTCTGCATCCTGTGGTGATACATTCTCTAGAAGGCAATAAGATCCCTAAAACAGCCATAATTTAAAAGTCTTACAAGGAATTGATCTGCCACCCAATGCCTTCTTAGCAATGACAACAACAAAGAGTTTAATATTAGCCTGAATTTTTCATTTTCCATGTTTACCTTCATAATGATCTATTCTAAATCTGTGTTACTTTCTGTTAATAAAGTGGCCTATCTGCACATCTCAGATTGTTAGTACAGTATTTCAGCCTCCAGTTCCAGCTGTCATCTCTTTTAATTCTGCCACTTTTATAATCAATTCACCTGTTTGTTAAGTGTATTTGGAAAAAAAGTAAAATATTGTACAGCAAGGAGCTAAATCTGTCGAGTTGTATTTCTTACTTGAAACACTATGAACAGCTTAAATAAAGATCTGAAATTTATATGCATTTCTACCCACAAAGCAAGATTTTCATCATCCTGTAAAAGCTCCTAGAACTGCTTCAGCAAAAACACGTCTTTTGCATGGCATGTCCGTCTGCTCTTACTCTCTTTTTTCCCTTCTCATATTCATTTGCCAAACTAGGGTAACACTTCATACTTGTACCATAATGCATCTGTTAATCATCAAAGTGCCACAAAACACTTTGTTTTCCCAACATCATAAATCTCCATAAAAAGGAGACAGTTCCTTTCAAAATGTACATCTTAAGTTTTCTCTAATCAAAACCATTCTTTTGTGCAACATAAGTTAATTGGCATGACTGCAAGTCACATTTAAAGCCAGGAATTAGGACATCTTTTCTAGTTTTTCAGAAGTGCTCTGATTTTTTTTTCTTTTTTGGCTCTTCAAGATCCTTGCAGATTTTCCATTAAAACAAGAGGCGCAGCCACTTTTGCTGTAAAAACTCTCCTTTGGCATTAATTTTTCAACTTGTGGTATTCTAGGACAAATAGTAAGTAGGCCCTTTATGATAAACATAGGGGACTCATTTTAACCAACAATGATTTTATAGCTACCTTGAGAAGACTAAAGACCACTTCAAGTTTATGTGGTCCTATTATGCCCATAGAGCTGTACAATTTTTTTCTGATAGCCTTTAGACAAGGTTACTTTTAAGCCGTTTTCCTTGCCAACTGCCCATTGAAACCAAGGGAGAAATGATCACATGGGGAAAAAAAGGATGGAAACAGGATTTTGTACTCCTTATGTTTTACGTTATTTTGAAAATATGACTTAAGCCAATGTTTTTCAAACTTGGCAACTTTAAGATGTGTGAACTGCAACTCTCAGAATTCCCCGGGCCTGCAATTACAAAAAAAAAATCTATATAGGCAATGTAGCTATTACAGAAAATATATACAGCTCTATCTTCTGTCCCGTGGTTTATCAACCACGGGTAGGGGGCGGAGAGAGATATCCGTAACTTATACAATTCTCGCCCTTCTTTTGCTTATTGCAGGGGAAAGTGAGCGAAGGTCGCGCGTTCTGCACGCGCAGATTTCCAGCGACGGGCCGCGGAGGCGGCTTGCTCTCTTCCTCCCCGAGAGCAGTTGCCTCGCCCTTCCACCCCCGCCATTCTGGCAATGGTTTGTCCTGGAGCAAAGCATAAAGGGAGCCGAAGGCAGCGGGGGCGGCCCTTCTCTTTTCGGCGCGCGAGGGAGGTAGCGTTTCGGCGGTAATGGAGGTAAGCAAGGCGGGCCAGGGGAGATCTGCGGGCGGAGGCGAGGTGGACAGCCTGCAGCCTGAGAGGATGGAGGGAAGACCGTGTAGACAAGGCCACGTTTTTAGGGCTGGGGAAGACAGAAGTGGAGCCGCTCTCAGCCTGGGCGGGAAGGCCTGGTTGTGTTCCACCGCAGCTCCGGAGTTGCGGTGGAACAAGTGCGGCAGCCTCGGGATTGGGGGAACCTGGCTTGCGGTGTTGTAGAAATCTTGCTCACGAGTAACTTGAGCCTCGTGAGTAAAATTCTACCGCGTCAGCGTAGGCCACTAATTCTTTGCTGCAGTTTATGGAACGGAGTTCGGACTGCAACTCGAGGTAGCCCCATTCCCGCATTCAGCCCTGCTTGAACCGCTCGACGCAACGCGCCGCTAGAACTAAGTCGGTGCAAAACCAGAAAAAATTGTATGGGCATATGCTCAGGTAAATAAAAAAAATGCAACTCTGCTGAGCCATTTCTTCTCCAGGCAAAGAAGCACATTGGACGCGTGGCGCTGCCTCGGAGGGTCCCCGGACGGAAGCGGGAGAGCAGCGGCGGCGGCGGCGGCTTCCACGACCCTCCTGACGTTGCCCTGGCGAGGCGCGTGACTGGCGGAAACACGTGGTGAGTCTGACCTCACAGCGGGAGACCCCGCGTCCGCCTGCCTTAGACGTTGGAGAGACGTAGAAGGTTGGTTCGAAGACGACTGTTTTTTCCCGGGGGTCTATGTGATTTTTGCTTGGGCAGGGATTATTCCAAGTTAATTTTAACCACTTTGGTGCCTTCCCGATGTGCTGACCTACAGCAGTGTTTCTCAAGCTTAGCAACTTTGAGATGTACGGACTTCAACTCCCAGAGTTCCTCAGCCAGCATGCTGGCTGGGGAGTTCTGGGAGTCGAAGTCCATACATTTTAAAAGTTGCTGAGCTTGAGAAACACTGAGCTGCAGTTCCATATTTCCCTGGCAGTGTGAGTCTGACACTCTTGTTAAACTCCATGCTCAAAGCATTGTCTTTCTTACTGCATGATGTGTGAGGATGCAAGCACACATATTTGTGCAATTAATTTCTGTTCCTGCCTTTAGTGTTGCCCGTTCATTTTGGTTGCTAATGAATGCGGTGTCAGAGAAGGCATAAAGCAAGTTCCACTCTTGCAGCCTTTTGCAACGCTAGGAATTACTCCTCTGGGGTTTGCTGCATGTGGAACAATATGTATTTATTTTAAAACCAAGGATAAATTTAAATACACCATTGTGTAAGTTGCTTTAAAAATAAATCCTATATTTATATT
Organism: Python bivittatus; assembly: GCF_059951505.1. Classification (NCBI taxonomy): domain Eukaryota; kingdom Metazoa; phylum Chordata; class Lepidosauria; order Squamata; family Pythonidae; genus Python; species Python bivittatus. The sequence continues at coordinate 21,170,626 of NW_028277112.1, forward strand.
TTAAAAAATCCTCAGAAATGTGAGGTTTCTTGAGTGCCATCAAGGAGTGTTGTAGGTGCCATATTACCAACTCCTTATCTAAAAGGATTTCCCTCAAAGTTAAGTGCAGTACAGTGGAACCTCGGTTTACGAACTTAATTCATTCCGTGACTCTGGTCGCACCCCGAAGCAAATTTCCCCATAAGGTTCAATGTAATTACCGTTAATCCGTTCTGGCGTGGAGGACAGGGAGGTAGCTATTGCTTGGAGGGAGAGTCCCCCTCCCTATGACCACATGTCAGGGGCAGAAAAATGGCCGCGGACCACATGTCGGGCGGGAAAATGGCCGCAGACCGTGTCACGGGAGGGAAAATGGCCGCATATCCTGTTCGTACCCCGAGGTGGAGTTTGCAAACCGAGGTAAATTTCTGCGGCCAGAGCTGGTTGTAACCCGAAAAGTTCATTAACAGAGGCGTTTGTAACCAGAGGTACCACTGTATTCCCTGATATATTGGTATAGATGGTTCATTGAAGTAAAAGAAGAGAATTTGGTAATTCGTGTCTCATAAGCGGCATGCTGTTCCCAGGATTACAGTACCAAAATTAACATCAGAATTATGTTTCCCCCCCCCTCTTTTAGAGACAATTTAAGCTGTAAAATAGGTTGCTAAACTTTAGGGAAGCTTAATACATCTAACTTTTGTTTAAGAAAAAAACAAATTAAAAGTAATATTAAAAAGCAGACTGAAAATCTCAACCCTATCCATTAGCGTTGTGCAGTGATTTGGATTCAAAGGGGAAAAGGTTATTTGGCGCATGTACAGTGACTCACATTGCACTGTAAAGCTGTGCCTTTTCTTAAGTTCCCACTCAATCACACACACAGGAAAGGATGTGTGTGATTTAAGGAGGTGCCCACAAGTGTCATGTGCAGGCCCTTGCATGCTCTGAATCGCCTTTTCCACTTTGAATCTAGATCACTGCACAGCATTATCATGTTCATTTCAGGTCTTTGGAACCAGAAAATAATAGGGAAAATGTCTACTTTTGCTGAAATGTAGTGTGATATAGTGATTAAGGATTTGGAAAACTCAAGAGCCTACTTGTCCGTGTTAAGTGTGTGACTTTGGGGCAGTCCACTATTTCCTAACATAATCTACCATACCTCGTAGAGTTGAGAGAATCAAATGAGGGAAGCCCTTCAGAGTCACTTTGTGTGAGATGGCTAGCTATATAAATATGATAAATAAATGTAGACCGCCTGTTGTTCGCAGAAGAAAACTGTAATAGTAAATAAATTGTTTCCCTCAAGAAATTACTTATGAAGTAGGCTGCTTGCTTGGGATGGTTCCTAGAGCATAACTCCATATTATTCTCTATTCCACATTAACATTTGGAACAACCAGGTAGGCAGCTATATTTGTCAGTTTCCTTTCTTTTCTCTCCCTTTAGCTCAGATTGTAACTGTGATTTTACTACTGTACTAGAGAATGATTTGTATCAATGCAAGTAATCAATGACCCTGTAAATATCCATTTCTTTTGTGTTTTTCAGATGTAAGCAGAAATAGCTGCCATTTTGAATGACAAATAATGCTTAGGATGCAGGTATGGACCCTACAAAAACATCGTTTCTTATCAGATAGTTAACAGATTAAAAATAATTGATTTAGAATTTCAGGGTGTAAAATTTTGCCTTTGTGTTGCCCATTCACACCATCTTTTGGTGAATGTGGTGTCAGAAAAGGCATACATCAACTCTAGTTGTCATGTTTTTTTGAGTGGATTATTCATTTTTCTCTGCATTTCAGCTAGAACATAGTCCTCTAAAGAAAATTATGTTTCTTCAGTGTCTGCAGGCATAACTCAATTTTTAAAATTTGAAGTTATGGTTGATTCTATAGATATGGTATTTATTCTTTGCCTCAAGTCAGAATATCTGTATCTGTAATATATCTATTTTGTTCCTCTAGTTTTTATATAATATACATTTTGGCATGCAAGCAATATAATTACTGTTCTTCAAAAAATACCCAAATTCTTTTGGCATTGGCAGCTTGTGCTTTTATACTGTTACAACATGTATTGTTCTTTGTTAACATTATGCAATTAAGACAATCAGTGGGTTCCTTGAACTCTTTCGCTCATCTAAACTTCTACCTCTCCATGCTATTTGGGGTGGTGTTGGGGGTATTTTTGGGTGGTGATATTAAAAAGTATATGGGACTCTGACAGGATACAGTTTTGCTGACCTGCTTTCAGATATTCTGCCCAAGAGCTGTTTTACTTTAATGTAGTACGTCTCCTACATTGCTGGCTCTCTGTCCCCCAGCACACCCTGCAACCATGATGTTAAAATTTGGCTACAGAACTTCCATATTTCAGTGGCACAATTTTGCTGCATTTTTCAAGTTTTGGGGTGGATTACCAATTGAAATAGGAGTGGTTGGCTTTGGGAAGCTTCCCACTCCTATCCCTACCTTACCTTCCCCTCAGACCACTTCCTGGAATGGCATAGCATCATGAGAAGACAGGACTCTGTAGTAATCTAGATCTGAAGGGGAAAAATTGATTTAGAGTATGCATAAGTGTGCATGTCACACCTCTGAAGGCCATGTTTTTCTCCTGAAACTGCTTGGCGGCCCAGGAAGAGATGAGTTGGAATGTTTAAGGAATTGCTGGCAATTGTGATTGTTCCTGCTTGCTCCAAATCACTTTTTCCCCTTCAAAACTGTTCATCATGTTAAGAAGCTAAGCTGCAGTCACTGCATCTACTTTTAAAATCAGTAGAAATGGTTGTTTCATGCTAGGAACATAATTTTGATCCTGTTCACTGTAGTAAGAACTCTTCTGTCTTGTTTGAAGAAAATGTACTGTTTATAAGCTGCCTTCATCCCCTTGTTATGGGAATGCAAATCCATATTAGCCTAGCTGTGTTAAGATCAACCAGAGAGGAGGTGCTCATGGTTCCACTTCTGGGTCTGACTAGCAGAGGCAGCATTTCATTATGGAACATTTGTGAGTAAAGTATCTCAGCCTGCCTAGTTTCAAATGACCAGTTAAGATGTGCTTGTTTTTGTTTTAACTGTTCTACAGCTAACATGCTACAGGGTTTTTATTTTGTTTTATGGTTGATTTATTGATTTTTTAAAAAATTCTTGTATACATTACTCTGGGTTTCCTTGGGAGGAAAAGCAGTATAGTAAAAAAATAATTGTAATTGTTTCTGGTCTGTAGTATAAACCTTAAAACGTAGCAGAATTCACCCATTGACAGGCATTGGGTGGAATGGCTTGGCTTTGCTCTAATTTTTTCCTTGGACTTCCCACATGATCATCAAATTACTACTTTCCTATATTTCCTGCAGCTTCATTTTGACAGCAGAAATTCCAATATTTGAAAGAAGAATAACAGTGTTAACCATGATTGTGTACAGAGTACAGGAAAGGTTGCACTGTAATGTTTTCACCAGCACACTGAAACACAGAAAAAGTGGGAGGCAGCTGTCCAGTGTATGGGGCTTTGGAAACTTCAGGCTTTCCAGTCACCTTAGTTTATCCTTATACAAATTCTCTCACTGTTTCTTCTTGGTTTTTAATGATTTCTGTCTAAGCATTTCCTTGCCTCTGTCCCTTTCACTTTGGTCTTTCACTGCAAATAAAATTTAGTATGCCTCTCTTCCTATTACATGGTTATATACCTTTTCTAAACATGCAGACTCTCCCTACCTCCCCATATTTCAGGAAACACCATACCTCAAATTTCATCCTTCCATCAGTAATCCTCCATTCATGTGTTAGGCTGGGAAGGCATATGCAGCAAAGCCTTCTATGAGAGTATTTAGAATAGATCCCAGTAGATTTAGTAGAACTTGCTACTACATGTGCCATTTAGGAATAAAAAAAAAGTATCTGAAAACAAAAGCTGGTTAAATTATGCAGCAAGACTGTGAAATGTGGAATCTGAATCTTCAGATGTTGAGCTACGGCTTCCAGTGTGTCTCATCACAGTATCTTGCTCTGCTGGAATTTGTAGTTCAGCAACATTTCAAGAGCCACTGATTCCCCATTCCTGCTTGGCATACTTTAGCTTGTGGAGAAGCAGATGAGCTTTGGCTTTAGCTATTCCTGCAGACATAACACCAGCATCCTTGGAAGCCAAAAAGGGTTTATTGTTGCATTCTGCTGTTTCTGCTGACTAACCAGCTTAGGTAGACAGGCTGTGATGGAATGGAATTATGAAGGCCAGGCTCAGGGAGAAAAATATTTTCTTAGCTCGCCGGAGGAGCGTGGGAGATACAAGAGGATGAGACCAGCACCTCCCTGAGGAATTCACAATGTTGTGGCTGGCTGACTTGGGATCAATCAGAGTCTGGGAAGATTGATCTCAGGCCTAGCCCAAGGAACTCCAAGAGACAATGCAAATTCAGTTCAGCTATGTTTATCAGCTACAACCTCTAGCAAGAATCTTCCCAAACTAAAACCCCAGTTCCCAAGTCAGACAGCCACAACATTGTGAATTCCTCAGGGAGGTACCAGTCTCATCCTCTTCTATCTCCCATGCTCCGGCAAGCTAAGAAAATGTTTTTCTCCCTGAGTCTGGACTTCATAATTCCATTCTATCACACAGGCTCAGGACCTGGTGAGTCTTATCACAGGGAAATATGACAGCCTTGGGTGGGACAACGACAGAACGAAGACTAGCAATTCTTGCCATGCTTTGGTGGTTGACTTTCCTCTTTTTGGGGATATTTGTTTAAATACCACCATGCTCCATTATCGTTAATAGGAAGCAAGCTCAAAATTGATATCAGTACAATAATATTCAAATAGCTTATATTTCTTCTTTTTGATAAGTATTATTTTGGACAATTCTGAGTAAATGCATATTTTTTCTGTTCCTTGCAGTTGTAGAATGAGTGAATCAGAAAGTAAAAGACAGAAGATGGGCTTTTTGCATAAAGACTGGTAAAAGAATGATTGTTCTGAGGCAGTTTCATAGCAACTGTGCTCTAGCCCTGCAGCAAAATCCAAGAATATACATACTCCAGGATGTTATGAAGAGTGATCAGATCAATTGCAATTAATTGCAAAGTCCCTCTTTGCCATGAAAATGAACTTAATCCCCAAAAAACATTTCCACTGTATTTCAGCCCTGCCACAACAGGAGCAGCTGACATGATGTCAGTGATTCCCTCGTTAACACAGGTATCAGTGTTGACCAGGACAAGGCTGGAGACCACTCTGTCATGCTGATTGAGTTAGAATAACAGACTGGAAGCTTTAAAAGGAGGGTGGTGCTTGAAATCATTGTTCTTCCTCTGTTCACCATAGTTACCTACAAGGAAATGCATGCAGTCATCATTGCTTTGCACAACAAAGGATTCACAGGCAAAGATATCACTGCTACTAAGATTGCACCTACATCAACCATTTATCGGATCATCAAGAACTTCAAGGAGAGAGGTTCAATTGTTGTGAAGAAGGCTTCAGGGCGCCCCAAAGAGTCCAGCAAGTACCAGGACCGTCTCCTAAAGATGATTCAGCTGCGGGATCAGGGCACCATCAGTGCACAGGGTGCTCAGGAATGGCAGTAGACAGGTGTGAGTGCATCTGCACGCACAGTGAGGCAAAGACTTTTGGAGGATGGCCTGTTGTCAAGGAGGGCAGCAAAGGAGCCACTTCTCTCCAGGAAAAACATCAGGGACAGACTGACATTCTGCAAAAGGTACGAGGATTGGACTGCTGAGGACTGGAGTAAAGGAATTTTCTCTGATGAATCCCCTTTCCGATTGTTTGGGGCATCCGGAACAAACCTTGTCCATAGAAGAAAAGTTGAGTGCTACCATCAGTCCTGTGTCATGCCAACAATAAAGCATCCTGAGACCATTCACATGTGGGGTTGCTTCTCAGCCAAGGGAGTGGACTCACTCACAATTTTGCCTAGGAACACAGCCGTGAATAAAGAATGGTACAGAAACATCCTCCAAGAGCACCTTCTCCCAACCATCCAAGAACAGTTTGGTGACGAACAATGCCTTTTCCGGCATGATGGAGCACCTTGCCATAAGGCAAAAGTGATAACTAAGTGGCTTGGGGACCAAAACATTGAGATTTTGGGTCCATGGCCAGGAAACTCCCCAGACCTTAATCCCATTGAGAACTTGTCAATCCTCAAGAGGCGGGTGAACAAACAAAAGCCCACGAATTCTGACAAACTCCAAGCATTGATTATGCAGGAATGGGCTGCCATCAGTCAGGATGTGGCCCAGAAGTTGATTGACAGCATGCCAGGGCGAATTGCAGAGGTCTTGAAAAAGAAGGGTCAACACTGCAAATATTGACTCTTTGCATAAACTTAATGTAATTGTCAATAAAAGCCTTTGACACTTATGCAATACTTGTACTTATACTTCAGTATACCATCCTAACATCTGCACGAAGATCTTCTAACACTGGAGCAGCAGACTTTGTGAGAATTAATCTTTGTGTCATTCTCAAAACTTTTGGCCAGGACTGTGGCATCTTTTAAACCTGCAAATCTATTTCCCAAGGGGAAAAAATCTTTTGAGGATGGCAACCTGTTGAAAGAGGCATTTTTGGCTGCTATTTTTCAAATAAAAAGAAAATAATTGCAGCAATTTGAACATCACATCATTTCTGGATGAATTGAGACAATCTCAAACATCAGTTGTAAAATGCTTTACAGAAATGTCTTTAGGTTTCACTTCAGTTTGAGGAATCCAAAGATATAACAGATTTCCCAGTTGGCAGTCACTGTGAAAATGGTATTCAGTGATCTTTCTGTGAAAGAAGAGCTATTCAAATCCATATATTTGAAAGAAAGAACAAGAGGTGAGGATATATTTCAGACTTTCAAAAGCTGTGCTCTGGAAACAAATTTGCCTTTTCACAAATTGACATCTATCAGTACTGTGGCGGACAACACTAAAGAGTTTATTGCCCTCTATTGCAAGGAAGAGTAAACGTTTTCCAACTTCATTTGGTATCATTCATCAGAATGTATTCTGCACTCAGGTTATGCAATTTAAACTTGTTCTAGGTCTTGCTGCAAAAATATAAATTCTACTCAGGCTGTTTCCTTGCAGCACAAGCTTTTTATTGCACTATTGGAGGATATTAGCACTGATGTTGAGAACACCAATCTCATTTCACAAACTTCAGGTGCTTGGATAATACTTACTTGGATAATAAAGGAAAGGTATTGGCTGTATTTTTTAAATCTGATTGATGAAATCAAGGAGTTTATATAGTTTCAATGTTGAGCAGTTTGAGGACAAGCTTTGGCTATTGGGCTTAGCTTTCCTCTCTGATTTGATGCAAAAGACTTCTATGAATGTGGCCAAATTTTGCTGTATTGTTTGTAAAACCAGATACTCTTTGATTGCATTAATGATTGTGAAGTGAACTACTTTGTTTTATCTGTCCTTAACGTGTTGGATGTTGGTCAGGAACTGTAATAAAGTTAATCCAGTAATACAATACATACAAAATTAAATAATTTTAACACAGCTTCAGGGAAAAGAGAAGCATGTTTGATACAATTGCAATCAGTTCCTTCAAATGTAAACTCAAGTTGGGGAATTCAGAGTTGCAGAGTAAATAATTTTTCCCTTTAACAAAGCAATTTATTGGTATTAGTCATTTTGAAGTATCATTTGTGAGTTACCTTGAAATACTGGTGAAAACTCCATGTTCGATTTAACAGTTAATTTACATTGAGCCTGTTGTGCTATTCTTTTTAGACCCATTCAATCCAATTGATAGCACAAAAACTGCAGTATCTGTTGGAGAACTCTGCATTCTAATAGAAGAAATAGAGCTGGAGATTGTAGCCCTTAAAATGACTTAGTTGTGAATGCTAATTCAAGTCATGATGATTTCTGGATTCTAGTTGATTCACAAAAGTTTCCTTTGTTAAAAAATGCTGCTGCAAAGATGTAATTTTACTGTGGATCGGCGTATTTGTGTGAGTCGCTTGTCTTGGCAATGAAATGTATAGAATCAGAAAATAGAAAACATTTAACTGAGAAGCATCTGGGTGACTGTTTGCAAGCTGATCTCATACACCCCTAATTACATCAAGCATGCAGATGGCCTACAGTGTCAATCTTCATATTAATCACCTGGGGCTATGTATTTTCAGAACTTCTGCACATCTGTTGTATGTAGAGAAATAATTATGTACAAATGATTCTGTGTATGAGCCATACTATACACGGAATAGCTAGTTTTTGGTAATCTGCCCAAATGAAAACGCATACATGTCACATATCTTAGTCTGTATACAGAATTAAATGCTCTCCAATGGAATGTGGTCTGGGCAGAAGTGTCTCAAAGGGAAAGCAAGCAGGGAATAAGCCAAGACTGAGGTTTCCTTGATGATGACATGGGTTGCAGCTCAGAACAGAAGGGAGTGGTTGGGAAGGGGCATGTGTGATGGATACGTTGCTCTGGGAGCCTGCTCCTCACTGCTGAGACTATTGCAATAAAGAATAAACATTGGCCAGTGTGTTGGCAGAACGCTAAAGAGGGAATGAAAAGGGGATGGATGGACGGACGGACGGACAAGCTGGCATGCATGCCGTGTGGAGGAGAATTGAGAGGGAATGATACACAGCAGCCTTGTTCAACTTGCCTTCTAAAATCACTCCAAATTTTGTTTCAGACAAAATCCCAAACAAGTAAAACATTCCAGATTTTGTTTTGGACAAATTGTCTCATCCAAAATGGTTGACAAAACATCTGGAACACAGTGGTTTGTAAGCTTGTAACAAAACTTATTTCCCATTTTCTGCATATCCCTAAATGTTGATAAAATTCCTCTTGCTATTTTATTGAAGACAACTCAAAATAGTGAGCAGAAATACAGAATTATTCTCAGAGGGTTTTTTGTGCCAATTGAGTTTTATTTGAAAGGGTAAAAGCTGAAGTAGAAATATGGACCCAGATATATATGGTTCAATTCAACTAAGAAAAGTGCTTTCTAGTGTGTTGTAGTCTGCAATAAACAAAAGGGTGTAGAGCATTGGTTCTCAGCGGGGACGGTACCGCCCCCCTGGGGGGCGGTGAACTTGTTTTGGGCGGTGGGCATGTTTTGGGCGGTAGAGGGGCGATGAGCATGTTTTGGCATTCAAACTTAATTTTAAAACTCACCCAAAAATTTATTAAATCAATTATCCGGTTTACACCATTTGTACCAGCAATAAAACGAACTTACGCGACGGCTGCCCTCACGCACTTCTAAGAATGGTGAGACGAATTTGTATTCTAGGTAGGCTGACCTTGAAGAACTCGACACTACGATTCTTCTCTGATCCCAACCAGCACAGCGCATGCGTCAGCTGTCTTCCCACGCGATTAATCGCAGTGCGTGCGTTGAGGGTACTTTCAATATGAATGTTTGATTTGACCCGTGTTTCTTGAGTTGCTTTTCGTTCACTTCATTTCTGTTTTTTCCCCTCAGTTTCGATTTACTTTCATTGTTTATTTGGCCAGTCGGCTAGGTAAGTGCGCTTATTAGTTCTTTATCGTGGTCCGTGAATTATTAATTTTGAGAAATAGTTACCTTTCCCTCATATTTTGCAGCCGCCAACGATGTCAGTTAATACAAAGTGTCGTCAATACAGTTCCATGTATTTGAAGTTCGGATTTGTTCGAATTAAATTGCTTAAAATTTTTGCCTTTTATAATTCAGTAACTCCCCCCCCCCCAATACCCTAAATTACAGGATTTTCACAAAGGGTGGCGTTGAAAAATTTTCCGCTCCTTAGGGGGGCGGCAGCTTCAAAAAGGTTGAGAATCACTGGTGTAGAGGAAAAAAGGATCTGGAAAGTTGTGTATGAGCAGCACAGGGAGACAAAGTAAACTATGCCTGTATAGCAAAGGAAAAAAAGGAATTTATTTATGCCGGGTCAATTGGGAGCAGAAACATACTCTTCTTAAATTTTTTTTCTTTCTTGTGTGGTCCTGTGTCTTTCTCCAGTCCGTACACTTTACCTTCCTTGATTCTGCCTGGGCTTTTCCTGCTGCCCTGCTGCTCTCTGTCCATTCTGGTATAGAAATGACTCCTCTGACAGCCATGTGATGGTTTCTTCTGTGCCAGGTACCACAGAGACTGGTGGTGCTGTGGCACAGGCAACTGGAAATGCTTTCTGTAGAGGAGGATGAGATTGCTGGGGAAAATCTCAAGGGAGAAACAATTTTTGCTGTATAGTCCCCTCTAAGCTTTCTTCAGTGTATTGAATGCCCTCTGCTGAGCCTGTTTCCAGTGGCAGTGGATGTAAAGGAAGACAGGATTCACACATTCACTCAAGAATTACACACAGATCTCTGCTTTGTTGTTTGTCCCACGGTAACTGCTGGCTCAGCCAGGGCAAGACGTAAACTACCTGGCAACATCCGCTTGTCTTGGCACCTCTGCAAACAGGCAGCAACAAATGCGGGAGAAAGAAACTCTATCTGGTTGCAGGTTTCCCATTTTTCAGCAAGTGAAGCCATTTATTTTGTACCATTAAGTTCTTACTGACAAACCAAGAGTGGAACTTCCCCAAAGAGACCCAGATAATCAGCTAAATAGTGGTGCGCTCCTTATATGAAGATAGGTACTGGATGTGACTACAATTCACCTTTGATGTGTGGAAGCTGGAGAGGTTGAGGTTGTGAACTTTTCACTTGGGTAGGCAAATGCTGGAAGCCAACATTGGTTAAAGGTCATGTGTGAGGCCCTCTTTGCAGGTATCTTGTAATTTGCTCACACGGTCCATCAGGTGGTTCAGTTTGACGGTGGAAGGACAAGGCTACTAGTGATCTAGGCAGGTTTCTTCATAGAGTTGAGCTGCAAGCATTGCAGGCTTTTATTAATGTTGAAGGAAGCAGGCAGGCAGCAGTGGCCAGCAGCACCATCAGAATGATCTGTTTCAGTGAAAGTGTATCTTCTGTTCAAGCAACCATAGGGAGAAATGTCAGTAGGCTCTTCAGAAATGGAGCACCTTCTCAGATTGGGACTTCTTGACCATGTAATTTGTAGTAATCTGGGTAGTAAGAAAACAGCCCAGCCAATAGAGAAAAGCAAGGCCATTGTTACATAAAAAATTGTGGAAAAGCTGCAGCAACCATTATATTTCTCAATCATCTAGCAGGTTTCTCTTTAGCAGACACCCTCAATCCCTCCCTTCTCATATCCTGTTTTGCTCTATCTCTGATTCAGGTGCCACTTGATGGCTTGAAAGTAGTGTGTGTGAGCAATGGTAAGGCTAAGTGTGATGACAATGGACCAGCAAGCTGCCTGGGGACAAAAGAGCTTTTCTACTAGCTTTTGGTGAGCTTTATATCACTCATCTTCTTGGGTGTCTTACAAATGGATTCCCATCCCCCACTTCTTTGGATTCAATGTCGAATCTACAGTTCTACTTTCCATGAAAAGGAAAAGGATTAAAAGTAGTTGAAACATCTCTTCACGCTATGTTTAAGTGAATGAGAGGGGGAGAGTTTGTTCAAAGGGGCACCCAAGATATGGAATATATATGGCAGCACTGCAGTTTGCATGCTCTTCAGAATCTGGTTCCACGTTTGTGAAATATGAGTGGATTTGTTTTTTTCCCTTGTGTTGAAGGGTTGAGTAGCTGGCAAGAAAAAGAGTTATTATAAGAAAATATTTCTGATTGGCTTGGAGGAGTGCACACAAGGTAGAAAATATATTTTGTTCTCTGCCTACAGAACACTTAGGGGCTTGAACATTTAGCTGAACCTGAACAAGCTTGGGCTGATAAAAATCCAGAGGCAAGTTGAATTTTTAGGGCAAGCTGGTACACGTCAGACCTGGGCAAAGACAAGATTGGATTATAAAAAGGAACTGAACTTGCAGAAACTGCAAACCTGACCAGTTTGGTCACGGAAAGAATAAAAGACTTCTTTTGAAAGACTGGAAACTTTATATGGACTTTTTGTTGAAAGAAGAAAAGACTGAATTGATGATTTCTGGATTTGGGGATTAAAAGGGTCAAAGAGAATAGGGAAAAGAATAAGATGGCAATTAATAGAGGGATGGAAGGCATAACTTTCTCATTTTTTTTACTTCTCGTTTTGTATATTTTTACTATATTGAAAAATTACAATAAAATTAAAAAAAAAAAAGACCTGGGCAAGGACCACCTAGAGCTACCTGCTTTATGGCTGAAATATTTTGGAGATTCCTATTGGTTTATCACATACATGTGCGTAACCACATAGAATTAAACAGCTTCTGACAGCTTCTATATCCAAAAAGCAGCACCTGTTGAAATAAATGCTACTTTTTATTTCAAAAGGAAGACTTATACTGAGTTGCAGAGTACTGAGGGTTCTTGTTATTCCACACAACTGTTGGGAGCCAGATTTATGCGGTAAATCTCCAGCACAAACATGAATGCCAATGGGTAAGGCAGTCTTAGATTAGGTTAGAACAGCTGGCTTTCAGTTTTCATAGTTCTGAAGTTGAGGAACTATGAAAAAATATACTAAATAAAATCCTGATAAATCATAGAAGTTAGCAACTAGCTCTACTGGTCTGGCTAAAGTGGAAATACTCAAGAAACATGAAAGCAGTCACACCTATTGCCTTTCTGTGAAGCTGAAGACAATCTTGACACTCCTCTAGCAAGTGTATGATGGAAATGTCTAGCAGTGTAAAAAAAATTAAAGGCTTCATATTTGAAGACCCAACAGAACCTCAGACAGCTGGAATACCAAAGAAAACAAATAGGGTGAAGGCACGCAAGTAGATTCCTGCAATACTGTATCTTTGGGGGCTGAAACATTCAACAGGTTCATAGACAAAACGCTTTATGGCTGCCCAGAATAAGAGCCACAGACTCTTGATTTTTGATTTCAGTTCCTGCTGCAGGAGCTCAAGATGGCTCATATGGCCCTTTTGACCATTTGTTCTTCTTAAAGCAGTGACTGTTAGTTATCCTGTGCTGAGGTAAGTTACTGGCCTGAAGTTGGCTGGTGAGTTCCTGTGGAGAATAGACTAGATTCAGCATCTTGGCCACTATACCACTGATGTCAGTGCTCTACCTATCGTTGATTTAAATGAAACAAGCTTTAATGTTTAAGTTGAAAGGGGAGATCAAAATCAAGCAAAGCATAAATACACTCAGAGGAATCCAATATTTGCAAACTATATTGGAAATGGTTATTCAAGCCCATTTTTTTTTGCAACATTTTCTCTCCAATAAGGCTGCCAAGAATAACCTCTATATAATTTGATTTCCTCTATGCCATGGAATTTATAACAAGTCCTTTCAGGGATCTTCAATATTGTAATTACATATGGAGTTCTGTAATTACTTATAGTAATATAATCTCAAGTTTTAATTCAGCTTCAATTAATATCTTTAATTCTGATAGGATTCAGATCAACTGACTGAAAATTACTGATCAGATCAGTAGTGAACAGAGATTGGAAAGTATGTGGTTTATTTTTCTCAATTTGTGTATCTCAAGTCATTTTTATGTACATAGCACAAGTACCCATTCACTTAAAAAAACATGCATATTAAACGCCTGTATCTCCTCCATAAATGATCAAGTACACAGAAAAACATCTAGGAAAAATGGTAACAACAGTATTTAATAGAAGAAAAGCAATGGCAAATCAATTTCATATATTCTGCCATATTGCAATTTTGTTCAAATCGGCATTGTCAAAACTGATGCATTTTCTTAATCTCAAATCTTTAATAGTACACACATACCACATCAAAAGTTGAGTTTGTGCAACCATTTTGGGAGCCCTTTCTAGGATGGCCATCTTGAATTTGCTGCTCTAGCAGCATTTTACAATACCCCTTTCAGATGGAACCTTCTTTTCTAGAACTAATTTCTAGATAGTCAGATCTAAGCAAACCTATGTTCCTTCCTACATTCAACATGTCTTCTGGTTGAGCTGTACTTATAAATGCACATCTTCAAAGCAGTTCAGAAATTCAAGTGGATACATATGGTAGCAGTAATTGTAAATCATATTTCTCTCTCTTTTTTTTTTTAATTTTAATTTGGCTCTGAAAAGGAAGAGAAGGGCAACTAACCTATTCATTCAAGCAAATAAACTAGGGAAATGGTCTCTGTATTTTTATCACCTTGCCTAACAAGGACTTCAGAAAGATTTTGCACAGCATGTATAATCTACTATTTCCTACAGTCCCTTCCAGTACTAACCATGTTTGTTTCTGCTGGAAGTGGTCTTGTGAATTAAATAGCAGAATCATTTCAAATACACTACAGGAATGAAGAATCCACAGTTCCCCAACTCTTTTTGCTATTCCCAGAGTGTTACAAAATTGTACTGCCAAAATTCAGCAAGCTACTGATTCTCAGCAGGAAATCAAATTAATTTCAGACATTACATGCCTATCACCCCCCACCCTCCACCCACCTCCAATGGAATAAAGACAGGAAAAATTCAGTCCTTACCCTTCAGTAACATCACTATCGGGCCTATTGCTGAGAAATTTTAGAAATACCAACAAAAAGGATACTGGTCTTATATTTCACTCAAATATAGTAGTAGCTTGTTTAGAAAACTGCAACCATACCCAGGAGATCTGTAAAAACTGCCATATATGCTTGCTGTAGATTTCAAACAAAACCATGTTTTCTGCATTGGTTACTACTATTCAGTGCTTAGAGAACCAAGTAAATGTACTAATAACTTTGGCAATATTCTGAATTGTATTTTAAAACATTATTTTACTAAGAATTAAACTGTAATCAATTCATTGAAAGGTCATCTGGGTTTGAATAACTTAATAATGTTCATGATTAATTCTTTGTATTAAGGACGTTCTGTCAGGTAACAAAAGATTCAACACTGTTGAATAAAGGAGTACGTATTTGCTAGGCAAGTATAGGCATATGAATTACAGCCCTTATAATAAAGAACATCTACTATTGCACCTTTGATAAATGCACTGATTCTGGAAACCTGTACTGATGCCTCCATTTTGAAATCATATAATGACAACACTTGGGCTATCTGTCCATTATTATCTGGATAACTTGCATTTTAGTTTTATGCTCATGATGGCAGCTGCCTTCTTTTTTACTGAAACCCAAACAGCATCTTCTCCACAGCAATCCAGAATGTTCTTAAGATTATTTTACAGTCTCTTAAATTAAAAAAAAAAAAACTCCAGCTAAAGGTGTTTATTTGGATTTCAAGATGCAGCATTCCTTCGCAGTCCTCTGTGTGATAAAATTCAGGTCTCTATCTTAAGCCTTGATGCTGGGACAATTTTTATAGTCTTAGCACTGGGTTTTCCATCCACATTGTTGAAAGATGTTTGTACCTTTTCTTCTAACAGGCTGTCCTTAGATCCATTTCGCCGCTGAAGTAAACAAATATTGAACACAGAAAAGAATAATTAATTGATTTTCGGTCTCTCCAATCCTGCAACAGGACTACCCTATTATGAGCATACTAGATTTTAATATAAACTTTGATGACTATTGTTCCAGAATTTAAAGCAACAGTAAAAACTATTTTAAACATCTTTGCACTGTAACTATTCAAGCATAATTAAAAGCCATTACTAACCTGTTGAGATACTGCAGTGGTGGGACAGTGAGCATCTGAGGAGCGGGTAACTGGTAGCGGAGGCACAAGTTCTGCTTTGGCACTAGAAAAAAAAGGAAGCTTCAAAATGCATGTGCTTATGGAATAAAAGGAAGGAACTACAAGAGCTCGCCTTTGAGTAAACCATTCAGTTCCTGATTTTTATCTACACTAAACTTCAGAGATAACTCTGTGCTTTTTACCCTAGTTGTGTTAGACATTCTTGATGAGGAGTCCTGCCTTTTCATTTGATAGGGCAGAATGTCTAGCGCAGTTTGCTATTTCTGAAAACAAGGAGGTCCATCACCCTGTCAATAAAGGTGTAGATTCCCTTTTAGTCATCACAGAATGAAGAATTCAGTAACAAGTCAAAATGCCAGTCACTTACCTTTCCCACCCAAGTTTTCCTGAATAATTTCCCAGGAAGCTAAATATCCTAGCAAGTGTTCCCCAAGCATCCTGTTATAAGCTGCATGCTATCTAACTGGCATGTAACATTTATAAAACAACCATCCACCTTCCTCAATGATTAACATACTTCACTTCTGACAGAACAGATCTCTCTCCATCAGAGCACTGGGATCGTCGATAGTGGCGATAACTTCGGGGAGAATGTGAGTGTCTAATGCGAACAGGATCACCTTGAGTCCTAATGAGGCAATACATTTCCAGGAGCAGATTAGTATTTGTTCAAAAAAATCAGAAGCTGATTATACTAGAAAAAGCATTTCTTAAAAGTATTACATCTATTACCAAATTCATTTATAAATTTTGTATATATATAAAAAATACTATATTTGAACAAAATAGGAAAAGGATAATAATTCCTGTACAAAAAAAAAAACCCTTCCAAAATTAAGACATTCACCAATACATCCTGTAGATTTTTAAAATGCTCATAGAAATACTTATAAGAATGAAAGTAAATACCATCTTACAGAATATTCCTTCCCGTAAAGACTGAAGAAATGTTTTTTGGCTTTTGTTGCAACACAGATACGTATTAGAGCTAGGTTCAACTCAGCTAGGAACGTAAGTTGAATTAAGGCTCCAGTTCTAAAATCTCCCTTTGACCTTGTAGCTCCCCTCCAAATGCTATGAAAATGGGTGCAGTCTTTGGAGGCTGGCAGGCAAAAAGAGCAATGCATACAAGTTCATAAGGGACATTTTAGCATTCTAGTTGCAATGTAGCTTGTGTCATGCAGCCTGTGTCATGATATCACATGTTTTGTCATCATGGTTAGGTATGGACATCTGTGCATTCTAGAATTTAGAAAAGATGCATTCAGTCCTGCATCAGAAGTACAGAATTTCCCTACATAAGAGAAGGAAAGTAATAAAGAAAATCAAAAAATGGAAAATTCCCTCCCTTCCACTGGGGCGGGGGTGGGGGGGGCTGGACTTTGAATAAGGTACACGAACGCTTCCGTTCACGACCAATTCGGGTCATGAACAGCTCCGGTCGCAAAATTTTGCCTCCGTTCGCAACGCCGGATCGGGTCCAGTTTCATTCCAGTAATTGGGCATCTGGGATTTCCATGTGGTGATGTGAACAAGTGCTTCTGACAGGAGTTGAATCATGTTTCGCTGGGCACAGAGAGAACTGCTCCTGCCTGTGCTCCTGCACTCTGAAGATGCCGGTCACAGGTGCTGGCGAAACGTTAGGAAACAGAACTTCAAGAACACGGCCACACAGCCCGGAAGACCCACACCAGCCATCGTTTAAATGTTTCTTTTTCATAAGACCAAACTTGTACCCAAGGAAACCAAGTAAACTGCGTAAGCACTGATGGTTTAATCACTCACAAAAATATGTTTCCTGACAGAGAGAACACACCAGTAGACTTTTCCCTAACATTTTGCTCATGATTTTTTTTAAAATTCAGAGCCCACTGAGAAACTTTTAAAATTTATTTCAGCCTTAAAAATCACTTGTTGTTCCACACATTTTCAATATTAATATCCTGAGATTAAAGTCTAACTTAATAGCATGGGCTTGTATGCACACTGAAAGAAAAATGTGCTGAAGGAAATGTTTCATGTCTAGCCTTCATGCCTGTACCACTATTCTTTATTCCTACTCAGTGGTGTGTCAGAATCACATTGTGATGCGAAACATGATTCAACTCCTGTCAGAAGCACTTGTTCACATCACCACATGGAAATCCCAGATGGCCAATTACTGGAATGAAACTGGAGCTTGATCTGAAAGGTCCAACTGTGCTTTGGCAATTAATGATGCTATGCTGAGGAAACAAGGTCAAGGAAGTCAAAAAGTCAGTTTGGATGATCAGAGTAAGAGTACATTTTTAAAAGTTTATAAAGAAAGGTAGCTTGAAAGTGTTCCCCCAAGTCTTGATGAATGGAAATTCACCATTATTCTACAGGGTATGCAGCAAAATCACAGGTAACACGCAAAGCTAAATTTGATGCAATTGTAAGTAATTCTATTATCTGCCCCAGTTATACAGAAAGCAGAGGATACTAAAACTGATGTGAACAACTCAAGTGCCTGAGTAAAGAATGTGGAGTTTCTTCCCCCACATTTAGGTTTATCATGCAGTCTGCTGCCTAAGGCACCTTTCCCAAATGGGTGCCCTCCAGATACATGGATTTCAAATCTCAAAATACTTAGCAATGGCCAGGTTCCTAAAGGCTGCTTTTCTCCAAACAAAGCCCACTTCTGTGCCTGATGGTGACCGGAATATCTTGATAGGCTTTCTCAACTTGATGCCATTCAATATGTTGGACTACAATTCTCATAGTTCACAGCCAACCTGAGCTAAGCTATAGGTGAAGAGTGATTTCTGCAATACCATATTTCAGGACATATCCCAAACAAGTGTGACTCAAACAAAAAATAAGCTAAGTGAGTGTTTCACTTTTATTGGAAGTATATTATACACTTAGAAACTAAGTGATTCTCATTTATTTCTGGGAGGTTTGAAACAGATTTAGAGTAGATATGTGCCTTTTAATATTTAAGCTCAAGATCTGGAGTCCTATCTAATCTTGTATGATCAGCCTCAAGGTATGTCCCCATACAGATTTATATAGGGATTACAACATTCCAATACTTGTGTCCAATAAACAAACTCACTCTATCTTAGTATATGGAATCTCTCTTAGTTGCTCCTCAGATAGGCCAGATGGATCCACAAGTTCCTTTCTGGAAAAGAATGTTTTAAAAGTTAAACAACCACATGCATAAAAATATTAACCAACAATAGATACCCACATTTGTAGAAATACTTACTGAATGTGTTTCCATAATTCTTCCTTTGCTTGAACATCCGGGCTTCTCCTATATGCATTCAAATTAAATATATATATATACATGTTATCAATACAGTAGCATAATCCGAACAAACACAAAATCCTTAAATTATAACAGCCAAGAACAGTGGTTTACCTAATCAATACTTAGAGGAATAATTTTTAATTTTTATATGTGGAAATGGCATCTTATGAGTAGGAAGTCCTAAGCTGAATCACTATTTGTTTTCCTCCAAAATTCACAAGATGTGTTTGAATAAATTTCTAATAAGAAACAACTATTTAAGGGATCTCTTTGCTCCTTGAACAGTAAGTTCAAGAATTTAAAAACTGGGACAGTTAAAAAGCAGGAAGAACTAATGGTACAATCAGAGTTAACTGTTAATCTAGTTAATCAAACCCGTTTCTGAAAAAAATTATCACATATCTTAATAGTGCAAGTAAACTTTCATAGAAAGATTACTTGACATCAAAGCAGCCAAGCTAATTATGAGTAATGAAAGGTGCATTAAAAACTTGCAAGTTTTATAGTTTCATAGAACTGTTTATTAGGCAAAATGGTTAAAAATCAAGGAGAAAAAGAGAGGTATAGTTTTTGTTAAGGTGCATATATGATCTTGAAAATTTTCTTCCTTCTCCCCTTATTTTCCTGCTTTTCACCTTGCCTAATGAAAAGTTCCTGAAAATATGAAAGCTTGAAACTATTTTCTGTACTTTCAACTGACCTAATAAAGGTAATGGATCCTTGTAAGAAAACGGCAGCCCAAATTTTCTACCAGGGCAAACAGATATTCTTCATAGTTTTGCATTTTTTTCCACCTTGGTCCCTCACCCCAATCCTTTGTACATTCCCTTTTATGTCCTCTGTAGTCTTGTTTCCCTAAGGAATACTGGTTAATACAGGTGGGAAGGAGGGAAAGGAGGGTTTAATAGTATTTTTCAGCCCTTAATGCTAAACTTCTTTCTTCTTTCATTAAGACTCATTCATGCAAAGCAGCAGCTGTGAACTCTGCACTCATCTCGAGGGATCAGCATCCTCTTCTGAATCTATAATAAAGCTAGGCACCAAGCACAAGCAATCTATACTGAAAGAAAGCTTGAGTGAATTGTTCTGATGATTTTGCTACAGCCTCCATTACCACTCCAAGGCAAATCTCTCAAGTCAATAGATAGTTCAGTCCTCAGCATATTCATAAACTGCATCCAGAGGCTATGAAAAAAACACAAAACTCAGGACTTGTTTTAGGCCTCCTTGATGAACAACCATGGGGAGAAGTTGCAAGCAAAATAACAGATGAAAGACAGTAGAATAATCTGTGCAGATAAGCAGCTTAATTGGGTCATATATAGCCCAGATCCAATAAAAAGCACAAAAAATAAAATGGCTATGCAGGCCATCCCTCTTGTATTAGTAGTAATAGCAAAATTCAATAGCATCTTTATTTTTTATTATTATTATGGTTGGTTGCACAGTCAGGCAGATGTTTAGATTCGATTTAGCATTTTTATCTACCTATCAAGTCCTTCCCAAGGACCTGGGATAGGCAGATGTTATTTCATGGTGTTAAAAGTATCATTGCAGGATGTAAGCTTTCCAAGTAAAGCTGCCTTTTGCAACTGATTGATGGTGATTTTGTCAATGCCAAGGGTCTTCAAGTGGTGCTCCAGATTTTTGGGATTGTACTCAAGGCACCTATTACTATTGGTACTATCTGTGCTTTCTTTTGCCAAAGTTGTTCTACTTCTATTTGCAGGTCTTTTCTTTTCTATTCTTTTTAATTTTATTTTCTATTCTGCTGTGTCCAGGTATTGCAATGTCCACTATCCAGACTTTTTTGTCCTTCTTATCAACAATTGTTAAGTCTGGGGTATTGTGTGGCAGGTGCTTGTCTGTTTGAATTCTAAAATCCCAGAGTACTTTAGCTTCTTCATTTTCTATTACTTTGTCTGTTTTGTGGTCCCACGTAGTCAGTCTGTGCAATCTTCTTGCAGCAGCTAACTAGGTGGTCCACTGTTTCTTCAGCTTCTTTGCAGAGGCCGCATTTGCTGTCTGTTGCTGTCTTCTCAATTCTGGCTTTGTATGCATTTGTTCTTAAGGTTTGGTTTTGTGGAGCCAGAATTAGCCCCTCTGTCTCTTTCTTCAACTTTCCTGCTCTTAGCCATTGCCAGGTCTTGGGTTATCTGCTTTGCCTGCTAGTTCTTTTTTGTACTGGCCATGTAATACTTTGCCTTGCCATGTCACTTTTCTATTCTTCATTTGGTCTTTCTTAGCCTTCATGAAGTACTGAAGCTAGTACACCATGAAGGCTTACTGAATACCAAAGAAACCAAACTGAATACCAAAGAAACAGTTTGGTTTCTTTGGTATTCAGTAAGCCTTCATGGTGTACTAGCTTCAGTCCATCTTCTTTATTGTCCTTCAGATATTCTTCCAATCCCCTTTTTTCTTCTACTGTCTGGGGTACTTTTAACATTCCATACCCACCTAGGCTCCTTGGTAAGCAGAGTCTGTCAATGTCACTGCATGGATGAAGGGCATTATTCACTGTCATTATTTTTCTGGTCTTCCTATCCAGGGATTTTAGCTCAGCTTGAGTCTAGTCCACTATTCCAGCTGTACATCTAATGACTGGAACTGCCCAGGTGTTATCCATCTACTATCACCTTGATAGTATTTCCACCACTGAGTTTAGACTTTAAGATCTTCTTCACTCTTCTGATGTATTCACTACTTCCTTCTTGACTTCAGCGAGCTTGCTGTCAGCCTGAAGGATGCCCAGGTATTTGTAGTGATCTTCTTCATCCAGACTCTTGATTTTATTTCCACAGGACATCTTGATTCTTTCAGTTTTCACTATTTTTCCCGTTGATGGTAAGGGTGGCACATTTGTCCAGTCCAAACTCCACTGCAATATCTTGGCTGTATATTTGGACAGTGTTGAGCAGCAATTCCATTTCAGATGGTATTTTTCCATACAGCTTCAGATCGTCCATGTAAAGGAGGTAGGATAACCTGGCAGATATTTTTGATGTTTGATAGCCGTGTCCTGACTTGTTCAGTAATTGTTGACAGAGGAATAATTGCAAAGACAAACAGTAGTGGTGATAGTAAGTTTCCTAGAAAGATTCCTATCTTAATGTTAACTTCTCCCAGTCTATCGCCAGTGACCAGCAACTGTGTCTTCCCTTGTGCCATTGATCTTTGCACAAAGCTTCTAATGTTTCTACTGACTCCTGTTATTTCTAGACACTTGATTATCCAGTCATGTGGCAGGGAGTCAAATGCCTTCTTGTAATCAATCCAAGGTACATTCAAAGATGGTCTTCCTTCTCTTGCAGTTTTCCAAAATCATCTTGTTGTTGTTGTTATTGTTGTTGTTGTAATAATAATAATAATAATAATAATAATAATAATAATATCATCATCATCATCATCATCTGTAGAAAAATGTGTTTAGGGATGCTATATAAACAGTTAAAAGAGAGACAGTTTGTGACACATCCCACCCATCCTTGCATGAGTGAGAGAAACAAATTGGCTATTTAAGGGGGGAAATGCTAAAACTTATCTTTATGCTTTGGAAGAACTGGGTTTCATTATAAAACAAAATCAGACAGCAATTGCAGGAAATATACTGCATCCTTTAATTGTAGAGAGAAGGAATCACTGATTTATGTTCTGCATAACATGAGAAATAACATTTCTTTAAACATTTTCTTAAGAAAAACCAGAATATAATTACTTCACAATTCCTAGTGGCCTGAGTCTTTACATTTTTTTCCCCCCAAACTGAAGTGACTGATAAGCATTTGAACTAACACTAGCTTTCCATTTTAGGCTAAGATGTTATACTATTGTTCTGCAGGTACAGCGGTACCTCGGGTTATGAACGCCTCTACTAACGAACATTTCGGGTTACGACCAGCTTTGGCAGGAAAATTTACCTCGGGTTACAAACTCGCCTCGACTTACAAACCGGATCCGCGGCCATTTTCCCTGCTGGCACGTGGTCGCGGCTTCCTGTGGGCGAGGTCACGGTAGCAAGGAGACGTTCGGTGAGGCTTGTGGTGTGTTTTGTGGTGTTTTGCGAAGGTTTTTGGTATGCGTGTTAGCATGGCTCCAAAGAAAATGCAGAGCAGGCTTGGCAGGAGTAAGGCTCTGAAGAGAAAATTGCCTCGGGTTGCGACCAAATTCGGGCGGAGGGTGGAACGGATTAACCGGATTTACATTGAACCTTATGGGAAACTTTACCTCGACTTGAGACCAACTCGAGTTGCAACCAGAGTCACGGAACGGATTAAGTTCGTATCCCGAGGTACCACTGTATAACCAACCATAGCTTTCCCTCTTTACTAGCTGCAATCTGTTGTGAGCTTTCTTTTTAACTTAAAGCAGCTGTATGTTATTCTGTGTAATTCAACTGCTACATTAGGAACTCAAACTTTTTTTGGGAGGAGGAAAAGAACAAAAATTTAGCAGGCAGAAATGCAGGATTGCTAATACTGAACTGTTGATTTGACAAATCATTGGAGAGGTATCTGATACACTGAAATGTCCATTAAATTGCAAACTATATCATTTGCAGCAACCTACTTCATTTTCATAATGATACAAATTATGTAATTTGCATAAAGATGGCATAAGTTTATGCAAATGATGTTTTCTACACCGAGATATCATTATGTAAATAAAACAAATTTTTAAAAACCCACGAACAACAAAAATGTAATTTCTTTGTCCAGACTACTTTAGATGCAATGAACGTTGTTATTTCAGAAGGATGTCCAGGCAGAAATTTGATCCTTTGTATCTGAAGTCTGCTAAATGGAGGCCTGTGAAATCAAGGTTTTACTGTATTCAGTTCATGGAATAGAAATTGTACAAGCTTGTTCTTCAGAACATTTTAAATACATGCATTTCATAATTTCCTTGTTATTCTTCTTCCTTAGGATTTATTGCAATATAGAAGAATAACTGCATCTGACTCTCAAAAGCTTATTTATAATGTCCAAATTGACCACAAGAGGGAGTCTCTCCTATGCATTTAGCTAACAAGTAAAAATTATATTAAGTAAGTGAAAACTTTTCTTATCTTAGATGTCTGAAAGGTTTAGCAGTTCAACATACGATCGTGATCTGTGCCTGGAGCGCCGATGGGTGGGTTCAGGTTGGTTTTTTCCCTTTTGTCGCCTCAGCACTGCTTCCCACTGAGGAGCTGAATCAACCATGTCATTCTCTTGTCGTAACCTTTGCAAAAATTAACGTAATGATAAGAGTGGTAAGAAATTACTGGAGTTGAAGTTTAACAGATGTGAAATAAATGCCAGGTTGGGAAAAGTTGGTTAGATGGACACCTTAATATTCTGGAAATTTAATCGCGAAGACACACACCAGTTCTATTTCATGATGTAACTTACATAAAGCATATTACTTGACATGCTTGCTTCTGTTTTAATGCCATTTTGAGATATTGAGCATTTATTCACAAACTGAATGCTAAAAGTAACAATTTATTTATTTATTTATTATATTTCAAATTTAGATACCGCCCATCTCACGAAAAAGTGAGATATCATAATATTGTAAGATGACTGATTCTAAAAGCTAGAGGTTTAAGTAAAATAAATGTACTTCATTAATGAACCAGCACATTTTATTCTATTTATTTACAAAATGCATATGCTGCTTCAATCATAGACTCTTAAGTGGCTTACAACTAGTGTAATAAACCAACCCCAGTAGAATTACAACCAATACATATCAAACCAGAGATCAGTTATTAATTTAAAAAAGGTAACAAAAAACTCACTGGATAAGACATTCATAACTTGGACATAACAGTAACATTCATCCCCAAAAGGCTCTGCAGAACAGCAGTGTTTTAACTGCCCTCTGTGTATTTGAATGAATGGAAAAGAAGGAGAGAAAAATCCAAACAGAAAAACAACACACAATTTCATGTTGTGACAAACCTACACCCAACAACCTTCATTCCATCTTGCTAGCCAGGCACATCCAGACCAAATCTACATCTCTCAGATTGATTTTTCCAACGATTCAACTTCCCTTGATGAAAACCATTGTTAAAATCATTTCAAAAACACCTGATCAGGTCACCTAAGATATTGATTGCTCAGTTTGAATTGCTTAGTTAGGAATTACCCTCTCCCTGCCTCCCCACCACCAAAAAAAGTGGCCTCTGGATTTTGTCTTTAAACTGCAGGCAAAGAATCAGCCTGTGTACGGGGTTACTTCCCTAAAAACTGCCTTGGTAAGATATTTTAAAGATTCAGGTTTTATTAAATGTACAAACGTTTCTGGCTGATTGTTTTAAAAAGCAATTGATCGTTTCTGAATTCTTTTTGTTTACTTCTTTAATAAATGAAGTCAGTTGGAGCCTGGATAGATTTAATCCTTTTGCCTTGCCTGACCAGGCTGCAAGCGGCTTTCGTCCGTGGGTTTCTAAATGAAAACTCTGGGGAAAAGGCAAATTTTTCTCCAAAGATGAAAATAATCATAATGCTCATGGGGAACATTCAGACTCTAAGTTATTCATAATTCTGGACTGCTTCTAATATAGGAGCAGAAATACAGTCTCCCTATTTTTTCAAAGGAAAATTAACCAGCCAGGAAAATATCATTCATAGAAGCAGTTTTGCATTTACACCATAATCTGTAAATTAAATACAATATGCATTTGGTTCAAAATATGTGCATAATTTTTTAATCACCTGTGTCTCTTCTTCCGATGTTCTCTATTAGAATTTTCTGATTCACTACCACTGCTGGTATTGCAACGGGATCGTGATCTAAAAAGGAGAAAGGCAGTATGACACTGACAAAAAATAAAACATGGAATTATTTATTATTTATCAATCAAATTTATATGGCAGCCCATCTCACACAAGGTGATGATAAAATCCACAATTAAAACATTATAAAATCATTTAAATAATTAAACTTAAATAAGAACAAGATTGCAAGAGGGTTAAAATCAGAATGCTATGTGTGGTACAGCCAACAGTGGGCTCCCTGCTGCCTGGGGATCCCCAGGCCTGATGAAAAAATGTTTTGAAGGCTTTCCGAAGGACGTAAGGGTTGAGGCCAACCTCATATCAGAGAGGATGATATTCCAAAGGGTGGGTGCCATGGCAGAACAGGCTTATCTCCTAGGTCATGTCAGATGGAACTCCTTAGCAGATGGGACCTGCAACATGCCTCTCCTGCTGGATGTGATGGGACAGGTAAATATAACTGGGGAGAAGCAGTCCCTCAAATAACCTGGCCCCATGCCATGTAGAGCTTTAAAGGTCAAAACCAGCAACCTGTATTGTACCCGGAAGCAAACTGGTAGCCAGTGCTGCTCAAACCGAGCAGAGCTGTAACACATGTCCTCCTAGGAGCACACATAACTGCTTGTGCCACTGCATTTTGCACCAGCAGAAGATTCCGGATACTTTTCAAGGGCAGCCCCATGTAGAGTGCATAAGTATGTCAAACTTATATATTTGAAAAAGAAGACAATGGGGAGGTTTTTCCCTATGAAACAGTAACAGTTATCATTATCATTATTAATTCACTTTCAGTATTATTAAAGTTGCACTCCCCTGGTTACCAAAAGTCTACATATGCACAAATTAGGTGCCTTGGAAAATTTCCATTTTCATTCACCTTGTTAGCAAACATAGCTGATGTCAGTCTACAGAAAAAAAGAGCCAAAATAGAGCCAAAGAGAAAGAAACCATAAATTTGCATTAGGAAGGGAGTAGAAAGAAAAAGTAAATCATCAACATCACAATTAAAGAAGCCTGTACAATAGCCATGGAAAATTTAGAGTTAGCTCCCACCTTCTTCGGAATGGCTGTGCAGGTTCATTTTCACTTCCGCCTGAAGGGTGTCGTCGTGAATGAGGAAACTTTGGTGATCTAGTTCGGTCACTGGGAGAATTATAAAGCCCACTAGGGTCAAAGAAGAAGAAGAAGAAAAGAGCAGACACACCATTTTACAGTGGCTATCACAGCACATTTAGGTTTTTTACGATTACTTTATGGACAGAAAATACTACTATTTTCTGTCCGGACAGATACGCTTTTTAAAAAGTGCAGAGTCAAGTTGAGGATGGTGATTCTGCTTTGGGGAAATGAATACACTGCACTGAACTCTTCAACAAAAAATATTTATGCAGGGAGTTTTGAACACAGAACATTAAAGATATTTCCAAATTCACACAACATGCCAGAAGAAATTTTTCATTAAGAATAGCATTGGATTACAGGTCTTCCACATAATACTAAAAAAAATAAACTCTCACCATTCCTGCCCATCTACAGTGGGGCAAAAAAGTATTTAGTCAGCCACCAATTGTGCAAGTTCTCCCACTTAAAAAGATGAGAGAGGCCTGTAATTTTCATCATAGGTATACCTCAACTATGAGAGACAAAATGGGGGGAAAAATCCAGAAAATCACATTGTCTGATTTTTAAAGAATTTATTTGCAAATCATGGTGGAAAATAAGTATTTGGTCACCTACAAACAAGCAAGATGTCTGGCTCTCACAGACCTGTAACTACTTCTTTAAGAGGCTCCTCTGTCCTCCACTCGTTACCTGTAGTAATGGCACCTGTTGGACCTTGTTATCAGTATAAAAGACACCTGTCCACAACCTCAAACAGTCACACTCCAAACTCCGCTATGGCCAAGACCAAAGAGCTGTTGAAGGACACCAGAAACAAAATTGTAGACCTGCACCAGGCTGGGAAGACTGAATCTGCAATAGGCAAGTAGCTTGGTGTGAAGAAATCAACTGTGGGAGCAATAATTAGAAAATGGAAGACATACAAGACCACTGATAATCTCCCTCGATCTGGGGCTCCATGCAAGATCTCACCCTGTGGGGTCAAAATGATCACAAGAACGGTGAGCAAAAATCCCAGAACCACACGGGGGGACCTAGTGAATGACCTGCAGAGAGCTGGGACCAAAGTAACAAAGGCTACCATCAGTAACACACTATGCTGCCAGGGACTCAAATCCTGCAGTGCCAGATGTGTCCCCCTGCTTAAGCCAGTACATGTCTGGGCCTGTCTGAAGTTTGCTAGAGAGCATCTGGATGATCCAGAAGAGGATTGGGAGAATGTCATATGGTCAGATGAAACCAAAGTAGAACGTTTTGGTCTAAACTCAACTCATTGTGTTTGGAGGAGAGAGAATGCTGAGTTGCATCCAAAGAACACCATACCTACTGTGAAGCATGGGGGTGGAAACATCATGCTTTGGGGCTGTTTTTCTGCAAAGGGACCAGGATGACTGATCCGTGTAAAGGAAAGAATGAATGGGGCCATGTATCGTGAGATTTTGAGTGAACACCTCCTTCCATCAGCAAGGGCACTGAAGATGAAACGTGGCTGGGTCTTTCAGCATGACAATGATCCCAAACACACTGCCCAGGCAACGAAGGAGTGGCTTCATAAGAAGCATTTCAAGGTCCTGGAGTGGCCTAGCCAGTCTCCAGATCTCAACCCCATGGAAAACCTTTGGAGGGAGTTGAAAGTCCGTGTTGCCCAGCGACAGCCCCAAAACATCACTGCTCTAGAGGACATCTGCATGGAGGAATGGGCCAAAATACCAGCAACAATGTGTGAAAACCTTGTGAAGAGTTACAGAAAACATTTGACCTCTGTCATTGCCAACAAAGGATATATAACAAAGTATTGAGATGAACTTTTGATATTGACCAAATACTTATTTTCCACCATGATTTGCAAATAAATTCTTTAAAAATCAGACAATGTGTGATTTTCTGGATTTTCCCCCCCATTTTGTCTCTCATAGTTGAGGTATACCTATGGTGAAAATTACAGGCCTCTCTCATCTTTTTAAGTGGGAGAACTTGCACAATTGGTGGCTGACTAAATACTTTTTTGC
The DNA here is from genome assembly GCF_059951505.1 of Python bivittatus. Taxonomy (NCBI): domain Eukaryota; kingdom Metazoa; phylum Chordata; class Lepidosauria; order Squamata; family Pythonidae; genus Python; species Python bivittatus. The sequence goes on from NW_028277112.1 coordinate 21,199,421, forward strand.
CCCACTGTATGCAGAGATAATAGACTTAACAATTTGCATATTCTTCTTACAGTTAGTTTTCATTAGGGCAGTTTCCCATAATTATTAATGGTAATAGGACAAGAAAAAATTGCAACTAACAGATGGATTCATGAAATAATATTTGAGAAAGGCTATTTGAAATGCCCCCTTCATGGATCACTGCCTTGTCGTGGTGAAGGGGCTTGCGTAATTCAGTGAAGCCATGAGCTATACTGTGCAGGGCCACCCAAGATGGACAGGTCATGACAGAGAATTCTGACAAAATGTGGTCCACTGGAGAAGGAAATGGCAACCCACTCCAGTATCCTTGCCAAGAAAACCCCATGGACAATGTTAAAAGGCTAAAAGATATGATGCCGGAAGATGAGCCCCTCAGGTCGGAAGGTGTCCAATATGCTACTGGGGAAGAGCGGAGGGCAATTCCAAGTAGCTCCAGAAAGAGTGAAGCGGCTGGGCCAAAGCCGAAAGGATGTTCAGTGTGGATGTATCTGGAAGTGAAAAGAAGGTCCAATGCTGTAAAGAACAATATTGTATAGGTACCTGGAATGTAAGATCTATGAACCAAGGCAAGCTGGATGTGGTCAAACATGAGATGACAAGATTGAACATTGACATCTTGGGAATCAGCGAATTGAAATGGACGGGAATGGGTGAATTTAATTCAGGTGACCATTATATCTACTACTGTGGGCAAGAAACCCTTAGAAGAAATGGAGTTGCACTCATAGTCAATAAGAGAGTGGGAAAGGCAGTAATGGGGTACAACCTCAAAAACTACAGAATGATCTCAGTGCGTATCCAAGGCAAACCATTCAACACCACAGTAATCCAAATCTATGCCCCAACCGCTGACGCCGAAGAAGCTGAAGTTGACCGGTTCTATGAAGACCTACAACACCTTCTAGAACTAGCACCAAAAAAAGATGTCCTTTTCATCAGAGGGGACTGGAATGCTAAAGTAGGAAGTCAAGGAGTAATTGGAATAACAGGCAAGTTTGGCCTTGGAGTACAAAATGAAGCAGGGCAAAGGCTATTAGAGTTCTGTCAAGAGAACAAGCTAGTCATAGCAAACACTCTTTTCCAACAACACAAGAGACGACTCTACACATGGACATCACCAGATGGTCAATACCGAAACCAAACTGATTATATACTGTACTTTGCAGCCAAAGATGGAGAAGCTCTATACAGACAGCAAAAACAAGACCAGGAGCTGACTGTGGCTCAGATCATGAGCTTCTTACTGCAAAATTTAGGCTTAAATTGAAGAATGTAGGGAAAACCACTAGACCACTCAGGTATGACTTAGATCATATTCCTTGTGAGTACACAGTGAAGGTGATGAATAGATTTAGAGAATTAGATTTGGTAGACAGAGTGCCTGAAGAACTATGGATGGAGGTCTGTAACATTGTACAGGAGGCAGCAACTAAAACCATCCCAAAGAAAAAGAAATGCAAGAAAGCAAAATGGCTATCTGATGAGGCTTTACAAATAGCTGTGGAAAGAAGGAATGTGAAAAGCAAGGGTGAAAGAGAAAGATATAAGCAACTGAATGCAGATTTCCAGAGAATAGCAAGGAGAAATAAGAAGGCCTTCTTAAATGAACAATGCAAAGAAATCGAGGAAAACAATAGAATGGGGAAGACTAGAGATCTCTTCAAGAAAATTGGAGATATCAAAGGAACGTTTAGTGCAAAGATGGGGATGATAAAGGACAAAAAAGGCAGGGACCTAACAGAAGCAGAAGAGATTAAGAAGAGGTGGCAAGAATACACAGAAGAACTATACAAGAAAGATCTTAATGTCCCTGATGTCCATGGTGGTGTGGTCACTGACCTTGAGCCAGACATCCTAGAGAGTGAAATCAAGTGGGCCTTAGGAAGTATTGCTAACAACAAAGCTAGTGGAGATGACAGTATTCCAGCTGAGTTATTTAAAATACTAAAAGATGATGCTGTTAAAGTGCTGCACTCAATATGCTAACAAGTTTGGAAAACGCAACAGTGGCCACGGGATTGGAAAAGGTCAGTTTACGTTCCAATTCCAAAGAAGGGCAATGCCAAAGAATGCTCGAACTATTGCACAATTGCACTCATTTCACATGCTAGCAAGGTTATGCTCAAAAACCTACAAGCTAGGCTTCAGCAGTACGTGAACTGAGAACTACCGGATGTACAAGCTGGGTTTCAAAGAGGCAGAGGAACTAGAGATCAAATCGCCAACATTTGCTGGATCATGGAGAAAGCACGAGAGTTCCAGAAAAACATCTACTTCTGCTTCATTGACTATGCAAAAGCCTTCGATTGTGTGGATCACAACAAACTGTGGCAAATTCTTAAAGAGATGGGGGTACCAGACCATCTTACCTGTCTCCTAAGAAATTTATATCTTGTTTCCATTTTCTATTGTGTCATCAACATTTAGCTAACATGCCTTTGGCTGTAACACTAAACCAAGCCTTGTTTAACAAAGATTGTGAATAGTTCAAGAAACCATGTTTGCAATAATCATGATTTGTTATAAAATGTGGATTGTTTTTGCTCTGTCAGTGTGTAGATGGCATCCAAATTCTGTTAACCACAGGCACTTCTTTGCATAAGCTAAGCTTCTTTTCTTAATCAAAACTAACTGCAGGGAACTCATCCAGCAGTAGAAATGAAAAAAAAAAATTAACTGGGGTGGGGATTAGTGGAACCATAAATAATCTATCTTCAGTATTAATCTTTTATTCTCTTCAGAGAATTTCAGAATTTTGCATTACATGGGTGCAACCATCAGGAAATCCTATTTAAAACACAATGCTTACTGAGATTATATAATGACATAGGATTTCCCCCCCCACCCCTTTCTCCTTGCAAAAACAACAGCAAAAGATATAGGCACTCTGGTATGGGAAGAACTCTAGATAAGGGAGGAGTTGTGTTGCTAAAGACTCATTGCCAGGAAGAATGCCAGAGATTGTTGTTTGAGGAAATTCAAGAGCGGTTTAAACCTGAGAAACTGGACAATGCAGAAGCAAGGAAAAAGTGATTTTGTTTCTAGGTTCAGTCAACAATGGGCTGAAGCAAATCGGGACCTGTCAACTAACATCAAGCAATGCTTTCAAGCTTGGATTTAGTATGGGTGCACACCCACAACCAATGGTTAAGCTAAGCAGATTGTGAGTTAGAATTACAGCACACTGATGCCTGCAAATACATCACTTCTGATACCATGTGTACATTCTATTCTAAGTACAGGCTTACCTCTGAGGACAGTTTTCTTCCCATGGTGCACTGGTTTTATTTCTTTGAGTTTCTGGGCTGGTTTCATTTCTTGACTTTTTAAAACTGGTAAGCATAAAAAAATAAATTCAATTTAGAACTATCAACTTTTGTAAATAAGTAAGCATAAATGTCACACCACAAGCTCAAACAATTATTTCTAGGAAATGTTCATGATGAAGTACTTTTTGGGGACTAAGTCACTGGAAAGGTTCAAGTGATACAGTATATTATCCGCTTTTCTATACTGTACATCAGTGAAAAAGAACACCCTATGCAATCTGTCTATTCTACATGTAAGTTTTTAATGCATTTAAGTCATTTCTGAAAACTCTGTCGTCGTATTCTTTCAGGATTTTGATGATGTGGGATAGACTGGGTGAGCAGATATTCTCTTCCACACAATAGGCTACATAAGTATAATCCAATCTAGACAACTCAGGCATCTTGCACTAAGTTGTGCATCCATAGACAGATAAGCAGAAACAGCAAAAAACTGACTGAAATAGCTTTATCCTCTCTGTAAGTATAAGTCTATTCATTCAGGCAATTCCCTCTTATCAAGCCAGGCTTCACTAGATTCTAGGTGCCTTTACCTAGCATCCTCCCCTCTAACCCAGCATGTGGGTGGAGAGAAATCCCACAGTCATCACTGAATCTCCCCAGGAAAAATACATAGGTGAAACTTAAAACAAAAGTTTCTGCACAAAACGCAAGATGACATTGACACTGACGACCTTGCTAATAATGAAGGAAAGTTCTATTGCCCAGAGTTTCCAAGTGATACAAAACTCACGCAAACATGGATGTCCATGGATGAATAAAAAGTATCAGATCAAAAATATCAGAGCTTTATAGATCACACCCAATACCTTGAACCACCTCCAGAAGCTTACTGGTAACCAGTGCAGCTCACACAGCAGAGCTGTTACATCAGTATACTCAGATGTACCCATAACTGCCTGTGGTACTACATTCTGGACCAGCTGCAGCTTCCAAGTGGTTATCAAGGGCACCTCCATGTAGAGTACATTGCAATAGTTCACAAATGAAGTGACTAAGGTATGTGACTGTGAGAAGGGATACTTGGTTAGGAAATGACACAAATGGCACTCCATATGAATCTAGGCAAAGATCTTTTGGCCACAGCTGTCACCTGCCTTTGAACAGGAGCTGAGTCCAGGTGGACCCCAAATCTCTTCATGTAGATGTTAAACAGGAGGGGTGAGAGCACTGAGCTCTGTGACTTTTCACAAGTTAGACCCAGGCTGGATCTCCCTCTCCCTCTCAATACCAATGGAACCAACTGCAGAAAAAGAACTATCACAACACTGTGTTTCTTATGCTAATCCCCACAAGGAGTCCAGAAGGATAACCATGATCAATGGTCCTGAAGGTTGCTGAGAGAACCAAGACAGTCACACCACCATTGTTCTGGCTCTCCAGATGTCATTGACAAGTGCAATCAATGCCGGCTCCATACTGTGTCCCGGTCTGAAACCCAACTGAAAAAGGTCCTGATAATCCACTTCCTCCAGGGACTCTGGAGATGCAGTCAGACCACTTTCTCAATAACCTTCATTAAAAAGGGAAGAAGGTTGGAGATTGGACAAAAAACATCCAGCACTGTTTGGTCTAGTCACTGCTTTTTGAAGAGAGGGCATGCCACCCCCTCCTTCAAGGCAGAGAGAACCACCTGTACTCTTTCTCCATCATACCTTGACTTGGACCTATTCTATTTTCTAACTATTTTTTTCCTAAACTGAATGGAGGTTTTTCTACTTCTGATATAATTTTGCCAGGCACCCTCCCTGAAATCAAACATAAATTCTCTCATTCTTGCTCTTATATCATTCCAGAATATTATATATCATGCTGAAAGCCCCAAATGATCTTCAGCCAAACCCAATTCCCAAAGAATTATTTACTTAGAGAAATAACTGTGAAATTCTATGGTTGCATTTAGAAATGTGATTTGTGACTTCATTATAAAGTATATACAAAGATTGCCAACTGTTTTACAAATTAGCGACCCTAGGAATTGACATAGTAAATGAAAAAAAACAACCCTTCATCCCATTTCTTCTGCATTAATTCTGTGACTATACCATAACTCTTATTTTGCTGATTATAATTAAGATAATTATTTTAGTTTTATTCACAAGCATCCAGTATGTCTATTAAAAAAACCCACAGATTTTCTAAATCCAAACAAAATCTATATGCTAAGCCTAACATCTAGTTCTTTCTTGTTAAAAAGAGATCAACAGGTCATAATTTTTTTTCTTTAGTTTCCCAGGTGCTGATGATATCAAGGTTTTTCACTTCTTTTATCATTACCTTTTAATTGGTGATGGAGCAATAATTTTGGTTCCTTCAATTTCCCCAGTTTCTCTGTATGTAATAACCTGGTTTGTACAATGTGATCCTGAAATGAAAGAAAATATCTACTGTTAGAAATTGTTAGCATTCTCTTGCACTTTGGGGTATATCTTTTCTGTATATTTTTATTTAATGTCTTTATCTCTGAAGACCACAACTGTTACTTGTTTGTTATGCAATGATCTCAAAATAGCCAGCACAATGGTTTCTCAATTAAAACCTAAAATATTGATATTTCAAAAATACCAGCAAAGATAGCTTTTTCTCTGCTATTATATAATACTTCAATAGAAAAAAAACTAAAATAGTCAGTATTCTTATACAACATAATCTTTTCCATTCCTCAAATAAGAAACAATCCTTCCAACAGGAAAGTAGCATCTATAAACCAAACACTTCAGCATTATAACAATAGGAGAAAGATGACATGATAACTGAATATGTAAAGATTTGAAGTAGATTTTAAAAAGTATCCGAACACATAATTGTAAACACCATGTAGAAGGTTTTTATGTGCATAATGTTCCACACTCCTTAAAGCTTAGCACATGGTAATGTTCTGGAGCTTGTGCTCCAGAATTATTGTGCTGAAATAATTCACAACACAGCTACGCTGTATAACAAGCAGCAGCAAGCTGTATTTAGCAGAGTTGCTAATATAGCACTAAAACATCCTTCTATTGTCAGAATGAATCTCCCAGGTAAGTTCCCACTATAGCTCAAGATATTTAGAAGGTATCAGGTTGCCTACATTTCTGGGTCATTAAGAAAAGGACTTCACTTGATATAGTTTTAAAAAGTCATTTAGTAAAAAGCCAGAGTCATTTCAATGAGGCACGTGTACGAAAAAGGTGTACATAAATTTCCAGAAATTAGGTAGAAAGTAGGATAAGGATAAGGATAAGACATTTGGTAGGTAAGTGTCCAAACTGATTAATTACTAAAACCCCCACAGATACTAAAACCAGTATCAGATGGAGTGGCAACAGAAATAGAGTTCAGTGGAGTTGGGCAGCCAATAAATTTCAATAAATAAATAATAATAATCAAGGAAGGTATTAATACACAGAGTCCAAGATTTGCAGAAGTATGTAAATCTCCAAAACTATCAAATAAAAAACAAAACAATCCTAAAAGTAGAAATCAAGGCAGTCCAAAGCCAGAAAGTGGCTATTTTTAATGCATCACCTAAGCCATAGTTTATTTAATTGCCTGTGTTTGTACAAAATGCTAAGCTACAATGAAACAATTTGGCTTAGCCCAATATGAAAACCCAAGCTTGATTATTGGTTGGAAAAGAAAACTGCGCTAAGAGGTTTTGTGATGGAGGAAAATGTAATGCTTATATGTATTGATTAGCTACAGCTCTATAGAGGGGCACCCTGGCACAAACAGCATACACAAACTTGTGTAAGTTCTATTTGTTTTCTTAAAACTTAATTTAAAAAAAAAATTAACTTTGCTTAATAAAGAAAGTACTTAGCCCCACCAACCCAGCTACTCACATTATGCTCAAACAGTGATTGACCTAACTTTAGAACAGCCAACTAGCTGGCCAGATCACTTGAGAGATTCTTTATTCTTTTCCTCCTTTTGGTGTTGACAAAATTCAGCCATTTTGCTGTTACATTACTCTGCATTAGCCCATGTCACCAGGTGCCCACTTTGATAGTAAAAAGGTTAAACATTATGTATAAATGGTCATCATTTAAAAATACAGTATTACCAGCTATAGGAATATACCTACTATCATACAAATGAAAAAAGAAGCTGCACCTAAATAACGGCTGCTGTTGTATTATCATCCAAAAAGCAAAATACAAATTAGGTGCTTTTCATTTTTTTTTTTTTTTACCGAAAGGAAGTCAAATTAAAGGGTTTTAAAATTAGAAACCTATTCAATCTGGAAAAGTACAGGTAGTCCTTGGTTAACAACCATTTGTTCAGTGACCATTCAAAGTTATGACAGTGCTGAATGAGTGGTACTTATGACTGAGTTCTGGCCACCCCAATACCCCCGCAGTCACATGATTGCGATCCAGGTGCTTGGCAACCAGCTTGCACTTAGGACAGTTGCAGCATCCCATGGTCATGTGATCGCCATTTGTGACTTTCCATACCAGAAGCATCCCACTCCTGCTTTTTCTCCCAACGAGCCTGGCTACAGCCCCCAGGATATCGTACTCTGTAGCACACAGCTGCCCAAAGCACTCCCCCCCGCACTCTGTAGCGCACACCCGCCTGGCCATGCTTCTGTGGTGCTGTGACAGCCACCAGCACACCCTCCCACATCTGGCAGCAGTCACCCCCTACCCAACCACACTGTGCCACAGCAGCAAGTTATCTGCCCGCCAGCCTACTTGCAAGCCACCCTAAGACTTGCAACTTCCTGCTGGCTTCCCCACTGACTTTGCTTGTGGGAGGCTGGCAGGAAGCTGTAAAAAGGTCCTTGCTTAATGACTCGCTACCCTTGCTTAACAATGGCAACGGGGACAGCCAGGATTGCTGTCACTAAGCAATGTGATCACATGATGTCGTGCTTTACAACCTAATCCCTTAGCGATGGAAATTGTGGTCTGAATTACTGTTGTTAAGCGAGAACTACCTGTAGTGCCATTTCAAGAGCCTGATTACAAATACAAAATTGCAGCATATAGGTTTTGTGAAATGGAGTTGGGTTCTATGCTTCAGTAAATATCACACCTTCAGAAACCAGAACCTTCTGGAATTCATTCATTCATTCATTCATTTTATGCCATTACTATAATGTGATGTGGAAAAGAGAGTCACTTATGGACCAAAGCAATAAGCTGAAAAAAGTTATCTCAGTGTGAAATTTGCCCATTTTCTCTTCAGCTTCCCAATTCCTCAAAGTTTAAAGCAGTAATGGGCAGAAGGTAGATCAAGATCTATTCATAAATCTCTACATAGACTGACAAGGATTTCTGATTCCCAATGGTCTAATAGCAGCAATGAATTTAAAAAGTCCTCCCAACCATCATAAAAAGGGTTTAAAAAAAGTTTGGTTCCTATAGTAATCATAAATCCCTGGACTGAGGACATATACCAATGCACCAATGTCCCTTAATTCTTAGTCTCAGTCTCTCGGATTGTCATGGTTTTTGTTGACAGACCTCAGAATTCTAATGAAACTCACAGTGGATCCTGCAAGGCTTAAGTCTGTTAATTCTTGGTCTAGAAAAATTAGTTAACAATACCACCACTGCCTTTAGGTTAACTACTTGGATACAACAAACAGTTGAGCAAAGGAATATAGGTAGTCCTTGAGTTATGACAGTAATTGGGACCGGAATTTCCATTGCTAAGCAACACGGTCATTAGGCGAAACGTGACTGCATTGCTTAGCAATGGCAATCCCAGCACTCCCTCTTGCTGTTGTTAACTGAATCCCACCAGTCATTAGGTGAGGACCAACCCCAATCCAAGCCATTCCAAGCTTGATCTCTCCAAGCCCTGATCCTTGGTAAGGTTAAGGGACTGCCTCTTCTGCCTCCTCTTCTACTCCCCCCCATCTCTGCCCTTTTGGCCACCCTGCAAAGCGGCACTCCTCAGTCTTTGGAAAGCTTTTGAGACCTTTCCAAGCATCACGAGAACAGCATGCTCGCCATGCTCCAAATAGCACGCCCTGTTCTCATGATGCTTAAGAAAGCCTTCTGAGGCCTTCCAAAGCATAGTGAGAATGGGGTGCGTGCTATTTGGAGAATGGCGTGAGTGGCCTTGGGAAGAAGGCCTGGCACAGGCAGCAGCTGCCTCACATAGGGCTGGGCCAGGCACACCTTGTCAGCAGCCAGATGAAGGCAGCTAAAGTCAGCTGGGCACAGCAGGGCCTGCAGGGGCTTTGCGCTGTGGCAGGAGTAACTGGCCGCAGCACAGGGCTTGAGGTGGCACTGGGGCTAAAGTAGAGGCCAGCTGAGAATGCTGAAAGCCTTGGATGTCCTGCTTCAGGTTCCAACCACACACACTCACATACAGTTGCTGTGGAGTTTAGCAATTTTACTAGAAGGCTGAAAAGATAGCAGTGAACCAAGGAATGTAAACAAAACTGAGGCTTGCCTGAAGAGCTTACTTTCTAAATAAGAGTGCATAGAAGAGTAGTCCAAATCCAAGGTTCTGAGAGCCAGGTCAAGGTTGTTAGCCAGTCCAGAGGTCAGAGGTTCAAGGTTTCAAACACAAATAGAATTTGCAGGAATGTTAACACAAGAGCCAGAGTCACACGTTGTTTCCAGCAAAGAGAGCGTGGATCAGAGCTGCTTCTTAAATAAAGCTGCAGCCAGCTGTCACTAATCAGGAGATTTACTCCCTTGCTTGGCGAGGAGCCTAACAGACCTTTGCCGCTCTGCTCTCTTCTCTATTTGTTAGGTGCAAGGGCTGAGAGGCCTTACATCATCTTCATCTGACTTCTCCAGCTGCTCAAGTGGTGCCTGTGTTTGATCAGCCTCATGTGATTCCTGGTTTTCTCTCTCCTGAGGTTGACTCAGGCTCAGCTGGAGCAGCTTTTTCAGGGTCAGATTCAGATTCAGAATCTGAGTCCAGAGCCTGGGCCATGACACCGGGCCTCTACTTCTGCCCTAGTGCTGCTGCCGAGGAGGGTGGCCAAAGGGCAGAGATGGGGAGGGAGATAGGTCGGTGGGGAGAGTTGAAGCACCCTTGGGGTCATAAGTGCGGATGGGCTGCCAAGCACCTGAAAGAAGTGACTTCCAACCTTTATCACAAATATAAACAATTTTAGTAACTTATCACCTCCTCTTAAAATACAACAAATGATCTCTTCTTCCCATATCCCATCTCTTATCTATTAAAAAAAAAATCCATAAAGCATCATTTCAGTCCTGCTGTCACCAAAGGCCTGTTAAGGATTACCAGAAATAACAACATAGCTATATTAACCTTGATCAAATAAACCAACTTTATATTTCTTCCTTTTACTTCCAATAATCTTAATCTTTAGTCCATTCAAATAATGTTGTAGAATTCGATTTCTTTTCATTGCTTCTTTGTCCCTTCTTGTGAGATTCTTCAAAACTTTAACAAGCCTCTTTTATAATTGCAATATAGGAAAATTATCCAAGTCACTCTCTTGGTTTATTGTTTGTATATCCCTTTTAATTATTAAAACATCAGCCAGTTTCTTTTGCATGTCCAGTTAAACATCTTTTTCCATGTCATTCTTGTAGCCTGTCATTTATAAATCCACTTTCAACTCAGTCTCAATCTTATCAGGTAAAACTTGTTCCTCTTCCATAACATCTTTTAGACACAGTCTCTCCATAGAGGCAGATGTCTCTATTGACACTATTATCTTCTGAGTCCATTTTTCAAAAATATCCTTCAATATGTCCAATGCTAGAATATTTTGCTCCACTCTGTAATTTTAAGTTGAGTTCATATGTTCTTCTCCTTTAATTGTAATCTTTAGTTCCCTCTAGTGTCCAATTTTTAAAATTTATGTTTTTTTTTAAATCAAAACAAAAGCATTTTGCCATCAGAAGGATTCTTTATAATCAATTCCAACAACTTACTTCAAATTTATCTGGGCCTTTAGTCCATTTGTAACTTTTTAAAATCAAACTTTTAATCACCCTTTTGCTGCTTATTCCGCCCCCCCCCCCATTTTTTAAAGTTCTTAAACTTGTAGTTAAAACTTTCTTTTGCTAAGGATTGAAGGGAAACTCACCTGGTGTTTTCAAACTTGTCAATACAAAGGTTTCTAATAGCTGAAAAGCAGTTAACAAGCAATTTCTGAAAGTGACTAGAAAAGCAAGTATGTGAGCTTAGTGTCCTTTCAAGGTGCCAACTGCAGTTTGAGCAAGATGGCTACTGCCTCATCTCCCAGAGCTCTAAACCCACCAAAGAGCGCTATCTTGCAATCTCCTCACAAGGAGCACCTGTCTAGGGCACTTGTGGGTGATCTCAAGTTCTCTCCTTGTCCGGAGAAGTTCAAAGAACCAGTCTATTCACCGGCTCTTTGTTCTTCGCCACAGTCGTTGGCTCCACTTTTCACGGAGCTGTCTGTAATCCGCCATTTCTTCCTCCAGAAGTCCTACAAATTTAAAGAATTTGTATCCCACACATTTTATTCCTGACATCAGATTGCTTTATTTTGTCTTACTTTTTTCTCTCTCAGCTCCTATTTATCAACCTCAGTTTTAGAAAATTATTTCCCTGTAAAATAGGACTTACACTGCATTTAAATACAAGCTCATACTGAATAAAAATAGTAAATACTAGTATTAATTTCTTTAGATACATAATAGAATCAAACATATTATAAATTCTGTGTACACAGACATGCTTGATTTTATTCCATAGAAAAGGAAAATAAATGTATAGTACTTTAAAAATTTAATAAATTATGTTATTTTAGCTTGGGGTCTTTGAATAACATCACTAGTTTCTTTAAAAAAAAAACTAAAATGATTCTGTAGTGCTGGGCTAGACAAATTTTTGCCCTCTAGATATAGCTGGATTCCAACTCCCAAAAAGCTCAGCCAACAGAACCATTCATCAGAAGTGAGGGGAATTACAGTCAATCATCTGGAGTAGCTCTACAGATAGAAATCAGCTTTAATTTCATATTTTAGCAAAACATTCACAGAATACACTAAATGGCAAAAACAACTAAATGGATTCAATTCTCTACTACTTTCAGTAGAAGACAAATATTGTTTCAGTAAGTACAAAAATAAAAGAATTTGGTAAATGAGACATCTTAAATAGCATAAAGAACAGGCTTTATTTTCTTTATGGCTTGATAAAGGTTAAGTATTAGAAAAGAAGAGCCCTTACAGAATTCATTCAAAGACGCGATATCCTTTTCTCACTTCCATGGTTATAAATTACTGTAAGTGGCTGCAAAAAAGTATTTTCCATATATTTATGTAAATATTTGTGGTTTAATTTATAAATGGCTACAATTTATAAATTACATATTGTCAGTACTAAGAAATTGGAGAGGATCCAAAGGACTATGATTTATTTTAAATAATTAAATATGAAACAACCACTACAAATAAGGATATTACAAGACTGAGAATCACTTGTCAAAGATCTGTTAAGAACTGAAGTTTCACCAAGAACTGAATGGCATATATATTCTACAAGGTAGATCGAAAGTAGTCTTACTGTACCATTTTTAAAACATCTAACACATTAATAAAATATATGTACTCCATTAAGTTGATATATATCTCATGCAACAGAGCTGACTTGAACTTCCCAAGGAAAACTTCTCATTAGGTTTAGCTGACCAATAAGCTCTACTTGTACATATCAGTAAAAAGTGTGTAAGACCCCATTTCCATTCATAGTTCATAATGGAACTATAATGGCTAAATAAACTAAGTGGATTCTATACTCGGTTACTTTCAGTGGAAGGCATATATCATTTTAGTAAGTACTAAATAGCATCAGCCAAATAATATTGCCATTGTGAAGAAATGATTGGAATGCTAGATGGGAATCAGAAAATCCACGGTCTCAAGTTCATGCTTGACTATATACTTCACTTAAAAACTTTGGGCCAATTTTCTCAGTCTAACCCATATCACAGAGTATAAATAAGGAGCAAGCCCATGATCACCATCTTGAAGGCAGGGTATCAGTACAATTAAAAAGTAAGATTGGACATTTATGCTAGAGTGGTTTAAAATCCAGCAGATTATTTATCACAACAGAAAGCTTTGCTGTTGTTGAAAACACATGGAAGGTCTGTATAATTCTCTATACTGTGAAGATGGTTTAGTTTTACGCCACTGGCGTAAAATTTTAAAATCTTTCATATTTCACAAATTTCCAGCAACCTGGAACCCTATATAAAAGAAGGCCTATGCTTTAGACAAGTGTGAGACTGATGTTGTTTTAATATGCAAAAATGCAGATACTGAATAGGTCTGACTAGTCAGTGGGCACTATTTATGACCAATGAAGCCAATATGTCAATCTATCAGGGTGGTGATCATTTTTAGTTTGCCATCTGGTGACTATCAAGATTATGCCACAGTATAAAACATAAGAGTGTATTTGATTCACTGGGCCACTGATTGTGTAGACCAGCTCTAACCTGATTAGTAAGAACAGAGATAGTAATAACTCAGCACTAAAGAGAAGGCAGGTCAGTAGCCCCCATGTAACTGCTAAATCCAGAGGCTCTCATTCAGAAGTGCCTACAAATTTCATGTGCTGAAAATTCAGCATGGTCTGAATGAGAATTCACAGAGATTTCAGAAAGTCAATTATTTCCGATTTTATATTTGATCCAACAAGATTTATTTTATTTCTTAGCTTTTTCTCTACAGTTACCTTTCACTGAGTTTCTGATTCAAACAGGAGCTCTAACATTTCTTACCAAACTGTTGTGCTTTTGATGTTCTTTTTGGATACGTCTTACTACGACTTCTTTCAACTGTTTGGTTAGGTCGAGGAAGCTGGATAGAAATGTCTTTATTCATTTGCATAGCTGTCTTCCCACTAGAAAATGCAACAAATAATATATGTAAGTCAATGAAAACTACGAAGTAAAACACTGAAATGTATCCCTAGTTGGGGAGGGGCATTTTAGCTGAATTAAAAGTTTACTACTAAGTATCACTGAGAGCCAAGCAAATAAAATAAAAAATATGCCATTATAATACTTTGTTACTCTCACAGTTTCCCAGATTGACACAAAGTACCTCCATCTCTTTCACATTTCCACCATACGATGTACATAGTACTGAAAAAGCACACTGATTTTATATTTTGTGCTTCTTTAGCCTTTCCTTTTTCTCAACTAGCTATGCCCATAACAACATTTTCAAAAGTATTTTTCTATCAAGTATTTTTATTCTTGAAGGAAAAGAAATAAAATAAGCTATTTCCCAACAATAATTCCTGGAAAAAAAAATTATTGAGACTTCACTGCCATCCCTTACCAACTAGAAATACCAGATTATTCTGCCACTGAGCTTGCCTTGCCTGTAAATTTTGAGAATACAAGATTTTAACTACTGTACAGCTTTTAAAACCCAACCAAGTAATTAGGCTTTATGGAACAAGGTGCCTTTGAAGTGCCTTTAGACTAAAGTTATCCATCTTCAGTGCAATCAATTGTCCTCCACAAGCTCATTTGTATAACTGTTATACAAAAGGCGCTTTCATCCTAGTCAACCTCTCAGGCCCAAGAAATAATCTCAACCCGTCTCACTTATTTAATCCAACACCTGATATTATTTAATCCAACACCTGATCTTGAACTTAGTTGCTCATGCCACAATTGGTCCCTTGGTAAAAGCCTCTCTTCAAGTTCATCTAAAATCTGACACACAGACTCAGAACCACAAGCTGTAAGTGCAAGCAGATCACTAGTATGGTGAATTCTAAACCATGACTGCTGCCAACAGTAGAAACCACTTATCTACCCTAGGAAACTTGCTGAGTGAATTTCACAATCAGTGCAATTTATTTTCATCACATTCAAACCTGGTTTCTCACAGTACTTTGCCCTTACCTTGCTTTCCTTTCTAGGGGCAACTATAAACCCAACTATGTATCCACATGAACATGTTGCAAAGCAGACTAAAGAAATTGTTGTTCAGTCGTTAAGTCGTGTCCGACTCTTCGTGACCCCATGAACCATATTACGTCAGGCCTTCCTGTCCTTCACTGCCTCCCTGAGTTTGCTCAGTTTCATGCTCATTGCTTCAGTGATGCTATCTAACCATCTCATCCTCTGCCGTTCTCTCTTCCTTTTGCCTTCAATCTTTCCCAGCATCAGGGTCTTTTCCAAAGAGTCCTCTCTTCGCATTAGGTGACCAAAGTATCTGAGCTTGAGCTTAAGTATCAATCCTTCCAATGAGCAATCAGGGTTGATTTCCTTTAAGATTGACTGGTTTGACCTCCTAGCAGTCCAGGGGACTCTTAAGAGTCTTCTCCAGCACCACAGTTCAAAGGCATCAATTCTTCGGTGCTCAGCCTTCTTTATGGTCCAGCTCTCACAGCCATACATTACTACTGGAAAAACTATAGCTTTGACTATGCGGATTTTTCTTGGCAAGGTGATGTCTCTGCTTTTTAATATGCTATCTAGGTTTGCCATAGCTTTCCTCCCAAGGAGCAAGCGTCTTTTAATTTCATGGCTGCAGTCTCCGTCTGCGGTGATCTTGGAGCCCAAATAAATGAATAAAGCAATTACTATGTAGTTTTCTTGGCACCAATAGAAAAATGGTTTGTTGTTGCCTTCTTCCAAGATGTTTCCTTGACTTCCTAGTCCAGCCTACCAAGATCAGTCAAGGTTACCTAGGTACTGCCATCCAGCTGGGCAAAAAGATATACAATATCAGCAGGTGCAGCTCCTCTTCATTCTGAAAGACAAACTGCTGATGCCACCCATAACTCCCAGTTCCTAATAATTAATGTAGGGTGATACACTGAGATCTCCATGAGAGTGTCTCAGAGGAATGTTTTCAAAGATCCTCTTTTTTTTAGGATATAGAAATCTGCCTTCAGAAATGGTGATTTGACTTTAGAAGCTTTATTTGTGTGTCTATGGATAAACATATAGCTATGGTAGACCTGAGATGCTAAAAAGAATACAAAGGGAGCATGCTGGGAGAGAAAAGGGCTCCATAGGATCCAAAGTCCTCTGTTCCTCTGACATGGTTCTGGAACAACAGAAAGCTATGCCAGACCTAGTAATGGAATCATTTTTTATTTTTATTTTTGGCATTTGAATCAATGAGAGGGAACCTGTTTATAACAAAATAAACTTCTGAATCAGGGAAGATGTAATAAAAATAAAACCTGCTACCTTACTGGAGAGTTCTCTCACCCTGGATTCTCCATCTCCCACTCCAAAGGACTTCTCTGCTCATTAGTAAGTGTTACCTTAAACTTCTGGTTAAAGGTGCCCTTGACAGCTTCACTTGAATAGTAGCTGATCTAAACTCCTTTCTCTAGGGATACATAATTAAAGTCCCAATATTCCTGTTTATAGAGCTGGCTGCACAATATTATTCATAATTCTGTTCAAAAACTTCATATATTTGGCTAATGCTTTTACTCCCCCCCCCCATTTGTTACTTTTCCTAAGGAAGTTATCAGAGAATTGACACAAAATGCCTCTTTTGTTAGGGCCAACTACAGAAATCATTCTTGTGAGTGCCCTTTCCTATTTATTTATTTATTTCCTATACTAATTTTACTTTGTAAAAACTATACAAAGAAAGTGCTGCTTCACTAACAACAACAAAAACTGGAATAAAATATACAGAGATTCCACTAAATCATACCAATCTATATTATCATTTACTTCTATAATGGTGTATTCATCCAATTTAGTGTATTTATCCAATTTAAAAGTAATATTAAGGGTTAACTAAACAATTAAACAATTTCAAGTGCCTACTTTGTTGCAATATATACTCATATTCAGATTCAATAGTGGTATAATATCTAATCCATAAATAATAAAGGAGAGACAACATGCTTACTATACTTTAAAAAAAAAAGTAGAAACAAAATTGATCCTGTCCAGTGAGGTAGTTTTGGATTAGGTCAACCCTTCAATATTTTCAAGACAAATTTTTAAAAGGAAGAAGGGAAAAGAAACAGCCATCAATAATTACTGTATTTTCTTATTTTTCTGTTTTAATTTATTATTTAATTCATTTGTATGGTGCCTAGTACATCTCAAAATGGTATACAAAGCATTTAACTGAAAAAAAAATCTATAAAGTGGGAAAAGAGGGAAAGAAAGCATTTATACAAAATTCGGACAGGGAAGGCCTGGGTAAAAGGATAGGCCTTTAGCAGTCACTTAAGACACATTATAGTGAGCACCTTCCGCATACTAAGCAGATTTCCAAAGAAATTCTACTGAAAAAAGGGCCACTGTGCATTATTTTCAGATGACTGTCTAAGACATGGGGATCAACCTCAGATCACAAGGACTGCACAAGGACTAGTTCATTAACCCAGGGGCCACAACGCTAAATTATCATTTACTTTTAATAATCACATTTACTTTTAATAATCACATTTACATCTATAGTCTAAGAAGTTCCTTATGGTGAAGAATTGTAACTTCCAGCAGCTCCAACCAGTCTGGCCAAGGGTGGGGGGTGCTGGCTATGGTAGCTCAGCACCACCAGAAAGGCTGTAGGCTATCAGCTGCAGACAGACCCCCAAAGGGAAACTTCGGTTTCCAAGAAAGGCACATTTATTTCCCCTCTCCCCACTGTCTTGTAACAGGAACAAGCAGATTATTTCTACCCATCACCAGTCCTTTTGCTTCCTTAACCTCAATTTTGGCCTCAAATAGGTTCTTTCCAGTTCTTGCACTGCAGAAACAACCTGCCCATCTGACCAGCTCCTTTCATCAACTCCAACCTACATTGAGGTACCTTTCACCAGGACAAATCCACTGGTCCCAGTCCACCCCTTCCATAATCCAGCCATTGGGAAGGTTGCTTGAGATGTTGCCGCAAATTTCCTCTTCTTTTTTCCTTTCTCTGGGGGAGGGGGGCACTTTTTCATAGGATGGCTTTTTTCCTGTAAGGCTCAAGTGTGAAATGGGTAAAGGAAGGGGACCAAAGTATGATGCTTTTTGCTCTTCCTCCCAGCTGTTCTTTGCCAAGGTGTAGGTGGAAGAGAACCTGGAGAGGCATTCAGCCAAAGTGACCCATATCTGCCATGCATGAAAACGTACTGCTGCCAACCCAACACAGAGGATTCATTGTGATTTCACCTCTTTCTTCCACTTGTGACTGAGTAGGGAAGTGCCTGCCACTGCCATTGCTTCTGGCTTTCTCAACAGTAAAGCTACTGACAGTACCTGCAGCTTCACATCAGAAGGGAGCAGAATATGATGGCGGTGGTGACCACCTTCTCCTCTCTCTCCAACCTCTGCTAGCCAGACTTTCTCTAGTCTGGTGGCTGAATACAGAAGCAGAACCCCCCAGCTGATGATGCTGGGCAGCCTGGCTCACCTTTCAAAAGCTTCCCGCACCTGCCAGAGACTTGTTCTAGAAGAGCTGAGGGAATGCAAACCCAGGGAGAAGAAAGGGGTAGTCTACCTATCTGACCAACCCCTTCTACCCCCCCCCCCCCCAAAATCTTCAAATCACTGGAGCAAGCAATCAGCAAACTAAGGCTCTGTGGGCCACAGAAAGTGAGCTGAAGAGCCACCTACAGCCTGCAAGTTTAAACCCCTGGTCTAAGACCAGGTACACAAATCAGGCATGTAAAAACAAAACAAAACAAAACAGGCCTGGAATAGCAATCTATTAGATATCCTTACATGCCAAAAACAAAACCTTGAGCTTGACTAAGTGGCTAATAGTCAAGAAGTATAGTTGCTTCAGTACAGGTTAGTGTGTTCACACCAGATACAGCAAACAGACCTCCACATTCTGCACAAGCTATATTTAGCCCCACATACAACCAATTACAGTTAGTAAAATGAATGTCAATTATAGTAACCAGATCCAAGATTCAGACTCTTAATGTAAGGAAAACTTACACTAGAATTTAAGAATTCAAATGATAAGCAATATGTTCTGAAATTACTTTAACAAAATGTTTTAGAACAAGAGACATTTTACTGCTAATATGTGCTTTTCCCCCTATTGTTGCATATCTGATCTGATAACAATTTTTCTGTTTCAACAAAACAAACTCAAGGATTTGCCAAGTTTTGTTCTTGAATCCATCTTATAAAAACTGACTTTTTTTTTAAGCAATAATTCCCAGTTGCCACAACATCTACCATAGAATGACTGAAAAACATCCAGGTGGATTTATCTAACAACTAATCAGCAATTACAATGCATGTAAAAAAAAAGAAGGAAAAAAACCCAGAAAAGAACAAAAATACTCTGCAATTACTGAGACTCCTATGAATATGCTTGGCAGGGGCAAGTTCTCTTTTACCCATAGAACGCCGACAGAGAGCCAAGAAGCAAAGTTTGGATTTCTCCTAAGTACTGAAACATTCTTTAGACTTAGGTACATTACCATACATCATGGGTAACACATATATAATTTGTCACATACATTTTTCATTTGTATTCTATTTGATTTAAACCTGAGTTATCAAGCATGAATTAGACTTGACATCCCTTAATTCCATTTTTTAAAAAAGGATATTATTGTTTAGTTTAAAATGTATTAACAAGTGTCCAGGGAGCACTTTAATTAGTGTTTCCCAATAGGCCACACTGCCATACCTATTTTTTCAATTATCTGCTTTGCTTGTTACTTTAATTGTACCAACCCCATGGTGTATGTGTGTGTGTATGTGCATGTATGAGAGAGAGAAAGAGAGAGGAGGAGGAAGAGGAGGAGGAGAGTTCTTCAGCTTCCTTCTAAAAGCTGTTAAATCTGAAATAGGCCACTGTGACCAGCCTTAGCCCCACATTTTTGCTTTGTCCCCACATATATTAGCAGGGAGGGATATCTGTCAGTAGAGTTGAGAAATTGTACTAACTTCTGTTCCATCACAACCATGGTTCATGCTCCCAGACAGTAAGTTTCAGTGGTGTACAATAACTTCTCCAGCTCTAGTTTTTGGTTGTCACTTTGGTTCACTGGGTTTGTCCCTTGTGGAGAGCTGTTTCCACTATTTGTTCTTGTTTTATTAGCCCAACGAAGGTTAAATTACCCCAATAAAGGTTAAATTGGCCCAATAAAGGTCAAATCCTAATCCTCCCTTATAGTGTCACTACTTATTGCTTCATTCTTCTTGTACTTTTTCCTCCTCAAGCACTGGTATAAGCTTGCACTTGCTACAAATATAAGCCATTTTCAGGAAGGAACACAAACTTGCCAGAAGCTCTGCATGTCAATACTGCTAAATCACATCCATTCACTATGGCTTATAAGGGCCTCTCCTATTAAAAAAAATTATGTCTTTTTGTTTCCTTCTCAGGTTGACAAGTACACACCATTGACTTAGAAAGAAACTTCTGCTTATTAAGTAAACTCACTCCCTGGAAACAAGCTGCCTTATATTCCTTCTGCGGTATCTACTGGGGCCTCTGCCTATTCAGCAGCAAGCAATTGTCCACAATGAGCAATCAGGAACTTTAAGGATGGCTCCCCTGCAAATCACTAGCTATTGAGAAGATAACTTTTTTACTCCCACAGTTGAGCATACAGTCCCTCAGAATATGCAGCTTCTTGGGTCCCTTTTATGCTCTGTTTGTCTCTTCATCCTATTGAATTCTTCTGTCAAGTTCCTGTTAGTCCTCCTCCTCCTCCCTTCATTTGCTCACTGATAATTTTATGCAAAAAGAATCTACATCACAAGTAGGTAATTTGTATTAAAGTATCTGATTCTTTCTTAATTCTCACTATACAATTTTACTTCAAATAAAAGAACCAGTTACTTAAAAAGAAACATACAGTATAACCAAGTGCACTTTTCTTTGTATTGTCGAAGGCTTTCACGGCCGGCATACGATGGCTGGTGTGGGTCTTCCGGGCTGTGTGGCTGTGTTCTGGAGGTTTTGTTTCCTAACGTTTCGCCAGCACCTGTGACCGGCATCTTCAGAGTGCAGGAGCACAGACAGGAGCAGTTCTCTCTGTGCCCAGGGTGATGTGACCCTTTTGTGGGTATTTATAGGGATCTGAGGGGGGGGGAAGGGGGGATTGGGGGTGTGGGGGGGGGGTTGGGCTCCTGTCTGTGCTCCTGCACTCTGAAGATGCCAGTCACGGGTGCTGGCGAAACGTTAGGAAACAAAACTTCAAGACCACGGCCACACAGCCCGGAAGACCCACACCAGCCATAGCACTTTTCTTTCTTCCACAATATGAATGGCTGCCTGCCATTTGTTCTATGTAAAAAAAAAAAAATGAAGCCCTATGCTGCAAAACATGTATATTTAGCACAAATCTTACCCTACATCCATGACGTTAAGTAGCCAGATCATACAGAGAGTTATAGTGTATATGTGGTACATAAATGGTACTTTATTGTCCTAACTGTGATGGGGGCTAACAGTACATAAAATCTAGGCATGTATCTTAGAATCTGTGTCCATGCTGACATTTTTCAATCAGAATTTAATCAATTTTTTCAAACTGCATCTTGCCACTCAATCCTGTTTACGAAAGAAGAAGGATAAGAAAGAAGAGCCATGCTTCTTGTTAGCTGTCACAATCTACATACCCCTATGTTTAGGCCACATTAAATTAAGAAATCCCAGGGGAATGCAATGCTATAAAATTTGGCTTTTTGTTACCGATGGAAGGTTGTCCTATGGCTCTTTAAAGAAACCGAATACTAGTTGCTGGCACCAATTTTTGGATAGCTCCTTGTTTAATTTCTAAAGCATACAGTTTTAAGTAACCATAGAATTACATTCCTAACTATCTTATAATTGAATCTGATGCCAGTAAGTGTCCTAATTATTCAGAATCTAAATAAAAAATGCTGGATATATTTTCAAGTAATTAATTCTTTCTTATTGGAAGAAACTCATATACTCCAAGTATACATGAAAAAAACAGTATATAGGCATACACACATTATCTCTCATCACCAAAAGAAAACCATCCAGTCTCTTACGTTACTGCAAGACAGCAACCCTTAATGGACCTTGGTGGATCTTGAAAAACTAAGTAAAATTGAACTTAGTTAATACCTGGATGGGATACTACCAGGAAATTCTAGAGATTGCAAAATTGGAAAAAAATCCTTGAGTTACAGTAAATACAACAGTAACTTATTTTCAAACAATTGCTTAAAAAGTCTTGAGAATATATCCATGAAATCATCAGGAGTCAATCTGGAGTCAATTACCACATGCCACTAGAATGAGCAAGCAAACTATAAATTGTAAACAGAACTCTTAAGACATTAAAGCATATTTCAGCTTTCATTTTCACAAACTCTGCACCTGTAATTTTAATAAAAGGCTGGAGATAAGTTCTGCAAATCCCTTTTAAAGCTGTGCTTACAGTATAATATCTGCTTCAAAAAAGCGGATAGAAAGCCATAGCACATAATACCTAAAATTAAAGATTCCACATGTCAAAGAAAAAAAAATGCATATATGCATCTTGAAATTAAAGTTTCAAGTCATAATAGCAATGATATCTTATTCTTACCTATATCGATGTTTGTAACCAAGAGATCCAAGTTTGCCAAGTTTTCTTGATAGAGAATTAGATTCATTTTCTGGCATTCTGTTTCAATTTAAAACACACAATACATTTGTCCTTATAGGGCTACTCACAAATAAAAGAGAATATAGACTGCATGTATTCTCCTCTTTAGCATTACCTAGGGCTCATGTCCTCAGAACGAGCCCTCCCTCTTGTCACCAACTTCCTACAAGCTGAAACCAGTCTGCTTTGGAAGTTCAACTATTTCAGAACACCTCCCATGAGATTGTTGGTGATCTGGTGGGCTCCCGTTGGCCCACTGCAAACTGCCCCTTTCCATCCTCCTGGCAGGCTCTGCACCTCCATGGCTATTTTTACTGTGGCTACCAGAGGGACCAACAGCCCCCCCCATCCCCTCCCAATCATAATCAAGGGCCAATTTTCACTGTAGTACTTTTCTTCTTTGGGAGCTGGAAATCACAGAGTTTTTTTAAAAGTTCTGTCGATACAAATATTAACTTTTAAAACACCACCAATTTCCAGCCCCCAGGAGAAATGTTAAAAGGCTGTGGTTTGGAATACTGAACGTCTGGTACTTTGAGAAAGGGACAAAGGTTGGTGGATAACTTGAAGATTGGGGAGGGGGAAATCTTTGGAGGTAATATTTTTTGAGGGTAGCCCAAAGAAACCTCAAAGTCATTTTCCTCTTAAGAGAACAGTCCCTTGGGCATTGCTCTTTGTTTCCTATCACCAGCAAGCCTTACTCTGAAGTAAGGAACTAACTGCAAGCTCAGTTATAGGTAATGGCAGCGTATCTTGGCAGTGTATCTCCATAGTGTACCTTGGCAGTCTATCTCCATAGAGATGGCTCCTGGGTTTCCTGGGCCAGAACTGAGACCACACTGCCTGTGTTTTTCTTCAGAACTGAATCAGTACTCCCCCGCTAGCTGCTTCTGTTCTATATTCCAGATTTGGGGTGGGTGGGCTTGGAGTCACGTATCTCCCTCTTCTCTTTCCTCCTTAGAGTGTGCCATTTCAGGGCAGTTATTGAATAGGAAACATAATTTGATAACAATACACAGAAAACTTGTGAGGCGGGAACACTAATAATTGATATCAGGAGCAATCTGTTTAGCCATCCTTGTTAATTATTCGTATCAGCAGAATCCAGGCAGAGAGAGTGTGTTTCATGCATTATTGATATATAGGTAATTGGGAGGACAGACAGATGGGGGGGGAGAAGGCTTGTGGCTCCTCTTCCCAGTGTGTTGGTTCACATCAGAAGACATTCTTCAACTGAAGATTAAAGCCAAAGTCAAGGACAACTTTTTGGAAGCGGCTAAAAGGGGAGGACATGAGTGGCAGAGATGCATGCTTATTTCCAGGGTTGTGGTCTTAGAAAAAACTGGTTGGGGGAACACAAACTTCTTTTTGTAGATGTAATGGTATGTGAGAATGACCTTGGGAGACAGAAGGGAGAGCGGCAGATTGGACAACTGGTGTGTAAAAGATGTCTCAGTCCACAGAAGATGGGATGGCATGGGAAATGTTTCAGAAGGGACCTTCCCTAGTTTTCTGGAGAATAAAAGGAAAGGAGGGGAGAAATACTTTCAGTCTTGCAAGATTCTGTAATGTAACCTTACAAAAGAGTTAATATTCATAGTTGTGCTTCTTGTCTGGATTACCTTGCAGGGCTAACATCAGCCCACTCCTGTTGCTATGTGGATGAGCCCTTAGTGACAACTTTTGCAGACTAATTTGTAAGATCAAAGATTCTCTGAATTGCAACAACAGACCACAATGAGAAGAAAAGCCATTGTATTTGTTGTTCATTTCAGAAAAGACACACCTAAATGGCTGTGTTCAAAATTAGTTTAAGACTCACTCATTGCAACAGAACAAAAGCACAACTCTATTTGGATTAGGAGAGGATGCAAAATTACTACATAGTCTGTCCTCTAAAACAGACTATGCTAAGACTACTTTAATGAAGTAGTCTAAATAATGACTAAATAATATAAATATTAATACAGAACATAAGAACTGACTTCAACTTTTTGTTCCAAAGTAAGAATTTTACAAATCACAATTAAACCCAAGTTAACAGTTTCATAAGCACAGAATTCCTTAATTATTATAACTCTCAAGATTTTACAGATTGTTATGACATCCTTTAAATTGACAATACTTCTAGCTTATGTTTTTATAATTTTCCTGGAATTGGTACTAATAGTGATAAACTATTACTCTTCTGATTCATTCATAACTGAGTGCTAATGTTCCTCTAGGAAATTCAGTAGTTTGGGATCCAAAAAATGGACCTCTGACAAGCAGACAACAAAGGTTGTTTTGTAAGTTAAACAAAATCACTATTTCAGAAGCTACCCATTACAGTACTGGGAAAGTTCTTACATGTGCAGTTGCAGATCAGTGGCTACTTTTCCACTCATTATTTTTGGATTCAAACCAGTGTGATGAAATCAGCTGGTGCACCTATTTTAACACAGCTAGACAAATAGAAGAATCTGAATAGACTTGTTTTTCAAACTCTAGATAAGCCTTAACTAATGCTTCAAAGTTATCTTCTCTACTCTGCTCAGATGTGTCTCTTTTCTATCCTCATTCAGTAATAGATTCCTCAGAACTTCAGCTCACCTACCTGAAGAAGGTGTGCTGTTCTACACAGCATTTCCACAAATGCTTGCATGCAGTTTTGCTGTGTGCTTCAAAAAAGAAGGAAGTTTCATTACACTGAAATAAAAAGAATAATACTATTATGGATTATTCTGATATAAAGGATTTGCACATGATAACCTGAGCACATAAATGCCAAACACACTTTTTATGTCTAGCCATCTAGATCAAGAACACCATTTGTGATAATGGAGAATTTCAGTGAAGTTATGCTTACTGATACAATGTAGAACTCCGATCACTTTACCTCAGGAGATCAGCCAATGCTTCAAGTACTATTTTAATCATTTCGAATGTTGGTGGGGCTTTTTTGTCTTTTTCTTTGGTTCATGAACTGGGAACCAAATATATGTATCAGAATTTCAAAGTGAACATACATTACTTTAGATACAAATTGATTTGCATGGTGTATCAAGATATAGGACTGACCTACAACAAAAGTAATGCCAAAATCAACTGAAGAATATATTAGCAAAAACCATCCTAAATACATGATTATCAAATATGAGATGTATATAGAAAATAATGCTATTGAAGAAAGTTTGTAGCTTTTTTCATGAAATCACTTTTATCAGCAAGTCCTAAAAATTTCTTTTTAAAAAGGAAATCCATGCACAAAAATACCAGCCTTTTAATGACATAGTCAATTTAATTAATTCATAGAAAATATAAGTGGAGTTAGAACACATTTAACTAGCAAAATAATGAAAACCTGCTATAGTTTATACAATATCTAAAATTTCAATAAAAATCATCTAGTTATAACAGAGTTAGACTGACTTTTAGAAGAAACTCTATACAACCCTACAAAACTGTAGTTTTTCGAGTTACACTTGCAGGCCATAACTTCCTTCTTAAATATCACCCTTCCAGCTGCACCAGTAAAAAAAAAAAAATCTTACTGGTGAAATATAAGATCACTGGGTACATCTGAAATACTATTTGGATCCTTGACATTATATACCAAGATATTCGAAATAGCAACTATATACAAACTTTGTCAAATAACAATTCACACAGTGAGAATAAAATACCTAACCCTCACTGTTTAATACAGATTTGACCCTTTTTAAAAACAACACAATGATCAGGAGTATCTTTGTTGAATCAGATAATTCTTTTACAGCTGATTTAGATTGTAGCGGGAAGCAGAATCACTTTGCAGTTTGAATTTTGTGCCATAACAAAGCTTTTTAAAATATGTAGTCAGATAAAAAACATACAGTTCTAAAAAAGTCATGTGTAATTTTTAAAACATAATTTTTGTGGTTCAAAAATTAATATCAAATTGTTTGATCTAAAAAGGATCAGAAAAAAATCAAACCTCTTGTAATCCCCAAACATACTATTTCTTCTCTGGTGTACATCAAGATTTAAAAGATAAACAAATTCACGTCAGAACATGGGATATTCTTTTCCTGTCAAGACATGTGAAACTACAGGTAGTCCTCACTTAACAACCACAATTGGGACCAAAATGTCGATTGTTGAGTGAAGCGGTCATTAAGTGAGATGCCCACGTGACTGCTCTGCTCAATGATCGCAATCTGGGCACTCCCGGTTGCAGTCATTAAGCAATCTCCCAGGTAGTTAAACAGACAGAGCAAAAGAACTGCCTGCTGAAACTGCGGAGCTGAAATCCTCCTGGCAGGCAGCCCTTTTGCTCTCAAACATTCCTGCAGCCTGCCGAAGGGTTCCCCTCCCTTCCGGGCATGGAGGGGAAATCCTTCCGTGGGCTGCAGGAACAGAGCTGAAATCTTTAGGATTTGAGTTCTGTTCCTGCAGCCGCAGAAGGATTTCAGCTCTTCTCCATCCCCTCCACCTGCAACCCTCCCTGCCAACTTCCCCACTGACTTTCTGGGGAAACCGGCAGAGAAGACTGCAAATGGCGATCCCATGATCACTGGGGGCTTGGCAACTGGTCGTAAATGCAAGCTGGTTGCCAAGTGCCTGAAATGTGGTCAAGTGACCGCAAGGTGGAGGGGGCACTATGTTTTACAATGGCTGGAAGTGCTTTACGGCCTGTAAAGCACCCTTTCCAAGGGCATTGTAACTTTGAACAGTCATTAAAAAACTGATTGTAAATCGAGGACTACCTGTATCAATATTATGAAAACGGTGCTGAAGCCTTTGGTCTTCAAGTATGATTCCAGCATAGCAGCCATGACTTTCAGTGAAAACAGCGTCCCTGAAGTTTTAAAAAAATTCTAGCAAACAGAAAATACTCAGAAACAATGTTCTCTTTATCTCCTTGCATATGTTAAGTCAAATTCAACTCTAATTTGTAACTGGCTTTCCTAAAATGTAGTGCTCAGAACTGGAAGCAATATTCTAGGTAGGGTCTGATCAACACAGAACAGAGAAGAACGACTTCGCAGTAACCCTGACACTGTACTTTTGTTGATTTCAGCCTAGGATTGGATTTCTTTTTTTGTTGGGGGGGGGGAAGCTGCATCACACTATTGGCACAGATTCAGCTTGTGATCCACCAAGAGACTCAAATCCGTTTCACATGTACTGGTGGATATTATGGATACTCCTTTCGTATGCCTTTGATTTTTCCTACTCAAATAAGGGACACCGTATTGAAATTTCATTTGGTGGATTCTGTCTGTTGTTCCAACTTGTCAAGATTCTCCTAAATTTTGAGACAAAATACTGATAGGTATTTAGTATTCTCCCTATCTTTTTACTGTCAACAAACTGGATATACATATTCTGTAATCCCTCATCAAAGTAATTTATAAATATATTGAACAGTACAGGGCCTAGAAATTGCCCTGTAGTATGCCACCTGACACCTTTTCCAGCTTACTGTGGAGTCACTGATGTACACTAACTGGGTACAATTGTTCAACCAGTTTTGTAATTATCTAATGATAGCATAGACTAGTCCACATTTGTTATATTTTTTACTAGAATTTCATGGAAAAAATTGTCATCAAAATCAATCCAAATAGATTTGGAAAACTGATCCAATGCTATTTGGACTCTCAAATCAATGTAGAAAATTGAATATTTTTGGATTTTCAAATAGATTCAGAAAAAGTACATGTGCACATGTACAAAAGTCCATGAAATCTCTAATTCAGTTTGAATCTTTCCAAATTGATTTGGAAGTGTACATTTTGATGGTTTGAATCATTCTGGAGTTTCAATTTGGAGATATGAATTGAACTGCTGAATTACCTTAAAAACAATATCCACAGTCTTACTATGTATATATCTTCTAACAGCAATGTTGAGAGACCTGATCACTCAGCAGCATTCCTTTAACATGTTCCTTTTGCAGAAAGAGGTGAGGAAACAGGGCCACTCCACTGAATATGCAGAAAAAAAAAATAGCTTAATGCTCCCTCCCTCAATGATATCAGGCTATAGCACAGAGAAAGATGGAAAACAAGGCCATACCACTGGCTCAGCTGAGATTCAAATGTTTGCTGTTCCTTCCTGGTGCTCTTTCTTTTCCAACTAGACATATTCTAATTCAGAAGTAATGCCTAAAGAAACTTCTTTCTTCTTGCTCCATTCCAAACTCTTTTTGTCCACGTATTTGAGTGTGTATATTCTGTTTTTTAGGTAGCAAGCCTGAGATTAAGGATTCTTTTTTTTAAGCAGATGTTTGTGTAAGGTTTTTGGCTGAACAGCAGATAAAATGCTTGAAATAAATCAACAGAACTTAGAAAACAATTTTTTTAAAAAAATAACATGTATGTACTACACATAATTTAGGAATGTGTTTTGCGATAATCTCTTAGACTAATTTCACTTTACACTTCAATTGGTAATTTATCAACAGCACATCTGTGATTGTTACTTTCTATCCCTCAGGACTGAATTTTAGAGAGTCCATCTACCCAAAGTGTTTTAGCTGGCATCAGTACCTGGCCGACCTCATTAGAAGGTAGTAAGGTTGAGCCTGGTAAATACTTGAATGAGAGAAAAACAGGGCTCCATGCTAGATTGGAAAGCTGAAGAAACATTCTGGAAGAAAGTCATGGCAAAACACTTCTGTACCACTTCTGGGGCTGCTTGCCACGCTGTGGCTCAGGGGCTTTTTGGCGTGCCACAGCTCTGGGACTACAAGAAGCCCAAGCCGCAGCACAGCACGAAGGAGACTTATGACCAATCTCTGAAGTTCCAGCCGTCACAGCACCCCCAAGGTCACATGATCATGATCTGGGCACTTGGCAACCATTTTGCACTTACAACAGTTGCAACATCCCATGGCCACGTGATTGCCATTTGCGACCTTCCTTGCCAGCTTCCAACAAGCAAAGTCAATGGGGAAACTGGCAGGGAAGGTTGTAACTTGCTCCATTAAGTTGAGCAGGAGCCAACCCGGGCCCCACCACACTATGTCTCAAAGGCCACTCATGCACCCTCCTCCGCCTGGCAAAAGCCACCCCCAGCCCCACCACACACCTTACCTACCTGCCTGCCTGCGAACCACCTGGGACTGGCTTAACGACCTGTGATCCTCACAACAGCAATGGGGAGTGCTGGGAGTGCTGTTGTTAACCGATGTGGTGACGACACACTTTACAACTGCATTGCTTAGCAATACAAATTTTGGTCCCAATTACCGTCATTAACCGAGGACTACCTGTAGTTATTTACAGGACAATCCTTTGCAGTTTTACTCATAACATAAATCTCACTATTATTAATTATATTCTGAAATTATTGGATTTACCACATATATGTAGTTGTCAAAATTATTGGATTTATATCCCATCTTTATTTTGTATTACTCAAGGCAGTGTAAATAGTCCTGCCTCCTGTTTTCCCCACAAAATTTAACCTGTGAGGTGGCTTGGGCTGAGACATAAGTCCTGGCTCAAAATCACCCAGCCAGCTTATTAATGCCTTTTCTTGTTTTCACACTTTTTTAAAAAGGTTGTCTGCTTGCTTAATACATTTGATTTAAAACTACAAAAATATAAACTTACATCTTTTCCCAAAACTCTAAGTTCAAAGTGAGCCTCTTTGAAATGGACCCTGGTAATTCTAGGCCTAAAATGTTAAAGAAAAGACAAAAAGCACATAAAGATAGGAGTGAATTTATTCAGGAAATATGAATGAATCAGTCTAACTATGAAGTCTTAATAGACATTCCTTATTACCCTAGAAAAATATAGGGATGATCTAGTTCAATTCTCTATAACAGATATATTAGAAATCGGTTCTTCTAAATTGGGGATAAGCATTCCATAGCCCAATGTGATACTAAGCTCCATTTTTACCAAGTTAATTGTTTTACTGCGTTATAAAATGCCATTAATACATTATATAGAATACAGATAATAGTGAATACAATGGTATTTATGCAATAGAAGCTAGAAATTGTTAACACTGTGATGATTCAGATAACCTAAGCTACATTTTTAACTGTCCCCTGAATCAGATGACCAAAATACAGTGGCAAAATTTCCAATTTCAGCAGCAATAGGTACTTTAAGCCTATTCTAGTTTTAAAGCAGCAATTTTCAATGAATTTCTACACTTCAAAATCCCCACGAACTGCCATGGGCTGAAAATTTTGGTCTCACCCTGTATCAACTGCAATGTTCCTGAAGTACTTGAAAAGCCAAACAAAACTTTCTAATGAAAATGTTTATTTTTGACACAGCTTCCCTTCTCTCTAATTAATACTAAGCATGGAAGAAAGCAAGAGTAAACCATGTATATGTATTTGTCAAAACGTAAATGGATGTATCCATGTAATCACCAGGACTCACTTCTTAGTCAAAGGGACTTCACCTTTATCAATTTGAGGAAAAATATTTACTTGGACCACTAAGTAGATGGAAAAGAAGGAAGAAAGTTTGCATATGCATTGTTGCCTACCATCCATTATTGATATGGACTTTGGTAATTTTACTTACCAAAAATACTTTCCTACTTGCTTTTTATTCTTATAGACAACTACTCCTATAGGCTTCAGTCCTAGAAAATACTCAGATTTGTTTTCACCCTGGAAAATAATGTTAAATTAAGTTAGTTATATTTGTTAATGTGATTCTTTTTTCAAAAAAAAAACTCCATGCATCACTGTATAAAAAGATATAAAGAAGAACATTTTCTAAGCAGGTTCTGTCATAATAGTTGCAAAAGAAATTCCATTGTCAATATTAAATAAACTTCCACTCCCTGCCTCCACTTAGCTCTGAGCCTACTAATTATCTATTATTTCCTGTTACTTTGAACTTCTTAAGAACCTTACTCAGATTCTGTGTTACTTTTATTATTTCTTGCCTGAACGTATTTCTTGTATGTAAACTCCTTTTATCTTCTAATGACACTTAGAATAAATCCCTCAGATTTGTAATCATATACTTTTTATAATAGTTAATTGCCTTTTGTATGACAATGCAACCACAATCTTTCACAGACAGCCCCATAATCCATGCTTATCCCAAGTATGAATTTCTGTGGATTTAAATTTGTCTTTGAAGAAAGTATCTTGTTCTAGAATAACATAATTACCACTTTGCGATAGGTAATCAAGGATTCCTGATATTGTCCAGGATCCAGAGAATTGTACAGTATAGTCTACACGCCTAATGGGATAAGCCTCCTAAACTTCTGCTAAACTGCTTTTGGAATGGAAGAAAGTGCAAATAAGTTTGTGGTTCAGCACTAGAATTTGCTTTTCAAAGAAAATAACTCAACAGACTCACTAACATGTAGTTTGGGAAGTATTCAGCCTCTTCAGATTCTTTGAAAGTTTGCATATCTTTTTCATGAAATGTTATCAGAGCTTCACATGGCCCTACTGACTCAGGGACTCTGAGTGAACAAATAACACCAAAGTTTATTGACTGTCTCATTTATTTTATAAACAAAGTCATTCAGCATAATGAATGCCCAATGGGAACAAGGAACAGTCCCTTTAAATTTGGTAACTAGTCACAGGTAGTGCTCAGTTAATGACCACTCATTCAGCGACAGTTCAAAGTTACAACAGCGCTGAACGAATAGTAGTTATGGCCAGTCATTGAAGTTATGGCTGTTGCAGCACCCCCCCAGTCATGTGATCAAAATTCGGGCACTTGGCAACCCGTCCGCATTTACAACCACAGCGTGATCTTCAACTCCCCCCACCTGCCTATCTCCCCCCCCACCTCTGCCCTTTGGGCCACCAGGCACTCCACTGCCTACCCCTACTGTCCCCCACTGATCTTTGCCATCTTCTTCCTCCCACTGCTGACAAGGCACATCTGGCCAAGGCAGCTGCTAGCCCTTCACACAGCTTCGCACAGCCTCCCCGGTAAGATTGCGCTATGCAAACAGCTTTTAGTACTGGAGGTTGAGTCATGGCAACTGGACTTTTCTTTTGGTTTGATACATTTCACTGCTTGTCCAAGCAGCTTCTTCAGTTTAGAAAGTTGGTTATCTAGTTGTAATGTCATCAGGACCTTACACCACAGGGCAGAAACCATCCCCACCTCCATAGATGCCAAAAAGAAAGAAAACAGACACCTGAGGAAAGCCCTTAAGGCCTGTGGGTATCCAAATTGGGCCTTTATTAAATCCACTTCTAGATCCAACAAAAAAACGGCAGACAGAGCTAAGACCCAGAGTCAATGGAAGAATCTTGTTATTCCATACATGGCTGGTGTGTCGGAGAAGATAAAACAGATATTTGGAAAACACCACATACCTGTGTTTTTCAAACCCACTGACACACTGAGACAGAGGCTGGTACACCCTAATGATCGAACACTGAAACGTAAGAAGAACAATGTAGTATATGCAATCCAGTGCAGTGAGGAGTGTTCAGAGCTCTACATTGGAGAAACCAAACAGCCTTTACACAAGAGGATGGCCCAGCACAGGAGGAGCAACAACACAGGACCAGAATCAGCAGTTTACCTTCATCTAAAGGAAAAAGGACACTCATTTAAGGACAATAATGCTCACATTTTGGACAGAGAAGATAGGTGGTTTGAGAGAGGAGTGAAGGAATCCATTTATGCCAAAGTGGAAAATCCTTCCCTCAATAGAGGTGGAGACCTCAAACATAACTTGTCTCCCATTTTTTATGCTGCTCTTTCATCAGTCCCCAGGAAGATGAAGACCACTTCACAAGGTCACCAGGGAGGCAGCACTTAACGACCCACTTGGGGATGAGTGAGGGATTAGGAGTAAGACATTCACATCCCAAAGGCTCTACTAATCACTCTCCTATTGTCCCTTCAATGAGCCCATCATGTCAGTGAGAAATGCAGCCACCCTGGAAGACATTTATGGCAGGGGTTCTCAAACTACAGCCCGCGGGCCGGATACAGCCTGCCAGGGTCATTTATCCAGCCCGCCCACCTGATTGGCTGCTGCTGCTGTCTGTCAGAAGTGGAAGTGTCGGGGCTGTGTCGGGAGCTGCAGGCGATGCACGAGGAGGGAGATCACAGAGCCGGACTATTCTACATGACAGGTACACCAGGTCCGGCAGCTCTCCTCTCCTCATACTCCGCGGGAGGGACCCTCATGTTTTTTTCAAACTATAGTCTGGCCCCCCAACATTCTGAGGGACCGTGAACTGGCCCCGTTTAAAAAGTTTGAGGACCCCTGATTTATGGGGTCCCCCTAACCAACTTTCTAGACTGAAGAAGCTGCTTGGACAAGCAGCAAAACTATCAAACCAAAAGAAAAGAAGTCCAGTTGCCATGACTCAACCTCCAGATAATTCCACCTGGATGACTGAGATCTTCATCAGCTTTTAGTACTCTATTGAAATCTCTTTCTCTCCAAGCTGTGCGGGGCGGGGGGGGGGGGAGAATAAAAGCAAGCAATTTCTGTAGGCACTCTCTCCTTTGCTTGACCCTTTCCCGCTGCTGGCATGATCGAATTGCTCTCAATGTGTAGAAGAGCAAACAGCTTACTTTCTTGCAATCCCTTTCTCTCCATGCTCTGCAAGGGGAGAAAAAAGCACGGGTCAGGCACAGGACAACACGTACTGACTGTAATGGCGATCATGCGACTGAGGGACGCTGCAAAGGTCATAAATGGTCATAAATGGACCGTAAAGTTATTTTTTCAGCACCATAACTTCGAATGGTTGCTGAATGGTTAGTAGGTGAGGACTACCTGTCTCCTCCTCACTTTCAAATTCTGTCATTTTTCTCAGGGTTACTCCTCCTCCTTTGAGATCACTTTTTATTTTTCCACTTATTTGCAAAGTGGAAATCCATGGTAGATTCCTACTTTCATTAAACAATTCTTTTTGTGTCTTTAGTCTATTTCTTAAGTCCACATGTATCACACTGGCATATTAGATCAGATCTTTCTTATTGTAATTGTCTTTGAAATAAAAAGCATTTGACAGTGATGATCTCTGGTTCCCCCAAGATCCAGATGGCCTCCACTCTGCTGTTGTTTAGAAAAGTCTTCACCGAGATCTTCACCCAGGCCTTTGGGGAAGGAGAGGAAGACCCCTCCCTTTATCATGCTTGCCATCTTTAGCTTTATTTTTTGTTTTATTGATTTTATTGTAATTTCTTTGATGTCATGAGCCACGCAGAGTTGTTGAGAGTCAGGAAGCATACAAATTTAATGAATAATAACATTATTATATTGTTGGTCACACAGCCAGTTGTTTAAACTGGATTTGGCATTTTTATCCACCTATTGAGTCCTTCCCAAGAACCTGGGATAGGCAGATGTTGATGTTTGATAGTGTTAAAGGGATGATGATGATGATGATGATGATGATGATGATGATGATGATGAAATTGTTGAACATGCCCTTGCTTTTAAGGAATTCCAAATATTTAACAGACTTTCCCTTATAATACATCCCTTCAGATTCTTGTCTTCCATAGACTTCCATAAAGTCCACTGGCTGCTACTTCTGTAATTGCTACTCTACTGTTAAGGAAACTTTAGCCATTCTGTTATCCATGATAAACAGCTCGCTCTATAATAAAATCTGAGGTTGGGAAAGCTAGTCCACCTCTCTTTTTTTAAGTCTTGCAAAATGTTGAATCTTACTCTTGGGTTTTTCCCACCATGTAAATGTATTTATTGTTCTTTGCTAGTCCTGTAATTTTTTATCTAGGGTTTGAATTGGTGCCATTTGAAATAAGTTTATTTTGGATAATACATTTATTTTTACTGTTGCCATAAGTCCCAGGAAAGTTTTAAGCTGTTCCACCTTTCGAGATCTTGTTTTTCTTTCTAGAATTTGTTCTAATTGTTTTGTAATGTGTCTTAATTGCATCCTGTCACTAAAATTCTAAATATTTCATTGGATCTTTCGCTATCTCACAGCCAATCTCTTTTTTCACAAAATTTTCTTCCTTGGAAGTTGACTTGTTATTATCTTTGTTTTTGTTTTTTTCATTCATTTTATATCTGGAAAAGTAACCAAAATCTTTGATTACTTTCATCAACTCTCATATAGAGCTTTATGGTTTTATAATTGTTAGTACTGTATCATCTATATGACATTTCATCTTGCATTCCTCTCCTTGAATTTTGATCCCAATTATCTGTTTAACTATTTGCATCTTCTTGGCCAAGACTTCCAAAGCAATTACAAACAGTAAAGGGCAGAGTGGACATCCTTGCCTTGTGCTTTCGTTTATTGAAAAGTTTGGGGAGAATGTTTTATTTACTGTAATCTTTGCTGTTTTCTGTTGATATATGCTTTCCACCCAGGTTTCGAATTCTTCTCCAGGATTCATTTTTTTTAAGACCTCTAGTAAAAAATCCATTCCAAGTTGTCAAAGACTTTTTCCACATCTAAAAATACTATTGCTGCCGTCTTTTTCTTAATGTTGATGAATTCTAGTGCATTTATGATCAATCTGATGTTATCTTTCATCTTCCTTTTGCGAATATAACCTGCCTGACCTGTGTGTATAATTTCAGGAATGCACTTCCTCGTACATTCAGGTAATATAATAGTGAATATCTTGTAATCAACATTTAGTAAAGAAATTGATCTATATGACTGGGGTTTCCTCAGTAATTCCCTTGTGTATTAACTTTATATATGCCTGTGGATTCAGACATTATATATGCCTCCTCCCCTGTCTTTAGTATTGTTTTCTGTTGTTTGAATTTCATTCATCATCTTCAATCATGGTTCCACCAATTCCTCTTTTAGGTTTTTGTAATATAGGGCTGTCAGCCCACCTGGGCCTAGTGCCTTACCAATTTTATTTACTGCTTCTTAAATCTCTTGAGATGTTATACATTTGCTTAATATTTGTCTACGTTCTTCAGTAAATTCTTTAGGCTCTGAGTTTTCAATATATGTTTTCAAATTTCCTTTGTCAATCTTGTGCCTGGAATATAATTTCTTTAACAGTTTTGCAAGTTCTTCTGTTACATCCATTCTTGTATATAACAATTTGTTCTCTTTTTCTATTGCTGTTATCATCCTTCTTTCTTTCTCTTTTCTTATTTGATATGCCAGAGGTTTCCTTGGTTTGCATTTTCAAAATGATTTTGTTTAACATATTTTATCTACTCCAATAAATGTAATTGTTATTTAAGTTTATTTAACTGTTTCAGTGTCAACCTGGATTGGTTTTATGAATGTGTTCTAATTCTTTTATTTTCTCTTCTAATTGTAATTTCCATCTATTATTATTATTATTATTATTATTATTATTATTATTATTATTATTATTATTATTTGCTGCAAGCCTTATTAAGATGCATTTCATATAAGCTTTACTTTATCATACAGTTTTCTCTGACATCCCTGGAGTCATATTTATTTTAAACAAACATTTTAATTCTTCTCTGCATTTCTCCAGTATGCTTTCTTGAAGTAACAACATATCAATCTCCATCTGAAAGGCAATTTTTCTCTCTGAAACCAAGATATTAGAATTGGAACGTGAACTGTGTATGTAATCGAGCAAATCTGCATTTCTTTGATAGATAGTGTAAGAGCCTTAGAGATCCGACACATATTAATTCTTAAGTATTAAATTTGGTGTCTTGCTGAAAAAAAAGTAATCTCTTGCTTTTGGATTGTTTAATCTCCAAGCATCAGTCAAAGTCAATATATCCATGTACAGGAAAAAAAATTCTTAGGAGCTGTCCTCCTTTTTTCCTTTGGGATGATTTGTCTAAGCTGGGATCTTACACTCAGCTTAGATCTAACAGTCCATCCATATCTCCTACTATAATAGTTTCCTCCTCTGCAATTCCTATTAACTTCTAGAAGATTCTTTAATAGAATTATTCCTTATGTGTGTTTGGAGCATAAATGGAAGCCAGTGTGAAAATCTTACCTTTTTTTTAATTTCAGTATTAAAATTCTTACTTCTTTATTTTTTCATTGTTCTAGTACTTCCCAGGAAGGTGATTTAAGATAAATTACTATTACATTTTCATCCTTCCCAATGCTGTATATTCCTAGCCTAATTTTCTTTGTTTCAACAAATTGGCATGGTTTTATTTTATATGTGATTCTTGAAGACCAACAATACTGGCTTTAAATGTTCTGAGTTTATTAAAAATTTGCTTTCATTTATAAGGTATGTTTAGTCCCTTTTTTTTTTAATTGAGATCAATGTTGTCTTGTCCATTTTACTTTAATGCAGTAGCTATACCAAGTTTCTCCTCTTCTTCATCTCCAGCAAGAGCACTCTGGGATTGGCCAATAGAGAAAGGCCACTCCGGCAGTTGTGCTAAATTCATTGGTTACTACCTGTTACCAATTACAGACCAGGTACTGAGCCCAACTGCCCACAAGATCACTTGGAACTCTCTCAAGTACTTGCCAGAAACCTTCAAGATCCATGAGGCACCTGAAATGGAACATCTTAATTAATCTGTTCTTCCCACAGGGTTCTCAAATGGCAGCTTGCCTCTTCTGGACCAGGACATGATATGACCATGGCAAAGAGCTGGTGGAAATGCCTGTCATATCCAGACCTACACATATTCTCTGAGACAAAATCAAGGTCTAACTTTTGCCTGTCTATGTGTTTTGGACCTGAAATTCTTTAGTCACCATAGAGGCTATGAACTTCTGAGTTCTACTTGAATTGGTCCCAAGAGCACGATGGTTGCAGTCACCCAACAGCAAAATGCGAGGAGACTCCACCACCAATCTGGAGACCAGGTTAAGAGCTTGGGAAGGGTTCACTAAAGACCTACGTGAAGTTCAAGTAACTTTCAGGGACAAAGATATGCGAAAATCCAGAAAATCTACAAGTGAATACACATTTTTGCACATACCCATACACACAATTTGTTGCATGAGTATAAAGTGATTCTTAGTTCAGAAAAAGAAGAAATTACAAAATTCAGCCAATTTCTGCTCTTCAGCATCTAATCTTCTAGTCATCGGTAGCTGTCTAAGACTTCTTTCTAGAACACCCATCCCATTCCAATCACATAGCCTTTTTTCTCTTCAATGAACCATTAGGAAAATCTACTTTATGTGATATTTCCTTTTCTATATAGTTTCTACAGTGTAGTAAGCTGTCAGACTGCCTTTTCTAGTGTAATCAGGAATTAACATGACGTACAGCTTTATAGGCTAATTATATATTTTCAGGTGTGGATAAACCTGTAACTTGATCAAGTCTAACCTGCTTAATCTGCATAGCTGCTTATTTATTTATTTATTTATTTATTCATTCATTCATTCATTCATTCATTCATTCATTCAATTTATATAGCCGCCTATGTCAGACCAGTCTGACATATGTCTGGTATTCCACTGGGGTCAGCAGAGAGAGAGTTTTATCACTCCAAGAATTATGTCCTACTCAAAGGAAAGAAAGCTTGAAGGAAATGTTATTTTTATTTTTTTTGCCATATTATCCCCACAACCTGCAACCCCATTCCCCAAAGCATGGTACGCAGACAGTTGATGAATTGCTATTTTTAATACAATAGAAAGAAGAGTGACTAAATTTATGGAGAATAATTATA
This sequence comes from Python bivittatus, assembly GCF_059951505.1. Lineage (NCBI taxonomy): Eukaryota > Metazoa > Chordata > Lepidosauria > Squamata > Pythonidae > Python > Python bivittatus. Next base: position 21,238,795 of record NW_028277112.1, read on the forward strand.
TTCAACTGGATTAATGTAATTTAAATTAAGCTGAATCAAAGTTTGGTTTTGGAGAATGTCCTATTGCATGCCAGTGAAAAGATAAATGCATCCTGAAATCTCCCCCAAACTTGCAAAGCTCTATATTATACCATGCTATCTCATTCAGGCAAAGTAACTTGCATATAGCAAAGGACGCAGTGAACACTTATACAGGTAGTCCTCACTTAAAGACAGTAATTGAGACTGGAATTTCTGTCGCTAAGGAATGCACTTTCTGTCGTAAAGTGCGACATCATGTGATTGCATCACTTAGGGAAGGCAATCTGGCAGTCCACATTGTGGTCGTTAAGTGAGGATCACGGGTCATTAACTGAAGATCCCACATGACTCTGACCTGTGACTTCCTGCCAGCTTCCAACAAGCAAAGTCAATGGGGAAGCCAGTAGGAAGTCGCAAGTCTCGGGTGGCTTGCAAGCAGGCTGTCAGGTGGGTGGATAAGTGCTATTGGGTGCGGCCAGACACGGAGGGTTCTGCAGTACTGCAGAAGTGCAGTTGGGCGGGGGAGGAGGTGCTGTGGTGCATGCAAGTACAGGCATGTATGTGCTATGGAGTGCGGGTGGGGGGTGCTGCGGGGGGGGGTCCACACTACGGAGAAGAAATCCCTAGGATCTCGTACTCCATAGTGGGCTCTTCAGGAGAAAAGGCAGCAGGACCAACTTACTGGAGTAATTTGCAACCTTCTCTGCCAGCTTCCCCATTGACTTTGCTTGTGGGAAGCCAGCAAGGAAGGTCGCAAATAGTGATCACATGACCACAGGATGCTGCAACCATTTTAAGTGTGAGCCGACTGCCAAGTGCCCAAATCGCGATCATGTGACTGCAGGGGTGCTGCGACAACCGGATCTTTGAGGACTGGTTTTAAGTACTACTTGTTCAGTGCCGTTGCAACTTCGAATGGTTGCTGAATGATTGGTCATTAACTGAAGACTACCTGTATCTGCAGGTTCATTAATTTCAGTAGCAAAGGCAATATTTATATTCTAAGGCACATTTGAACCCCATCATTCACAACATATTAATATATGAGGCAACTGAAAGCCAATGTGGCATAGCAGTTAAGGTACTGAGACTGAGGTTCCTATCTGTCCTTAGCCACTGAACCTCACTGGATGACCTTGAGCTGGTCATTCTCTCTCTCAGCCCAATCTACCCAACAGAGTTGTGTGGGGGAAAAAAAGAGGAGTACACCCCCTCCAAGTTTCTGAAAACCTAATAAATAATTAAATAAAAAACAAACTGTCAATGAAGTTGCACTTAACTGTAACTTAACTTTAAAAATATTACTTACATAGACAGGATAAAGATCCACTCCATACATTTCAAGCGTCTTTGCTACTCCTAAGTAATTCAGTTCTGCCTCAGCTGGAACTTGGCCCCTGTTGAATAAAACAACATTCTTACATAAATCTATTCAAAACAAAGTCCAAGAGTCCATACCTGGCAGCTAAATGGACTTCTTATGCAGCACATTAAAACCTTTATATATTTATACATAATGTTCATCTAAATTTATCATCCAAAATCCAAAAAAATCAGCAAGTTATCCAATCCTTCTACCATTCCAGAGATGCATTACTTATACTAGCTAATGGTATTTTCAGCTAAAGCTCATGCCAGCTTTTACTTGGAGTCCAACTGGGACTGTACAGAAACTTTGATTCCTCAAAGAACGTAGAGTCAATCTTTTTAAGGAATATATTCAAAGTGGGAGAGTATGTGTTCAGTATGGTTCTCACCAGGAGACTGGAGTGATCAAAGTAAAGACTAGTATATGGTTATGTTTTCTTACTGACTAAGCTACTGCTTTTTCCTATGGGTTTAGGCTCTTTCACTTTGATAATTTTGAAACATATTGGAGATCATGCCAGCAGAAACTGAAGTACTATGGATTTTCACAAGATGATGGATTGTGGGCAGGCAGGGTCAGTGCTTAAGCAACATTATGCATTATGCAGTTTGCCCTTCCTAGAGACATATACTTTGGAAGTTAATCTTCCTTTTTTAGGCTAACAGAAGAAAAACCCAAATCAAATCTATATTTGGTGTGACCACTCCTTGCCTTTAAAACAGCATCAATTCTTCTAGGTACACTTGCACAGTTTCTGAAGGAACTCAGCAGGTAGGTTGTTCCAAACATCTTGGAGAACTAACCACAGATCTCCTGTGGATGTAGGCTGCCTCAAATCTTTCTGTCTCTTCATGTAATCCCAGACAGACTCGATGATGTTGAGATCAGGGCTCGGTGAGGGCCAAACCACCACTTCCAGGACTCCTTGTTCTTCTTTATGCTGAAGAGAGTTCCTAATGACATTGGCTGTATGTTTGGGGTCGTTGTCCTGCTGCAGAATAAATTTGGGGCCAATCACATGCCTCCCTGATGGTATGGCATGATGGATAAGGATCTGCCTGTATTTCTCAGCATTGAGGACACCATTGATCCTCACCAAATCTCCAACTCCATTTGCAGAAATGCAGCCCCAAACTTGCAAGGAACCTCCATCATGCTTCACTGTTGCCTCCAGACACTCATTATTGTACTGCTTTCCAACCCTTCAGCAAACAAACTGCTTCCTGCTACAGCCAAATCTTTCAAATTTTGACTCATCAGTCCAGAGCACCTGCTGTCATTTTTCTGCACCCCAATGCCTATGTTTTTGTGCATAGTTGAGTCACTTAGCCTTGTTTCCACATCAGAAGTATGGCTTTTTGGCCACAATTCTTCCACGAAGACCACTTCTGGCCAGACTTCTCCAGACAGTAGATGGGTGTACCTGGGTCCCACTGGTTTCTGCCAGTTCTGTGCTGATGGCACTGCTGGACATCTTCTGATGTCAAAGGGAAGTAAGCATGATGTGTCTTTCATCTGCTGCATTAAGTTTCCTTGGCCGACCACTACGTCTACAGTCCTCAACGTTGCCTGTTTCTTTGGGCTTCTTCAAAAGAGATTGAACAGCACATCTTGAAACCCTAGTCTGCTTTGAAATTTTTGCCTGGGAGGGACCTTGCTGATGCAGTATAACTACCTTGTGTCTTGTTGCTGTGCTCAGTCTTTCCATGGTGTATGACCTGTGACATGAAACTATCTTCCACAACCTCACCTTAGTAGCAGAGTTTGGCTGTTCCTCACCCAGTTTTAAGCCTCCTATACAGCTGTTTCTGTTTCAGTTAATGACTGTGTTTCAACCTACATATGAAGTTGATGATCATTAGCACCTGCTTGGTATAATTGGTTAATCATACACCTGACTCCAATCCTACAAGATCCCTGACTTTGTGCAAGTGTACAAAGTGTGCGAGTGTAAGAATTGATGCTGGTTTGAAGCCAAAGGGTAGTCACACCAAACATTGATTTGATTTAGATTTTTCTTCTGTTCGCTCACTTTGCATTTTGTAAATTGATAAATATAAACAATTACAATATGTATTTCTGAAAGCATTCTTATTTTACAGCATTTTTTCACACCTGCCTAAAACTTTTGCACGGTACTGTATACTGACTGATGAACTTATTAATCTAAAAAACTATGAGCACTGCCAAATTTTTGGTTCTTATTGCTGTCATCTTTTTTTCACCCCATGTGATGGATAGCATGAGTGGGGAAGATTCCGGAATGGAGCTTCAAGGTTGTCAGGAGGGAGGAGAGACATTCCAGGGCAAGCACCTCCTCAGCCCGCAACAAGACTGTAGGAAAACAAAGAGGCTGGGGCTGGCTCCTCCCTAGAGCCTCATGGAGTATATTCTCTAGTAGCTGTAGATAAGTTTAGTCTGGCGAGATTCTAATAGATAATAGTCAATAAAGGAACAGTACAGCACTGGATGGCCTCGTTGTGGTTCTTGGGCTGAACCTGACATCAATCTCGCCAGATTCAACTTATCTACAGCTACTAGAGAATATACTCTGTGAGGCTCTAGGGAGGACCCAGCCCCATCCTCTTCGTTTTCCTACAGTCTTGTTGCGGGCTGAGGAGGTGCTTACCCTGGAATGCCCACTCCTGACAACCTTGAAGCTCCATTCCGGAATCTTCCCTGCTCATGCTATCCATGACACCCCATCACTTACTAATGAAATGTGTCATCCTTCTGTGTCTATAGAAAAACAGGATTTTCCTGCCTCTTTCCATGTTCATCCTTACTATTTAGTGGCTAGATCTGCATATGCTAAGCCATAATGCATAGGTTTGGCATAATATGAAATGTAAATTAATCCACTTGCTTATAAACCACATTTTATAAACTTAATAAAATATACTTATCATTATGAAAGCTTCCCTCAAGTCAATTCAGTTGCTGCAATTTCACAAACACATTTCTGTAACTTTCTTAACAGCAGTAAGGAAGTGGTTTGTCACTGTCTTACCTGGGCTACGTTTCAACTTCCTACTCTAGTTTATAACCCCAAACAGTCACTGAGTGTCACTCCCCTAAATACAAGCCAGGCCCAATCCTGCCAAGCCCAGACAAAGTTGGCTAGGTGCTTCCACCTAGCTAACTCTATACTGTATGAACCTAGCCAACTGTGTTTTATTAAATAAACCATAATTTAAAAAAAAACCAGTAAGATGTTCAGACCAACATACCTGGTTAAAAATCACAATCATATCCTGATTGTAATATACATATGAGACACAGAAAACACTAAGCTAAAATGCGTCACACATAAGTCTGTTCTGGGTGGGCGAGAAAAGGACCCAACATGTAAGCATATTTTAAAAAGCAATCAAAGCTCACAGAGAGCTGCTTCTTCAATGCTTTTTCCTTGTGCAATTTCTCATTTGACATTAGTTAATAAAACCAAATTCTTACGTCAGAGTTTTGTGTATTTGTTCTATGGCATCTTCTAATTCTTCTTTCTGATCAGGAACAAAGCGGTACTCCGAAACATATCCTGCAGTGTGCTTGCATGGATCATAGTCTCCAAGTTCAGCTATTCAATGCATACAAAAATATGATTTCTTTAATTGCATACTTTTGCACAGATATCCACATAAAATATTTTACTGGAATTACTCAATTGAAAATAATCCAAATTAATATAGATTATAGCATTTAATTAGAAAACAAATACATGAATATGGAGGAGAGAATGAGAAAAGGAACGTGAGAGAGGAAAAGGAAGAGAAGAGACAGAATCATTCACACAGAAAGAAATTAAGTATGGATCCCATCTTACATGTTGCATTGAAGTAGCCATACAGGTAAACCTCGTTTACCAACTGCCTCATTCGGCAACCATTCAAAGTTACGATGGTACTGAAAAAATAACCTTACAATGAATGCCCACATATATGTACTTTGGAGTGTCCCTCAGTCATGTAATCACCATTACAGTCAGTACATGATAACCTGTTGTTGGGGCAGCCAGAGGAGAGAATGCTTACAGAGGTAGCTTGTTTTTGTTTTTTTTTCCTCCCCCTCCCCCCACCTTGCAGAGCAGAGGGACTGCTTAAACAAGCGAGGGAGAGGGGAAAAAAAACAAGTGATCTCTGCAGGCAATCTCTCCTGTGCCTGACCCGTTTTTTTTTTCCTTGCCCCCCTCTGCAAAGTGGAGAAATTGGACAGGAAGAGATTACAAGAGAGTAAGCAGGCACACAATGGAGAATATACTAGGCTGTTTGCATAGCATGTGCGCGGCTCCCAGCACCGCTGCATTCCTTTTGATGTGTATTTCTCATTGTGTGCCTTTTTACTCTCTTGTAATCCCTTCTTCTCCAATGAATGTAAATACAAACATTAATTCCCTTCTTGCTAATTATCCTAGCACTGGGGTGAGCATTCCAAAGGGTGGGGGAGTGAGGAAAAAGGGAAGCTGAAGTAAAATAATTAGAAGGCAAATAAAAGCTGAAAGTATGAAACCGATTAGTCTTGTCAGTTACAGCAGCTGTGAGCTGGCTATCCCAGTGCTGGGGTGAGCATTCCAAAGGGCAGGGGAGTGGGGAAAAGGAAAGCACAGTTGCAGTCACATAGTTCTCACTTAGTGACTGCTTCACTTAACAACAGAGCAGCTAGTCCCAACTGTGGTTGCTAAACAAGGACTATCTGTACAAATTGATGGTTTGCCTGGTGTTAATCCCTGCTTATCTGGGTGTTGGCTGCTGGAAAAAATGTGTTCTGGTCTTTCTGTTCCCTTCTTTGCTTTTTTATTGTCTCTTTTGAATGGTATGGAAATGTGGTTTATCTCTATGTGTCTACTGATGGCTGATTTGTCTGAATGCCAAGCTTCCAGGAATTCTCCAGTGCTTTTGGATGTGGCTTGGTCTAAGATGCTAACAGTTTCCCAGTTGAAACTGTGGTTGAGTCTGTCCATGTATTGTGAGATTAAGGAGTCTTTATCTTGTCTTCTGACTGCTAGTTGCTAGATGTGATTCTGTGTCCTAGAGGTGAGTTGGCTGGGTTTGGAAAGGAATTGTTTGTATAGGGGTGGGGGGAGGAATAGGGCAGATAGTAATATCTCAGTGACAATGAACAGAGGGAGATATGACTGGAGGTGGGGGCAGGTCACTCTCAGAGAAGGTTTCTTAATGACTTATATCAATTCTACCTTCTGGCCCCCCGTTCTTAACCTCAAGGTCTGTTCATTGGATCCTTGGTGGCCTTCTCTCTGTACACGTATCCCAAAGAGCCTCTGGTTTTCAGAGGAACTCCAGGGGTGAAACAGCAGAAGACATACCAAGAGTGCTGCTGGAGGAAAACAATGACACAGTTAAGAGATTTTATTAAGGGTTACACTGCAGCAATAAGAGCAGTAAAATGGAATTATTTTGCTGCTTTTATGGCACTCACAAACTGCTCTCTGGTGGCCCTACTTAAAGTGAATTGGACTTCGCTGGGGAAGACCAGGTTGCAACATCACCTGCAGGGCTACTGTAAGGATTATTGTTTAGATCCACTTAGAGTTGGACTCTAGCTGCACTATGGAGTTTGCTGAGGCATAGTCTGGCATGGTTATCTGGGAAGAGTTTGATCTGTTGGCCCTGAGGAATTGCACAGATTTCTAGGAGCTATGAGTGTGTCATCCTGTATTTTAGATCCATGCCCCTTCTTGTTGGTTAAGGCCTCCTGGGAAATGGCTCTTGATTGGGTCCAGGCAATGGTGAATTCATTCTTGAGAGAGAGGGTAGTCTTGCCGACACTTAGGGAGATGGTGGTCCACACCCTCCTCAAGAAGCCATCACTAGACCCAACAGTGCTGGATAATTTACATCCTGTCTCCAACCTTCCTTTCATTGAGAAGGTGGTCAGGCTGCTGCTTTAAAGGATGAGGCAGATTATCTAGATCCCTTCTAACCAGGTTTCAGATGTGGGCACAGTACAGAGACAGTATTGATCACCCTTGTCGATGACCTGTGGCAAGACTGGGATAGAACAAATGCATCCATTCTGGCCTTTTTTGATCTGCAGCTGGTCCAGAATGCAACAGCACAAGTAGTTATGGCATACCTTGGTATGTCCAGGTAACATTTCTACTTTGCAAGTTGCACTGGTCAAAGAGCTTCTGGGTGCAATTCAATGTGCAATTCTCACCCATAAGACCCTTCATGGCACAGGGCCATGTTATTTGCAGGATTACTTATCTCTAATAATCTCTGTCTGTCCAGTAAGATCTCACAGAATTGGCATATCCCGGGCCCTATTGTTTAGGCAATGTCAACTGAAGGGACCTAAGAGATGCTGTCACCACCCCTACCCTTTGGAACAGCATCAGACCTGAGATACAGTTGACCCCAACCCTCCCTGTCTTTTGAAAGGCATTAAAAACTTGGTCCTTTTCCTCAGGCACTAAGTCAAAGAGTGTTATGATCCCATGTGCTGAATTTTTCCCAGCATTTTATGTCCTTATGTTTTGTTTTTATTATTTGCTTGCTTTACCATTTTTTTATGGACTTAACTGTTGTTTACTGATGATGTACACCATTCTGAATCATGTTATGAGCAGGCAGTATATTACCTAAAGCAAACAAACATGCAGTAGAACAAAAGCTGATTTAGGAAAAGGTGAAGTCATAAAAGAGCCTCAGGCAGCTTTCTCTTTACAAAGAGTACTGTGAAAACATAAAGGGATCCAAATGTGAGGCAGAAAGAGGAGCGTATCACCAAGGAAGAGTTCATACTCATACCAGAAACTGTAAGAGGGTATCAAAAAACCTAAAGCTTGAATGAGCTGTGGTTGGAGAAAGATGCTAACATCAAAAAAGGGGTTCTTTCCATATATTCAAAATGAATAGACTGGTATATCCTCTGCTTGGTAAAGGCAGCAAATGCTAAAAGATGACAAAGAAAATGCAGAACTATTCAGTTGCTATTTCAACTGAGCTTTCTCCAGTAAGGGAGAGTAGTGTTTCACCAGGCAATTGTGAAGAGCAGAATAAAGGGACAGGATTGACATTTGAGACTGATGGAAAATGGTGAGGAAGTATCTATTTACTCTGAATGCAGATGAACTGCATCCCAGTGTACTGAAGGAACTGGCCAATGGTATGACCAAACCTTTAGTTATTACATTTTTTAAAATCCTGGGTACATCAGATGAATGGGAGGACAAATGCTATTCCTTCAAAAACGGAAAGGGAAATCCAGGTAACTATAGAATAGGTCTAATATCAAAACCTAGAAAGATTCACTGCAGATTATAAAAAGGTTGATCTGAGAGCACTTCAAAAACAATGTGGCAAATTACAAAATTAGCATGAGTGTATCAAGAACAAATCTTGCCAAACTAATGCATCTTTTTTAAAATAATATTGCAAACTTCAATAGATCATGGAAACATTATAGACATCCTGATTTCAGCAAATTATTTGTCAAACTATGTCATAACGTCCTGAGTAGAAAACTAGTTAAGTGTGGCATGCTCAAAAAACATATTTAACAAGTGTACATTAATGTCTCCTCATCATACTGGAACAAGGTATGGAGTGATGTATCCCAAGGTTCAACTTTGGGCCTTCTGATCCTCAACATTTATATTAAAAATTTAGATGAAAGCATAGAATGTTTATCAAATTTTCAGGTGTCACAAAATTAAACAGGACAGCTAATATCTTAGAGGGCAGAAAATTCAAAATTTAACAAGGATTAGAACATTTTAAGAAACGGAAATCAAATGCACTGGTATACAATGGGGAATTCCTAGCTTAATAAAAATACTTCTACAAGTGATATGGGAATAGTAGCTCATTGCAATGTGGATATGAGTCAGCAGTACAATATGACTACAAAAAGGATGAATGTAATGTTAGGCTTCATCAATAGAAATATAAATTTCATATAATGGGAATTAATAACCCCACTTTATTCTGAACCCCGCTTCAAGTATCATGTCCATTTCTAGGCTCTACACTTGAAGGAGGATTCAGAGAAACTGGAACACATTCAAAAAAGGGTGACATGGATGATCAGGCTTCTAAAAAGTAAGTCCTATGATGAGAAAGTTAGGATATGATAGCCTTGAGACTAAGAGAAGGGGCTGTTGAGGGAAAAACTGGAAGATGCTCTATGCTTTCCAACCTGAGTTCCTACAAGTAAATAAAGATAGCATTCTTCATATACTGCATGAAAGAATGTCATACAGAAGATCCTAAAATTGCAGGTGTCTCCAAGGCTGCCAGAACATCCAAGCATACTGTTTAACTGGTAGATATTTCAATTGTATATGGAAGGAAATATTATAAATCATACTAAACATACAATTTCTCAATGTCTTTAAAACCACCATTAGAAATAAACTGATTTAAAGTATTGTTCTCTTGTTTAGTCTAAGCATTCCAATAACATCTTCCCTCTATTTTAAATTTGTATTATTACACAATATCAATTTCTCATGTGATTCAGGGTCAAAATGTAACCTCTTGCCTATAATAACCAAATGTATCTAGCAGCTTTCAAGACTGGAAATGAAGAACCCTGTTTAATAAATCTGCACCCTAAAACTTACCAGTATTTCAAAGGGTTACACCCTTACTCTCGAAATAAGCTCAAAAAGGAGAATACTTATAAGAAGTTTGTTCCAAAAGAATACAGATGTTAAAAATAAAAGCTTATGATATAGTTGAAAATAGCCAAAGTCACCATCATTATAAGGTAGCCTCAATTTAGCCAAAGATATTCCATAAAAAAATTCCTCTTTAACTTATCTATGTAAAGTATCTAACAGAATTAATATTGAAATCCTTCTTAAGATACACATTAAACTTGATGTGATATTCATTTTAGTAACATTAATCTTGCCCCAAAGATTTAATGGGAGTTTTAAGCACTGAGTTATATCTTAGTGGATCACTACTGAATCACCACTCTCAGGATTCATAGTTGAAACTGTGATGCAACATCTAAAGCAACAGCACTCCTACACATGCAACCAAAAATATGGGTCTGCTATGTAGATACACCTTCATCATAATAAAAAAGGAACAATTAGAGAAAACACATGAGATAATCACCAACACCATATTTAAAGGAGTAAAATTCACAAAAAAAGAAGAAATCGACAACACATTACTCTTCCTGGATATCCTCATACGAGAGGAAGCAATGGTAAATTAGACACTAATTTTTAAAAAAAAACATTAATACTGTTTTACTACCAAAGCAACATGAGGAACATAAAGTTCTTACACCCATAACAACAGCCACATAAGAATCTTATTCAGATGAGCACAAACATACTGCAGTAACCCAGAACACCAAAAAAATGAAATGGATCACCTATATAACATCTTCCAACACAACGGGTACCCATGCAACTTTATCAAAACGTGTCTAACAACACAATCCACCACAACACAACCAATACAACCTCCAAAAACGGTAACACTCCTGTACATCAAAAACATCTCCAAGAGAATCAACAGAGTACAGTACTACAACCACTCGGCACTATAACACAAAAACTAACGAAATCTCTCTGAAACATCTTAAGCGAACCAAAAGACCCAGTAATCAAAGAAGATAAAACAGGAGTCATTACAATATACTGTACAATGTAAGGACTACAAAGGACAGGTAGAGGACTGGCAGACTGTATCCATGAACACCAACTGGTAGTCAGAAGACATGACAAAAACTCCTTAATCTCACAACACATGGACAATCTCAACCATTTTCAGTTGGGAAACTGTTAACATTTTAGATTAAGTTAAATCCAAAAACCCTAAGGAATTCCTGGAAGTTTAGCACTCAGACAAATCAGCCATCAATTGTGATGGAATGGAATTATGAAGGCTGAGCCCAGGGAGATAAACATTTTCTTAGCTCGCCAGAACTGCGTGGGAGGAACAAGAGGATGACACTGGCACCTCCCTGAGGAATTCATACTGTTGTGGCTGGAGGACTTTGGGAACTGGGGTTTTAGTCTGGGAAGATTCTTACTAGAGGTTGTAGCTAATAAACATAGCTGGACTGAATTGGCATTGTCTCTTGGAGTTCCTTGGGGTAGGCCTGACATCAATAGACACACAGAGATAAACCTCATTTATACACCATTTAAAAAACACAATCAAAAGCCTAGGAAGGGAAGAAACAGGCTAGAATACAACCCCTCCAGCAGTCAACACCCAGATTAGCAGGAAATAGCACCAGATAAACAATCAAGGAGGAAGTCATACCCCACCAAGCCTGGGGGCAACCTAGTACAGGTAGTTCTTGCCTAACAACCTAATTTGGGACTGGCAACTGCACCACTAAGCAAAGTGGTCACTAAGTGGGAAATCACGTGACCACAATTGTGCTTTGTGGCTGGAAAGAGACAAGACTACTCAATTTCACATGTTCAGCTTTTGTCTGCCTCCTAACCACTCCCCTACCCTCTGGAATGCTCAAGTGCCTGCTTATTGTCTTGTACACATCAAAAGCAATGCAATCGCACCAGCAGCCCAGGGTTGGGAGCCACATGCACACTATGCAAACTGCTTAGAGTACTCTCTTGAAATCTCTTCCTCTCCGATCTCTCCACTCTTACTTGCATTTCATTTGTTAATTCAGGCTCATTTACTTTTCTTACTTTCCAAGTCACATGGGTTAGGGTTAGGGTTAGGGTCTATGAAGACCTACAACACCTTCTAGAACTAGGACCAAAAAAAGATGTCCTTTTCATCATAGGGGATTGGAATGCTAAAGTAGGAAGTCAAGGAGTAATCGGAATAACAGGCAGGTTTGGCCTTGGAGTACAAAATGAAGCAGGGCAAAGGCTAATAGAGTTCTGTCAAGAGAACAAGCTAGTCATAGCAAACACTCTTTTCCAACAACACAAGAGACGACTCTACACATGGACATCACCAGATGGTCAATACCGAAACCAGATTGATTATATAATTTGCAGCCAAAGATGGAGAAGCTCTATACAGACAGCAAAAACAAGACCAGGAGCTGACTGTGGCTCAGATCATGAGCTTCTTACTGCAAAATTTAGGCTTAAATTGAAGAATGTAGGGAAAACCACTAGACCACTCAGGTATGACTTAGATCATATTCCTTGTGAGTCCACAGTGAAGGTGATGAATAGATTTAGAGGATTAGATTTGGTAGACAGAGTGCCTGAAGAACTATGGGCGGAGGTCCGTAACATTGTACAGGAGGCAGCAACTAAAACCATCCCAAAGAAAAAGAAATGAAAGAAAGCAAAATGGCTGTCTGATGAGGCTTTACAAATAGCTGTGGAAAGAAGGAATGCGAAAAGCAAGGGTGAAAGGGAAAGATATAAGCAACTGAATGCAGATTTCCAGAGAATAGCAAGGAGAGATAAGAAGGCCTTCTTAAATGAACAATGCAAAGAAACCGAGGAAAACAATAGAATGGGGAAGACTAGAGATCTCTACAAGAAAATTGGAGATATGAAAGGAACATTTAGTGCAAAGATGGGCATGATAAAGGACAAAAAAGGCAGGGACCTAACAGAAGCAGAAGAGATTAAGAAGAGGTGGCAAGAATACACAGAAGAACTATACAAGAAAGATCTTAATGTCCCTGATGTCCACGCTGGTGTGATCACTGACCTTGAGCCAGACATCCTAGAGAGTGAAGTCAAGTGGGCCTTAGGAAGCATTGCTAACAACAAAGCTAGTGAAGATGACAGTATTCCAGCTGAGTTATTTAAAATACTAAAAGACGATGGTGTTAAAGTGCTGCACTCAATATGCCAGCAAGTTTGGAAAACGCAACAGTGGCCACGGGATTGGAAAAGGTCAGTTTATGTTCCAATTCCAAAGAAGGGCAATGCCAAAGAATGCTCAAACTATCGCACAATTGCACTCATTTCACATGCTAGCAAGGTTATGCTCAAAATCCTACAAGCTAGGCTTCAGCAATACATGAACCGAGAACTACCGGATGTACAAGCTGGGTTTCGAAGATGCAGAGGAACTAGAGATCAAATTGCCAACATTCGCTGGATCATGGAGAAAGCACGAGAATTCCAGAAAAATATCTACTTCTGCTTCACTGACTATGCAAAAGCCTTTGATTGTGTGGATCACAACAAACTGTGGCAAATTCTTAAAGAGATGGGAGTACCAGACCACCTTACCTGTCTCCTGAGAAATCTGTATGCGGGCCAAGAAGCAACAGTTAGAACCGGTCATGGAACAACTGATTGGTTCAAAATAGGGAAAGGTGTACGACAAGGCTGTATACTGTCACCCTGCTTATTTAACCTATATGCAGAGTACATCATGAGAAATGCCAGGCTGGAAGAATCACAAGCCGGAATTAAGATTGCAGGGAGAATCATCAACAACCTCAGATATGCGGACGATACCACCCTAATGGCAGAAAGTGAAGAAGAACTAAAGAGCCTCTTGATGACGGTGAAAGAGGAGAGTGCGAAAGCTGGCTTGAAACTCAACATTAAAAAAACTAAGATCATGGCATCTGGACCCATCAATTCCTGGCAAATAGAAGGGGTAGAAATGGAAGCAGTAACAGACTTCATTTATTTGGGCTCCAAGATCACCGCAGACGGAGACTGCAGCCATGAAATTAAAAGACGCTTGCTCCTTGGGAGGAAAGCTATGGCAAGCCTAGATAGCATATTAAAAAGCAGAGACGTCACCTTGCCGACAAAGATCCGCATAGTCAAAGCTATGGTTTTTCCAGTAGTAATGTATGGCTGTGAGAGCTGGACCATAAAGAAGGCTGAGTGCCGAAGAATTGATGCCTTTGAACTGTGGTGCTGGAGAAGACTCTTGAGAGTCCCCTGGACTGCTAGGAGGTCAAACCAGTCAATCTTAAAGGAAATCAACCCTGATTGCTCATTGGAAGGATCGATAATGAAGCTCAAGCTCAGATACTTTGGTCACCTAATGCGAAGAGAGATCTCTTTGGAGAAGACCCTGATGCTGGGAAAGATTGAAGGCAAAAGGAGAAGAGGACGGCAGAGGATGAGATGGTTAGACAGCATCACTGAAACAATGAGCATGAAACTGACCAAACTCAGGGAGGCAGTGAAGGACAGGAAGGCCTGGCACAATATGGTTCATGGGGTCACGAAGAGTTGGACACGACTTAACGACTAAACAACAACAAAGTCACAATCTGCCATATTACCATGATTGTCACCAGGCAGGCCCATAAATATTGGCCTCCACTGTCCATCATGGCCTTGGTAAATTGAGTCTTTCCCATTATTTTTAGTAAAATAGAGGAGGCGTAGACTATGTTACTAGGGGGACGCAGTGGCGCAGCGGCTTAATGACGCTGAAAGTTGCTGGCCAGAAATGGTTGACGCTTCAGCAGTTCGAGTCCAGCCTTCGCGTTAGCAGGGTGAGCTCCTGTTTCCTCCCCAGTTCCTGTAAACCCAACAGTTCGAAAACTCACGTGAGTAGATAAATGGGTACTCTCACTCTGGTGGGGGGAAAAATGCTGGTGGCGCCTTGCAAAAAGGAGTCGGGAGCAGTTGCTGGTAAGCGCGAAAAACCGTGCGCGCCTGAAAAGGGCGCGAAGCAACGGAAACCCCGCCTCCTGCGCTCGCCAGCTGGGCTCTGCTCTAGGAAGGAGGCTCTGGCAAACCACTTCCGAAACACCTTGCCTTGAAAACTGCAAGGATTCGTCCAAGCAGTCACTGCAGAGTCAGTAACGACTGAGCGCAGACAAAAAAAAAAAAAAAAAGACGTTACTAGCCTTAGTTGTCACATGTAACATTCCTTGATAACAATAAGGATAGTACTGGTCAGTTTTGCCACACTTTAGCTACTGTGCCACAAACACAACAAAGGCCCAGTTTTACCCCATGCATGCTCATGGACCCCATAAAGCTAGGATCTCTAATCTAGAGGCTACCTTCAAAGCCAATATATTGTTGCCTACTTTCCAATAATTACATACAGTATATGACACACCCTCCAGATGCAGACATGGAGTTTTGTAAACATCACAAAAGATAAAACTTACATTAAAGCAGAAACAGTTTAGAAAACAGTTACACATAGTTAAGCTTTGGTTAATGTAAGGTTAGTGAATGAAGTATGTGCTTTAACTTGCATAGAAACCAATGGCATATAAACGTATCAAAATTTGGCTAAACCTTGATTCTGCATTTTCATCTGTAATGAAAAACCTTCATTTTATTTTATGTTAAGACCAACAGACAGCTGTGACACATTAATTCTTCTCTAAAGAATTGTAGAAATTGGCAAGTTTGCTAAGCATATTTAAATGACTGAAGTATTTAATTTGCTTATCACAGGGATGGGCAGCACTTTTCAGTTATGGATGGCATTTTAAAAATTATTTTTAGCCTCTAAGAGCTACATACATTGGATCTGACAGCCAAAACCTTCAGACATTTTCTATTACTTTGGACAGGAGAATAATAAAAAAGTAGGTATGTTAAGCCTCCCAGAATATTATTGGGCCAATTTAGAGTTTAACTACCACCACCACTCCCACAAATAAAATATATTCCTGAAAACTGCAATTTTGCTGTTGAATTTCAACATGATCTAGGGGGCTCTGTGATTGCCCATCCCTAATTATCAGAAAATTGTTTCACACTAATTTTATTACCTTTTTATAAAATATGTTATATCTGAGATGCGATTTAAAGCAGTATTGCTTGTTGCTAATTTTTGAATTTGTAATATTTTATCGTAATTTTCACTGATCTTGCATGTTTTATGATCTTCAGTATCTCCCTCAGCCCTGAAATGCTTCAGAATAATACCCTGAAAAGGGGATATGGGATTCTAGTTTGAAGACAGAAAAGAGTGAAGTGATGATTCTTTATCTTATGAAGTGGAAGCCCAAAAGTTACAACAATAAAAACAAGCAAAGACGTCAACATTGCCTAATACATTTAAAGAGATGTTATCATTAGAAAAGCAGCCTGAAAACACTCTATCACCACATGGTAAACAAGTTCAATGAAGTTAAACACTTTATGACGTGGTCCTACATAAACTGAACTCATTTTTGTATGAATTAAAACTGTACATATATTCACTTTGCATAGTTAATGCTGAAGAAAACACAGTTCCTTTAAAGGCTAACAGATTGTGGGGGCACAAATTGTGTGGACTATTATTCCCTTCCTCTTATGAAAATTTAATATGGAATGGACCTCTGATAAAGTAGTAGTTTTTAGTGTCCAAAAGTACATGCAACAGCAAATTTTTTAATCCTGAATACTGCCACAAAACTGGTCTTGTGCATAAATGAACCTAAATCATTATGTTTGAAGCAGGAATCACTGTTTTTTTCAGGAAGCCCTGACTAAAAATGCTGATCTTACACTGTGTGATCCAATCTTGTGTGAACAATGCATGCATTTATTATTCCTTTGGAATGTATCTTGAAGAAAAAGAAATTCATAACAATCTACTGCATTCAGCTCAAAGAAGCATAAGTTTTAAAGTATAATCAAACCTGTACTGCAAATAAAAGACAGTATTAAAAAGGGAAATACTGTATCAGCACATACCCTGTATTGCATAAGCTCCCAACTGAGCAGCAATGTTGACAGGACAAGGCAAGCGCCCTTGTAAGACATCTTGCTTCACCTGTAAAAAGAACTGATACCTGAAACAAAGGCAAAAATTAGCATTAGCACATACAAGTGTAAACTCCTTAACATGCTCACTTCTCTGTGTAACAGTTTTATTTAAAATAATCATTGTTCATTAAGTATGAGATGGGAATGTACCTATACCTCCTTAAAGTTAGTTTCACATGTTTTCAGTGTAAACTAATTCCATTTTATTTCCACACTAGCTTGTAATTTTTTTTTTAAAGGCTATTTTTGTAAGTAACTATTCTTAACATACTCATTTTAATGATAATTTTAAAACTAAAAACGACACTACAAAATCCATAAAATCATAAATCAAAAGATAACCAAATTGTGATCAACATTATTCCCCAGAAGGGGAGAGATCGCACCTGCAGCCCTTCACATGTGGAGTGCTTCAGGGTTTGACGCTCTCTCCCTTTTTTTAACACCTACCTGAAATCATTAGGTGAGGTCATCTGTCAGTTTGGGGTTTGGTATCATCAGTATGTGGGTGATACCCAACTGTATATCTCAACTCAACCCAGAAGCTGAAGCTCCCAATGTAGTGACCCAATGTTTGGGTCTGGATGGGGAGGAATATACTTCAGCTCTGACAAGACTGAGCTATTGTGGGTGTCCGCACCGCCTGGGTCCTGGATGCTTTTATCTTTGCCCTTGGATGGGGTTGCACTTTCTCATTCAAAAGCTAGTGCACAACTTGGGAGTCCTCCTGGATTCTCAGCTACTGCTCAATGAACAGGCGGTAGCTGTGGCCAGGGCAGCCTTTGCACAGTTAAAATGCTGTAATCTAATGGAACTGAGGAAGCACACCTTCTCTGTTGCAGTGCCTGCCCTCTTGAGTCACAGCCTCCAAGAGATATGTATGGTTCCCACTCTGTTAGGATTCTGGAAGGCTCTTAAGACCTGGCTCAGTACCCAGGCCTCTGATTAATGTGTTAGTGGAGCCCCTGTACTACTGTTGTTTTTATTGGTGTGGCTGCTTTTGTCCAGGTTGTTATGCTATGTGGTTATGTTTTAAATTGGTTTAAATTGTACACTGGATGCTGTAAACCACCCAGAGTCTTTTGGAAAGGGACAGCTATAACAAATCTATATAATAATTATTTTATATTGTTGGTTGCACAGTCAGCCAGATGTTTAGGCTAGATTTGGCATTTTTATCCACTTACTGAGTCCTTCCCAAGGACCTGGGATAAGCAGAGGTTGTTGTTTAATAATATTAAAGGTATCATCGCTGGATACAAGCTGTTCCAGGTAAAGCTGCCTTTTGCAATTGACTGATGGTGATTTTGTCAATGCCGATGGTCTTTAAGTGGTACTCCAGATGTCTTGGTATTGCAAAGCACCTATTACAATTGGTACTATCTTTCTTTTGCCACAGTTGTTCTACTTCTATTTTATTTATTTATCATATTAATATAGCTGCCTATCTCACAAAATGTGATTCTGGGCAGTGCATAGTAAAATAATAATAATAATAATAATAATAATAATAATAATAATAATAATATAAAAACAATTAAAATATTAATATTTAATATTACAATGTTTTAAAAAGCAATGAGCACACAACAGATATTAACAACAGTGGAGCCACCTCAACAATTCGCCATTCCCTTGGGGCCCCCAAGCCTGATGACACAGCCAAGTCTTGACGGATTTGTAAAAAGTTAACAGGGATGGAGCCAGCCTGATCTCTCATTATGCCCCTCAGTGTATAATCTTGACCTTGACTGGTTCATTAAAATTAGCAAGAACAATGTCTAGTTTAAGACAATTGAATCATATAATGGAAACTCCCATTTAGATAATTGCACATATATAATGCCATAAACACTACAACAACCCCAGGTTAAAGATGAAAGGTCCAGCTAACTAAGATAGAGGAACAGAATCTACTTTAAATATGTACTTGGGGGAAGAGATAGATTGAACTGTAGGTATATAATGAATTACCAGAAGTATCTCCCTCTGATTTCAGGAGAGCTAATGAACCTGATTCGTAAGAAAGGTAAGAGAATGAGTGCAGCCCAACCATCTGAGACCACTGTAGGTAACATGGTGAGATAAGTGTTGAAGATAATTCATGAAGAATACAGCATGTGATTTTTTCCAGTTCTTTCTCTTCTATTCTGCTCTCTCCAGGTATTCCAATGTCTATTATTATTGTTGATTGCACAGTCAGCCAGATGTTTAGACTGGTTTTGGCATTATCTACCTACTGAGTCCTTCTCAAGGACCTGGGATAGGCAGATGTTGTTGTTTGATAGTGCTAAAGGTATCGTTGCAGGATGTAAGCTGTTCCAAGTAAAGCTGCATTTTGCAATTGACTGATGGTGATTTTGTCAATGCCAATAGTCTTCAAGCAGTACTCCAGATGTTTTGGGATTGCAAATAATTGCATATAATTATTGGTACTATCTTTGCTTTCTTTTCCACCAGTCATTCTATTTCTATTTGCAGGTCTTTATATTTTGTGATTTTCTCCAGTTCTTTCTCTTCTATTCTGCTGTCTCCAGGTATTGCAATGTCCATTATCCAGACTTTTTTGTCTTTCTTATCAACAATTGTTAAGTCTGGGGTGGTATGTGGCAGGTGCTTCTCTGTTTGAATTCTGAAGTCCCAGAGCATTTTAGCTTCTTCATTTTCTATTACTTTATCTGTTTTGTGATCCCCCCAGTTCTTGCTTGCAGGCAAATGGTATTTCTTGTAGATATTCCAAGGCACCATTGTTGCTACTTTGTCATACTGTTGTTTGTAGTCAGTCTGTGGAATCTTCTTGTAGCAGCTAACTAGGTGGTCCACTGCTTCTTCAGCTTCTTTACAGAGGCAGCATTTGCTGTCTGTTGGTGTCTTCTCAAATCTGGCTTTGTATGCATTTGTTCTTAAGGTTTGGTCTTGTGCAGCCAGAATTAGCCCCTCTGTCTCTTTCAACTTTCCTGCTCTTAGCTATTGCCAGGTCTTGTTGTTATCTGCTTTGCCTGGTAGTTCTTTTGTGTACTGGCCATGTAATACTTTGCCTCGTCATGTCTCTTTACTATTCTTCATTTGGTCTTTTTTGTAGGCCAGTTTGGTCTCTTCAGTATTCAATAAGCCTTCATGGTGTACTAGTTTCAGTGCATCTTCTTTACTATCCTTCAGATATTCTTCCAATCCCCTTTTTTTCTTCTTCAACTGTCTGGTGTACTTGTAACATTCCACACCACCTAGGCTCCTTGGTAAGTAGGGTCTGTCAACATCACTGCGTGGATGAAGGGCATGATTCATTGTCATTATTTTTCTGGTCTTCCTATCCAGGGCTTCTAGTTCCGCTTGAGTCCAGTTCACTATTCCAGCTGTGTATCTAATGACTGGAATTGCCCAGGTGTTAACTGCCTTGATGGTATTTCCTCCATTGAGTTTGGACTTTAGGATCTTTTTCACTCTCATGATGTATTCACTACTAACCTTCTTCTTGACTTCAGTGTGCTTGATGTTGTCAGCTTGAAGGATGCCCAGGTATTTATAGTGATCTTCTTCATCCAGACTCTTGATGTTATTTCCACAGGACATCTTGATTCCTTCAGTTTTCACTATTTTTCCCCTGTTGATGTTCAGGGTGGCACATTTGTCCAGTCCAAACTCTATTACAATATCTTGGCTGTATATTCAGACAGTGTTGAGCAGCGATTCTATTTCAGATCGTGTTTTTCCATACAGCTTCAGATTATCCATGTAAAGGAGGTGGGATAGCCTGGCAGAGGTTTTTGATGTTTGATAGCTATGACCTGACTTGTTCAGTATTGTTGACAGAAGAATCAATGCAATGACAAACAATAGTGGTGATAGTGATTCCTCTCTTGATATTAACTCTCCCAGTCTATCACCACTGACCAGCAGAGGTGTCTTCCATTGTGCTACTGATCTTTGCACAAAGCTTCTGATGTTTCTACTGACTCCTGTTATTTCTAGGCACTTGATTATCCAATCATGTGGCAGGGAGATAAATGCCTTCTTGTAATCAATCCAAGCTATATTCAAGTTGGTCTTCCTTCTCTTGCAGTTTCCCAAAACCATCTTGTCAACTAGGAGCTAATCTTTTGTTCCTCTGCTATTTGGGAGATTTCCTTTCTGCTCAGGTGGAAAGAGATAGTTTTCAACTAGATGCTGTTGGACTGCATCAGCTATCACACTAGTTAGCAATTTGAAGGTTGTTAATAAGCAGGTAATTGGCCTGTAGTTGCCTGGTGCTGCCCCTTTTGTTGGATTTTTTATTATCAGGTAGGTTTTGCCAGATGTTAACCTATTTTCAATTTCACCTCCTTGCAGTATATTGTTGAACTGCTTGGCAATGAATGGGTGCAGACCAGTCAGATGATTCAACCAAAAACCATGCAGTTCATCTTCATCTGGTGCTGACCAATTCTTGATCTTCCTTGCCCTTTTCTCCACCATTTCTGCTGTTATTACAAGTTCTTTCCTTTCACCTTCTTTTTTATTCTGATCTACCTCCTTTATCCAAGCTGCATTCTTGTTGTATTTCTTTGGGTTGTCCCATAGCTGCACCCAGAACTGCACTGTTTCTTCTTTGTCAGGTGTTGACTGGTTCATTGCACTCTCTCTAATGATGGACTGGTAGAAACATTTCTGATTCAAGTGAAATTGGAGATTTTTGCCTATAGTGTGCAATTCGAGCTTCGTATCTGCTGATCTTCTTGGCTATGGCTGTTATTTGCTGCTTTATTATTTCCAGTGCTTCCTTGATCTTCCTTGTCTCTAGATGATAATTCTTGATCAGGTATTCTTTAGTCTTCTTATTCTTCAGCTTTTCTTTCATCTGTTCTAGCTTACTTGCATCTGATCTTAGCATGCTGATCTTATTTTCCAACCTGATCTTCCATTTTGGTGATGCACTGTTTCCTTTTTTTTCTTGTTTGTTGATTTTGCATCCAAGATATTCAAGTTATATCTGCAGCTGTGCTGTACATTAGTTGGCTTGTTTCTTGCAATGAGTTGGTGCTTATGTTTGATATTACAGTATTGGCATCTTTTAATACTTGTGCTGTTTCTTTATAACAAGCTTCAATGCAGGCAACCTTGTTCTGTTCTTTTTGTGCTGTTTTAGATGCTCAGTTATTCTTTGTTTCAATTCCTCTTGTTTTTTAGTTAGAGGTCTTTGTCTTTTCTGACGAGAAGGCAGAGGATAGGGTGCCTGGTTTGGGAATGAAAACAATTCAATAGCTATGCTGGCTTCCTTTACTGCCGACTCCCCCTGGTTTGCCTCTACAGTCTGAGCTACTTCTGGCAAGACTTTAATTTCTTTGCCCTGAGTAGACCTTTGCAGTTGTTCCAATTCTACTTCTGTGAATACTTTATTGTGTATTATAAATTGATGTTGATTTGCTATCCTTTGTTGTGTTATTTCTGATTCTGGATGTCGTTCTTTCCAGAACTGGTGCATTGTTTTCAGATATCCTCTTCTCATTGGACTTGATTTGTAATAGCAGATTATTTCTTTGTTTTCAGTCTTCGTATACTTGCGACGGGTAAATAACTTTTCTTCCAGTAGTCCTGCAGCTGCTGGTCCTGGTTGCTCAGCCAACAGTCCTGAGTCCTGTAGCCCATTTGTCACCAGATGTCCAGGAGCTAGAACACTTAGTGCAGTCCTTGTTGACCCGGGTGACAACCAATTTAGGTTTCTGTAAATTACATCTCACCATATTGTTTATGGGAGAGACACTCTTCGTCTGGCTCCTCTGATGAGACCAATCCACTCTGGTTGAACCTGTGGCATAGCTCTCATCCTCCTCGGAGCACACAAGCCCTACAGCCACATCACAGTAGTGCCTCATTGGGGGTCTATCATCATCATCATCGTCATCATCATCATCATCATCATCATCTCACTAAAAAAACCAGACCAAATAAAAATAACCTATATATCCCTAAATTAGGAAATGAAAACTTCACATATTATCAATAGTTAATCAATTTTTTAAAAAAATCTTTAGTTCAGAAACAATATTTTTCCCTTTCAAATGTACTATGAAATTAAGCGTACTGGACATGGGTAAATTTATTGAGAATTCCTCTTTTTTTATTATTATTTAAAACCTTTATCTGCTTTGACATCCTTTTTGTAGCCTTCAGACCCACCCCCCACCAGTCCATGCTCTTAGTATTAAGAATTTTTATAGAGAGACCTTAGTGTTACATTACAATATTGTGTTGACAATCTTAGCTTTTAATGATCTTTTATCTCATAATTTTCAGTATTATTATTGAGATGAATGTAATTTTTCTTGATTGTATTTTATGCTGGTCTATGATTGAAATAAATATTTGACTGACTGATTGATATGGCACTATGAATTGTATGATACGAATATCATATAATTAACATGAAGCCAAAGTTGCTAATATAGTTAATAGCCTTAATATGCATCTGATTTAGATCACTTTGAGACATGTCTGATTCCTGCATTACTAAATTTGAAACATTCACAAAGCATAAACTCCATATAAGCCGGACTTCAACTAATATGACTGAAATGACATTGGCTTCCTACAGATATTCATGGATTCAACTGTAATTGCCTGCAGAAAAAAAGCCCTTATGTGTGAAGCTGTTGATCCTGATAACGTAAGGTAAGCTACAGTCAATGCACATCACACTACAAAGGGTTTCCCTCGGCAAACAGCTGCATAGAAGTCACAACCATCTGCAGAAAATCAGTATCATCTGAATAATGCTAGTGGGAGTAGGACTCACCTTGCATCTTCCCCTGGTGAGTACTCTAGATTTACTAATGAAGGATCAAGTCTTACGTTGACTTAGCATTTAGAATCCTGGCAATTTACACCATGTCCATCGCAAAGAATGCTTGATTTCTTTTTCTGAAATCCATGTTTCTTTCAATAGTACATGCTTCCATGTGCTTTCAGCACATTCAAGAACATTTCTTGTTTAATATTTTCCTTAATTAAAGCAGAACTGATGACTATATATTCTACTAAATTTCATTCACAAAATACTTTTTTTCCCCTTCATGTAGAATATTTATCCCCTTCTGTTGCATTTATCAGCTACTAAACCAGAATAAAATCTATTAAACTGTAAAATATATTCAACTGTAAAATATACTAAACAGTGTAATCATCAGTACAAAACATTGGACATTACACATATAAAGTTAAGACCCATTAGGTTGAACATAACTGCAATTTCATTGACACTCAAGTTATTTGACTAAGCTATTTCTCACTTCTTGTAAAATAAGGTTTTGTTTAAGTAAATCAAAGCTTCAATATTTTTCCTTTCCCTTCTCTCTTTAACAAATATAGTGAATTTTCAATCTCCTTTAAAATTATATTGAGTCTTTTTTTGTTAAGAGCAATATCATACCTGGTGATTTCTTCTTTTAGTCTGCATGGATCTTCTGCATAGTATTTAACACCAAAATACAATGTGTAAGGTGGGCCAGCTATTAGAAATAAGAAAACTATATAAAAATTAAATGCATAAGCATAGAATTTCTATCTGAACATACTTTGAAGAACATTACTTTTCTTTGAGACCTTACTGAATCAAGCATTCACCTGCTCCTATACATAATTTTGGTTGTATAACAGTTATTAAACTGTCTTCCCATTTTTTTCTTAGGACACCATTCAGAAACCATTTGCACTGGAGTGTTCCAATTAATTTTCAGATGTAAAAATTGTACCAACAATATATCCTAGCATATACAATTAATATAACTGCAAAATTTCCACTGGATTTTCTTTGGCAGGAACCATAAGGTATCAACAATTGTTCATATGCATACCAGAAAAAAATAGGAACACCATTCAAACAAGAACATTTGTATACAGGTGAAAAAATAAGTTTTAGCATTCAAATCAGTATATTCAATTTTGAGATTGATCAATATTTCTACATACAGAATAATCTCACAAGAATTTAAAAGTGTCAGATTTCTCAAAAAGATTGGGTTTCCAGATGTATTTTTTACTCTCTGTCACTAAACAATATTTATAAAGTTGAAATTATATACATACTATTTATGAGTTCCTTATGTTCTGTAAGAGTCTTTGCAGGATCCAGCCAGAACTGTAATTATATAAAGAACGGTTAAATTATTAAAATAATCAACATACATGCCACTTATGAGACTTTAGGGGTTTTGCCATAAATAATCTAGTTGAAATAAAACAAAATATAATATACACAAAATCTTCCTATAATAGAAATGGATATTTTTCCCACCACTTTATTGCTTAAGCTTAAAAAAATAATGCACCTACTTTGCCCATGCTAAAAATATAGAAAACTGCAACCAAAAACAGTAACATCAATAGCACAAAGGTGCTCTGAGGAAACTAAAGGAGAGGCTATGAGGCCAAATGCAGACAATGGATTGCCCTTCTCTGACCTATATGTTTATGTGAAAAACATCTGGCTGTCATTAATGTTCTCCAGATATTAAGCACATTTGCACACATTATGTGTCACCTCATTAGACTCAACCTAGTGCCTGCTAGACTACAACTTTCATTAACTTCCATCTGTTTGCCAGATTACACAGTATTTTGTATCTTAATATTTATTAGTGTTGCCTTAGTTAGTGTTAGCTACCCCGAGAATTGAAGAGCAAAATATGATTATTTAAAAATAACAGAAAAATGAGTTATCTGAAAAGAAACAGTATTTTTAATATAAATTATAATAGTAGCAGCTACAGGTAGTCCTTGACTTTTGACCACAATTGGGACTGGAATTTCTGTCACTAAGCAGTGTGGTCGTAATGTCATGTGACTGCATTGCTTAGCAACCGCAATCCCAGCAGTCTCAGTTGGCATTGTTAACCAAGAATCGCGGGTCGTTAAGTGAGTACCCACCCCAATCCATGCCATTCCAGGCTTGGTCCTTCCAAGCCTCGAGCCTCAGTAAGGTAAGGGACTGCCTCCAACTTCCCCCCGCAACCTGCCTATCTTCCCCCCATCTTTGCCTCTTGGCCATCCTGTACCCTGCCTCGCAGGGTGGCAAGCACCCCTAGAACTGCGCGGCCCTGGGGTTGCTTGCCACACCCTGGGAAGCTGCAGCTGCCCTCACTACCCTGCACTCTGAGATCCCTGCCACCCTATGCTCTGCTGACCTTTGCCGTCTTCTTGTTCCCACTGCTGACAAGGCGTGCCCGGCCTGGCTGCTGGGCCAAGCCGGGCTGAGCGTTAGCTGTGAAAAGAAAAAAAAAAAGAAGCCAAAAGCAGCCCCAGAGCCGTGGGGCACCAAAAAGCCCCTTTGCAAAAAGCTCCTGGAGCACAGCACACCAAAACGCCCCTTTGCCTCATGCTCCTGGGCAGGGCTGGGCTGGGCTTCTGCTTCACACTGCAGAAAAAAAAAGCCAAAAGCTCCCCAGCCTGGCCCAGCACCGCAGTGCAAATAAGAATGCCAGCCAATGGGGAAGGCAGGAAGTGGTTTTGCCTAATGGGAAAGCCCTGGGGGTTGGCTAAGGGAGCCAGGTGTAGGAAACTGGGGTGCCTGGGATAGCATGGCAGCTGCAAGTCCAAAAAGGAGACAGCAAAGGCAGTGAGGCGCTTGTGCTTTGGTCATGGTGGCTGGATGCAAAAGGCGAAAGGTCGGTGTGGGGAACTGGGAGAGAAGGCAGCTGGGTGAACGAATGAAGGGGAGTGAAGTTTTACGTGATGGCTTGCAAAATGAACTCCGAGCATGAAGGGGGAAGAAGAGCGCTGGTGCAAGCAAGCGAGGAAGGGGGAAGAAGGGCACTGGTGCGTGTGAGCAAACGAAGGGGGAAGGAGGGTACAGTGTTGCGAGTGAGCAAAGAAAGGCCGGGATGGGTGGGGGAGACTTACCTGAGTGACTTGTGACCTCCCCTGCCAGCTTCCCCATTGGCTCTGCTTGTGGAAAGCTGGCAGGGAAGGTTGGTAATGGCGATCCCATGATTGTAGGGTGCTTGGCAACTAGTCGTAAGTGCGAATAGGTTGCCAAGCATCCAGATTGTGATGAAGCAACTGTGGGGGTACTGCAACGACCATAACTTCAGGTATTGGTCATAAGTCCAATGTTTCAACACCACTGTAACTTTGAATGGTCGCTGAACGAATGGTCATAAATTGAGGACTACCTGTACAAACTTACTTCCCAATTACTTCCTGACAATAATATTCTAGGGATAGTAAAATTATCTGCCAATTAATATACATTTGTATCAATCCATGGATAGTAAAATCAACTACAATATTGTTAAATCAGAGTTAAACAGAGTTAAAATTGCCACTCATTCTTAATGGGAAATATATACTAACAACTTTCTCTCATCCTGTATAACAAACAAACAAACAAAAAACCCAAAAAGGAAGCATGATCTGAAAACACATAGAGCTGAAATGTTTCAAACAAATCAACAAAATTAAAAATACAAATTAGCAGTATCATATTTGCTTCTGCATTATTTCATCATTTTTCTCCCATTGGGGGGAGATAGGCAGGGACAAATTTAATAAATAATAGTAATAATAATAATTTTTCTAAGTATGAGCACAGGTAAATCCGTAAAAGCCAAATATTTTTCTATATAATTCTAAGTGGCAGCTTTGATTATCTTCATGCCAATAATAAGCAATTGTATGGCTTACTTTTTAAAGTTATATGGAAATCTTACAAATTATATTAAGAAAATACATCACTATTAGTAAATTACTGGAATGTACCACAATCCACATACTGGTTGAAATCAAGCAAAGAATTCAGGAGATATATAGTCTTCAGCAAGACGTTGTTCAAAAAGGATCTCTGAGCTCCTTATAGCATCAAATTGCAGATTCCAAGCATTTTGCTTAAATACATATGGATACATGGTTTGTTTCAGGCAAATAATACATAAATAATCTAGTTGCCAAATCATTAGAGAGCTCAGTCATGACAAGAAACATGAAAGAACATGCCTCTCAAACAAAAACTCAAGCTTACCAAAATACAACATTTACCAACACTGCAGCTTCAAAAAGGCATGTCTGTATAATTTGTATGAGTAACTGCAGGTCTGGTATCGGTACAGAATCCTAACACAGACTTCTATCCTCAGCAAGAAAAAGAAAGGAAGGAGGTGGAGCATATTCTACACTGATTATTTTAAACAGAACTTAGGCTGTCACTTCAGTAACAGAGCAGAAATCAAATAAGAGTACCCAAGAACAGAGAAAAAGTATGGATAGAAAGCTAGATTCATTTAACCAAACTGTCAGATGTTTTTCCTACCAGAAGAATCTATAATTAATCAGGTTATGAATCTAATCATACTCATTTTTATCCTATGGTGTCACAAGGCCCATATTTCTAGTAGTACTCCTTATCCCAACAGATTCTTAGGACTTTTCTGCATTGCATCCTTAAGCTGCTTGAGACGAAAATGACTTAAGAAATCCTTTTCTGGATTTCAACCCTTTCTTCTGCTTTGAGCAGGGTGATGGTCTAATGTTCTGCCCAAATTGTGCCTACCATGGCCCTCAAAATGGTGGATTTTCCTGTCTGTGTACCCCTTCTAACCATGCTGGAAAAGCAAGGACCAAGTGTTTCCTTTTCCATGGTTGGACTGTAGATGATATTATCTTCTATTAACTGACTTTTGTATAATGCAGCCATGCTACCTCCCTGCCTATCTGGTGTGCCCACTGGTTAAAAAAAGTGTTTGTTTTTTTTAAAAAAACCCATTGTTCTATCATTCTTCTTGTCACTTGGGCTCAGAAGTGAAACTGGCAAAACTCTTGTCAATTTTACCTGGTTAAAAAAGATCCACTGTTTCAAAGCTTTGTTGGTGAACTTGTAAAAAAAGGAAAGGAAGAAAAATAAAATTTAGCTCAACCCTTTTTATTGATACTTAGGCTAGAAGGAGAAACTGGTAGAATTCTTGGCAATTTCACACGATTAAAAAAAGAAAAAAGCTAGGACCACCATTTCACCCTTTTAGCAGTGAATGTGTCAAAAAAAAAAAAAAGTCTTAGCATTCCACTGTTCCACAATGAGTTTATTTAAAAACAAAAGCAAAACTCCAGCATTTCATCAGTGCACCAGGCACAAGAAGAAAACAAGCATACAAACATAGATTCACTGGTCAGGTTCCTTCAGAAGGGAGCGGGTAGCCCAGAGTTCAAGACCAAATGGCCTTAGAAGGCAACAACCGGTCATTGGAGCAGATGGGGGGTTCCTGCCACAGAGCACAGTAAGTGGACATATTTGCTTACCATGAAATGAAGTGCAGCAGGTGAACTGGACAGCGCCACTTGCGCCAGCGCAAGTCAAAGCCCACACATTTGCCTACACATTTGATGTGTAGCAGAAAAAATTGCCTTCCTGGTACACTGGGAGGCAGGCAGAAGACAACACTGTGCATTCCTACCCTTGAAAAATGCTTATTAGCCTATACCACCACTGGACCAACTGGTCATACAGATCAGATCTTAGACTCTGTCTCTGTGCTCCTTTTCCCCCAGCCAATAAAAACTGTTCAACATGATGAAAATCTGGATAAAACACTGGCTCTACAAATTTCCAACATTTCAGTTTGTCACTTTATCCAAGCGCTTAAAGTATACGAAATAGTCCAAACCAATCTCAAAATGGGGTTCTGATATAAGGAAGACAACAGACTACAAGGACATGGATTCTGAATGTCATAATATTTAATGGCATGCAGAACTGTACAGCAGGTCAGGTTTTAAAATGTGATCAGATTCTCTGCTTTCTAAGCTGCTCCATGACCAATCCAAGTAAAGTTACGAAACACTTTATGTTTAGTTACAGTAGATAATTTTATGGTGTAAAGAATCATTGTTATGACTATTAGTTCAAATTTAAATTAAATATGTTAAACATGCTTATATAAGAGACCATTAGTTAAGTCAAAAACTTTCCTTTAATCATAATGTCAGTCATAATCAAAATGTGTCTAGTTCTGCCACTTAAATACTCATGGATACGAACCCTCCTTTTTTCCTCTCCCTGATTTTTTTGTAATATCCATTCCATTTACCCATTAAAGTAGGAAAAGAATATGATTTAATTAGATTTATTGGATTTATTAAGGTGTCCCAACTCCAAGAAGATTCTGGGCAGTGTACAATAAGTCCAGTAAGTAAGTAAGTAAGATTAAAAAACACATTAAAAACCACACATTTGCCCAGAGAAAACAACACTCCCCAACATGCAAAAACTCAATAGGAGCTTCACATCCACCCTAACCTGAGGCCCGGAACACAGCCAGGTTTTAAGAGACTTCCAGAAACCAAGGAGAGTAGGAGCCACGCCTATCTCTTGGGGGATGCTATTCCTGAGGGCACAAGCTGCGACAGAGAAAGCATGCTTCCTAAGTCCCATAAGAAGATGGCATTTAACTGATGGGTTCTGGAATGCACCCACTCTGCCTGAAAGCACCAGAGGGGCAGAAACAACTGGAGACAGGCAATCCCTCAAATAACCAGGCCCCATGCTAGGAAGGGCTTTGTAGGCGATGACCAGCACCTTGAATTGCACCCGGAAGCCAACTGGTGACCAATGCAGCAGACATAGGAGTGATTACACATGGGCATAACAAGAAGCTTCTGCTACTGCTTGAACCACTGTATTTTGAACCATCTGTAGCTTCCAGATGGTCTTCAAGGGCCATTTAGGACTTCCTGTTACAGGTTCAGAACACCGCTGTATGGTTCCAACACACAAACACAGCTTTGTTTTATTACTGCCCTATATTGCATTTAAACTAGTTCCGACACACACACACAGACTTCAAGTTACTTCTTATATGTGCAACATGATATTGCCAAATCTACCCCATGTATCTCATGAAAGACATTTAGTTATTTCAGTCCATTTAATACTATTCCTGATCTCATGTATTTTATTTCAAAATGCAGTTTAAAAATTATGCAATAAAAGGAAGAATACATGTAAAAAATAGGTAACAAAAATTGTTTTAACCAAAAGTCACAAAACAATTTTATCCCACAGTTTTTCAACTAAACCTTAAAGAAAATGCATTTATTATCCAATAATATATATATATAGCATAGGTATTGATTACAATAATGCTTGCATGTGGCATTCATAGATAGCCTAGTGAACTGAGCAGAGGATATATACAGGCTAGTTTCCTTAATGTGCAATTCTTTAATTCCTATATCTTTATTAATCTAATATTGCCAGCTCTATAAGAAAGGTTCTCAAATACCAAGGTATAATTGGTATATTAATAAGAAACAGATATATATGCACAGAAAAGGGATTTATAATAATTATTTCATATAGGTTTCTTTATAGGTAGACAGTTTTATTTATTTATTTATTAGATTTGTATCCCTCCTTTATTATTTTTTTTATATAAATAAGACAGTAAACATATGTAATACTTCCTCCTCCTCCTATTTTCCTCACAACAACCACCCTGTAAGATGGGATGGGCTGAGAGAGAATGACTGACCCAAAGTCACCCAGCCAGCTTTCATGCCTAAGGTGGGACTAGAACTCACAGTTATCATTGCACACCCTAGTGAACTTCTATTTAATTAATTACTAGAATACTTTCCCAGGCGCATAACTGTAAATTGCAGATCTGCATATTATGCTTCTATAATTTCTAATTTAATAGAATATTAAATTTTAATCAAACGTAGATTACTACAAAAGTCTTAACCCTCATTAGAATATATAACTCATTTCAACATATAATAATGGTTCAGGTATAACTATGCATACAGTAAATTATGACCTTTTTACCAGTTTTAGTTGATCTGGTTATATAACCTGAAAGACAGGATCAGTTTTATTTTTGCTTCTGCACCCCATGACAATTATCTCCAGTATTAGCATTATCTAGTACTGCCAGTCACATACATGTTTGTTTCTCTGCATGACTACAAGCATCAGCCACATAATTCTAAATCAACTCCCCCAAAATATAGAACTACTCTAATAATTTTCTGGGAGAGAACCATGAGCATTTTACTTTATCAACAGATGAACAGCAGCACAAACATACTGACAATCATACATGAATTCTGATGCCCTAAACTGTAACATCTAAATCTAGCTTCTAAAATCAGTTTGAAATCAGAACTAGGTCTGTTATTTCAATAATTAATACAGTATTCCTATCATGCCCTTGAAACTGTTTGGGGTAATTTCATTTAAATAATGAAGTTTTAGTTAATTAGAAACTATCAAACCATTAGTTTGGAATGTATTGTCGAAGGTTTTCACGGCCGGCATACGATGGCTGGTGTGGGTCTTCCGGGTTGTATGGCCGTGGTCTTGAAGTCTTGTTTCCTAACGTTTCGCCAGCACCTGTGACCGGCATCTTCAGAGTGCAGGAGCACAGACAGGAGCAGTTCTCTCTGTGCCCAGGGTGAAGTGACCCTTCTGTGGGTATTTATAGAGATCTGGGGGGGTGTGGGTGTGGGGGGGGGGTTGGGTTACTGAGTGGCTGCTTGTTTTGGAGTCAGCATCTGTTTGTATTTTCCTGGGGATTAGGCAGGGTTTTTTCTTCTACTGAATTGTTAACGAGGGGCTGCTGGGGGTGATTAGCAAGTTCATTGTGTGAACTGTTTACATGTCCTGGTGGTTGAGCTGAGTTCGTTGACCTTTTGCAGGCTGTATTTTTCAGGATTGGTAGCCAGGTTTTGTTGATTTTTAGACTCTCCTCTTTTTTATTGAAACTGTGCTGGTGTTTGTGAATCTCAATGGCTTCCCGGTATAGCCTGGTATAGTGGCTGTTGGTGTTGTCCCACCCCCCCCACCCCCCAGATCTCTATAAATACCCACAGAAGGGTCACTTCACCCTGGGCACAGAGAGAACTGCTCCTGTCTGTGCTCCTGCACTCTGAAGATGCCGGTCACAGGTGCTGGCGAAACGTTAGGAAACAAGACTTCAAGACCACGGCCATACAGCCCGGAAGACCCACACCAGCCATCATTAGTTTGGAACTTGGAAAGTTCATACTTAATTTTCAGGTTAATCATGTGTAACATGTGCATGATCATGTTCAAGTCACTCCAACTGTATGACTCCTTTTCATCACTGTAATATATGTGGACAATTGTCCTAGTTTCAACCATTAACAAGATAAATTGCATAATATGAAATGTATTTCCCAGTTCTCCAGTATTTCATCTAGAACAAGCCTTTTGCTCAGAACAGGATGTGCACTTTTGACTCACATCTCCATAAAAATCTAACAAATGCAACTGCCCATTGAACAGGGAATACCTCATACATGCTCTCCTTCCATAGAGATTTAGCATCAAGAAGTATGAGATTAAAGGTTGGCTAATTAAGACTATGTGGTGAGAGTTTTGAGTTACTCAGAAATAACATGCAGACAACTGAATAACTTCAACATTAATATAAATCTGTCTCAGCTGCAAGCTTCCTCTTAGGAAACATTTACTTGTTTATTGACATGTTAACCAAATTTGAGGCTTGGATCTATTCCTCTGAATAGGAAAGGCAATTTTTATATAATTAATGAATAACCCTTCCTCCCCCCCAAAAGGAATTCCTGACTAAATATTAATTTGTATGCACTAAATAGAAATGGATTTTATCTGTTTAACAACTGATTTGCTGAGACAGCATATGACAGTATAAAGCAAAACTGTAAAAAAGGTCACTCTGAATGGTTTATCTATTCTGGAAAATCTAATCTCTTGTAGCTTTACTCACCGTCTGGTGACTTCTGTCACAGTAGCGCAGTCCAAAATAATCTATCTCAACGAGGTTTAAATGCCGAAATACGTAGCCCAGGACAACCGACCCTTTCGTTGACTTCTGTGGGAAAGAATGTGCAGAGACTTTTCATACAAGTGTTCATTCTTTTGTTAGCTGCACAGTGGCATTCATACATTCAGCTAGATAGGTCTACCAGAGGAAACCGTATCTTTAACAAAAATTGCAATGACAAGAAGGTTTTTTTTCTCATATTCTTCAGTTATTTTATTGAAATATTTGAGCAATTATGTTGACAAGTTTTTAATCAGTAATATCTTGAGGTTTACAGTTATATACACAAAGAACCTAAGAGTGATCTGCAGTAATTCTGCATTATTCACTCTTGGCTATATTCACACATCCTCTTCAAAACGTTGTGATTTCAGTTCCATAAGGAAGGAGGAAAAATACCAGGCAAATCCACACACACAGTGATTTTATGAACACAACTTTGGCATATTTATGCATGCACTGCTGGTTGATACTGATGAGACTGTAGTTTATTATAAGGCATTAGTATATAGCAGTAACTTCGAACAGTCACTAAACGAAGCAGTCAGTAAACAAGGAATACCTGTAGGAGCCCCCAGAAGAAGGCAATTTGTTTTACTTTACTAGTAGTACTGTGTTAAGTACATCCTGTTAGCTAATTTCCTTGACAATGAAGTAGAATGTGTATTATGCTCTGTAATTAAAATATCAGTATAATAGCATATTATACCATATATTCTTAAACAAGTTAAAAAAAAAAAAAAAGGCTAAAGCACAGCAGAATCAAATATGAGGAAATGAGAGGTATCAGGCATTTAGTGTTTAATGTGCCAACAACATGAAAGAGAGGATATAGGCTTTGAATAAACAAGCAAGCACATTAGTATGGTCTAGATGTAGAAAAAGAAAAGCAGAGAAAAATCTCATCTAAAACAATATAAAACAGCCAAGAAAAAAAAAAAAATCCCAGTCATTTTAACTTAATTTTCAAAAATCTCAAAGCTAGCAAGTAATATACAATAAATTGCAACATCTGTCTTTAATTACTTTAAATTACTGTAAGGACAAAATTAAAACACATAATCAGGAAAACAGCATAAAAAAACCCAAAAACTTAAAAGCATGAATATATGATAACATTCAGTTTCAACCTACACCGAACATAAATATTTTGGAGAAGAAAACATTTTCTGTACCAAGAAAAGTACAAGTAATTAACCAATCCTTGTACATATACACATTTTAACAGTGCAGCAGCTATACCCTACACTTATAGTCTGCAGGACACAATCAAGTGCCCTCTAGATTTTCTGATTAAAGTTTTCAGAATTGCTCACAGTTGGCTACCTTGGAGCTTTCAGTCCAGAACAAATGAAGAACATCAGGTCAACTACTTCCACTGCAATATTTTTTTCACCATTTGCATTGTAACTGCTCCACTGTTGCTCACAATAAGTTTGATTATCCTTCTGTTGACCAGCAGACAAAATTGAACCCAGCAAATCCAGGCCCAAGAAGAGTCAGAAAATGACAAGGCCTGGCAGTTGGGCAAAAAATTATTAATGCTTCATTTGCTTGTCATGAATATGCATCTGTTCCCAAGTTTTCAACAATTATACAATTACTATGTAGTATTGTGGCTGTGACTGTACTGAATCTAGGTTATGCTTTCTGAGGACGTTGAAGTAGTATCACCACAAGCTCATCATATGAACATTACTACAGCTGAATACTCATTTACAATAGCTGAAGAAGTCTATAAAACAATTCAGATACAAAGAAAAGCAAAAAGATAACAGGAATCTATTTCAGTAGGCCAATATTTTGCTTCACTCATCCTTAGGACTTACTGGCTTATAAGAATTTATTTCTACTAAATGCATTAAAGGAAAATTAACTGACATAACTGCAATTAGTTTCACATTAGTTGAATAGGAATATAATACTTATTGCAGAGATGCTTTTCATATACAATCCACATCAGTACCCTATACTTTAAATGTTTCTACTGGTACTCAGAACTTCTCATTTGATCTGCATCTAAGAGAAATCAGTGAAATAATTACATAAAATCACATCTTACAATATTAAGCTGCTTCACAAATGAGTCATGCCTATCTACTTGACACTGTAGGCTCTTAAATGAAAAAATGCAAAACATATCCAACCAGTGCCAGGGCTTTTTCTGCCCTGTGGTAAAACTGTTATGGTTTTCATTGCTCATAACAGAGTAGGGCACATGTCTGAACATAGTAAGGTAGAGCACCTCTGATGGACTACAAGTTCTCAGAATTCCCAGCAAGCACAGACAGTGGATAGCAAGAACCATGTAATGATGTATTTAGCATGGGGGGGTAATCCCCTCCCCTCACAAAATTCCTATAACAGATTGGTTGAATGTACATGACACAACTGACCCAGTCATCCATTTCTCCAAGTAACTGACTCAGAGCTGTGCCCTACCAGCTCATGATCAGGAATCATGCAGTCAACCAGGGAGTGCCCGTTTTAGACATCTTCCCTGCCACTACAAATAAGATGGGGGGGGCTGTCATTTCCTGTGGTTATTTTTAGAATCAGAGAAAAAAAGAATGTGCAAATAATTAGTGGCCCAATCAGGTTCAACAGTATACCTATCCCCAACTCTTTCTGCTCCCGTTCCACTTTCCTGTGGCTATGTGTGAAGGGTGTAAAACAGAGCTAGTGTGTCTAGAGAAACCCCAATTTTGTGGCACTATCCAAAGGCTTGGTTTCTCTTTCAGCAGTAGGAAGAAAGGGTTCAAGCTCCACTAACTCTCTTCTGTATGAACAGTTGACCACTGAAACTTCTGTTAATCCCTCCACCTCTATCACTGCAGTCAGGTGTTCACATGACACATTTATAACCCCTTTGACTCAGTTAAGCAAATTATATAAACAAGATCATGACTGCATAGCAGGGCTGTGTTGATTTTTGAGAGTGTACTATTTTGTTGAAGGCTGAACCAAACGCAAAACTAAGGAACAATGTGGTATCCTGCTTCTAAAGAATAGAGACAAATACTGACCATTATACTGTACACAGGTCTGGTAGAAAACTCCATTAGAGGGAGAGGAGAAAAGGATGAATAAACAAACTGGACTGGGAATATTTCTAAAATTTAAAGAGTTAGTTTTATACTTAGAAATGCTAGAGGCTTACATTCTAAGTAGGGAAATATTTATTTGAAAAATAATCAGCAACAGTGAACAAAGAATTGGGCAAAATGAGTCATAAAGCTATGCCTTATAATCCAGCAGCAGTAAAAACCAGAAAGGCAGGTTTCTACCAGCTTCATAAAATGACAGCTAGAAGGAAACTAGACAGCTAGACGGAAGAAAAGACTTATTTTTCCTTTGACAAAAGTAAAATGGAACCATTAAAATAAGGCAACATACTTAAAATATTTTGAAAAGAGAAAGAAAAAAATATCACAGGTGTAAAACAAGCTTGCTAGGTTAAGTATTTGAGTATTTCTACTATTTGGAAAATATGGCAATCTTTAAAACAGCACAGACAAATGTGTTCCCCTTACAGCAGCTTTACATTTTTAACTGGCTGATACTAGACAATCATAAAGTCAGCATGAAACTTTTTGTGGCATGTATACTGAATGGAAAGGAAAGCTCTACCTGTTGAATTTCTGGTGTCAGACAGTTGTGAAAGGTACAGAAATATTCATCAGAGAAAAAATGAAAAGACTACCTGATATTCTAATTTCAATTGCTTTTACAAGTTGTAGTCCCTTAGTGATTTATCTTCTAAACTCAGTTACTAATGAAAGTATCTGAGTAGAATTTACAAGTCTTTCATCACTGATGTGATCATACTCCTCTTTCCCAGTGCCAACAGCAAAACATCTCAAACTCCTCCAAACATTCAGAAGCCAATTATTTCAAGAGTCATATGTCATCCAATTACTAGGAAAACTGCCCATTCCAAGTCAATTTAAGCCAGTATCAGCACCAATTGTATAGTAATTGGAACCTCCCTTTGCAGGTATAATGTGAGTTATAGCAGGTGGTTCTGTCAATGCAACAGTGATTCTTTTTTTGTACTTTAAAGACTCCTTCATGCTTTTAACCAGAATTAAGAATGCATATAAGTAACAGCCATTGCTCATATCTCCTTTGTTACATTTGGCACCATTTCATCAATATGCACTCTCTTTCCCATATTTGTCTTCCAGGCAGGCATATTTTTGTGTTCTGTTATTCAGAATAACCTTAGTAAATGAACAATAATTTTGCCCCAATCTTTTGCCCTCCTTTTTGGCAATCCAGATCATATCAGAAATTATACATAAGACTGAAGTTTTAATTGTCATATATCTGAAACTCTTTTGAAAAGAACTGACTCAAATATTACAGATTTCCAAATTACATAAATGCCATAGGCATATCTTTAAAACAGCAACATCAAAGTTTGAATCCAAGGCCAGTAGCTAAGCAGATCTCAATTTGAAGAATACATATTCAAGGAATTTTAATTTAATATTGGACAATTTGGCAAATATTTACCAAGACAAACAGGTAGAACATAGTTACATGTTCAAACAGATAAACTAAAATTATAGAGATTAATATTATAGATGTTAGCAAAGACAATACAAACATGTATTAGTCCGAAATATATTTGTGATTAAAATCAGCTTAACATGACAAATCACAACATTAATATCAGATTTTTCACTTCTATTATCCATATCGAGCTATCTCCTGCTGTGTTAGAAGAGCTGCTTCTGCTTCCAAGAGGGAACATGGATCTACAGCAAGAAAATATTAAATAAAACAAGCTCAACCATAGGTAATCTTGACATACCTGTAATATAATTCTTCCATATCAGTCTCCCTATATGCCCAAACATATTCTGCTTCCTTTGCTGACATCATACATGATTGATCCTAAAGTACAATTTCTTTGGTAATTTATTGGTAAACAATAATCGGCTTTTCTTCTCCCATGTCTATCCATTGGCCTACTCTTATGGCTAACGCTTT
The DNA here is from genome assembly GCF_059951505.1 of Python bivittatus. Taxonomy (NCBI): domain Eukaryota; kingdom Metazoa; phylum Chordata; class Lepidosauria; order Squamata; family Pythonidae; genus Python; species Python bivittatus. Next base: position 21,277,601 of record NW_028277112.1, read on the forward strand.
GGACTGTACTGAACAATTATCTTTTTCTCACCATGTTTTGCAGCAGTAATTTTCTCATCTGCACATTTCTCATCCATTGCCTTTTTCACCATCAATCAAGCATCCTTTTTCATACTTCCCATTAGTGTAACTTCATACACTTATGTGACACTCAGTAACATAATTCTTTTCTCCAGGGAGCTTCCACATCCTCTTTCCTCATGTCCCCTTTCCATTCGTTCCTTTAGGAGATTAATCTCTCTCTTAATATTTTTAAACAGGATCCTAACTTTCTCTTCCTACAATTGTTCTACTTTTACTCTACTTTCATTCACTTTTTCTTTTCCTTTCCTTTCCTTATATGACAATTTTTTCATTCACTCTTTACCAAATAATGATCTGCCCCAGATTCAGAGACTCATCACCCTTGTATCATTCACTCATTCTCCCAGTCTTCCATCATAAACAATCAAATCAATCATGCTTTTAGACTTACATTAATTAATTCTTCTGGCAGGCATATACATTGACTTATATTTAAACCAAGTATTCAACATAGCCTTTTTTCTAAGCAAACATTCACCAAACGATCACCATTTTCACTCCTTCTTGGGACTCTGAATGGCTCAATCACTTTCTCCTGTACTTTTTAATCTTATTCCTCCCCATTTATTCAAGTTATCTGCATTACATTCATTAAAAATGTTTCACAATTTTTCCCAAAATTCATATCTGATTTTTCAATTATCCCATTTACTGCAGTGTGATATTTAATTACCACCAAACTATGGATTCCTACCTCCTTACACACACACAATCACCTAAATTACATCAATTCATACATTCTGACTTTCATAATTAAACCTGCATATTTTCTTTGCTAATTGTATTTATCAACACCATTCCATAAAATCATACTACCCTCATTCAGAACTATTATATCTGTCCCCTTTCTTTTGCTTTCAGGCACAGAACATATCTTTTTTATTATTAATTTTATCCATTCATGCTTTTAACCATTTAGTTCTCTTACATACGACGTTGCAATATTCTGTATGCCACAATCATCATTAAATAAGCCCAAAGCTACTAACTGCCAACACCTATCACTCCTTTGGTCAAATAAAGCTTTCCTACAACTTTTTCTGAAGGCTAGGTTACCAGCCTTAGTTGGACTCTTGCCACATATAGTATTCTCCGCTAACCATAATGACAGTACCAATCAAATTGGTCAATGTGCTAGGAGCACAATCAAAGCCCAATATTATTCCAAGCATGCTCATGGTAACCTATGCAAGCTAGGATTTCTAACTGCAAGTGATAAACTGTTGTCTGCACCCCACCAATTAGGAGCGCATACACTGTACTGACTCACATTCAAGGTACTCTAGCAAAAAGCATGGGACTCAAAGCAACTAAGCCCCATGCAATTAAAACGTCAAAGCATTTTATAACTTGTGCTGGCAATCTGGGTCCTAACTAACCCTTTGCTGCCATATACAAGTAGTCCTTGTTTAGCTACCACAATTGGGACTGGCAACTCTGTTGGGTGTACTTCCAACTGCAGTGCAACAACACAGTAACAGCAGAGCCACCAACAGCAGAAACTGAACAGTACTGGAAGAACGTATGGGAAAAAGAGAAGACATATAACATCAGTGCAAAGTGGCTGCAGGATCTGAGGGCTGATCACAGCAATCTCCCAGAACAGGAACCAGTCACCATCACAGTAGCAGACATCCAACAACGGATCAAGAACATGAAGAGCTGGACAGCACCCAGCCCAGACATGATCCACACCTAATGGCTAAAGAAACTAATAGCAGTACACAAACGCCTAGCAGCACAGATGAACCAAATGCTAGCAGCAGGCTCCCACCCAGACTGGCTAACACAAGGAAGGGCAGTGCTGATCATGAGACGCAAGGGAACAGCATCATCCAGCTACTGACCTATAACCTGCCTTGCCACAACATGGAAAGTCCTATCAGGCATCATAGCTGCCTGAAGAAAAAGGAGTATAAGAAGCTGGAAAAGTACCAGGGCCTGAAGGAAGAACTAGAGAAGATGTGGAAAGTAAAGGCCAAAGTGGTCCCAGTGGTGGTAGGAGCTGATTCCTAAGCTGGGAGAGTGGCTCCAACAGATCCCAGGAACAACATCAGAGCTCTCTGTCCAGAAGAGTGCAGTGCTAGGAACAGCTAAGATATTGCACAAACCCCTCAAACTCCCAGGCGTCTGGTAGAGGACCCAAGATTGAGGAAGACACATACCACTAACAGAGGTTAGAGGGGTTTTTTTTTGTTTTTGTTTTTACAAAAAAGCAACTATCAAGCAGTTGCTGCGTAGCCAACTTACAAAAGACTGTGGCCTCCACCAACTTCTTAACCTAGAATGTGTAGCCTGAGACATATACAGTGGTACCTCGGGTTATGAACGCCTCTACTAACGAACATTTCGGGTTACGACCAGCTTCGGCAAGAAAAATTTACCTCGGGTTACAAACTCGCCTCGACTTACAAACCGGATCCGCGGCCATTTTCCCTGCTGGCACGTGGTCGCGGCTTCCTGTGGGCGAGGTCACGGTAGCAAGGAGACGTTCGGTGAGGCTTGTGGTGTGTTTTGTGGTGTTTTGCGAAGGTTTTTGGTATGCGTGTTAGCATGGCTCCAAAGAAAATGCAGAGCAGGCTTGGCAGGAGTAAGGCTCTGAAGAGAAAATTGCCTCGGGTTGCGACCAAATTCGGGTGGAGGGTGGAATGGATTAACCGGATTTACATTGAACCCTATGGGGAAATTTGCCTCGGGTTGCGACCAAATTCGGAGGGCGGAACGGATTAACCGGATTTACATTGAACCTTATGGGAAACTTTACCTCGACTTGAGACCAACTCGAGTTGCAACCAGAGTCACGGAACGGATTAAGTTCGTATCCCGAGGTACCACTGTACATTTTTTCACTTGTAGATAATTTTTCATATTCCAGTACCCTCTTTACACAGAACTCCATTATGTTGTTTAGAGACTTCCTTTAAAATATTCATTCTTCTGGGTGGCAAAATACATGATTTAAAAAATGCATTTGAGACAAATATCTAGGTTTTGGTATGGCATAACAGTATCCCCTAAGCTAGGGGATTAGACATTTTATGGTAAATAGGTACAAAGGTGGTTCATCCACTAGACAATAGATAATCTCTGATTTGCTGGCTAGATGCAGGATATAGGTAGTCCTCAGGTTATGATGGCAATTGGGACTGGGATTGCTCTAAGTGATGCCATCATAAAGCACGTCACATACCCGTCTTAATTAGCAATGGCAATCCCGCCAGTCCCAGTTGCCGATGCACAAGTCATTAAGCGGGAAGTGGAGAGAGTCTCAGATAAGGAGGCGCAGGGGTGTCACGGGGGTGACGGAGGCCCTGGGAGACCTGGCACAGGCCACACGCAATCTCGGGAGGGAGTGCTTGTTGCGGCGCAAGCTCAGAAAGGTCGGGAAAAGAGGGCATGGGGTGCATGTGTGCAAGTGGGTACGTGTGTGCAAGCAGGTACGTGTGTGCAAACACAGGGAGACTGAGGAAAAAGGGCATAAGGTATGTGTGATTGCAGGGAGGCAAGGGAAAGAGGGCATGGAGTACATGCATGCATGTGTGCAATCACAGAGAGGCCAAGGAAAAAGAGCACAGGGGGGTGCAATCGCAGGGAGGCTGTGGAAAGAGGCTGTGGATGTGTGTGTGCGTGTGTGACTGCAGGGAGGCCATGGAAAGAGGGTGTGGATATGTGTGTGTATGTGTGTGTGTGATTGCAGGGAGGCCATGGAAAGAGGGTGTGGGGTACATGCATATGCGTGTACAATGTGTGTGTGTAGACCGAGGAAAGAGGGTGCAGGGTGCATGTGATTATAGGGAGCCTGTGGAAAGAGGGTGCAGGGTAGGTGCGTGCATGTGTGCAATCGCAGGGAGGCTGAGGAAAGAGAGTGCGGGATACATGTGCATGATTGCAGGGAGACCAAGGAAAGAGGGCATGGGGTACATGTGTGGAATCACAGGAAGGCGGGGAAAATGGGTATGAGATGTGTGCGAATGAAAGAGGGAAGGAGGGCGCGGTGCGAGCGAAGATAGGCCAGGGTGGGGAGAGACTTACCCTAGTGACTTGCGATTTTCTTGACAGCTTCCCACTGACTTGCTTGAGAGAAGCCGGCAGGGAAGGGCACTAATGGTGATCATGTGATCGTGGGATACTGCAACTGGTTGTAAGTGTGAGCTGGTTGCCTGGCACTCGAATTTTGTTCATGTGACTGCAGGAGCACTGCAACAGCCAGAACTTCAAGGACCAGTCGTATATCCCTTCATTCAGCACCGTTGTAACTTCAAAAGTCACTGAATGGTCATAACTCGAGGATTGCCTGTAAATGTTTTTTGACTTCCCAGTCTAGGGTTGAGAGGGAGTGACTGGTCCAAAGTCATCCAGCTGGCTTTTGTGCCTAAGAGAGGACTAAAACCAGGATCTCTTCACTTAACAACTATACCCCACTAGCTTTGTTGTACGTACGTGTGTACATGTTTTTTTGCAGCCAATTTTCATAGTGCCAATTTGCTGCCCATGTAATAGCCAGAAAGTTATATCTTCCCCATCTGTCTTTGGTTAAAACAGCCTTTGTTGAAAACTTATTTTTCACATTAATGATGGTGAAACCAAGATTCATATAGTACAGATGAGAGAAAGGAAAGAATGCTGAATCCATCCCCAAATTTGTGCAGCATTATCTTGAAAGGAGATACAAAACTCAGAAACTAGTTTTCCCCTGGCCTCCCTCAATTTGTGCGTGACCTATGCTCAGCCTCCCAAGCCCTCTCTGGACTCCCTCAACTTACATGTGGCCTGAGCCAGCCCTCCCCCATCCCGTGGTCCCAATCTCAACTGCAGTTGTAACTCGAGGACTATCTGTATTTATCAATCTGCACTGGATCAGTGTGGAAGTGCAGTCCATAACCTTCAATGATTAAGCCTTTATCCTGAAGCGGATTGATTCAGGCTGAAAAATGGATAAGGGGACAAGAAGTACATGCCGGTTCTATCCTCAACCATATTCATATGCTTTCCATCCCTTGCAACTTGTAGTGAACAAATTCAGCCATTTTCCAAGTTAGAAAGAAAAGGTGCTTTTCCTTTCCTTTTTCCTTCATGACCAAGAAATCTGTTCAAATTGAAGTGAAAATCTGGGAAAAAACTGCAGGAGAAATAATAGCCAAGATCAGATAGGAAATCCTTTCATGTCAATAAGGAAAGTGTGAAAAATAAAAACAAGTACTGCTTTTATTAAATGCCTTCATATTTTCTAAATTCAGTTATCTTTAGTCATGTGCCTGTTTTTCAGGTCTCATATGCCAACTTTTAATTTGATAGAATATTCCCAAATGTACTTCCTGGGTGTTAATTCAGGAGATAGTAGAACCTTTAATATGTACACAAAGGGAAATGTATGCATGTCATATTTGTCCCATCAATCTCAGTGTGTGAAAATACAAAGCATTAAGTTTACATCAAATATATTTTCAAATTATTCAGAGTAGTTTGTTATTACAACACACAAGTTGAGGGACAGAGATTCACACATTCTAATAGAAGAGAATATATGTAGCTCAGTGTTGAATTGCAGAGTCCTTGGTGTTTTCTGAGCTTGGTTGTTTGATTGCAGACATTTCATTACCCAACTAGGTAACATCATCAGTGCTTGTGAGTGTGGGGTCACACATTCACACATTCTTTTGTATCACTAATCTGGGTGGAAAACTTTACAGTTCTTCAATTTAGAAGAACAAAGTAGTGAACAATCTGTTTATCAAAACTTTTCTTATATATAAGATGTCTGATACATAGCAGTCTTACTAGAAAAGTCAGTAACTTTTTCATTAATATAACATTATGTAAAATATGAGCCTACATAATGACATCTGAATTGACTACATTAACCCTAAATTTAATCATGGACTGCAAGAAACTGTTAGCAATTGTTATTCCATTGTAAATTGCAACAGTCAGCAGATTGTTAAATAAATCACTGAATGACAGAGGGAAGCAAATATCTATATACTAGTAAAACTGTCATGTCTATAATCTTCAACTGGGCGAAACAGTGCATCATAGAGCAACAATTTTTGAACCAAAGTACCTCAAATGGGCTACCTTATGTGTGAATGTGAATGTGAATGTGTCCAAAATCCAGGACCCATTACTCCTGTGGGATTGAAATTTGGGAAATTTGTGGCCGCTTCAGCACTGCTGCATTGCCACACTGTGCAGTCAGCCCAGGTCATGTGATAAGTCATGGGTGTATCCCCAATCTCTTTCCTGCCTCCCTCTTTCCCCTGTGCCCAACTGGCTGGCAGCAAGACCTGACAGGTGAGCAGTGATTTGCAGCTTTGGAAACGAGGCAGAAATCTGAAATCTTTTAATGGCAGTAGGCATTGAAGGAAGGATGAGGGAGTGACCTGAGTGCCTGCTAGCGAGGTAGGGCTGGCTGCAGGGTGCCAGCGGTCAACGGGTAAGCCCTCTTCCTCCCTCAAGGGAGGAAGCCCTTGGGGATACGCCAGAATGAGAAACGGGGGTGAAGTTTTCCTCGCAATTCGTGACTCCCTTTGTTCTACCTCCCCCCAGCAAAGTGGCAGGCAATTCCATGGGTCAACCAAGGAGGACGAAGAAGCTTCACCAGGGGTCATGAGGGGAGGGCAAACAGCGCAAGCCTATATTATATGTAGGGAGGGAAGGAGGGAGATTTCCGACACTCACTATCAGCTTCCCACAAGCAAGTCAATGGGGAAGCCAGCAGCAAGCCCTAAATCGCTCACACTCCCACTGCTTTTTTTGCCCTTGGTCATTCTGTTTCGGTAAGGAAATATCTCTGAAACAATGACCCAATGGGTCACAGGTTGTCTAGTGAACAACCAATAACCTAAAAACTTATTTTATAGGTATAGGTTCTTAAGATAAAACTTAAATTACTTATGCTTCTAATTTACCCAAGAATTATTCAACTGCTTTATTAACATGAAGATAACTTAAGAAACAATATAGGATCATAAACGACTGTAATTTGTAAGCAATTTAAAAGTGAGAATATGGGAGATAAAAAAAAGGAACTGAATGTATTTCTTGAGAGAATCCATTACTTAGTGTTTAAACATGTTATGTCTGCAGTTTGCAAGTTTATGAGACTTTTATAAGGCATTCTGTCATCAGGGAAGAAATGGAAACATTAGCAAAGGCATAATTACAATGCATAATTTCTGTTCATATCACTGAGCAGTCAGAAATGTCAGCCCAATTATAGAACTCTGGAAGTTAATTTGAGAAAATACAGTAGTGGCTCAGAACTCAGAAAATTAATTCTGATGGTCTCTACTTCAATTCTATGCAGATAAACATTACATTAAATGGAGGGTTAAACAAGTGATGACGGTACCATTTTAAACTAAACGTTAAAACTTTAAACTAAGCTGATATTTACTGGCACTGGAATACAGATTTTGAAAGATTTCTGTTTAATCTTAAGCCAAAAGATTTATCATGAAATCTTCATCATGTTGTGTGACCAACACTTCAGCTATGAAGTTAATAGATTTATCACAATAGCTTATTGTAATAATGCTAAGAAATCCATCAGGACACTAAAATTCTTACATGATGTAGATGCTCACCATGATTAGGACTTCTCAATGCTTAGGTATACATAAATCATTCTCTATGGAAGGATACCCTAGAAAGTATATCTATGGCAAGTGAAACATAGCATGGAGTTAAAAGAAAAAGCTGTATGTCTGGGCTCCACCACAAATGAATTTTGTTAAGGTTTAATTAGGAGGTAGCTTAAAACCCTGGACTAATATGCAAAAGTCAGAGTCCTAAAAGAAATTCCTTCAGAATGATTTCATATACAATCTTAATGGCTTCAAAATAACCATTTATGGAACTAGATGTTGGCACTGAAGTAAATTACATTTTTAACAAAGCCACAATATAAGAAACCTTCAAGCCAAGAAGTATCTTAGGGCTGGTTTTAAAATACAACATTGGTATAATAGGCATACATTATAGAAGTAACACTGAGATAGGACAAACTCTACAGGGAGAACGAAGAAGGGAAACTGGAGGCAATGTTGTTCTATATTTAAAAAAGGAACATGTAATCAAACAGCAGAATATTTTTGTTTTGTTTTTTTTAAGGCAGGTTCCACTACAAGATCACAGTGGAATACATTAACAGGACCCACAACTAATTTAATACTGGGAACATACAAGAATCCCCATGACCATAATAATCAAAGTTATGAGATAGAAAATGAAATCAGGAGGCATTCAAAGAAGAACATGTAGTAATTAGTGTTACACTCACATACATTCTTGCACTCATCAAGCCTCAAAGTGAAAATCTTTGCAAAAGAGACACTGCACAAGTAGAAAACAACCCTACATAGAAAACATTTCCTTGTAATAAATGTTTAAATGATTTGTCATGCGCAAGAAGGCATTTTTCCTTTGAGAGAGGAATAGTAATATCTCTACAATTACTGTATCTGTTTTGGAAAGGCCTAAAAAAATGAAGATACCTGCTGGCAAGCTTCAGCAAGTTCCTCCCATTTAGCTCTGTTTTCCAGGCAGCAGAAGAAAAAGCTTAATTATAAAGCAAATGATCTGTTGTTTTTTTAGATTTCTTATCCTGCCTTTATTATTTTTATAAATAACTCAAGGTGGTGAACATACCTAATACTCCTTTCTCCTCCTATTTTCCCCACAACTACCACCATGTTAGGTGAGATGGGCTGAGAGTGAGTGACTGGCCCAAAGACACCCAGCCGGCTTTCATGCCTAAGGCAAGACTAGAACTCACAGTGTCCTGCTTTCCAGCCTGGTGCCTTAACTGCTAGACCAAACTGGCCGGCTGGCTGGCACACATGCACTCTCTCTCTCTCTCTCCTCCCCCCCCACCTTTTGATATAAGAATGATCTAGTTTGCCATTCATCCTGCAGCTTTAGGGGTGCAAAGTAATATTTCCAAATATATACAAACAAAGAAGATGCAAGTTTTTGCTTGAAGTTCTTTCAGAATATTTTGCTATGGTCAAATCCTTCCCTTAGACCAAAAATTTGGGGGTGAGGTTCCTCCCTCCCATATCTGTTCTAGAGAATCTCCCTACCTTTTTGCAGCAGATTTTAGCAAATGAGTGGAAAAAGTAACTAGCTGTTTACCAGATGCCATTCCAAGGCCAAATATTATGACTAATATAATAAAATCACATTATTTTCTGTTAACTTAATTTTGGATATAAGAATAGAATGTGGCCCAAGATTGACTGACTGGTTCTTTTTGCAATCTATGGGAACTTAGCAACCACCTCAGAGAAAAAATTACAACAATTATTTTTCAAAGCGATCAAGACATTTAAAATAAAAAATCTATAAAATGCAAAATGCCCAGCCTTATTCTCTGGCACCAATGCAATTTAAATGAGTACCTCCATTAAAATCAATACTGCAGCCAGTGCTTAACCATGTTTTAAAATCAAAATTGAGATGAATGTATTAATATAAACAGTACCTAATTAAAAAGCGTTTTTACAATTGCAATGACAAGCAGCTGCTATAGACACTGATAAAGAAACACTTGCCTATAAATGATGTTCTCTCTAGTACTAAACATGGGAACTAATTACTAAGTTATTTGCAAAAAATAAATTTTCACAATCAAAGCCATTTGTTGAATTTATTCAATATACCACGTTTCTAACCTTCTTTATTAAAAGCCCTCTCTTGAATAAGAAATAGATTCTGGCTGTAACAAAAAATCAGCTGCCAAAATAATCAAGGACAGGTATATTATCCACGTGCACAATTCTATTTACTTTTCCATCCTCATTGTGCATAGCAAAAAATAAAAAATTAAAATTGTTCCCACTTGCCTGCAAGTAGATACAGGCTATGAGGCTCAGGTGTCATTTTTGCCTGTAGGTGATTTAAGTAAAAAGAAGCAAATAGAACCAAAGATAATTTTTTTTCCTTGTGTTCGACAAAATGTAGTTTGCCTGCTCACCTGTTAGTCATCAATTTTCAACAAAGTCTATTATTTGATTGACTCATATGTACCAACTATAAGAAATTTTAGATCCATACCATTTGAAAACCTAGTACTGACTACAATCCAGCATGTTTTTATTTTTTTTATCTTAATTCTTTTATCATTTGGGAGAAAGACAAGGTATTTATAGCAAATTTCTCTAAACTTCTTACAGCCAAAGGAGATATGATTTTATAAGAACTGTCAACAAGGAGAATGTTCAGGCTATTAACTGATTGATTGATTGACTGATTATGTGTCACCAAGTCGGTCTCAACTCTTAGCAATCACATAAATAGATTTTCTCCACAATGATCTTATAAATGCCAAATATCCTGAATCTATATGCCTTGAGTTCTTCTCTATCTCTCACATTATGCCTAAAATATTCTTATCAATAGAATCTGAAGCCTTTAATTTTAAGATTTCCGTTACCATACAGACTGTTTAAATACAACAGGGTATTCCAGAGATAGCTGGAAAAGGTGGTTGAGTGTTAGGTTCAAAAAATTAGTAGATTTTATGTCTAAAAGCTATATCACAATTGGATCTCTGATCTGTGCCTTTTGAATTAGCAGATCTGTCATGGGTAGAACAATGCAAATCAGCTGTATTTTCTTAGACCCACACACTAATGATCAGCTCTTTTTTGCAGTATCTTCCCCCAATTTAGGGATAAGTTACACACGATAACCAAGTATCCCACTGATCATGTCATTAACTGCAGACTGACTGTTTTTTGTTTCTTAACTTTTTAAATCACAGTGGAGAGGGCACAATTTGAATGAAAGCTCTTGTGAGAAGATGGAGATGATTTATACTTTGCCTCCTGATGTGTCCCTATCCAGATCAGACCATTTATACCTATTTGCTTTGGGGAAAGTGCTTATGTCGGCACTGATGGGAACATTTCTCTTGTCATCAACAGCAAATTAATTTGAATCACAGGAGAAACAAAAAGTTTAACCTACCAAAATTCCTCCTACGAAGGCATATAACTAGCTTGTGGGCTCTACACAGACCATCTACACTAGAAATCCATAAACACAACTGTTAATTGCATAAAATATGTTACATCTAGATTGTCCTATGCCACGCTGCTATCTGGATAACTATTGTCAATAAGCATTAAACATAGAATGACATTTTTAATACAGAAAAGCCAAAAAATCAGACAAAATTGCATTTCAGAATCAATAAGCAATCTATATGAAAAATGAAACCCATAAACACAGTAATTTAGGAGTAATCTCTATGAAACCTGTGGTATTTCTATGATGTCAGAGTTAAGACTGGGTTGCACATGCAGTCCCATAGACAAGGGACTGGATTTTAACCACAGATGTATGGAATCAGAATTAAATACAGTAGTGAGTTTTGTTCTTGATTAACTTCTTTAATGGCTGAGTTCAAAAGTAAATGAAAAACCACATGGGATTTCAATGGGCGTAACATTTTATATTAATTTCTTTGTAATGTTCTTGGTAAAATCAGATAATAGAATTTCTCCCATTCTGTACTTGTTTATCTCATTATCTAAAAGTGAAAAACTATGTAACATAATCCTGATTTCAGCTGGGGCTGTTGGTAGAAATATCAGTAAATTAAAGGATTCTCTGAGGAAGGTATAGCACAAATAGAAGCAAAAATAAAAAACACACTTTTAAAATTATTCCTTACACCTGGCAGAACAATATGCCATGGTGTAACATCAGAACAGCTACAGAAAGGCAGGAGAGGAAGGTGCTGAGAAGATTGAGGACAGGCAGACCAGTGGAATATGCTGGGTGGGAGTTATCAAGATCATCAAAAAATAGACCATGTAGATGAGGCAACGCTACAACCATGTATCCTTGTTTTTAAAGGAAAGAAGAGAGGAGGCAATGCACATCAGCCTTCCTTACTCACCCCATAAATACACTGTTGGATCCTTGCAGTTTTTGTTTAAACTATAAAATGGCACAAACCAAATGGTCTACTGAACCAAATAACCTGCAAAAGTTCAGCAGAAATTCTGGAATACTGTGCTTGTTTCCATTTTGAAACAAAGCACATTTTCCATTTTGTGCTGTCAGACCAGATAAAATGGTAAAACTCACTCCCTCTCTCAGCTTCACATTCTTGGGCAGCCCAAGGCTAGAAAAGTATTTTTACTGCAGTGAATTAGAAAGCCATACATATGAATAACACCCAACAGCAAATAGGAAACAGGCTTGTGTGATGCTACACACCCACACAAATACACACACAAACACATATATATAGTCCTCACTTACTGACCATTCGTTCAGCAACCATTTGAAGTTACAACGGTGCTGAAAAATAACTCTACAACCCATTTACGACCTTCGCAGCATCCCTCAGTCATGATTGCCATTACAGTCAGTAAGCGTTGTCCTCGTGCCTGACCTGTGGTCACCCCCCCCCCACTTTGCAGAGCAGAGAAAATAGCTAGTTAATTAATGCCCAACAAATACTTTGATATTTCTTCTCAGTAGTTTTTATTTTGGAAGATATACCTTAATACAATCTTAACCACTCAGTGCTAAATGAGCATTATTGTGAAGTTCTTCTACCCCAGAGGGATCAACTAACTGCTTCTACACTCAAAGTTTTTCCACAGCAAACAGTTCTGCAATTTCTGTATGGTACGGATGTGTGAGATGGAGTAAGAACAGTATTGCCTAGCTGGACTCAGTCCAGAATTAAGAAAAATCTTGTGTCTTCCATAGGATATCCCTGCAGCATATCTAATAATGGAGACAGGATTGTCCTCAATATATTTTTAAGCCAAGTTAACATTGATTCTTCCTGCTGTCCAACTCAAAAGAAAAAGTTAATTCCTTTAGCCAGTGCCTGCTCAATATTGGGCTAGATGGTGATGAGCAAGCTGAAATTAGAACGAGGTAAAACAAAGGTATATTTCTCAGTAGGAAAGTGAAAACCTATTTTGCATAGGATTGCACCATTCCAAAAGAGAAACTCAGCAATGTAGAATGCCTTGACCATTTATTTTTAGATTCCCAAACAATGCTCCCTCTAATTTCAGGCATACCATGTGCAGGAAAAATTTGTTTTGTGCAGCTTTTCCCAAACCAAGTACAAATTTGTGCACCACAATATAGATATATAAGTAAATTGAAAATACATGTAATAGTGACAGAAGTCAGCCTAGTAGATCTACACACAGAGAAACAACTCAAGACCTGTCTTAACTGTCTCCATCCAAAATTAGCAGAGGATTGACAAGTAAGTAGAAGACACAGTTCAGTCCACAATTACTATTTTTCAGAATTTTTATAGCAACTATGATTCTGAACTTGGGTGGATTCCTTCTACTATCACTGAGATAACTAGGTCTTCCTTGTACAATTGCCATACAAATAACTGAACCCGATACTCTTACAATGATTTAACATAAAGTAAAACATGTCATCTCTTCTAGAATGATCCCTAATTCATGTTCCTTCTCCTGTGGACATGCTAGAGCTGTTAAGCATATTCTATCCAAGCATCTTCAATCCTTTTGTTGGAGAGAATAAAATTAATCAAGAAAGCCTTTGCATGAACTTTGTAATATGAAGGCAAAAAAGGAAGATATGCTGTTTGTGGGGATAGTATCTGGGCTGTCTATAAAACATGTATGTAAAACAATTACACTTTTCTCAGACATTAAAACACTTGTATGGCATTAGGTACAATATATTAAACTAATGTTGGTCTATGGTTTTCCATTTCAATAAGGTTTCATTCACAGGATTCAATGAAAAGAATGTGATTGTGATCCAGCAGCAGTGAAATTTCCTTGTTATGTTCACAAGCATAGTTTTTAAGTACACATTAACAGAAACTAAGTTCAACAAAGCAGTCAGGAAGGAAACCAAATAAGTTGCTGTTTCAAAAATATTTAGGAAAGGCTGGGTGTGTTCAGTAATGATGCAGATCAAGATAGATTTCACTAAATAGCATTTGACTTGGCAGCATTACAGGGCTATACTCAGATTGAAGAACTGGTAACTCTTCAGCATGCTTTTTCTTTAAATGTAATAAATAAAACAAAGAAAGCATGCATATAAATTAACAGTTAATTCATGAAAGTTAAGTGATTCTGTTAGACTTTCTTTTCCTTTATACTAAGTCATTGTATACTAAGGAGCAAGGCACATGTGATGTGAGTAATCTGTGGCAGGAACTCTAGATACTTTTTTATTGAAAGAGTAGTTGTGGAATCGGAGTTCTATTATCAATGATAATGGAACTAGATTTATCACATTTTGTCTTCACATCAGAATCTAAACCTTTTCTCTCAAAATATTGGAAGACAGTCTTTAAAAAAATGGTTAGGTTTGTATGTTTTGCCTTCTGCAGCTAAGAACAGCATGAAGAAAGGGATAGAGATTATAAATCATGAAACTAATACCAAAAAAAAAAAAAGGACATAAGCTTTTCCTGCACTGTGGCACCCATGTGCTGTTTTCTTTAATTCAAGGTAGGGAAAGCCTGAATTCTTTCTAGCCCTTTTACTAGAAGTGTCTCTGGTTTATACATGGACTAGGAAGCTCAAGGGTACCTATATACAGTGGGGCAAAAAAGTATTTAGTCAGCCACCAATTGTGCAAGTTCTCCCACTAAAAAAGATGAGAGAGGCCTGTAATTTTCATCATAGGTATACCTCAACTATGAGAGACAAAATGGGGGAAAAAATCCAGAAAATCACACATTGTCTGATTTTTAAAGAATTTATTTGCAAATCATGGTGGAAAATAAGTATTTGGTCAATATCAAAAGTTCATCTCAATACTTTGTTATATAACCTTTGTTGGCAATGACAGAGGTCAAACATGATCATTTTGACCCCACGGGGTGAGATCTTGCATGGAGCCCCAGATCAAGGGAGATTATCAGTGGTCTTGTATGTCTTCCATTTTCTAATTATTGCTCCCACAGTTGATTTCTTCACACCAAGCTGCTTGCCTATTGCAGATTCAGTCTTCCCAGCCTGGTGCAGGTCTATAATTTTGTTTCTGGTGTCCTTCAACAGCTCTTTGATCTTGGCCATAGTGGAGTTTGGAGTGTGACTGTTTGAGGTTGTGGACAGGTGTCTTTTATACTGATAACATGGTCAAACAGGTGCCATTACTACAGGTAACAAGTGGAGGACAGAGGAGCCTCTTAAAGAAGTAGTTACAGGTCTGTGAGAGCCAGACATCTTGCTTGTTTGTAGGTGACCAAATACTTATTTTCCATCATGATTGTGCTTTCATCTTGATTTCCATTTGTCTTTTTATATTTTCTTATCCAGGTATTCACTCAATCATCCTACTCATGGAATTTACTTCTCCAAAAGAAAAAATACTAAAATTAAAATTGAGAATTACCGCTAATGACGTATTTCCAGCATAGAAATCTCAGTTTCTTCTTTCTGCAGAGCCTTTTCTGCAGTTGCATCATGGCTGTGGAATGAACTACTGAGGTAATATGCTAATGAATTTTTCTTTCCAAATTTTAAAGTCAGTGCTACATCTTTTGGCTTTAAACATATTATTCTGAATGCAGACTGAATTTGATTGGTTTTGACATCTTTGGCCTGTTTATTACTAAATTGTTTGGTAAACAGTGATTCTTTCCAAAATACTAGCATTCATCTTTACATGTTAAGTCGCATTTTTTCCTCCTCTTTAACTATTCTAAATTTTTGTCAAATTTCCACGTTTGTCATTTAAACTTTCTTAATCTTATTTATATAAATGCTGATCGGTCCCATGTTCATAGACATCAACCATACCAGCAATTATTTTTCTTTTGGCTCTTAAATATTTGATGCAAACGAAGAAATGTAATTTGAATTAAGATCTATATTACTTTTTAAAAAATGACACAATTTCACAAGTATTTGGAATATGAATAAAACAATAAATTCTGACAAAATGCCAGACCCATCTCAAATGCTGAGAAAAATGAGTTTTTGAAATGTGCCTTAGATACACACCAGATTACTGCTTCAATGAAAATGAACTTTCACTTACATCAATGTCCTGTCTACATGGCCACTTCAACTAATGGAATCCTTTGTTTACTTCACACAGGCTGATTATGTGATATGCAGATATCATATTTCAGCCACTGTTATGATTTGTTCAAAAGGTTGATGTGGCAGATCAAGCACCCTTACTTCTACTCTTGCCAATTTGTCATGCAAGACTGTCCTCAGCACAGATTCAAATAATAAGCTGGGACATTATCTTGTATCACAGGTTTTGAAATTATGAATCACAACATCCTGGGGGTTTCTAGCAATTTAGAAAAGGATTGTGGATTTTTTAGAAAAAAATGTCAGTCATAACAGTCTAGCTGGGACCTTCAAGTATTACTGAGCCTATAAATCAGTCTTTTCCCCACTTGCTTCTTTTTCTTTCTAGAGGCATAAGTGTTTTATGGATCGCCATCAATACATTCTTCAATTATTACATTACAGAATGGTATTTTGAAATAAACTTTTTATATTTGCACATCTTTTTAGAAAATGCTTCAATCTATTAACATTTCTCATGATGTCAAAATGTTCATAAAGTAATTTGCTTTATTACAACCATGGATTGGGATTTTTAACATAATTAAAATGGATAAATCATTTCTGCAGGGTATAATACTATTAAGTATGGGACAAATGATAATCAAATATTGGCAATCTACTGATAATGACAACCAAGAGATAGATTTGGCTTCTTTCAAAAATATTTGTGTGCCTTCAGCAATTCTGTTGGCATGGCATGTGGTAGCATTTCTGTGGTCTCCGTAAAACGGTATGTCAGTGAAGTTCAGTATTTTTACTGTTTTATTTTATAAAGCTGTATAGTACAAATCAACCTATCTACAAAAATTTTAAAAACCAACTCTCATATACCACAGATAAAATGTTCTCAGTGTTTTGACTGAATTACTTTAACTGTAAATTAGATTCCCTATCTACATAAAACATTCCCAGGTGTAAAATGGATACTTGTTTTGTACTCTATGGATTAACCTAAGCCCACACTTGCAACTGGAAGAGGTACATATTTGGACACAGCTACAGATCATAGAGTAGGGACCCATGGTCCTCCAACAATTCACAGCAACCCTAACCACTGGCAATATATGCTAGGACTGATGTTGAATGCTGTTTAGGAATATCTGGAGAGCCACTGAGCCCCACAGCTACCACAAGGCAGTTTACAAAATCCTATCCCTTTAGTAAATGTTTGTATGACCTAAACCCAGAACAAAATGGGAGAAAATGGGCTAAAGTTTATGAAATAAGCAATATTATTCAGGAATATATATTATTATGCAATATTAATGCATTATACTACAGAAGCAGGAGAGAACAAAATCTTTATAAGAGGCTGGGGTGGGGGAAATTACCAAAGCAGTGTCACCCTGTAAGCTCTACCCTTTTGTACAACTGCAACATCACACACATGTAGAAAAGGGGTAGCACTTGCATTCATATGTCATTTTGAAAAAAGTGTAGGATCCTGCAAATGGCTCTGGTTTATATGATTGTCTGAATGCTTCTGCTACTATTTTATTCAGTATTTTAATTTCTGTCTGAAACCTTCACAAGAAATGAAGTAGCAGGCGTGCTGTCTTAATTGTTATCTATCTAGATAAGCTCCTGCTGCATCTTTTCTCTTTTCCTTTCTACATTCCATCAAATGTTTATTAAAAATTCCACAAGAGTTTACAGTCATACAAAATACAATAACAAAACACATCTAAAAACAGCAACAAGTTATAAATGCAACTTTTTAACTACACATTACAAAATCCTGCTCCCTGAAGAACAATAATGTTCTGACCACAGGAACATCCTTTGGACTCTCACATAGCAGCCTAGTTACTACCTTTTTTATATCTTTACCCAGGCCTTAGGCAAGGGAGAGCGAGACTCCTTGCTTCCTTCCATCCAGTCTGTCATCCTTGTCATTGTTTATCTTTTACTGGTTTTATTATAATTTCTTCCGGAGTTGTCGGGCTGCATACAAGTCTAATGATGATGATGATGATCTGAGCACTTTCCAGATTTTGAACTAAAGTCAGTTTACTGGCACATTTTAAAGGTGGATCAATAAATGGCAACCTCTTTCAGTTTAGCACTTTAATTTGATACGGTTTAGGAATAAGGACCAGGTGGGCTGGGTTCTCAAAGCCACCTAATGGCCAGCTGAATGCTCCTACATTTTCTAAGGCAGCAGTTGCCTCTATTATACTACACTAACAGCCATAAAAAGGGCAGCCTACTATGAAAATTGTTGCATTATTGAAAACAAATACAAGTACTTTTCTTCACTTTAGACTTTTTTCTTAAACCCAGAAGTGCTGCCAAGAATCAAAACTTCTCCACTCCCCAAAATACTGTGAAACTTGTTTCCTGTTATAATGCTGCAGTTGGTAGTGCCTCTATGGTTTGTAATTTTTAATGAGGCAAAGATGAGCATATTGCATTGTAAAGTAAACAGTCCTTTAGCTCCAGCTTACATTTACAACTTCTACAACAAATGTCCAAATTAGGCTTGCTAAAGAAAAATTATTTAAATTTCAAAATACAATATTGTCTGCAACCATTAGGAAGCCAGAAATTCAGTTTATTCAACAACAGACTGACTGTTGATTGTTCAAACCTCAGGCTGGCCAGGAGGTACGTTCATTTAAAAATTAATGGATTTCTGTTGCGTTATCATGCCCGTTCCACTAATTTAGTCAGATGCACCCTGGGAAAATAAAATGACTTAATACTCATTCATTACAGAGTGACTCCTTTGAGAATTCAAAATGGCTGGTCTCCTCTGTAAAGATGCAGGAAAAATTAGTAATCTGTTTCAAGTAATGACAGTCATTTTAGGGAATGGTTAATTTATGAAAAGTTCTGCAAAATCTTTTGTGCCTGTCAGCTTTTTATAAATGAGTATCAGAAATATGAAGAGAAATTATGGCGTACATTTCAAACAGAAATTTATTTAAAAATTTAAATTCATCATAAGCACATACAAATTAAAAACCTATTTTATAAAAGCTTATGCTCTATTATAATATATCATTATGGAATAAGATGCCTTCATACATTTGCCTTATACATTTGATTCAGAAAACTAGGTTGGTGCAAGAAATCCTTAGTACTCTCATGGTATCTGCCCTATGAATTCCAGCCTCACTGCTGGCTGCTCTTGGATATTTCTTTCAACCAAACTTAAAATTAAATCCCAATTGTGTGGTAGTTTAGCAGAAGAGCTCCTAAATGGATGCTAAACAACAACAACAAGGGTTACTGCCTCTATTCCAGTTTTTCAGAGGCTGAGTCACTAAGCTAAGAGAGGTTTGCCAGTGATGGTCATCATGAAGCCTATACTGTACAAAGAGAAATCCAATACTAAACAGTGGCACATTCAAGTGACATGGAGCTCAATCAGTGACTTTCAACCAATGATTCTCTTTTAATCCAACCTATCTTGCAGCTTATTATTACAAGAATAAAATAGGAAAGACTTCTATATATGCCACTTTCAGCTCATAAAATAGCAGGATGTAAATAAATAAATTAAAATAGCATATCTGGATTGACCATCAAAGCCCAAGATTATTCTTAATAACATAAGGTAGGGGAAAAACAGTAAGTGTTGGTCCAGCACTAAAAAGCTTCTTCCCCACATATATATATAGCATGTTTGAAATATAATCTGGTTTTAGTTTTGGATTTAATTCTGCACTTTAAGATTTTAAAAGTCAATTCATAATTCTCTGTAAAAATACTTTAAAGCCTCTTTTTCTGAATAAAAACCTATACTAACTTTTGGGAATTCAGAATCAAATAAACAGCAGGTTTGTGGAACATTCTGGAATTATATAGCTGCCCATCTCACATACATGACTCTGGGGGGGTGTACAAAGTTAAAAAAAGAACAGTACAATAAATAATAAGAAAAAAAGCATTAAAACATTAAAAGCAGTGAAACCATTAAAACCATAAAACATAATTTGTGGGAGAGCGCAGTCAGCTTCCCTAACAATGTAACCACCTTACAGACTGCATACCCACATTACTGGATTCCCCAGGCCACAGGCAAAGCCATGTCTTCAGGCCCACCAATAAGGTTGTGGCCAATCTGACCTCAGGGGAATGATCGCACTGCCAGTCTTACAGTACACATTCTTATGCAACACATGAACAAAAATCCCCCAAGTAAACCCAAAACCAAGCATCACTACAAAGTAGTAAAAAATACAAATGGTAGATAGTTGATATTCCACAACAGGGGGCTGAATCTAGCCCACCAAAAGCTAAACAAGATTACGAGGAATAAAGGATTTGAAGGCATAAAGATGCTTTGGAGCATGCAGGGGCAAACACAGCACCTGTCTGCAAGTCCATAAAGCAGAAGTCCCTTTTCTCAGGATCACGTAGCTGTCTTCCACATCTGCCACGTGATCCTGGGAAAAGACATGCTTCAAAATTGCAGACATTCATGCACCCTTGTATTCCAAAGCAGCTTTCTGCCTTCTAATCAAAGAGTGCTACATAGCCCTAGTAATCAGAAATATGAATGGATGCAATGAAAGGGGGAAGGGCCACCACTAAATATAATAAAATAAAATCTTTTTAGGATGTAAAAAGGCCTGTGATTGGCTGACTGAGTTACCAAACAATATTCCAGAAAAAATGGAATTAACCACTGGTTAGTCCTACAGTCCTCTAATTTGATAGCATCTGACTCCATGGGTTATTTGCCAGGCAGCTACCTCCAACAAAATCTATGAATTTTACTCCTGGGACTGACTACTCTCTATGTTTACGTCATCATATGGCAACACACCTTTCTCCTGTCTCAATGAAGGCTTATTTCAGTTTCCAATCTTCTTTAATTGAATGGAACTACATGTCCAGGTATAAAAAACACAGGACACATCAATAATCCTCCAGTAGGCGCTACATAATCATCTATGTATATACACACTTATGTATCACAGTTCTCACTCTTAAATCAAACTGTGTTAACAGAGCACAGCAAACCAGAAATTTGCCAAAACATGTACATGTACACTTGGATTCTCAATGTGATGCTGAGCAAAAACCGTGAGCCATTTACATGACCTTGATTCCACCAAACTCCTTGTCTTACTTTTTTTTAAAAAAGGCTAGCATACTGCAAAGCAAAACAACAGACTAAAGAATTTCTGTTTCCAGCAATGCTTCTACCCCACACAGACCCAGAGGCATCTTTAGAAAATAAAATGGCAGTATTTCCTTGCATTCTAGTATGAGTGTGTTGTATCTGGCCATATCCATTATAAGCATTTTATGACAGTAACCTGCTCTCACAGTTATAAACATGTCTAACAGCCCCAAAAGGGTGAGGCCCCTGATCCAGTATAAATCTCACCATATGATTTAGTACATTATACAGACATGATTCAGTTAGCCTTGTGTAAGTGTGCAAACACTTCCACTATCTTTGGAATGCTATCCAAGAAGTTTTCATTTCATTATGGCTAACATAACATAAACTCAACTTGCAGGAAGAAAGTTCTGTGGAAATTAGTAAAGCCTCATTCATACTTACAAAACAGAAGCTGCTTCAATTGCTGTATTCATGCAGCACAATGAAATACTAAATAACCAACCTCTTATAGGCTAGAACATGCAAACTCATTCAGGTGGTTAATTTAAGATTCAGCATGAACCTAGAAAATTGTGTGGACTATACTATGGATAAACATATCAAGAAAATTGTGGGTAAACTTGAAAACACAGCCAATATTATATAATACTGTATCACTGTAGATGTATGTGCTAATTAAGCAAATGCATTAATGGAATCATTGATATAAGTTTTACTCACGCTCAAAAAAGATTTGTACATGTTTTCTAGTAGCGTGGAAATATATATTGTTGTTTATGCATCTACATGTATACAAGAGAGAGAAAAAAGTTTGCCACAAGAGGAAGTTTTAGGTTTTTCTACCTATTCCTGCACAGATCCTATCATACACTCCCAGGTGCTGTTAGTAGCTATACAGTAAGGCAAAGAGGACTTACCACAAGGAAAAAAACAGAAAGAAGGATCCACGAATGCTTTATTAAAAATGTAAGAAAAGTGTCTGGACTGCATTGCAGAAACTCATGGACCTTATTTCTAACTGTGTATGCTTATGATCAATCTGTACACCACTCCGTTGTTCATTTTTCTACTTCCTGAAGAGGCTTAAGGGGAATCAAACACAGCCAATGAATTTCTTGGATGTTACATTTGCATTCAACTAAATCAATTCATGAGAACCACTAACAGGGATTCTTTAAATTTTATACACTGAATTTCTTGCTTTCAGCTGCATTTTCCTTGTCTAATTTCCTAATTCAACAGTACAAATCACTATATTTATCTTGAACTCCTCATAGCATCAATTTATATTTTGCACAATTAGGCCCATATTCACATTGTTTCCCTACACACATGGACCTATAGTATTTATATCATGCATGACTGTTTTCTTTAAGATACATGTTGTCACACATTCAGTTAAAGCATCCACAGTGGTTCTAGATGGTTTTCTTAGTTACAGTTGCCAGTATTACTTGGATTCAAATAACTACAATTTGTTTTAAGACATTCCAAAGTGATGAGGAGGTGAATCATCTACATGATAGAAATATTGACAAAGTTGAAAGAGCTATGGCACTCTACAATTTGTTAACTGCTGTTCTCATAATTCCTGCTCACCAACAATATTGATGTAAGTTGAAGCATCCAAAGTGACATGGGTTCCGTAGTCTGTTGGAAGGGCTTTATAACTGAGTATGTAAGGGGGATTAATTACTCTATCCCCAAAAAGGCATTAAAGCACTTACATAACAGTTTCTAATTAGAGTTATGGAAATTAAACCTTCAGAGATATTGTGACATTAAACCAACTAAACCAGTTTAGAATAAACACTTTCTATAATGAATTGCTGGAACTATTACTTGTACATATAAGATTTAAACAAAGAAAAATATAATAAAATAGCAATATCCCTACAATTAACAACCATGTATAAAGGTTAATAATAAGCTTGTTCTTGCCTTGATCTTCTCCTCTCAGATTTCTAATATGCTGCAAGGGTATTTCTATTCTGACATTTTAAGATGATACGTTCACTAAATTTAACTCGAGGTATAAATTAAAAAGAAATCATTGCAGTCTTCTATACTTCTCTCATGTAGATCCCCTTTAATAGTTTTATTACAGTGTAGTCCTTAAGGCTGTGCAAGGCTTTGGATTCAATTCTGAAAAGCTGCTTTGGAGTATGTGGGTCATAAGCATAGCAACAGTCTCCAACTCTTTAACGTGGCAGCATATTCTCCAGATCACAGAGCAGAGCAGCCATGAAATCCTGGAGAAACAATACAGCTGCTTTAAAGCATTTCAAACAGGTGCTACAATCACACTCATGCACACTCCAAAGCAGCTTTTTGGAACTGAACCTAAAACACTGCTCAGCTAAAACAGCCACTATATTCAAAATACAAACAAAAAATGAAATGTGCAAAACTAATTATATTAAAAATCTCATTTTAGACTGCCTATTTAATTTGGTTTTCACAATTAATTATTCTATAAACTATTATTTTTTACTTAGTAAAATTAGTTGTAACAAAAGCTATTATCTACAGGATTATTATCTAGCTACAAGGATTAAGTCTTTGCACATTTATTAAAAATAAAAACTACCTTCTATAAAACTTATTCTGTTGAACATGCATAGGATTGCTGGTTGCATACTAAATTATCAAGGGATTCCAAAACATTTTAGTTCTCCTAAGTAGGCAAAAAATCTCCCAACAGAGAATTCTCTGCATCTCACCAAATTACAGTTCTCAGAATGTTTAACAATAAATTCCTTTAATTTAATGGCAATTAAAATCATGCGAGAAGTCATTATACCATATAAAGTTCATTTAAATCCCTGCATACTGACCTGTGACTAAGCTTCAATGAAGCCCAGTGGGATTTGATATTGAATAAACATTCAGAAGTTTGCACTGTTAACGCAGTGTTCCATTATCACTTATTTTAGTTCCATTTATTTCAGTTATATTACAGAGCAGCAAACTCAGTTTTCCTACTCAGGACACCCAGTTCTGGTTCCTTGGACAAATTTATCTGAAAGTCCACTTGCTTGTAAACATGTCAGCTGAAATGTTACACATTTCACAGTACACTGAAATTACCTTAGATATATCCTTAAACATAATTGTGCTACTAATTCTCATAGCACCCATATAACTGGCAAATCAGTCTAGTACTATTAAGTGTTCTCTACCCCACATGTATATAAATCATAATAATTCCCTATGAATTTAATGAGAATAATTTTCCAGGAATATGGGGTTGTAAGTTCTTCCACTTTTTAAAAACTCAATCACTTCAGACAGGATATTATCCATGATTAAATTTTCAAGTAAGTGATTAAGTGAATTATTTACAAGTACAGTATATTTGCTACAGAATCTGTAATGCATTTCTGTATGGTTCTAATACAGGTACTGCCTGACTGGATTTTGGATTTTTTTCTTATAGACCTGCAGAGTTTTATCTTCTAGGGACAGGTATATGTAGTCACTATTGTTACCAATGTGTGATCTGTTTGTTACTCTGAAGTTTAACATTTCACAATGATATACATAGTTTATATTACAGAGCCAAGAGAAGACAAGGTTTCCTATATATTTAAGGCTCTTTCAGAACAATCCATTTATTCCTATTGAAAAGTAAGCCCTGTTAAATTCTAATTTTCTGCAGAAACGTTATTTAAAAAAAGTTTAAAATCTGCACTTCATATTCAGACAGAAAACTCACTGCTTTATCATTTATTCTTCCTCTCTAATGAGGTAAGGTTGCTTCCTGCCTTAGAGGGAATGTTGAAAGCTGGTGCCCACAGATTTAGCACTAACAGTAAACAATGGATTATTTGTAAGCACTTCAGCTGCAACAACATTTTCATAATTTTGTTGACTGGGAAGTTTTTCAAAAGGAAATTAAGCATCTTTACTTCCACTGACCTCACTGAATAGCTGAAGCATATTGGAGATAAATTAGGCTCTTTTGGAAATCAGCAGGAATTAAATGATATTTAAAAAGGAACTGGATCTGGATTCTTGGGCCTAAAAGCTTTGACAAGCATGTGTCTTATGCAAGCCCTAAGTATGACTTTATTAGGCTGGGCATACCTCTGTGGAGCATGCATTTTTAAAAAGAGCTTGTTTTATATAAATATAAAGCAAGGATATTTAGCAATCATGGATTTTACAACTAGTGAAAATTATAATGAGAGTTAAACTATCTAAAGCAAATATGCCATATGGAAAAAATAGTGTTCTAATCAATAACCTTATGCAATGTACAGTTACTAAAATTTATTTGCCTATTACTTCCTTTGCTGCATTACCTAGTTTACACACAGTACATGATTTAAGGAAAGCAAATCTGTACTCATTTTTAACACTTCAATTTGTTTCTTGTTATTACAACTTCTTCCTAGGTCATGGAATGTGATGTAAAGTTAAATGCCACTTGACATGCCCATGTCCCTGTAATTAGAAACTACTTTGTTTTGATAAGCACTCTCTCAGAAATGGGTTTTCATGTGGATTTGCCCCCCATTGCTTAACACCAGACAAAGCATTTCAAACGCTGACAAGTGTCTGGGTAACCTAGTGAAAACAGAACAGGCAGCACTTACCTTTATCCCTTGGTGCTGTGTGGTTAAGGTTAATTTGGATTCGTCCAGAAGCAGAACTTCACAATAAAATTCCTCAGGCACTGCACAGAAACAGCCCATGGCTGCTCCAGTGTCTTGATGTCAGAGTGCAAATGATAAAAAAAGAGATGAATGTAACTTCAAGCACAGCAAGGGCGGAACCAAATAACTCAGTCTTGATAGGCAATTTTTATTTGACTCAGGTCAAAGGTGGAGAAGAAAAGCAGAGTAGTCTTTGTCTTCGAGGAGCTAATAAAGAGGGTAGCTTACACCAAAGGTTAGGTCTTCATCAGGCATCCTGCAAAAAGAAAAAAGAAAAAAAGCCAAAATTCCTTACTGTCTTGTAAGTGAGGAAAAAAAAAACTATACACTGCCAAGCTGTAAGAGTGAAATCAAAAGAGTCAAAAGTGAAGTTGTCAGAGGTAAGTCCATTACAAAGTTTCACACACTCCACAGCCCCATGGGCTTCTTTGTTCACAGTTCAGACAGAAGAAACCTTTGGCCTTCGAAGCACATGAGTCCTGTAGGTAAGCAGCTAGTCAGCGAGCCCGCTCTGGATACCAATGCAAGGCAACCGCAAGAGAAGCGGGTCATCCTTCAAGGCCTACCAGGAGCCGAGCCTTTCAGCGCAGAAGAACTTGAGAAAAGCGCCCGGGCCGGGAAGCCCCACAACGCCGGGCGCCCCAGCGCGGCTCCTCCAAGCCGCGTCCCCTGGATTAATGATTACCCGCGTTCCCCTCCCCCTCCTGCCCACCCTCGGGAATTGCTCTTTTGTATGCCGAGAGAAAAGGAAGGGTCTGTGCAGAGGGGAAACCGCCCCTGCCTTCAGCGCGCAAACCCTGCCCCCCGCCCTTTCCTACCCGAATTAGGGGGACACGAGGGTTACCTGGAATAGCGAAAAAGCCGAGCCAAGGCGCTCCCGCTGACAGGGCGTGAAGAGGCGGGCCGGCAGCTCCGGACCGCTCACAGCTGTGGCTAAAGCACCACCAGCTTGCGCTTTCTAGTCAGACGCGGCGTGTCTACCTCGGACACATACGCCCTTCTCTCCGCGGCGCCGAAATCTCGGGGGGCGGGGGGGGGGAGACCGTACGGCTCCTATTGCCGTTTTCTCCCGGCCTTGTCCACTCCGCCCAAGTAGGCTTTTCCCGTCGGGGAAACAGCAAAGAATTCCGGATTCCCCTTGACGCCCAACTCCGCCGGCAAAGTTCCCCGCGAGAAGCGGAGCGAGCCCCGGGCGCAGCAGAAGCTAACGCCACCTGCGCCGGCGTGGGTCCGCTTGCTCAGTTTCTCGTCCACCTAAGGGAGCCGAGCGTCCGAGAGGTCAGCGCTACCTCCTTGCCCGACCCTCTCTTCCTCCTCCTTGGATGAGGCTCGGCTTCCCGGTCCACCTTTGCCGGCATGGCCCAGGATGGTGCTGGGCGGGCGGGCGAGCAGGCAGCCGCTTTCCGAGCCCAGCCCAGAGGCAGCGGGCGACAGCGGCTGCTCCCGTGCGCTACCTTCAAGGCGAACGACGCCTCCGCTCAGCTGCCGGCGTGACGCCTCCTTCGTGGCTGGGAACCCGGAGCTGCTCCGGGACGGCGCTGACTTTGGCACCTCCCCGGTGCCGGCTTGCGGCTGGGCTGCCAAACCGGCGTTTTTGTCTCCCTCCGCCTTTTGGCTCCGGCCAACCTTTCACCTTCCCTGCCCTAGCAGCACCGGCGGGGGAGGTGGCGCAATCGTGCAAGGACAGCAGCGACCCCTACCGGGCGATTCCTCCAAGCCGGCCTAGAACATGATGATTAAATAGAGGGAACGGCGGCGTGCGTATAGATGAGTAACCGCTCTCCTGAATGAGGCATGCGAACTATTTCTTATGGAGACAGACATCTCTCATCGAGAGTTGTCTTGGCAGAAGGAAAGAGGCATCACTTGCTGGAGACTTTTGCTTGTTCTTGATGGATTTAAACACATCTTGAAAATTCCCATTAAAGGCGTTCTTACAGGCCCTGTTACCTAATGTTTGGAGGAAAGGATTTGAATTTGCTTTCACTTGATAAAAATGGCCTGGGGCCTTTCCTGTGCACATTCCACTTAAATCGCCTTACAACTGTATGCCTATATTACCACAGGGAATGGAGCAACCAGAAAGCGTAGCGCTCAATGGGTGAAGAATTTTAATTGCACAGAATGCTGCAAACTTAACAGAGTAGAGATTAAGAGTGGTTTGTGCAAGAAGACCCCCCCCTCTTAATTTTAGGCTGAGTTCAATATCACATTAAATCATAATGTGGTCTGTTTGGTTTTGGATAATGTGGATTGTTTGTGACTTAGGGCTCTTCCTCCTATCCCCTACTCTAGTACTAGTGTGCATGGTGACCACTTTTTTCTTCATTTCCTCATGACATTGCCCTTTTCTCATTGCCAGCCTGTAGCGGAGGCAAATTAATATTTTCCTTTGTGGCTCCAGTTTTCAAGAAGCATTCTACATTTTTTTAAATGTAATTTTAACTATGGATACAATCTAGCACACGACACCCTGTTTCTCAGGCTTGACATTGTTAAGATGTGTGGACTTCAACTCCCAGAATTCCCCAGCCAGCATACTGGCTGGGGAATTCTGGGAGTTGAAGTCCACACATCTTA
Organism: Python bivittatus; assembly: GCF_059951505.1. Classification (NCBI taxonomy): domain Eukaryota; kingdom Metazoa; phylum Chordata; class Lepidosauria; order Squamata; family Pythonidae; genus Python; species Python bivittatus. Next base: position 21,306,082 of record NW_028277112.1, read on the forward strand.
AAGTGGTCAAGGTTCGGAAACACTGCACTACATTAATGATGCTGACCCACTCAAGGGTTGGGATATGCCCAATTCCTACTGCTTACTTTAGATTGCTGCAGACATGTTCCCTCCACCTTCCTTTGCTGGGAGCTGCCCTCTGTGGTCATTTTGGCTTGGGCTACAGGAGAGACTAGGCACCTGTCTCTGCAGAGACATCTTCCTGCTTAATGCCTGACTAGTGCTTTCCATGGGATCCTTACAAACACAGGTTTAGCGCTTTTTTTGGAAAGAGTGCTAGACTTGTTTTCTAAGCAGTACTTAGTTACTTACTTTTCTGCAAAACAACCAAGCTCAGAGAACCCCAAGGACTCCACAGTTCAACCCTGAGCTACATATATTCTCTTCTATTGGCAGTACTTATTTTCTAAGCTGCACAGAAACTTGGCTTAAAGCATGAGAAAGAGCTAGTTTTGCCAAGTGTTGCTAGTTCTGTAACAATGGGTGAACTGAAAGTGTTTTGCTGCTTCTACCAACAAGGGCTTCTGTAGAGGAGCTGGCGCCATCTTGCCCACTCCAATTCAACTTGGGTGCTGGTGACCAAGGTGACTAACTCCCTGGTCATTCACAATTCTCTTGCAACATTAGCCAAAGATGGAGCTTGGTTGTTATTATCGTCCACTTCACACCACATTCCTCTTCCCCACCTATAACCTGTCAGCTGGATGGGTTTAACACTCTTCAGTAATAGCTCAACTGAAGGGTAACGGACAAATGGGGGGCTGCACTGAGCGGAGCAGTGGGAACATTCCCTCCCACTCCACCTCATGTACCCCTCTGCACTTGCAATCTGTTAGTCAGTTTGACAGATGGATAAATTTGCTGTTTTAAGGACTCATCTACACTCACCCAACCATATCCCAAACCAGGGACAATAGTGAGTGGTTTTTTGCCCACTGGGAAATGGGAGGGAAAAATGAAGCCAGGCAAACCCACCAGTCCTGCTTCTCAGTTTGTCACACGGCAGGTGCTTAAGAACACTGTTATGGCAGAGAAGGAGGGCCACAGAATTTACAGTAGCATACTTTTCTGCAAACTCAGAGACTGGTAGGTAGCAGTTTAACACAATGATCAGAAAGAGCCTTATTCAATTATTAAATAAACTACAGTTCTGTGCAATGTATAGACTTAGTCTTAGATTTTAAATTGTTTTAAGAATATAATTCCTATTCCTAAAACTTATATTAGAACTTATATTTGAAAACAAAATCTTCTTACAATCTTACACTCATCCAGTTGACTCCTGTACTTTGAGAAAGAGACATTCATACTTCTTCCAGGGCATGGTGCAATCTGTATTTTTGAAACTACATTCTTAGTCACAGATGAAAGAGTTTGGGATATAGCCAATTCCATTCTTTCTTACATGACATTATTAAAACGTATTACTTTGGTTGTTTTGCAATCAGAATACAAAATATTTCCAAGTGTTGCTGAGGGTTTGGCCTTTTACTTATTCCAGTAATCGTTTCATTGGCCTGTGATAAATTGCCCTGGGATCATTAATGAAAATTGGTAGATAAGTCTTATAAATTGCCTTTTCAGAATCTAGAAAAAAAATTCCATCATATTTCTGGGGGAAAGGAACTGAACCAGATACCTCAAAGACCTGTTTCAGTGCTAACCAGTATGCTATGATTTATTCTAAGTTCCTTTCAAAGACAGGACTCTCTGTTTTTGGAATGCCCTCCCTAAAAAGGTACACTTAGGGCCTAATTTACAATACTTTTGGCACTGTTTTTGGCCCTTTCAGTCTGTAATTGACTTTTGATTATTGTTTTTAAATGATGGTGTTGTTCTTGGTTATTACATCCTCTATTATAAATGTAAAATATTTAGTTTATTAGTTAGTTGCTATATTTTTATACAAAGACACATGGTGGTGCACCATTAAAATCAAAACATATTGCAGCAACTCAGTAAACCCAATAATAATTCAAAACCAATAAAAAGTATACATCAACCACAGAATTAAAACTAAAATAAATAGATGTCCATCCTGGTATACGTTATATGCCATCTTGGAAGCTCCTGTGAGGAAAGATGGTGGGACAATATTTAAAAGAATTATACATTCTTTTCCTCAACTGGAAATCCCATTCTGTTTCATTTATCTCCTAATAAGTAGAAAATGGCTTTCTGCATTTAAAAGCTGTGGAATAAAAGTACATTGTGGAGCTCCATTGAACACAAGTGAAATGTTCAAAGGCTTCTAGAAATTTGGCCCACACACAGCTAATGAAATTTATGCTTTGCATCAGCATGCTGTGACCTGCCCACAACAAACTTGCTTTATGCAGTTGTGTTAAGATACTTGCATTTCTGGAGGGGTGTGTCTGTAAAGATGGTACCTAACAGGCCACTGAGAGTTATAGTTATTGCCTCACCTTACCTCCAGGGATAAAAGGCAATGGGTAAGAGAATGATGCCTTGCTTCCACACAGTGATTTTATAATAAACTTCATTTTCTGAGTGCATCAGTATGAAACTAGATCATTCTTTTTGAGCAACTCTTTTTTCACAGCTCAGTTCTGTCTTGAAAAAGAGTCTACCTTCTATATTGCTAGGTTAGCAAAAGACAGCTGTTATAACTGTTGACATCTGTCACCTGGACCAGTGCAGTATCAGAAATAGTTCTGATGAATTATTGATCAATCCTCTAAGTAAAATTTTAGGTAAAGTAGTCAAATTTCATGAGTAAAATTTCAGGCAAGGGATGATTAAGGGTGAAAAGGAGAGCAGCTTAACTCACAGAGGCTCTCACTTTCTTTACCACCCTTATTTAGGAGGGAGGGGGCAAAGAAATCATATGGAAAATCAGCCTTTTTCTCCCAAATACCAGTAGCACAGTTTGGGATGCTATGGGCTGCCACCACCTAAAGTCATAAATAAGTTATTTTTGAGCCTCTAACTTAAAAGTAAGCAAGTACTGTACCTTTTTAAACATATCTTTTACAAACACTTAAAAGGAGGCTGGACCACTGTTGATTTGATGTTACTGTTCTTATGTGGAAGGTAAATACATTTTGATGACATTGTTTAAATCAAAACAGAATGCCCCAACTTGAGCCCTTCTGTGGCCCTGAGTTCCTCCAAAAATGCTATCAAAGTTATTAATATATGATAAGTAATTCTGCTTCCTGTATTCAATCAAATTAATATATTTTTAATTAAATTAAGTTCTATCCATTTATTTGCTCTTAGCCTGCAACTCTTGCTGTGAAAATGTTATGCACAACCAATTTAAATGGTTGTTACTTGGTTATTAATTTTAAAACTACACAATATTTTAAATTATCATAACAGAAAACCTAGCAAAAGCTTTGAAAATGCCTCCACTGTGCGTGTCATTGGTGAAATTTCTGTGGGATGGGATTCCAGGCAGTTTTTGATTATTTGTTTATTTATTGATTAGATTTATATTTCAGCTTTATTTTATACAACTCAAGATAGCCTTCATAATGCTCTCTCCTCCTACTTTCCCCACCACAGCCCTGTGAGGAGGGTTAAGCTGGTCCAAAGTTATCCAGTCAGTTTCTGTGCCTAATGAAGAAGTAGAGGACTAGAACCCACAGCCTCCCAGTTTCTAGTCCAGCACCTTAACCCAATGTTTCTCAGCCTTGGCCACTTGCAGATGTGTGGACATGAACTCCCAGCATTCCCCAGCCAGCATGCTGCTGGGGACCCATGCTGGCTGGGGAATGCTGGAAGTTGAAGTCCACACATCTTCAGGTGGCCAAGGCTGAGAAACACTGCCTTAATGACTGCAATCAGGTACTGTAAAGACAATCAACTACTGCAGCTTCACTCCGATTACTGAGTTATAATGTGTTTTAGAACAAGAATGTTGGCATTGGATATTGACAGCGACTGATTTATCAAATGATAATTATTTACCCCATATTTGTAAGAGCAGTGTTAATCTATAGGTTTAGCCCTACAAACAAACTTCTCCTCTGTACTTAAAATACATAGTTAATATTCTAATGACTGCAGAAATTAGCCAAGAGGAAATCAGAGTGAATTAATTTCAACTATTTCAAGGGGCTGCTCTTTGAAGTCAGTAAGCATCTATTCATCAGTGAGATATTATCTTCAGACATGATTCCTGAAGTAAAGCACATTACTTATCAATTTCACATATTCATACTAATGCTAAAATGACCTGTCACTTGAATGGGTGTTTAAACTTTAGCTGGAGGCAAAACATTGCAATGAATACTTTATGATGTGCTTAGTGTTCAGGGTTACCTTTATTTCCTTGCAAAAAACACATAGCTAAAATACCATTAATTTTTATGACTTTTCAGTTTATATATTTAATTATTAAACTCTTCATGAACTCTGTACTGTACATATGAGTTTTGCACTAAGTTCCTAGGATCTACATTCTGTAACTGGAATAACTGAAGTCTAAAAACACCTGCAAAGAATTATGAATAGTGACGTGTTTAATTCTGTCTATAAATCCTATCATTTAGTCCCAAAGCTTGCTTTATTTTTTAAGAACTTGGGAATCAATGTTTTCTTTTAAAGTATTAATTGACTGTTGTTAAACTCTCTTGATAAGGAGTACTGTAATGTGAAATCATAATCCAAAAACAAAATCAGAGATCTTCCATAGTGCAAGTTCATTAGTTAAAAGGCTGTTTATAGTATATGTGACTACTCAGGAGTAAAATATATCCATTGGGATTTATTCATAAGTTAATGCATAATGAATAGAATCATGATTTTCAAAATTCTTCCACTTATACACAAAGCTTTCAACATATGCAAGTTGATCAAATAAATTTTTATAGATGGATAAATTTGAATTATCAATTGAGCTGCTGATCACTTTAGCTCCATTATGAATGCTGAGCATATGCAAAGTAGTAATCATAGTATGTTCTTATATATTTGAAATTATTTGGAGTTCTTAAAGGTAGGAGCTTTTTTTGTTATATATCTATGCACCTGGAACAGACAAGAGAGGCAGTAGAAGTTCTTACTGGATATTTAGTAAGTTTGGGAGCAGTTTGGGGCCACATGGGACCAGACACATTGAAGTTGAATGAATGGGAGTTGCTGTTTGGCCAGACGTTGACCCTTTATTGGCTCTAGATGGGATTGCTGTTTCCCCGAAGAAGCACCAGCATAAGCTGAAGATTCTCCTCAATTTACAGCTTCTTCAGATGGGAGCCTGACAGCAAGATTTTTATGCAATGACCCTATCACTCACTCTAAAATAGTCTATCCACTAACGTCTGGATGACCCTCATACTTTCAGAATTCAGGAAGGTGGCAAAACTATGCTTCTTTGTTAGCTTTTTGGCTGAGGTCCTTGTTTTACTGGACTGTTTTTATCCATATTTTAATTATATTTGTTGTTTTAAATAGATTGTTTTGGGGATATTTATATATTTATGTGATTCACCCAGAGTTTGTAAAATCAAGCAGGATATAAAATAATAAATTAAATAAATAAATGTTTGCAGTTCAGCTTGCATTGCCATATTGCTCACAAAAGGCCCTTAAAACTTTACAATTCACTCTTGCCCAGTCTTTGTGGTTATTGTGCAAAGCATCCACCAATATTATTGTTTTGCTAACCAAATGCTAATTTAAGTGTTTTATTCAGGTGGCATGCAGAATTAGAAGAAACAGATGCTTGGAACCATGACTGGCTAGTTTTTCACTACCAATGAAATATGCAAGAATCGGTTTGTATTCTATGTGTACCTCCCTTACTATATCATAATACCAGTCTCAAACTGGCCCAACACTAATATTTTCTTAGCTGATTTTGTGGAAAGTAAAATAAACAGTTGTAAGATAATAATAATAACTGATGCTATCAGATTCTTTTATTTGTTCTGGGAAAAACCCCTTACTTCTCCACCAAAGCAATATTGCATAATGTGTATGATTAAGTGTATATGGGAGAATGATGGAGAGATTAGTTAGTTGTGTGCACTGTCAAGGCTGCATAAGATTCTTTTGCAAAAAGGCCTGGTGTCATAAATAACTTTTAGCTGTAATGATTTTAGGAATTTCCAAAGTATTTTCTATTTTCTGAACAGCCCTACTGTTCAGAATATAATGTTTTAACCTCTTTTTTTTGAAGATAGCTTATACTATCATATAAATCAAAACTGGAAGAAATATTATTAATCTCCAGTGTCTCTGGAGACAAAAATCCAAGGTAAATTTACACAGCTTGGAAACGATGGTACATAGCCAAGAGAGCATCCAAGGGATGGGGCAAAGGCAAACAGGCCCTGTATTAATACCTGAGCTGATGTGGCCCAGTTGGAGATGCTACTCACCTCAATTATTTTACTTCAAATCTACACTTGATTTGCAGTTGTGGATTACAGGTAGTTCTTGCTTAATGAGGGTAATTGAGACCAGAATTTCCATCGCTACGCGATACAGTTGCAAAGCGTGCTGTCATGTAACTGCATCACTTAGTAATGGCAATCCAGGCAGTCCCTGTAGTAAAAATGGTGGGTCATTAAGCAAGGACCTCATGTGAGTGTGACTTCTGACTTCCTACTGGTTTCCCACAAGCAAAGTCAATGGGAAAGCCAGCTGGAAGTTGCAAGTCCTGGGCGGCTTGCAAGTAGGCCGGAGGATGGGTGAGTATTACAGAGTGAGGCAGGGGGATGCTGCTGTGAGTGTGTGCAGGGTGGGGCAAGGTTGCTGCTGTGTTGTGCAAGCACATGCAGGATGGGGAGGAGTTGCTGTGTCACGCAAGTGCATGCGGGCTGGGAAGGAGGTGCTGCTGTGCTGTACAAGTGCATAAGGACTGGGGAGGAGGTGCTGCAGGGCCACGCAAGTGTGTGCAGGCTGGGGAGTGGGTGCTATGGTGCCTCATGAGTGCTTGCGGGCTGGGGAAGAGGTGCTGCGGTACAAGCACACTATGGAGCCTCATACTCCATAGGGGGCTCCTCAGGAGAAAAAGCAGCAGGAACAACCTATAACCTTCTCCATTGACTTTGCTTATACGAATCCAGCAGGGAAGGTCGCAGATGACCTTACAACTGTTGTAAGTGGGAGCTGACCACATGACCACATGACCACAGGGGTGCTGTAATGGCTGGAACTTCGAGGACCGGTCATAAGTACCGCTTGTTCAGTGCCATCGCAACTTCAAACAGTCGCTGAACAAGTGGTTGTTAACTGAGGACTACCTGTAGTTTGATTTGGTACTTGAAATGTTTGATTTGGTACTTGAAAATCAGCAATTTTCCAATTTTGTTTCTGATCATATGTTTTTATGCCATTGTTTTCCTTTTCTTTTGTTATCTTTTTAATTTAGAACATGTGAGCCCATAATATCTGGAATGTTCTAATTAAATTTGTTTGTTGGAATGTTGTTTTAAATTGAATAAACAGAAGAAAAAAATATAGGCAGGTGACTGCCAGCTGGGTAGCTACATAGCATAGTTAGAAAAGTTCATTTAGAGTTTTACTTAAATTTTCTGTGTATATGTATTGTTGAAGGCTTTCACGGCCGGCATACGATGGCTGGTGTGGGTCTTCTGGGCTGTGTGGCTGTGTTCTGGAAGTTTTGTTTCCTAACATTTCGCCAGCACCTATGACTGGCATCTTCAGAGTGCAGGAGCACAGACAGGAGCAGTTCTCTCTGTGCCCAGGGTGATGTGACCCTTTCGTGGGTATTTATAGAGATCTGAGGGGGGGGGATCCCCTCACAGCCGCAGGAGTATACCGCATACCATGAAGTTGTGGGCAAGTATACATCAGGACCACAAAACGCAGCATCCATACCAGGATAAAAGAACATGAAAGACACTGCAGACTACAGCAACCAGAAAAATCTGCAGTAGCTGAACATGCTCTCAAGCACACTGGACACAAAATCCTATTTGAAAACACAGAGATACTGGACAACACCAACAGCCACTATACCAGGCTATACCGGGAAGCCATTGAGATTCACAAACACCAGCACAAGAGGAGGAGAGTCTAAAAATCAACAAAACCTGGCTACCAATCCTGAAAAATACAGCCTGCAAAAGGTCAACGAACTCAGCTCAACCACCAGGACATGTGAACAGTTCACACAATGAACTTGCTAATCACCCCCAGCAACCCCTCGTTAACAATTCAATAGAAGAAAAAACCCTGCCTAATCCCCAGGAAGATACACACAGATGCTGACACCAAAACAAGCAGCCACTCAGTAACCCAACCCCCCCCCACCCCCAATCCCCCTCTTCCCCCCCCCTCAGATCTCTATAAATACCCACAAAAGGGTCACATCACCCTGGGCACAGAGAGAACTGCTCCTGTCTGTGCTCCTGCACTCTGAAGATGCCAGTCATAGGTGCTGGCGAAACGTTAGGAAACAAAACTTCCAGAACACGGCCACACAGCCCAGAAGACCCACACCAGCCATTTCTGTGTATACTTTTCTGCAGCCAAATGGTGATATCCCAAAGTGAACTACATGGCTAACTAAAAGTCAGGCTCCATATGACCATTACATTAGGGGCTAAGATAATTTAACAGCATTACTGGGTAGGAAGCCCCCAAATATCTGTCAGAGGAGATACTGGTAGCAGTTAGTGGTTAACTGGTAGCAGTTAATAGTGCAGCAGGAGGAAATCAGTATAACTTTATCACTTATCATCAGTAGTCTCACACTGAAATGAATGTCTGTCATGGCACAATTTTCCTTCCCCCAATGTTTAATTGGACAGGCACTTTGAGGAACTGCGTCTACCTTCCATCATTGTGTAGTATCTGGGAAAGAATGGAGGGGATACTGGGGCATCACTGCAGGAGAGAACACAGCAGAGGTGAAGAGAGAAGATGTGCTGGGCAGCTGGCCTGCTAGATGTCACCTCCTCCAGAATGTCCTCAGAGTGGAACTGCTGCTGGTCTCTAAAATAAAATGTGTTCTGTTTCTTGTACAATCATTTTGAAACAGACCTTTGAAAGCAAACATTAACTCTTCCCCTTGAGTACTGCTTACAGATTGCCTGGTAATTGCACTGCCAGAGAACCTTGTACATCTGCAAATAAATTATTTCTTTTCTCACAGCAGTGATTATGTTGTACATCTAAGAGGGAACATAATCAATGTTTATTATGGCCCAGACTAATCTTTTATCCACAGCTGCTTTGAGGCATACCCTAAGCATTTATCTGGGCCTGGTATAGTACAAAATACCACATTTCATGTTTTCTGTGGAATTGTATCAAAATATACCTAAACTGTGCATTTTTCACTTATAGAAAATCATTCCAAAAGAATACAATATTGCTGCCAATTGGAAATTTAAAACAGATAATACATTTGTATTGACAGTTTCTGGAATATTAAGAAAGAAAGTGTTTTGGTGCTGCCTTGAGCATGTAACAGAGTTCTAGTTCTGAAACTAATGGTTGATTAAATGCTGCAGATTCTTTTTATGATACACGAGTTATTATGTGGTATGCAATGTTAGCTATAATATTTTATTATGTTTACATATTGTAGGAAGAGATAATTTATCATGTAAGGAAAAAAATCTAAGTTAATTCTTTAGAAATTCATATCTCAATCATCCATAGCAATATGGACTAAGGCAATAATATCATTACAAATAAAATTACTCCATTTTGTTTTGATTCAATTACTGTATGTAGATAATGTCACAGAACTATGTTGTTTTCCTCACTTTGGTGAAGGTTGGTGTATATATACAAAGCATAAATGGCACTCCTGCTAGTAGAAGCTGGCCTTTAATGTTGTTTTAGGCATCTGCTTCTTGTCCATTAAATTATCATAGTAATTCATTAATATTTCCTAGCACATGGAGTTTATTGAACTGTATATACATACAGGCCAAACATCCTGATAGGCAAAAGCTAGTTAGACAAATGATGCTTCTAGCTACTGCAGCCTTTGTTATCTAGTAGACAAAAGAGACATTATTTTCAAAGCTGGTGATTCCACTCAAGTATATGAATGAAGTCATAATGAGCTGTCAGTGCAGTATTTCATGCCAAAAGCAAATGAAAAGAAGCCACTATTTCCATTTCTATTAAAGGAGAATTACCAAGATTAATAGATGTTTCTTCTAATATAAGATCTTTGATTACTTTTTTGACATATTTATGCCACATCTTTAAATTTTAGGAAAGGTTATAAAATTGATTTAAAAATGCAATACAGCATCATTAACATTCAATATTTTTTAAAAAGGCAAACCAAAAAAAAAATAGCATGATAAGTACTAATAAAATTATAATTATACATCTGAGTGGTAGTAGTGTAAGATTTATTGTTCATTAAAAGTTTGGTTAAGTTGGGACTTCTGGGGGAGCAATGGCGAAAGGTCCAGAGCCAATGTCCGCAGCGGAGTATAGGAACTAGTGAAAGGTCCAGCTCTTCACAACCATCTCCTGGCAAAGGAGATGATCAGATTACCCACAGGTACTCCTTACAGAGGCTCCCTGTGAAGAGATCGCAATTTAGCCATCTCCAACAGGTTGAATGCTCTGGGAGTTGCGGGAAACATTGAGCCCAAGCCATGGTTCGGAGCCTCTAAAGAGACGCTAGATTTGCTTTCATCTCCTATTTTAATTAACACCGGAAATTACTTATTAGAAATTTACTTGGAAATTAAAAACCTTCTGAAAGGCAAATTGCTATATACCATAAGAATTTCCTTCTATCCTGGAAGAAAGAAGATTTAAGTAAGTTTAAAGATTGAAAAGAAAAATCTTAACTTTTAGAAATAGTGAAAGGGAGTTAAGAATGCTGACTAGGGATAGTTAAGGGGCCAGATGGATTTGAAATAATAGTTTTTTGGGTTTTTTTTATGGACTGTTTTAAATTTTATAAAAATACAGAATATCGCAGCAGCCCGTGGTCACGTGATTGCCATTTGCGACCTTCCCTGCCAGCTTCCAACAAGCAAAGTCAATGGGGAAGACAGCAGGAGGTAAATGTAAATGGCGATCACATGACATGCTTAACAATCACAATCACAACCAGAACTGCTGCAACTGCAGTCATAAGTCAGTGCGATCATGTGATATCACACTTTATGATCACATCACTTAGCGACAGAGTTGCGAGTCCCAGTTACCATCATTAAGTGAGGACTGTATAGGAAAAGCTAAGCCATGAAGAGGAGATGACACAGGGAAGCCAACAAATGCCTGCATGCTTCCTGGAATATTTGTTCACATACTGTACTCCAGAATATGAGTTCTGGACACATATTTCCATTGTGAGTTCACAGACTCCCTCTATACATGGATGGTATGTGGGCATTTTCACTTGGACAACCCCAACTGCTTATTCTTAGAATTGAGGCAGCTGGCTTAGCAAATGCAGCCCAGGCAACAGCCACCAGCTAGACATCCAGGAAGAATAACCTGAGATGAATGTGAGAAGTTCAGAACACAGTCTCCAGTGAAGTGCTAGGCAACAATGAGGAGATAGGAAGGAGGTATTATTAATAGACTGATATTATCTGACTCCTCTTCTCAGAACTATCTGGATCAGGAGGGCACCTGGATGGGGTGATGAGTTGAATTAGGGCCAACAGAAGCTTAAATGGGACAAATTAGCATGTCATGTGAATAGTATAATCCAGTCAGACATTTCAGATTAACAGTGTGGTAATCAGCCCATCACAAGAAACAGATTAAGCTATGCCCATTCTGAGAATTGACTAAATTCTTACTAAGGTCTCCTGACTTTCAAGTCAGAAGGAATCAGATAAGTAGTGTAATCAGAAGCTATTCAGGAGTCAAAGAATCTGGGTGCTCTGCATTAAAAATTATTTATTTATTTATTTGTTTGTTTATTTCTGATGTTTATATGCTGCTAAATTCTGAAAATGTCCTTGTAAGAGGCTTACAAAGGATCAAAAATAAAATAGAAATAATGACAAAGAAAAAAATATAATAACCAATAGCAACAAGAATGTTTCCTGACCATTAACACACCAAGAAAAACAGTCATGACAGTAGTAAATGCCTGCTGCAGGGAGGGGACATGCCATAATAACCCCAAAATAACCCCAAAGGTATTCTGGAACAGCCAGGGTTAGTGGATTTTCTGAATGCCAGCTGGGTTGGTGCTGACCTGCCCTCAGATAGAGCACTGTCCCAAAGAAAAGAGAGCAACACTTTTGTGATCCTGGTGACAACATCCCTCAAGAATGGGATTTGAAGGTGTCCTCCCTATTAGATCTTGATTTTCTGAGTTTGGAGTAAGAAGACAGAAGGTTACAAACATTTCCAATAATCTGCTCAATCATCAAGCCCCACATATACTCAGGTGACATGTGATTAACTCACAGCTGGTGCCCAGCCCTTCTAAGGAGCTGGGCATTCTAGCCTTACATTCCAGCACCATTCAACTAGTGAGGCATTTATATGAAGATGATGCTTTTGCAAGTTTTGGTCTTTCAGCTCTAGCTCAGATTTCACAAAAATGGATAGAAGATGGAGTTCAGGTTATATACAAGCTTCTGGGTCTCTTGGAGATCCTCCTACCTCAGCTTCTGTGTGCTCACCCTCTGTTACATCTCCCTTATTCTCTGAATTTCAGCAAAATTGCATAAATTCTGGGGATAGTTTTGTCCCAAAATTGTCTCAGACATTTTTTTGCAGGGAGGGGGGGGGAGATAGGGCAGCACTAACCTAACTATTTGCACCTCCAACCAACCCCACTTTCACTGCCCTACCGCCTCACAAAAAAGCCACCACACAGCCTCTTCTGACAAAGAATCAGAGAATTCCAGACTCTTGCAGGTTCTATGAAATCTTCAAAATGGTGGCCTTCCAGCTGAATCTTCCCTGCTGCTGAGGCAGGATAGGAACACCCATCATGGAATCATATCTAATAAAAGGATCCGTCTTCTCATGATGAGCAGACCACCATCCTCTATCTGGCATCTCCTCTCAGCTGGAGAAAAGCTTTTCCTCAAAGCCTTCTCCAACATTCCAAATAACCATTCCACTAACCTACCACCTGTTATTTGGAAGGACAAAAACTCACAACTGTTGTGCCCACTGATAATCTCCTCCAGTTACCATGTTTTAAAAATGCCTCTTCTTTTGCTGCAGCGTTTAACTAAGCTGCTTGTGCTCAGTTACAGTATTTTCTTACAGTACATCCTTGTATCAGAATGACAAAAGCAGAATCAAAACACACGCTCGCCAATGCATGTAGGAAAGGGGTGGTTACATCATCATGATACTGCAGCACTGCTTACTATATAGCAGAAACAACTACCACCACCTCCAAATCTGTGGTTCTGGGCTAGGATTCACTTCCTCTGGGTTTGTGCATCTGTTTTGTGAGCATAATTTTTGGCTATTTGTTTTGTGATTTGTTTTGTGTGTTTTGTGATTGTGCTTCCTGTTGAATATGGCAGAGGGTCTGAAGAGATACTGCCCTTTGACTGCAACAATTTCAATTTCCATTTTCATGGGAGGAGAGAGGTTTACCTTACTGCTTACCATCATTTTCTTTTCATGAAGGAGAGCTTTTGAATACCAAAATCCAAGAAATTACTGTCAATAGGGCTGCAAAAATGTGGACAGCCACAAGATAGCAGCAAAGTTATACAGAATACTCTTCTAAGTTTTGCTATCATGAAGTCATTGATCGGACTGTTGCAGCTCAGACCTGTTAGCTCTCTCTAGGAGAATTGGAGCACATAAGCTTTGGTATACAAAGGGCAGTTTTTTCCATAAAGGACCTTATTAAATTTCAGCAAAGAGTAAAATATAGGAAAAGAGAAAAAGAGAGAAGATTAGAAAAAGAATACAAAAGAGAAGAAGTAACTTCCTACTTTCTTTGGTACAGGCATAGATATAAAATACATTCACCTCTTACTCTAATATTTTAAAAACTACAAAATAAATCTATATCAATAAAAATATAAGGAAAACTAATACAAAGTATTCCTATAATTATAAAATAAATCAGTCATCAAACCCCAAAATCAAACTTTCATTTTTTTTGAGTCTCAAGTAAAAAGTCCAAAAGTGGTTTCCAAGTAGAAGCAAAGCCAGTCAAAGTACTTTAATCAAAGTAGTCAGTTTCACTATCTCTGCCAATTCCATTAATTTCACTATCCATTCTTCAGCTGTAGGTATTTGTAAATCTTTCAATTTTTGCACATATAAAAGTCTTGCTGCTGTTGTCATATAAAGAAATAAATTCCCATGTTTTCTTTCCATCTGTTTATCTATCATACCTAAAAGAAAAATTTCTGGTTTCAATTGTACACCCATTTTTAAAATTGTTTGGATCAAAGTACATATCATAGCCCAGTATTTCTTAGCTTTCTTACAAGTCCACCAAAGATGATAAATAGTACTTTCACATTGATTATATTTCCAATATATATTTGAAATTCCTTCATACATCTTAGATAATTATCCGATGTTAAATACAAATGACACATCATTTTGTAAAAATTTTATTTTAAATTGTAGTTAAGAGTAAACTTCAAACCTTTATTCCACATATTTTCCCACTGATCCAACATGATATTATATCCAAAACCTTTTGCCCACTTAAGCATACAATCCTTAACTTATTCATATTCCATATTCATTTTCAATGAGGTTTATACATCTTAGCAATAACGTGTTCATCATTAGTACATACAGCAAGTTCAAAATCAGTTTTCTCACAGGTAAAATCATAACTCTTCTTGTCCAATTTAAATCTTTCCAACAACTGTGCATAAGTAAACCACTGACAAGTATAACCTTCCAATTCGAGTTCTTCCCTCTTCTTTAGTTTGGGTGGTCCTTCAGAAAAGAATAGTAAATTCGCCTATGTCAACCATACTTGTTTAAGGGTCATTTCTCTTCTGTAGAAAGCTACTTGAGGTGACTTGGGGCTAGAAAATGCTGGGTGACTTGGGGCCAGTCATTATCTCTCAGCCCACTGTCACCCCAGAGGATTAATATTGTAAAATAAAATGAGAAGCGATCCCCACCTAGACTGCTTTGAGTAACTTTGTTATTTAACTGCTCTGCAAATTATTTAATTGTTCTGCAGAATCTTTGTTTTTAAATGCTTTCTACCTATTTGCAGGGACACAATGCCTCAGCTACACAGGAAGTTCTATTCTTGAAAATGCATTCTCAGCTTATGATGTTAGTCAGTCTCTTGGGCATCTGAATTAACAAAGCTTCCTTCCTGAACCTTTCCTATGTCTATTTTTCTGGGCAAGATTAATAACAGGAGGCAAGTTATTATTTCAGCAGCCCCCAACTGAAGAATTTCCCAAGTATTCCCCTCCACTCTGTAATTCAATTGTCCTGTTTTGTTTCCATTATATACAGTTTTTATCACATTCAGCAAACAACCTTCATATTCAAACAAAACATCCCATAATTCAAACCAAATCATACAGAATAATGATAATAAAAGGAGGAGAAAGAGGAAGAGGAAGAGGAGATCATCCATGTAACAGGTCCCTATGAGGAATATTAATATATAGCCTTTTAATGTGTTATTAAATTTTGAACAGTGCTTCAGTCTCTCACTACTGTAGTATAAAAAGTTTGTGTCTTTGACAGAGAAAGCATACAGTATCTTGAATCTACCCATTAACATACAGTATAATACTATCTTACATAGATTTATATTCATTCCTTTGCCATGTTTACAAATGAATATATACATGAATAGACACATGAATAGACATATGCTTGTATATGAATAGACTTGTGAAAGAAACAGACCTTTCTTTAAACAAAAACATAGAAAACGGTTATCATTCTCATTTATTCTTGGGTCTCCAAATGGCATAGTAACTTTTTCTGTACTCTCTCATTTTGTTCCCACTCATTTATTCATGTCACTTAGCAGAATGTTTTCCCTTAGATCATACTCACAATATTGCATTATTTTTATCAGAATTCATCTCTAGTTCTTCCATTATCATCATTCACAGGAATATAACATGCAGCTATTACAAAACTATGGATTCCTACCTTCATCCATACCCACAAAAACTTATACGAGACCAATTCATACTTTCTGGCATAAATGTTAGCCCATTAAGCCTCGCTCACTCACCATTAAGCCTGCCTATGGCTTCATTTCCCTGCATGTCATTATCCATCTCACTCTGCAAGATCAGACTATCTTCATTGAAATCTCATGCATTCTTCCTCTACTTTTAGTTCCCCAGACGCAGAACTTTTCTTGTTTTCCTTCTTTCATTTATAACCATTTAATACTCTTACATTCTCAAGCACAAACTTTCATAAGCATGATTGCCATCAGATGGGCCCATAGTTATGGACCTCCACTATTCATCACAGTTTGGGAAGTTGGGCTTTCACATAATATTTCTTTTAGTCAGGCAGAGGTGCAGACTAGGTTACCAGCCTTAGATGTACCCACACTACATGTAGCATTTCCTACTAACATTAAGGATGGTACCAGTCAGTTCTGACATAATTTAACTAATATGCAACAGCACAACCAAAGCCAGTTTTATCCCAGGTTTGCTCACACTATTCTATATAAGCTAGGATGTCTAATCTAGAAACTACTTTACAATATAAAGCCATCATCCTACTAGGAGTTACATGCCATGACTTGCAAACACTTAGGATGAGCAATGGAATTTGTCTGTGTGTTTTCCAGAGATTCCACCAAGAGACAGACTTTATTCTGTTTGATGGCATAACTACAACAAAACAACACACTGATGTAGAAATGAGACCATGATAGAATCAAAGGAGATAAATGGTAGAGCACTGCTCTTACATGGCATAGCAAAATAATTGATGGTAAGCACAATCATAAAGGGACACTGAGGACAACGTATATTTTCCTTTTCACTAGTCAGTGCTTGAAATGTGGTTGTCAGTAATTAAAGTCACAAGATCAAACTCTTTATATTGCCTGTGAACCCAATGCATAATTCTCTGTTAACAGACTTCTAGTAATATTAATTAATTTTAATTTTAATTAATAGTCTGTTCAGATTAAAATGTGACCAATTTTTCATTTCGTAATTTGAGTCAAGGGCGACACCTTGTGTCCAGAACAAACAGTACAGGACAGTGATTTTTGCTCCTTGTTCTTAGCATTTCAAATCAGCAGAACAGCTTCTTAGGATTTGGGGAGCAATAATTGTCAATATTTGTAAATATTCAATCATATTTACAAATAGAACAAATTAATCAGAATCAGTATTTTTAGCACTGATGCAGCTACCAAAACACATGGGTGACAGTGTAAGGCTGTGCAATTTGCACTGCTCCGACTTATTTCTAGTGACCCTTGAAATAAGGTTAAAATCTCCTTCAGGAGCAAACACTCCTTCCTAGACAGCTTACTGGGAAAAGGAGAAAGGAGTATCAAAAACAGGAGAGACAGAAGAGAAAAAAGAGATGACAGAGAGCACAAGTGGTGGCAGAAAGAGTAGGGCTTTAAGAATATGTTGGCAGCATGCAACCCCCAATGAATAAACCTGAAGCCACGATAGACGACCTATTTGGATCAGTGGACACATCTGGAATTCTGAGAGCATGTTGAAGTGACTGCTATGGGGAGTTGGTATAACGGTGAATTCCTACTAGAGGGTTAAATTCCTTTACTTTAGCAAAAAGGGAAAGAGGGAAATGGTTGTAAAAAAATAGAAGAGAGAGGATCAGGAAGTGTTCTAGCCTAGGAAGAGATTTAACCATAAGATCTTAATGAAAATAAGGAAGTCAGAAATATATACTCAGTGAAAAAATGGTTTGGGGCTGATTCATTAATATCTACATGTGGTTAAGTGTGATAGGTTTCATCTCTGGTTCTTACTTGCCTGTGAAAACAAACCTGAATGTTACTTTTGAATGATTGACACTTATTAGAGCATGCAAATATTGCTTTTAATTTTACAACAAACGTTCTGCTCATTGAAGACTAGACCTTAAAGTACTATGTCATCAGTAGGACCCAGCAAATTTTTGTAATTTAAATTTAAAAACTGGACATAAAATCATCTGGTTTTTGCCCATAGAGAAGAAAAACCACAGTTAAAATATAATGACAGCCTAAGCATGAAGGAGAAAGCTGCTGTACCAGCAAGATCCCGCCAGGTATTCTTGGTTGGTATCCGGCCTGGAAAAAAAAGGGCTTTTTTGCCCCGCAACCTGAAACCAATGGAGTCCCACGTATACAGCAGCTGGAAGTGAAGCCGGCTTAAGTAACCCCTTTCCAGATTTATACTTTGGCCACATTGGCCTGATAGGACATCATGTCTGGATCACGTTTACTGTGGCCTTGACTGGTGGATTCGTCATCTTCTTTACCCCTCCTGGACTGGTTAAAAAGAAAAAAAGAAAATACCACGGTTTTAAAATGTTTGCTCCCTCAGTGAACTTGTAAAAAACAAAAAGCTGCCAGCTTTTTGCAGTTCCACTGGTGAACATGTACCAAAAAAAATGGCTATGGAGGGCAGTGACTATTAGTCAGAGGGAAGGGGATGTGTCCCTTCCACAGCACACACAGTACCCAAATGGAGTTGAGAGATTTGTCTAGAATTAAATGAAGTGAGACAGGTAAACTGAAGAGAATTGGTTGTGCTAGTACAAGTCAAAAAAACACTATTGACATGCAGTATAGCAGAAAAACAGGCAAAGGTTGTGTTCCCAATGGCCTACATTGGGTAAAGGATGACGCTGCATGTTCCTGCCCTCAAGAAATGGTCAGTGGCTAAGACTCACTCTAGGACAAGCTGGTTATGCAGATCAGAGTAAGTGCCAAAGATGTAAAAGCAGGGAGGAGACAGAGGATAGAGTTAGCTTCTTATACAGTATGGAGCCTGTCCATTCACAAAACAACTGCCATGATGATATGCCCAATCATAAAGCAGAAGATAAGCTGATGGGACTGCCTGCCTCCCCTCTTGACTCCAACTATCCCACAATACTTTTACTGTATTTTCTTCTCCGGAATAGAAAGACACATTTCCAAACAATGCCCAGGCTTGTGCTTTGTTTTGCAGCCAGCAAGTATCCCTTCTACTCATACTTAATTAAAAGAAATAAAAGCAAAAGAATTAAAAGATTAAAAGCAGAATCAGATGAGGGCCTGGTGGAAACTACATGGCTCACTGCTGTTCTACATAGCCTGCCACTGCCTCAATAGAAAGGAAAATCGCACACCTACTACAGTTGATATGGAATCAAGAACCTTTCCATTTCAATCAGCCAGGCTCTGCCTGGTCACCTAATTTAGTCAGGAAACCAGGAAATATCAAGATTGAGTGCTTATGTGATAAGCTGAGAATCCTGTCTACATTATTAGTGTGAACAAGCATTACAGAAATCTCATAAGTAACAAGTATGGACATACCCAACATACCTCCCCCCATCCTGCAAAAAAAAAAAAAAAAGCTTCAAAAGAACTGAGTGTTAGTGATTTTTATCTGGACATTTTTGCTAACTGATCATAGCATGTTTCCAAAAAAATCAACTTTGTTTAGGGATAAATTTTATCAAACACTTCTTCAATAATCTAGATTCTAATTTAAGAGTCTTTCTACAGTAGAGATTTACAGTGTCACAGGAATGGCTCAGCAATCCCAATTTAACCCCCCTGCTCACATGTGCTGACTATGTCTTTACTCTAGGCCATCATTTAAAAGTCCTTATTCTGCTTTATTCTGTACTGCAAAACACCAGCCTGCCACAAAATCCAAAGAACAATGAGGAGAGTCAGGACAATAACACAAAGAGCAATGTACATAGGGAGCCCAAGGGCTGGGTTCTGCTCAGCTCACTAGTGAAGAAAAGTTTTTAAGTTGACAATGAATGGATGCAATGCATTTGGAAAAATGGAACTGTAGTTTTGTCCTAATTTCTTTCCCATATTTCAAGGCTTAGGGAAATGGGTTAGTCCCATTTGTGAACCATACTCTCCAAACAAGATTTTTCTGACACATTACTCTTTTATGTGTGATGGGTCTCTTGATGCAAACTCCCTTCCCATGCCAGTCAACAGGAAAGAACGTTTGCACAGGGCCTTGTATTTGAGGAAATTTTAAGCTCATGAGGGAGGTCTCCTTGGATTTGGGCCAAAATACTTTTCTCTGTTATATTAATAGCTTATAAAAACAGTGCTTTAACCACAATTGAACATTTCACCTTTGCATTTGGCAGCGCTTTAAAAGGGTGTTCACAGTTCTTCATCACAAAGAGAAGGTAAGAATATATTGAGTTCACCAGTGGAACTGCAAAAAGCTGGCAGCTTTTTGTTTTTTACAAGTTCACTGAGGGAGCAAACATTTTAAAACTCTGGTATTTTCTTTTTTTCTTTTTAACCAGTCCAGGAGGGGTAAAGAAGATGACGAATCCACCAGTCAAGGCCACAGTAAACGTGATCCAGACATGATGTCCTATCAGGCCAATGTGGCCAAAGTATAAATCTGGAAAGGGGTTACTTAAGCCGGCTTCACTTCCAGCTGCTGTATACGTGGGACTCCACTGGTTTCAGGTTGCGGGGCAAAAAAGCCCTTTTTTTTCCAGGCCGGATACCAACCAAGAATACCTGGCGGGATCTTGCTGGTACAGCAGCTTTCTCCTTCATGCTTAGGCTGTCATTATATTTTAACTGTGGTTTTTCTTCTCTATGGGCAAAAACCAGATGATTTTATGTCCAGTTTTTAAATTTAAATTACAAAAACTTGCTGGGTCCTACTGATGACATAGTACTTTAAGGTCTAGTCTTCAATGAGCAGAACGTTTGTTGTAAAATTAAAAGCAATATTTGCATGCTCTAATAAGTGTCAATCATTCAAAAGTTAACATTCAGGTTTGTTTTCACAGGCAAGTAAGAACCAGAGATGAAACCTATCACACTTAACCACATGTAGATATTAATGAATCAGCCCCAAACCATTTTTTCACTGAGTATATATTTCTGACTTCCTTATTTTCATTAAGATCTTATGGTTAAATCTCTTCCTAGGCTAGAACACTTCCTGATCCTCTCTCTTCTATTTTTTTACAACCATTTCCCTCTTTCCCTTTTTGCTAAAGTAAAGGAATTTAACCCTCTAGTAGGAATTCACCGTTATACCAACTCCCCATAGCAGTCACTTCAACATGCTCTCAGAATTCCAGATGTGTCCACTGATCCAAATAGGTCGTCTATCGTGGCTTCAGGTTTATTCATTGGGGGTTGCATGCTGCCAACATATTCTTAAAGCCCTACTCTTTCTGCCACCACTTGTGCTCTCTGTCATCTCTTTTTTCTCTTCTGTCTCTCCTGTTTTTGATACTCCTTTCTCCTTTTCCCAGTAAGCTGTCTAGGAAGGAGTGTTTGCTCCTGAAGGAGATTTTAACCTTATTTCAAGGGTCACTAGAAATAAGTCGGAGCAGTGCAAATTGCACAGCCTTACACTGTCACCCATGTGTTTTGGTAGCTGCATCAGTGCTAAAAATACTGATTCTGATTAATTTGTTCTATTTGTAAATATGATTGAATATTTACAAATATTGACAATTATTGCTCCCCAAATCCTAAGAAGCTGTTCTGCTGATTTGAAATGCTAAGAACAAGGAGCAAAAATCACTGTCCTGTACTGTTTGTTCTAGACACAAGGTGTCGCCCTTGACTCAAATTACAAAATGGAGAAGTGTATAACCTGTATGAAAAATATTGGAAGTTAAGATTGATCTCTCAATAGAATGAATGAAAAATGGGCAACATGAAAGAGAATGTGGAAGTTGCTTGGAACAGAATTGGAAAACAATTATGACAGAGAGCACCACCACAGTGTGGGAAATTGTGCTAATGGGAAGTATGAAAAAGGATGCTTGGAGAAATGATAAAGTGAAAGAGGCTGTGGATAGAAAAAATGCATGTATGGGAATGGTTGTTGCACAGTGGCAGAGAAAATGCAGAGCAATTCTGATGGAAATAAGTTGTTTGGAAGTGTGTGAAGAGGAGTAAACATGGAGCCCTCAGCAGAGTAAAGAGAATTAAAAATAAAAGCTATGAAATGATTTGGGATGAAACAGAATTGAGGGAATAGAAGGATTGAATTAGAGATTTGTACAGTAATGAGTACAGAATTGTAATAAATGCTATACATGTGAGTGTTCCAATAAACACTGATAAAAAGTGCCATAATGCTCTGAGAATGTTAAAAAATTGTAAGTATAATTGAACATAAATGTTAAAATATGGATGTGGTTTGCTTATGGAGGGCTTTTATTAAGTCTTTCTTTCCCTCTATGTAAGATAGTATTATATCGTATGTTAATGGGTGGATTCAGGATATGCTTTCTCAAACTTTTTATAGTACAGTAGTGAGAGACTGAAGGACTGTGTTTGTATATGTTCAAGACTGAATAACACATTAAAGGGCTATATATTAATATTCCTCACAGGGACCTGTTACATGGATGATCTCTTCTTCCTCTGCCTCCTCTTTTTATTATCATCATTTTGTATGATTTGGTTTGAATTATGGGATGTTTTGTTTGAATATGAGGATTGTTTGCTGAGTGTGATAAGAACTGTATATGCTGGAAACAAAACAGGACATCTGATGTGTATGTATGTATGTACCTTGAATATCTACATATGTGTGTGCATGCACATGTGTATGTCTTTAAGGTAAATCCAAGGAACCTCCACTCTGCTAGGAGCTTCCTACTGGAGGAAGAATGACGGGGGGCTTGTAGCCCATTGCTCTTCGTAGCTTCCTTTATATTGCCATTCAGACATTATGGTATATGTATTTAAAAGGGACACACATAAGACTGAACGTGAGTATACTGTATATTCAAGAAGGCTCCATAACCTTAAACATATAGGAGATATGCATCTTCTGCACATCTCCTGCACTGTTAGTATGTAATGTAACACTTGCAGCCCACAAACCTAGCTCAGAGAACTCCAACAACAGAACAGGAAATAAACCTTAATGCTGTCCTGCATATTTTAAAAGGAAATGGGCATGAGAAAAGCAAAGCATTTTCAGTATATTTAAATATCCTCTTCTTTTAGAGTACATAAAAGAGGGTACAAAGAGATTGAATGTTTTTATTTATTGTGTCTTATCTGCTACCACAGAGCCTTTTCAGTAATAACCTCCCATTTGTAAAACTTTTCAAAAACTTCAATAAATCTCTCTTTGCTGTTATTTAAATGAATGATCAAGACTGATCTGCTTATGGGCTTCCTAAAATCATCTGGTTGGCCACTGCAGGATTAGAAACATAGAAGCTCACCCTTTCCAACCTGGAATCTTCCAAATTTGTGGAAATGGCAAGTTCCAATGTAACATAAATTTGAGTTCCCTTGCTACTTTCTTTAGAAGCTCTAAAACAGCCTTTCCCAGCCTGATGCCCTCCAGAGGTGTTGGATCTATAACACGCTGGCTGGGAATTTGGGGGATCCCAACATCTCTGGTACCTTTATTTGTATGTATGAGTTTGGGGAGATTGAAATAAGGTTTTGGTCTGTTTCAGCAGAGTTCTTAAATTCTGTAGCACTCTTCTTAAATTCTCTTTTTACTTCCCCTGATTTGTAATTATTTTCGAACATAATGCTAGTTTTAATGCTATCTGTTTTGGAAAATATGCCATGAACTGCCTTGGGAGTTGTTATGAATGTCTCGTAAATAATTAACATGAGTATGTGAAAAAGAAATATTATTATTCGCTGAATATCACACTTGAATATGCTTACAATATGGTAGATCCCAATTTGACACACTTTTTTTGGGTGGTGGTGTTATGATTATGACTGAAATTGCTATAAGCTCAAGAAAGAATGTAATCAACCCCAATATGTAAGCTATCACTCACTTTTAGTGCAAGATCAATGATGTCAGAGTGGCTGAGATAAATTGTACTCAATGAAATCCGCAGAAAACTCATGCAGACAGATTTTTCATTTGTTCCTGGGAATTACTGAGTGGAGGGGACTACTTGGAAAGTTCTTTAATTGGGGGCTGCTGAAATAATAACTTGCCTCCTGTTATTAATCTTGCCCAGAAAAATAAGACATAGGAAAGGTTCAGGAAGGAAGCTTTGTTAATTCAGATGCCCAAGAGACTGACTAACATCGTAAGCTGAGAATGCATTTTCAAGAATAGAACTTCCTGTGTAGCTGAGGCATTGTGTCCCTGCAAATAGGTAGAAAGGATTTAAAAGCAAAGATTCTTCAGAGCCATTAAAGTAGTGGTACGTTGCATATTCTATTTTATTATTACAGTTAAATAACAAAGTTACTCAAAGCAGTCTAGGTGGGGATCACTTCTCATTTTATCTTAACAGTATTAATCCTCTGGGGTGACAGTGAGCTGAGAGATAATGACTGGCCCCAAGTCACCCAGCATTTTCTAGCTGACATTTTTACAAGACTAAGATTATGCTATAATGACTATAATAATTTGTCCTGGTCAACCCAAATCCATTGCAATGCTATCTTCAAGATTTCATGTGTTACTGTTTCCTGCTCAGTATAATTGTGAGATCCCCAGTCACTGCCCTTTGTATACCAAAGTGTTTGTGCTCTGCCCTTTGATTCTCAACCTAGAGCCATTGCTGCTATTAGGAGCTTGGAGGGTATAGAATTCCTCCATGATCCTAGCCCAGAACCACAGATTTGGAGGTGGTGGTAGTTGTTTCTGCTATATAGTAAGCAGTGCTGCAGTATCATGATGATGTAACCACCCCTTTCCTACATGCATTGGCGAGCGTGTGTTTTGATTCTGCTTTTGTCATTCTGATACAAGGATGTACTGTAAGAAAATACTGTAACTGAGCACAAGCAGCTTAGTTAAACGCTGCAGCAAAAGAAGAGGCATTTTTAAAACATGGTAACTGGAGGAGATTATCAGTGGGCACAACAGTTGTGAGTTTTTGTCCTTCCAAATAACAGGTAGTAGGTTAGTGGAATGGTTATTTGGAATGTTGGAGAAGGCTTTGAGGAAAAGTTTTTCTCCAGCTGGGAGGAGATGCCAGATAGAGATGGTGGTCTGCTCATCATGAGAAGACGGATCCTTTTATTAGATATGATTCCATGATGGGTGTTCCTATGTTCCTATCCTGCCTCAGCAGCAGAGAAGATTCAGCTGGAAGGCCACCATTTTGAAGATTTCATAGAACCTGCAAGAGTCTGGAATTCTCTGATTCTTTGTCAGAAGAGGCCGTGTGGTGGCTTTTTTGTGAGGCGATAGGGCAGTGAAAGTGGGGTCAGTTGGAGGTGCAAGAGCTAGACCCATCCAAGCTCTTTTTTAGCCCGGGCATCAGTTCCTCATGTTTACAGCCAAGTCCCTCTTTGTCATGTTTATATGGGAAGTTTTCCATCAATTTTACTGGATTTGCCTGCTGGTGTATGTTGGACTGTTTGCTGGACTGCTTGTTGGATTATAGGGACCTTTAGGACTCTGGTTGTGCCATATATATGGGGGGTGGAGTTTGAGTGTGTAGGTTTGTATGGTGGCAGCTACAGGGGCTAGCAAAGGGATCACTGAATGTATGAATGGGGAATGGTTCTTGAAATTAGGTAGCCTTCTACTGTATACTGTGACTTGCAAATGCTGAGTGCTGTTGGTGGAAGCAGCTTGGGGACAATGCTGTCTGATAGTTGGCCTAGGATACTTGGTTGCTGCTGGAGATGGGTGGGCATTGTTAATTAATTGGTAGATGGCTCCTGGTTCCTGGGAGAGAAACCATGGGGTGTGGGGAAGGGTAACAGCAATAGAGAAAGGGCAGGCAGCAACCAGTAGTAATGGGCAGGGGAGATATGGTGGGAATTTGGGGATGGGTTGGTCATGGGTAAGGTGGAATCAATGCTTGAAATTGATCCTGCCCCCCAGACACTAACATTCAGCCTTAATGCCAAGTCTCTGAAGCTCTGAAGGTGATGAAGAGCTAATCCAACCAAACATATATATGAACCCATATTAGAGATTACATTGTGGTGGTAAGGGCAGCAAAACATATCTATTTTCCCATTCTTATCACATCCATAGGTAGCCACCCACTGACCATATTTAAGATAACCTGCTCTCTGTTGAGGAGAAAGGAGTCATGGGAATATCTTCAAGGTTGCTGTAATATTTTAGGCACCTGTCAAATAAAATTGGCCAGATCTGCTCAGACTCTGACTCAGCAAGTCCATGTGAGTTGATTGGGGCACCTCTTGTCCTGCTATCTGGAAGTCATGTCACCTACTGCTCCTGAGGAAGTGGACAGGATCCTTGGGATACTTAACCCAGACACTGACCCTTTAGTACCATGTCTCCCCAACCCCCATTTAGTTAATGCTGCCCAGGAGGTGAAATGTGTCTAGGTCCATGCAACGGTGAATGCATCTTTGAGTGAAGAGGTGGCTTTATCTGCTTTGAAGGAGATGGTTGTGCATTCCGTCTTCAAGAAGCCATTGCTGTACCCAACAGTGCTGGACAATTTTTATCCAGTCTCCAACCGTACCTCTTTAGTGAATGTTTTTGAGAACGTGGTCAGGCTGCAGTTTCAGAGACCCCTAAAGGAAATGGATTATTTGGACTTTTTCAGTCAGATTTCAGACCGGGATATAGTACCAAGATAGCACTGATCACATTGTGAATAATCAATGGTGGAACCAGGATAGTGGTGAAAGAACTGTTGTGGTTCTCCTTGATCTCTCAGCAGTTTTTGATATCATTGATCATGGTATGCTTCTGGATTGTCTGAGGAGATCAGGAGTGGATGGGATGGTGTTGCAATGGTTCTCCTCCTTTCTCCATAGCCAATTCCAGTCAGTGTCGATGGGGAAGAGGTTGAGCTGAAGGTTCTTGATATGTGGGATCTCACAGGACTTAACACTGTTCCCCCTTCTGTTTAATATTTACATGAAGCCACTGGACTAGGTCACCTGTTGACACAGGATCACATGATGTCACCCCGAATCATGTCAGGGCAATCTTGAGTTTCTTTCTCACTCTCCTCTGTTTCAGGGCTAAGCTGTAGTATGTAACTACCCTTAAATTCCTTCTTCAAGCTTGGTGTTCTTCCTCAGGTATCAGTTGTACAAATGATATGATTGAGGTCTTGTGCCAGTGCCTATAAGCTGTTGGGGTCTGGATGGGAGAAATAGGCAAATTTTCTATTTTTGGTTCTTAACGGGGTGGCACTTCTCCAGACAGAACTGGTGCAGAGTTTGGGAATCCTACTAGTATTGCACCTCTTGCTCAAACATCAGGTGACAGCTATGCTAATTGCACCTTTTCCTGGACTGGAAATCACTTCTCACAATCACTCATACCTTGGTTATCTCCTGTGTGCACTATTGCAGTGTATCGTACATGGGGTTGCCCATGAAGACCACTTGAAAGTTGTACTGATCCAGAATAGGATGGCATGGGCAGTTATGGGTGTACTGAGGTACATCCATGTAGCACCTCTGCTGTGTTAGCCACACTAATGATCAGTAAGCTTCCAGTGCAATTTAAGGTGCTGATTGTGACCTATAAAGCCCTTCATGCCACAGGGCCCGGCTATTTGAGGGACTGCTTTTCTCCCAATGATTCTGCCCATCTATGTAAGATCTGAGAACATGAGCATGCTCACATTCCATCTTTAATGCAAAGTCATCTGATGGAACCCAGCCCAGCATGCCTTCTCTGAAACATAAGAGCACATACTTTTTTTTGAGACAGGCATTTGTAGTAAGGAGACTGATTGATATTATTTTTGATATTTCTACTCCAATTGGCTCCAAATGGTGTAAAACAGAAATAAAAGTTAAAAACATCAAAATAGCTCTAATTTTGATCTTCAACATCAGAGACAGTAGCAATGAAGAACTAATTTTATCACTTTATGTTGAATTCATCCAGATAGTGGCAACTTCAACAGATACTTCTTTGTGTCTTTCACTGTAAACAATCAATGAAGAACAATATTTTGAATTCTGCCCTTAATGAAAGAAGTCCTAGGATTTTTTTTTTAATGTGAGCTTTTGTCATGTTCTTAATCTCTATGGATGACCTGCCACCCCAGAGGCCTCCTGTGTAACTGTCTCCCACAAATATGTTCCCCTTACTTTGTGCTGTTGCTGTGATTACAAGTGTGCTGGGAAAAGTGGCAAGAACAGTACTCTTTCTACATTCTATCCCAGCACAATGAGGATGGGTTTATTTGGGTGCATATACAGTACTCAGATATGCAATTCCTCAACACTACATCTGGCACCATATGATGTCCTCAGGACCAAAAATATTTCATTACAGATGTTGAGGATCTTTATAGCTCCCAGGATGCCTGTGTTCATGTTGTTCATTTTCTAAAATAAATGTTAAAATATTTCTTGGATTTCACAGTTCTTACAAACAATTTATTGCACATCGGTGGCAATAAAGAAATGCTTTGGTATAAGCAGCAGCAATTATATCTGTACTGCCTGCCTCTCACAAAGACACAGGTGTAATTTTGTTGTGGTTGCACCACTATGATTTTAATTGCTATAAGCTGACCTGAGTGGAGCACATACAGTAGAAGAGTGGGGTAAGAATAATCCATAAATAAATAAAACAGAACAGCAGCTGTATTGAGTTTTCTTTGAGCTCCTGATCAAATGGTTGCATTGATCCCTTCATACTCTAATGTTAGCTCAGCAGATTTCAAATGAATTTCTCCATGCTCTATGGGACTGACATGATTAGGAGCTGTACTACTGCTGGAATAGTCACATGCGTAGAAAAACAAGCTGACCATTTATCTTGTTATGCTCAGAGATGCAGTCACGATTCATGCTATGATATTGTAGTTCCAATCCTATGCCTGCCCAACCTCTCTGCATCTTAAAATCATCAGACACTTTTTTCTGGTTTCCCTTACTATGGATATTTATAAAGTCCATGGAGGTAAAGCAAGGGACCATTTTTTGGAATGCCTCCTGTATATGTGTGACTGTTATCAATGTTTCTATAATTCTCAGGGTGTGGGAGTACTTTATGAATTCTTTAGTGGTCACCTGGTAAGATAACTGACTAGTTTGTAGAGTGTAATTAAGACTCAATATAGCTGTGTGATTGTTGTCTAGACTTAGTAGTTAAATCAATTATTTTTTAAAAACTTTTGCTAGCCTACTTAGGTTAGTAGCACAGCAATAAATGCCATTTATCGAGTTGATACAGAAGATGGTTGTGCAAATGAGTCATGCATTGGAACTATGGATGTGGGCTGAAGAACTGGACCAGAACTAATGGCAGTATGGTTTGACAGCTGAATATAAGACAGATCAGCCAGTTCAGTGTTCACTTTTGCTATAGCCATGAGACTTCTCTCCCACTTTTGGGTTAAAAAACCTGTTGATAGCTGAGCTTTATTAATAGGCTTGATATGATTGTTTCTGATATGAAAGATGCCCCATCTGAGCAGCAATATTCAGATGCTTTTGAGGGCTTTGGCAAACTGGGCACCATACGTAAAGCTGAACTAGTGAAGTCTAATTTTCCATGTATATATACCCCAGAGAAGTCCACTGGCAATAAGTGTGTACTTGAAGAAAGGTGTAGACAGATGACTGACTGTAAACATTACAGGAAAGGTAGAGGAACCCATAGAATGGGTCTACTATTTAGTGACTACTGAAAAAAAAAAAAAAAGGAAGCATCTCTGCAATTATATCAGAACTCCAGAGAATTTAAGTACTCTGTGAAATCCCACAATTTTCTATAGCCCACTTAAGAGGACATCTTTAATAAAATGACAGATGCAAAATATATTTCTATGTTGGATACCTCTTTCAGATTTTTGCTGGTCCTATTAGATAAGAAAAGTTCAAGGTTATGTACCTTAATGCACTTTGCACTTAATGCACTGGATATCCCCTTCAATCTTAAAACTGCCCCAGAAGTCTTTCATAAGATAATTCACCAAATATTTGATGGGGTTCCTGAAGTTATGGTGCAGATTGACAATATTCCAGTGTGAGGCACTTACTAAATGATCACTCACGTCTGAGGCAGACAAGATATACATTTAGAGGAGGCTCTAGGGAGAACTAGAGTAACTGGCCTGAAATTCAGTAAATAATGTAAATGTTGAGTTCCGTAAATCACCTATTTGAGAGAACAGCAGTCAGGCCATGGGTTCCAAATTGAGTCAAAATAAATTTGGATAATCTCTAACATGCAAGACATGGGAGGAGTTCAAAGATTTGGGGGTTGGTCACTTATGTGAGCAGGTCCATTAAATTGCTGGCAAAGCTTATGTCTTCCCTTCAAGCACTTAAAAAAAAATCAGTGGTATTGGTATGCCAACATGAACCAGGCTTTTGAAATGCTAAAATGTTTAATGGAAATAGCTCCAGTTATTCAATGCTTTAATAACAGGAGACTAGAAATATTTACGGATACTTCCAAGATGAGAGTTCTTGACTGCCTGGCATAACACAGAAATCTCCCAGTGCACTTGCAGACTGTCTCATGTGTCATCTCACAACTCCCTGTTGAATGCTGCAATGGATTCACACTCAGCAGCCAGCTTTACTTTGAATGTTTCATAATACCCTCAACCATGCACTCAGTGCAGGATATTCTCCTTTTCCTCTGCAGTAACATCAGCCTGGATACCAGAGACCAAGAGGCAAGATCTGGAACAGCATCTGCCCCTGAAAGGAAAAGGTTGAGAACACAAGCACGAATGGATTCAGAACTGAAGTCACTGTAAAGAGGAGGTTGGGTATAACTGGTTGCCTTCAGGGAACTGGACTGCAGGCCCTTTAGGCACAGATGCATCGTGAGGGAATCCAAACATTCAGGTATGCATGCAGGGAATGGTGAGGCAATATAAATCATATTTCCTAATTGGTAAAGGAGATGTTGGCACTCAATACTTCTGCTGTGTTTGTCACATGGATCATGAGCCCCAAGCTGAATTCCTGCCCATAATCCTAGCTTATCTGGAGGAACTTGTTCAAGTAGCCAAGGTTTATTGTGTACAGGTCACCTAACCCTGTGCCAAGGTAGCCACAAAAAATGAGGCACCTCTACGGAGCTATCGACCACTGCCATTCTTTCTGCTGTGGAAGAGGATCTTGTATTTGATATCATACATAATTTCTTGGAGAATATGGTACAGTGCAAGCATTCACAGGGCGTTTCCACATTTTGAGTTATGAGATATATTGCACCTGTACTCCAGCCACATCTTCATTTTCATCCAGCACTCCAGTGCTGAGCTATGTGTACAATTGTCTATGTGGTCCCTCGGTAATTTTATAAAAAATGTTTATATTGGGGTGGTTAAGCTGCAGCTCCTTTTCCATACACTTTTACTGTGACACTGTGTGGACTGCTTTCTTGATCAACTAATGTTGAAAGAGAAGAGACATTGCCTGTAACCTAGGGAGGAAGAAGGAAGGACAACCAAAGGTGTGATCAGTAATGAGCAAGCTCTGTTCTTCATTAGTGTTGCAAGGGAATTATATATTCATTCTGATGCTCACCAAATCAAACAAACCTTGGCACCTTACAATATCAGCAAATACATTAAAAAGTTAATAAATAAAGGAATAATACACAAAAACTATAAAAATAATAAAAAATAAAACCAATAAATAAATAGAAGGCAATACTTCTAAATAACTCATTTTCAGCTGTTCATGAAGTGTTAATAAAGTGGGAGCTGATCGTATCCCAGGAGGAAGGGTATTTAATAAAGCAGGTTCAGCAACAGAGAAGCTGTGCCTGTGAATTACCATCCCCTTTACCTTGCAAAAATGGGTGACCATTAAAAGGCTCTCCTGAGACATCTGGATTTGGTGTATCAAGACTGGTTGGAGAAGATAATCCTGGAGATACTGTTCAGCCAAACCGTGTAGGACTTTAAAGGTTAAAACCAGTTCTTTGAATTGCACCTAGAACAACAGGAAGTCAGTGCCGAGCCTGGAGCACAGGGGTAATGTTTTCATGCTGGTGTGTACTTGCAACAGCCAAGTCACCATATTCTGCACTAGTTGTAGCTTCTGGGTGTCTTTCAAGGGCAGGCCCATGTACAGCATATTACAGTAATCAAGATGGGAAATTATGAGGGGCATGAGTCACTGTTGTGAGGTCCTCACATTCCATGTAAGACTGTACGTGATACACAAATCAAAACTAGGCAAAGGCCCCACTGGCCATGGCCTGCACCTGTCCATCCAGTTGTATCCATGATTCTAGGAGGATCCTCAGGTCATGAATCTGGTCCTTCATGGGTAGTACTTTCCTGTCAAAAGATAACACTACTGTAGAGATGTCAGAAACCTAAAATAGCAACAAGAAATCTGTCTTGCCTGGGTTCAGCTTCAGCTTGTTTTGTCCATCCAGACCCTCAGTGACTTAGAGTTGACCACCCTAAACAAGGCTGCTGGCCAATACTCAACAGCTGCCAGTAGAATAAGAGGAGAAATAATGAAGTTTTGCCCCCTTCTCTTCCCCCAACCATGGTATAGGCTTGAACTTGAGTTTGTACTCAAGTTTGGTCAGATTCACTTTTTATTTTCTTTACTAGTTCTCCAAGCATCTCTTTTTACACTTCACCTCCTCAAAAAAAGGTGGGCAAACCCTGATCTGGAACTGGCTATTATTAATGTCTTGCTATTTTGATAAAAACGTACACAATTAACACCTCATAAATGAATACACTAATTGAAATTTAATTATTTTATTTCAAAATTTCTTGGCAATCCAGATTTTGCTATGTAGCTTTCTGAACAATTTGTACAAAAATACACATATTTTGGAAAAGTGCAAATTAAATGCTTCTATTAATAGAGAAAAAGTATGATGAATGAACATTAGAAAAAGTGTTTTTTAAAAAAACGTGTCTTTGTGTGGCAAAATATATTAGGCAAAAATACAAAAAAGTGTGTGCAGTTACTAAGAAGAAATAAAAACTGGTCAAACCCATGAACTTTCTTGGATGACATGGAAGACTGTCTATCATGGTCCTTTAACAAGGACTTAACAATAAATCATTAATCTCCTGATTCTTGAAGGCTTAGTTTAGCTCCTTCACCAAACTTGCAGAAACCTCACATATAGGGCTCAGTTAGAAAAGACAAGAAAGTTATTGCTAATTGAACACAAGAATGAAGCCATACAAAAAGTTGATTGCCTACTGCCAGTGAAACAGTGTGACTCCTATACCCATGGTGGTTTAAACTTGCTGTTTCTTTCTCCAGCCTTTCCAATGAATTAATGGATTCTTAGCATGGTGTTTTGTGTTCTCGAAATTGGGTGGTTGTTGTGTGTTTACATAACTCCCACCACTGCCTGAGAAATGTTGGCTTCCCCCTCAGCCTTTACACACTCTCAACGTAAGGAAATAGTGTTTCTGTAGCAGTAATCATATTCAGAATCTGTGTTTATGTTCTACATAAGTAGTTACAAGAAGGCAAAACCTGCAGAGGTAGTAACATATTTTCTAAATAAGGATAAATTAGAAGTATTACTTTGAAAATGGTACTAGCAAGATAGGAGAAAAAAGTTATTTTCTACTGAGGCATTCCTACACTGACATTGTTTTACTGACCTTACCTTCAACTTCAACCTTTACTCTCAAATTCAGATAAATTATACTAGAATCAAGCATTGGTTATTACAGCTGGAAGGCATACCACTGTTTCTTAGCAACTAGGAAGAAGGCGGCATTGTGCAATTAACTCATTTAAATCTGTCACACTGAGCACAGCCATGAGGTTTTAAAATCCCAAGTTCAGAAATGGAACCAAGTAGACATGGATCAATGACCTGATTTCATTATAGCATGAAGGACAGAGATGGGCACACACAAAATATTTGGAAGTGCAAATGTAGCTTCTCTGCTATTCATTAGAGCTGCTCCACTTTTTTCAGACTTCTGCACAAACCTGGAAAAAAAAGTCACTCCTCTAAGAATCACATTAACTTTAATGTGTAGATTTCTTAAAGCAGGGAGATAATTTTTTCAAGCTCACCAGAAAGCTTGAAAAAGGTTGGGCTGCTTTAATGAATAGCAGACAGCAGCTGAGCTCATGCTTGTGTAAGGTCCAAAACATTTATTCTGAGTCATTTTCAAAGTATAAACATTCTAGTAGAGGAAAGGTTGGCCTACCATAAGATCTCCTTCACACGTCTACTGAAATCATGATGGGAAGGGTTAACTGGATCCCATGCAGAGTCAATAATTTATGCTCTTGGGGAAAAAAACCCCTTAATGTTCTATTATTTCAGATCCTATAGAAAGCATGCTCCAAATTAGGTGATGCTATTTGACAGGTAAATGCAATATGATACATCAGATTTGGCAACATTTTCCTAAACTTTGTAACTAATGGGTATAAGTGCAAATCAATGAGATTAGAAAATAGAGCCATTGTACCAGGCATGTGAGAGCCCCAAAGGATGTTATTCCAAGCAGTGATATATTTTCTTTAACGTGATGTTTTTGATTTCCTCACATCTCTGTGAAGGATTACCATATGCTTCGGAATCAGTCCATGACTGACAGCTTACATCTTCTTTCACCCAAGATAGCACCAAGAGGTTGCAATCCTCTACACATTTGCCATGGTTCTTTCTTTCGAATGGTAAACCACACTGAAAATTCTTCCTGAGCAATTACCATTGCTATAATTAACACATATACCTAAACTTCCCAAATTTTGTTATTTTACATTATCTGGCTATTTTAAGACGTTTTATTTTTCCCAACTTATTCTGCCATCTCCCAGTGATTTTTTTCACTTTGGACTACTTAAAATCAATTAAAACATCCTCCAAAGTCACTAGCAGAATCACCTGTCTAGCTAGACCAGGTATGTTTTTATTATCAGGATTCTAGAGTGGGCTGTAAGTATTGTTCAATTTCATATGCATAGCATTTAAGAAAGATGTGAGAAATAATGGAATATATTTGCTTCTTCCAGATACTTACCTAGTTAGTATTAATTTTGATTAATGCGCACTTTCTTATGAAAGCTTAGTTGAAAATACTATGCTTTAAATGAACAGATGATGCATTACCTTGAATAATAAGGAAGAAATAGAGGTCTCTGAAGAGGGAAAGAAAGAAGAAAATGGAAAGCTATACATTTTTATATATTAAATAGGGCATGTAGGTTTTTTCCAGCTCACAGAAGAAAAACTGCTTTTTAATTACTGTACTTCAGTAATATAGCTGTGTTTGATATAATCTTTTTTAGTCAGACAATTAGGAACAAAGCATACAATTAAGATTTCTGATTGTTTTCTGAAGTGCTTTGGCCTTCAGAAAACAGTGGATTGTGTACTCAGTTCCTTGTATCATCTTATTTCATGACTCCATGATGCCCTACTGGTATTCTATTGGAAAGGAAGCATTATGATATATATCAATCAAATGCCTTTCCTAATTCTTCACATCTTTGTTACATCCACAATACCATTTTTGGCTGGCTGAGATTGAGAACTTGTAGTCATATCCATAATCACAATGTTATAGCTTCACCTTGTTTCCCTGTGTTCCTAAACTGAAATTATTATCTTCCATGTAGTTCCACAGATTGCTTCACTATTATTAAGATGTTCCTCCTAAAACTTCACCAAAGAAAAGTCTACTGAGAAAAAGACATCTACAGAACTCTTCCAAATTTTCCCAGCAGAAGTAAATTGTCTGTTCCAGAGCTTTAAACAGTTGTGTTTTAGAGATATACCATGCAGCTGGCAACTGGAGCTACTCTTTCAAGAATAACATTTTGCCTTCCATTACCAGCAATGTCATGTTGCAGTGCAGTTTATCTTGTAGTGGGGGGATTTTTTGGCTTATTTTATTTTAATTTATTTTAACAGATATTTAAAAGAGCAGCCAAGGAAAAAGAGGACAAGAAAGAAGAAAGGAACAAGGAAGAAATAAAAGATTTACAAGCTGTACAGAACTGGACAAAAATTTTCAAAGTAACATTACATTACCGGTACATATAAAGACAATCTTATTAAATTGTAATCAGTATTAAAATCAAATTAATAATCATAATTAGCAAAGGCAGCCAATATGATAAGCCATCAATCAGAATAAACACCAGGATTTTCTACCTAATTTAAGAAAGTCTATTCTTATTATAATGAACCAGTCAAAATCTAGTATTTTTATAACTTTATGTTGAGAGAAACCCAAACTTCAGATGTGGTACAGTTACATATATAGAATTATATTTCAAAAATGGCTTCCAGGTTAAATTAAATTCTGTATCAGACTTGTTTTTTAAATACAAAGTTATTTTAAATATTGATGCATACTCCCACAGCTTAGTCTGGCATTCTTCTGAAAAAGGAATTATATGTAGTTTCCAGTAAAAAGCATAAAGTGCATCTTGTGGATTAAAAATGCTTCTCACCCCCGCTTTGACCTGCAGGCACACCAGAGATATAGTCTGGTTCATACATATTTTATGTGGTGTTTAACTGTTTGTTTGTTTTTAATTGCTATTTTCTGTTATAGCTGGCATCAATATTTGGGCCACCAGTCCTGGGCTGCAAAAGCTGAGGGACTGAGAAAACTCTAACTCATTGTTGACATCTAGTGGTCATCTGGATTTTTCCTGTCCAGATTTGGTAGTCCTAATCAGAATTATAAAAAAATAAATCAGCTGAAAAAATAGAAAGCATGTCTCAGAGATTATCACTTTCCTCTGTGATAGGGACAGACATGAAGGTGAACCATGAGCCAGGGAGTCAGAGATGAAGACACCTTAGAGCAACTTTTCTCAGCTGGGGTTCCACAGAACCCAAGAGTTCCATGAAGGGTCTCTAGGGGTTCTATGAGAAATCATAATTAAAAAAAACCAAACAGTTTTTTTTAACTTTGCGTGCCATACAATGCCAGCATTTGCAGTGGTGAGAATTTTTATGTGCCACAATTCAGCTGCCAGCCTGCTGCTTTGCTATTGTTGTAAAGTAGCCACCCAGAGTCCCCCATTGGGGGGAGATGGGCGGGGACAAGTTCAATCAATCAATCAATCAATCAATCAAGTATGGATTCTGTAGATTAGAAGATAATTGCACTGTGAAGTTTTTGTATTTTTTCCTATTTTTATGCAAAGGTTCCCTGAAACCTGAAAATTATTTCAAGGGTTCCTCTAAGGTAAAAAGACTGAATGTCCTGTTTCAGGTTTCAAATTCACACACACAGTTACTAGGTGATAATAGTAATTTACTCATGGCTGAGTAGATAAATGAAAGATGAGGAAAGGGATGTAAATCAAAACAGTCTCTTGGAAAGAAAGCTTGAGTATTTAGTTTTGCTTTCAACAGGAACTTGCAGAAAAGTCAAAATCCAGTCAGAAGTTCAGAGAACTAAGCCAGATTCATCAGCCAGTCCAAAGGTCAGAGTTTCAGGGTTTTTTACATGAGCAGGAATGACATGCCAGAGCAGAAGATCAGACAGTTCTTTCCAATAGAGAAACAGGTCAGAACTACCTGTTAAATTAGGCTGCAGACAGCTATCTTTATATTCCCTTATTTGGCAAGGAGCCTCACTGAAGATCTTTGTTTTGCTCGCCACTCTACTCACTAAGTCTGAGGGCTTGGGGCTGTACCTCATCATCTGACTGCTCCAGCTGTTCTGATCGTGCCTGTGATTGATCAGCCTCATGTGATTCTTGGCTTGGTGTCTCCTGAGGCTGACATTCGACTGGTTCAGATGAAGCAGCTTCTCCAGAGTCAGAGTCTAAATCCTGGACCATGACATTAAGAAAGGCTGCCTAGAGACTGAAATACATTGTTGCTGAGCTCCTATCTCATTAAGGTAGCTGTTTACTACTGTTCTAGTCCACAAAAATCAGTTAGTCAAGGTAGTACAGTGGACAGTCTAATCTAGCGGAGGAGAATGCAATTGGCAGTTGTCCAGGGACTGACTTCAGGCAATACCTAAGAATGTAAGATGAGAAGCCTATTTGCTCTGCAAGCAGAAGTCCCAAATCTAATCCCAATCTATCAGAATGATATATACAGCACACCTTCCTTTAAGCTGCCAGAGAAGGGGTGTGGGCATTACATTATGTTATGCCACCATGTTTCACATGGTGAACATTCCCCCTTGGGTGGAAGTTACGGAAAACTCCCTCCCCTTTCTCTATTTTTACACAGTATATCCTGTGCGATGTTTTCAGTTACACTGTCCATCAGAAGGCAGTATATGACTGGTTTCAACCTCATTAGGAATCATCACACATACATGGCCAGATCTTATCCTATGGGATTCAGACTCTCTGCAGGAATTGAATTCATGGATCATTGTAATTTAGATGACTATATACAGTGCATATAGGATCTTTAGGAACTATCCAGGTTTTAAAAATCTGTGAAAGGACCACAGGGTCAGGGCTGTACGGATTTCAGAAGTGATGCTGTTTCATAAGGCGCACACAGCCACCAAGAAAGCCTGCCTCCCTAGGTCCCACAAAATGACATTACTTTATATTTGGGACCTGGAGAAAACCAACGCTGTCAGATCTTACTGACTCGGCAGAAACAAGAGAAAGGTGGTCCCATAGGTATACAGTTCCTAAGCCATGGACCAGCTATAGCTTCCAATGGTCTTCAAGAGTAGTTCAGATAGAGTGTACTGCAGTAGTCCAAACAGGAAATGACTGTCATGGATTCAGGCATAAGACCTCTGCAAAGGAACTCCTGCTTATGGTTGCCACCTGTTTATTGGGCAGGAGCTAAGAACCCAGGAGAACTTCTAAGTTATGCACAAGTGCAATTCCATCAAGAACTAAATAAGTTAAGTCCCTGGAAACCGAAGATCCTTGAATTCAAAGCCACTTGGTTTTGCTAGGGTTAATTCTAAACCTGTTTCTTCCCAACCATACTCTCACAGTCTCCAGGCAATGGGACAGGATCTCTACAGCATCACCTATGTGACCTGGAGCCAAAATGGAAAGCTGGGTATCATTTGCATACTAATGACATATTGACAGATACCTTTACCCAGCAGCCTCATGTCTATGTAAAACAGCAGCAAGGAGAATGTGAGACCCTGTGGACCCACCAACACCAGAAGAAAGAGAATCACTGCAACACAACCATTGCCCCTCCTTCCATTCTCAACCTCCAGAGTTGGTCTAAAAAGATATCATGATCAACAGTATCTGTTCTGGGCTGCATACACCTATACAGCCAGTTTCTGATAGCAAACTCAAGGTATTTAGTTGTAAATCATCAAATTAACACAAAACACGTGGCAAACTCAACACTTTCTGGATAGAAAACAAGCACAACAACTTACTCTTGCAAGCATCTGGAAAGACAAATCTCAGGCTCAGGGAAATCCAAGAATAGTCCGTTTGCAGTCCAAGGTTCCAGGTAATCCAACAAAAGTATACAGAGTCACAGTTACGAAATGTAAATGTTATTTATCACAACAAGTCAGTGAGAAAAGCCATCTCTTTTGTGTAGCTCTGATTACCAGCTTGACTAACTGGCTGAGTCACACTTCTTTCTTTCAAGTAGATGGCTTGTCTTCCTGGTTTTGTCATCCTGCTATATTTATCCTTCTTTTTGTTTCTTCTTGTTTTTCTTTGTTTTAATGTAATATATAAACTGCCCCAGAGTTGCTGGGAGTTGGGCAGCATATGCATTTAATAAATTATTAATAATGTGTTCATGCTATTGTATGTTCCTGTTTTGTGAGTCACTGGGAGTTCTGTGATTGCAACAGGTTATCTTAAAAAGAGCTGCCAGACTACTAATTGTTATTATTTATTCATCCCACAAATAATATTATACATTTTATGTATATCAGCCTAGCCTGGCATTCTCCAGATGTGTTAGGAATGCAACTCTCATAAATTCTATCCAACAAAGGAGTAGATTTCCTAATACAGCTGGAGGTGGTTGAAGAAGACTTATATATGGCATTACTCCTGAATGAAATATATTTTAAATAAAGTAGATTACTTGCCCTTTTCCCCCCTACATGGTCCTTGTTCCCATCCATCAAGAGAGCAGTTTCCTAGTTTAATGCATTCAAAATGAGAAGAGACACACAGTATTTTAAATTCCCTTTTTGGTCTGTTTGGAATGATTCCATACACTTAATAAAGTGATGTGCCTGAATGTAGCACATCAGTCAGCTCCCTAAACCCATTAGCACAATATTAGAGGCAAAGAGTAATAGTGAAGGATAATCTGCACTTGTATTAATACTGTTTCATTTGTATATACTTCAGTATTCAGCATTATTTCATGACTATACACCTTAGTCATAAAATGATGTAGTGCTTTGATTTTCAACAAAATCAATAATGCTAAAGAAATACTTTTATTCCAGGCACCTGCATATTATGTAGATCAAGTTGGCTATTTTTGAGGTGCACGTTTGTTACACAACTTACATTAGATTTCTGCCTGAGCAGTGTGGCTGAACATAAAGAGGTAACCATTAGGAAATACCCCCTACCCCCGGGACCATTAGCTCTTCCTGAAGCTGCAGTGAATTGATAAATCAAGGCTGTAGAGTGGAGTGAAGCAGCTGCTTGTGCAACTGAAGAGTTTTAATCCTTTTAGTCTCTGGCTAATTATTATTTGGTAGCATTTTTAAAAAATCTGCCCCGCCCACTTTCTTTCCTTATTCCCTGGTTCTAGTCTGTTAGACTGTCATTATTACCTTTGTACTAAATGAAAGAGAAAGAGGGAATAACTGTTTTAGCATGACTATCTATTTACAGAAGATACTAGATTATTTCAATATTCTACTTTCTCCAGGATACAATTAGAAGAGTCAAGAAGAGATTACCGGCATTATTCTAATTTACTCATTTGTTTATAAAATGTCATACAGAAGTATTGGATGCTTCATTTATAGATGTGACATAAGTATTATGACTGTACAGATCTTGACATTGATTGGAAGAGGTGCTTTGGACCTCACACAAACATAACACCTCTCTGCTATTTATTCAACAGCCTGATTTTTTTTTCAGGCTTCCTCATGAGCCTAAAAAACAATGTAGCAACTTCAAGAGTCACATTAACTTTAAGGAGTTGACTCCTTAAAGCAGTGTCTTAACCAACATACACAACATCACCAAAAATGCAAGAAAAGGGGAAAGAGAGTGAGGGTGGTGAGCTGTATACAATCCTTGGGTCATACTTTTGCACCCCTGGTCTAAACAGATTCTTCCAACTCTATTTTAATTTAGA
This sequence comes from Python bivittatus, assembly GCF_059951505.1. Lineage (NCBI taxonomy): Eukaryota > Metazoa > Chordata > Lepidosauria > Squamata > Pythonidae > Python > Python bivittatus. Next base: position 21,347,268 of record NW_028277112.1, read on the forward strand.
TTCCTATGTATGGAATCTAAATTAAAACTAAACCTCACATTTTTTATCTTTGGGGGACGTAGGCAAAAAATAAAAAAGACATGGGAAATTAGTAAATTAATCATGTTTGTTATTATACTGATGCTGTCAGGTTTCAATTATCAATCTTGTTAGGAAATAGAGTATTAGATAAAAGAATTACACTGTGGGCCCATCAGATTCTTGATTTTCTATAGCTATCCTTGGCTTAGAAACCATCACATGTAGTTGAATTGTCTCACCATCCTCATTCAGCATGGCTTGTGGATTGGAGCTGTAGTCTAATATCTTTCAAAGAGGCTTTGGTCCGCCCTCTCCTCAAGAAACTGTCGCTAGACCCCACCCTCCTGGACAATTTTCGTCCAGTCTCCCATCTCCCCTTTTTAGGGAAGGAGGTAGAAAAGGTGGTCGCGCGGCAGCTTCAGAGGATCCTGGAGGAAACGGATTATCTGGACCCCTATTAGTCAGGATTCAGGCCTGGTTATGGGACAGAAACAGCATTGGTCGCACTTTTAGATGATCTCTGGCGAGAGTGGGATGGGGGTAGTGCATCCATCCTTGCTCTTCTTGACCTCTCGGCGGCTTTCGATACCATCGACCATGGTATCCTTTTGGGTCGGCTGCAGGAGTTGGGGTTGGGTGGCACAATGTTGTGCTGGTTCAGCTCCTTTCTCCAAGGCTGAACCCAATCGGTGTTGATAGGGAGCGAGAAGTCCAGCCCCCGGCCCCTACTGTGTGGGGTGCCACAGGGGTCAGTGCTTTCACCGCTCCTATTTAATATCTACATGAAGCCACTGGGTGAGATCATCCGGCGCCATGGAGTGAGGTATCATCAGTATGCTGATGATACCCAACTATACATCTCCATCCCAGGTGCTTTAAGTGATGCTGTGACTACCCTTTCGCGGTGCCTGGAGGCTGTGGGGGCCTGGATGGGGGACAACAGGCTTCAGCTGAACCCCGGTAAGACGGAGTGGCTGTGGATATGGGGAGCCTCAAGATCTAGGACTTTGTCATCTTTGGTTCTTGACGGGGTTGCACTATCCCAGACAGACCTGGTGCGTAATTTGGGGGTTCTCCTGGACTCACGACTCCTGTTCGAAGAGCAGGTGGCAGTCGTGGCCAGGAGGGCCTTTGCAGGACTTCGTGTCGTGCGGCAGTTACGCCCCTTCCTGGATCAGGGGGACCTCCGCACGGTCACTCATGCCCTGGTCACCTCTGGGTTGGACTACTGTAATGCGCTTTACATGGGGCTACCCTTGAAGAGTATCCGGAAGCTACAGCTGGTGCAGAATGCGGTGGCGCGGACAGTTCTTAATGCCCCTAGGAGGGCACATATAACACCGCTGTTGCGTGAGCTGCATTGGTTACCAGTTTGTTTCCGGGTCCAATTCAAGGTGTTGGTTATCACCTTTAAAGCCCTTCATGGTACGGGACCAGGTTATCTGAGGAACCGCCTCGCCCTGGTCACTTCAGCCCGTCCCACTCGGTCCAGCAGAAGGGGCAGGTTGCAGACCCCACCGGTCAGGGAATTTTGATTGGTGGGGTCTAGGCAGAGAGACTTTTCTGCTGTAGCGCCCGCCCTATGGAACATCCTGCCTCCTGAGGTCCGGTGTGCCCCCTCCCTCATGGCCTTCAGGAAAGGTATTAAATCCTGGCTTTGCCAGAAGGCCTGGGGGCCAGAGGGGGCCCCGCACCTGTGAAGATGGCTGGTGGGATGATGGGTTGCCCCCCCCCCCAGCATCTTACAGATTTTTATAGGGCCAAAATTAGAGGAGGTTTTTTATGGTATTTTTAATATGTTTTTAAATTATTTATAGTTTTTAACCATCTTGGAGAGAATTGTATTTCTTCGTTTTTATTGTGAGCTGCCCAGAGTCACCTGTGGGGGAGATGGGCGGCATACAAGCCAAATAAATAAATAAATAAATAAATAAATAAATAAATAAATGGAATCTGGTTGCTGATGGAATACATATTCACTGTACAAGAGAGCAGGATTATTCACTACCCAAACCTGAAATGATTTAGTATAAAGCAGAGATACAAACATTCATTTTCACAGAAATTGTGAAAATATTATTTCTGTACATGGTGGATATATTTTCTACACTTTAATTAAAAAGTGGAAGAGCTGTTGGGGACTAGGTAGTAGAAGTTCTAAAGACAGTATGCATATCTGAACCTTTGTTATTTTATCATCTAAAACAGTGTATTGTATGTTTACTTAATCTGTCTCCCAAATAAACAGATGTTGGGGTCTTGCACCAAAAACATCCTATAGGCACATTTGTGATGATATATCTAAGATAAATCTGCACAACTGACTTCCATGAAGTTGAATCAGTCTATTGGCTATGTATAAATGCAATATATGGAATCTAACAATGCTTACCACCTGCTTCAAGGAGCAAATTTTGGATGTATCAAAAGAACAGCAGCATGTCACAAAAGAGCAGCAAAATCTACTAATTTGCTTTTACTGAATGTTATTTATTACATCTGGGGAATTGGCCTCATATGCTAAAATAATGTTGGGCCTTTGAATGTTGGGTGGGAGTGCTCTATCTTCTACTCCACAAAAACTCTCTTGGGTCAACCCTGCAAAATTCCTGTGCTTAATGTTTTACATTTGTCATAAAATTATTAAAAATCATATATTGGCAAATGGAGTACAAGTTGAATAGAACTGATCGATTGACTCTTTCAAACAAAGGTCAGCCAAAACATTAAGAAAGTTTGCTTGTTGGCCCTATAGTTGAAATGACAGATTGTAGAAGGACATACATACATATTTATACAATTCCATTTTGTGCTAAGCAATGATATGCAAAGTGCAGAAAAAGAGTACAATGTGATGAGCAAAAGAATTAAAGATGGAGATAAAATGAAATCTAATCAGATATAGTTTACACCAACACCATTCAATATGCTTCTCCATATTTTTCTTTCTTTACAAATCATCCTTACTTCTACCATATCCTTACACAGCTTCTTACACTGACTTTTGTTCTTTAAACTTCTTTTTAAGGTACTCAGCAACTCAATCCAATTATGACCTTCTTGGCCTTCCTTTTCCTCTCAACCCTTTCCCTCTTCCTTCATATATTTCAATACTTCAATACTACTTACTTTTTGTTTTCCTGATAAACCAAACTTTCATTTCCATATGACAAAATAGGCAGAAACACACTCTTATACACAGACATTTTAGCATTTTTGACAAACATTAATTCCTTGCACCTGACCATATACTACCCACTGCTTTCTACCAGCATTTGCATATCGTATTTCTCCATCTATTCTCCTATCTTTAGTAAACGTTCTACAAAGATACAAAATTAATCTCTTTGCTCTAATTTCACCTTTTATGATACAATCTTTCACTTCGCAGATATTCCAAAACAAATAGTACTTAATGGTGCAGCCATCACAAGACCTGCTTCAACAAGCCTAATATGGATTCAATGAAACATTTTTTAAAAGGAAAGAAAAAACAAGAACTCAGTGATATGATTTTTAAAGAGCTTTTGCAAATTACACTACAGATCCTTGACTGTGAACAACTTAAAAACATCAAGCATTTTGTCAAAAGTTACTAGATCTTTACAGCATCAGTGCTTTAAGTATGATTATTTCTTTGCTGCAACTTACAGAAACTATGTAACCATGATTAATGTACCCAGAAAGAGGATGCATACATGGTTAAGATTACAATATATTCCAGTTTGAAGTCACTGTCTGGACTTATTATATTTTTATCAGCAGCTGACCTTGTCCTTGGTGCTAGTTTCCTCCCCCTCGCTGGCTGATTCCCCTTTTTGCTGTTTCAGGCATTGTCTTGAAGAATAACTAAGGTGTGATAGATTACTCCTGACAGTGGTCCCTAGCAGCACAGCTGATAGGCTTTGTGCATTACAGTTTTTCTAATGTCATTGTTTTCTAGAAAGGAGACAGTAATAGAATGAAATCGCCATGCAACTGAATCTATGGTGCACTCTCAAAGGGACATTTTCTCTGTGAATTTCACAGCACTATTTTAACGTAGCAGGCTCTGTAGTATCATTACATACTAGAAATAGCCTCACTTCTGCATCAGCCTGGGATCAAAAATTTGAAGACTGTTTACAAGGACTTTGGCAAAATGCCATGTTCATCAATTCTACAGTTTAATTGTAGATTTAACTTCTTAATGAGTTGCTTCTTCTTCCTGTCATGTCTTTAAAACTGAATTACAAGGGAAATCATTTTATGCTGGCACTACACAGATAATTTGGATACAAGATGTGAGTTGTACAGTTAACAAAGTCTGTATGCTATTATTCTCTCCCCCACCCCCCTTTGCCTGATGTATTTGTAAATTTTCTAGATAGCCTTGGAAAATACTTTTTTTCCTAAAATAATCTATTCTGTTATTACAATCTGCAGGGTAAAACTGCTTAATTTTGGCTGGATTGGGCTGTTGTTATTAAAAGTAGTAATAATTTGCAGAGGTCAACCAGAGAATTAAAAAAAATGTACAAAGATTGTATTTAGGAGGGAGAATAATGGTCAAACTGTTGCATAATTATAGCCAAAGCAAGTAGAAACCCAAATGAGGCTAATAGGCAAAATGAATTCCACCTCTCTTGTTAAGCTACTGACTACACTTAGGTATGGCATACAGTGGAAGGCTGCATTCAGCTGTGGTGCCTCGCTCTAAACTATTTATAGCTAAATATAAAGAATATATCTTAAAGGCATATAGATAGACATGGGCCATGTAGGTTGTAGGCTGATGCATTCTAAATCCATATAATTCCTGAAACTTACCCTACATTTATGTTTCATTACTTACAGTATTGAATTTATAGTCAAAAGCCAGAAGAAAAAATACATTTTGCATGAGTAAGCTAAAAACAGGGGTCATAGCATATACAGATATATGGGGCTTCAGAAAGGTTGGGGGGTCTAAGCAGAGCAGCAGGTTGAATTGGGCTTCAAATGAGTGATTTGAGGGTGTGAAGGTGAAAGGGCTATAGGTGTCTGTCCCCATCACTCTGCTCACAAGAGAGCACCTTGTATTCACTAAGCCAGTGGTTCTACTGGGTGGAAGGAATGCTCCTTGTTGGCATTTTTCTTTCCCCCTTAAAAAGATAAAGTACTTGGGCCAACAGGTTTTTGGGGTGAGTCAGTCCACCATACTCTAAGTCAGCTGGTCAACTGGAAGATCTGGCCAATGGGGCTTTTAAGCAGGCTCATCTATCCCTTGTGTTAGCCCATGGGTAGATTGGTCATATGGACTCATTTGCCTGAGCAGGATTTTACTGCATGGTGAATGATGCTGTTTTGGTCCCAGATCATTTTGTCAGTGCTAAAGCACTATTCCTTCCTCTTCTTGGTTCATGTTTTATTATTTTGCTTCCTTTTTCTCAAGCGAGGAAGCAGCTTCTTAAATATGTTTTGAATACTTCTTAGATTTTGAATTGTGTTCTGGCTGAATAGCTTTCCTGGCAGCATGGTGAAATTACTCCTCTTGTGTTTTTCCAAATTCCTGTGCAATAGAGGGTCAGTGTGCCACTCCCAGACAATTGTAGAGAGTTAGAAAAAACTCAAGAAGCTATGCCTTATATGCTTTCCTTGTTTGTCATAGTTATTATTGCAAAACTGTGACATGCAAACCAGAATCTCTATACATTCTTACATTCTAGAAAAGGTATTAGTGCCAGCCTATACTAGTTTATTAAGTTTAGGCTCTGGGATACAGAGAGATGATGCTTTCATTTTCCTCCATCTGTTTGAACTTGCATGGTTACAGGATATTTAGGACCAACAATAAATCTACAAATTGATTAATTACAAATTGATTAATTCTTCTTATCTTCCCTTTTCTTTTATTTAGGACTAAACAGACCCAGGTTACAACACAGTATGCTATTGCAATATGTTATTCTTACATTTTATTTTCTACTTCTCTCAGTCTTCAGATACTATAATTACCCCAACAGGTAGTCACTATTTCCTTTATATTTATATATTTATATATATTTATAATCCTGTGATTGTTCTCAGAAGGTCCCCTGACTCCTTTCAGTTATAATTTTATCTATCTATCTATCTATCTATCTATCTATCTATCTATCTATCTATATAAAATTATATGCATGTATTAGATGCACACACACACACACACACACACAGACACATACAGTGTATCAAAAGTCCGGCCCCATAGATGAAGTCAGATCCCACAGACAATTTATTATAGAAATGACATTAAATGTTCCAGTTGGTTGCCATTTTTTCCTAAACACTTTCTCACTCATTTAACATATGACCTTTGAACATTCCTAAGTATAATCACATTTTTTTCTGAAAAAAAAATATATAAAACATTGTGATTGGCCTATGGGGCTTGACTTTTGGTATACCCTATACAGGTAGTCCTTGCTTACTGACTGCCTCGTTTAGCAATTATTCCAAGTTATGATGGTTGAAAAAAAAGTTTTGTGATCAATCCTCGCATTTACAACCACTGCAGCATCCCACGGTCTTGTGATTGCCATTTGTGAGCTTCACAACCAGCGTCCAACAAGCAAAATTAATGGAGAATGCAGAAGTGAAGTTGCAAGTTGCTGTCACATGTCTTAATTAACAACTGTGGTAATTCGCTTAATGACAGAAGTGGGAGTGAGGTTGTAGGTCCAGCACAGTGATGTGATTTTTCGCTTAGCAACCTCCCTTAGCAATGGAGTTGCCAGTCCCAACTGCAGTGAGGACTACCCGTATACTGTACACACACACACACACACACACACCCCTTAATCCAGTAAACTATCCACTTGTACAGAACTGATACTCTGTTAACAGCACCTCTGAGTGCATAGAACTTTTATGCAAATATGTTTGTGAAAATTCATGTAAAAAAGGAATTATGCAAATTAGTAATTGTGTAAATTTAGTAGCCTTGGGTTAAAAGGACAAGTCCTCACATGGGTAGATAACTGGCTACAGGGCAAGAAATAGAGGGTAGTTCTAAATGGACACTAAGATAATCTAGAAATAGGAGGCCTGTCCTGGCAGTGGATGCTTTTTTACTGTTTTCTTTGGAACTGAAATGGAGGCAAATATTACAGCAGCTTTGTAGCAATATGCACTCAAATATATTTTGAAGAAAAAATTCCAGTAGGCATATCAGAAGTTAACCAGTACCACTCAGAATTTTCCTGAACATGGCTGTTTCAGGAGTTTCAGCAACTTCATGCATTTCCAAGACTGAAAATAAGAAAAAGCTTTTGAGATCTGCAGTGAGTCAATAATTATTGACTGCTCTGGTAAGAATTTCAGATAAAACTGATACTGTTCACATTCTGACCATGGATAAACTGATAGCAATATCTGTGAGACGGAAAGCAAGGAAAAGAGCATTTCAAAAATAAAAGCAATTTCATTCTGCCAAGAATAGTGTGTCTCTCTCTAAAGAAGAAAAATTTGAAGTTTTAAAAATAAAAACAGTTTTTAGATTTTGCCCCTTCAATTTTTAGTTTTGGCTCCTGTAGCTATTCCATTCTGAATATGTAAACTTAACACTGTATTTTGTAGGAATCCACCTGTAATATTAATCTTTTTTTTTTTTTTTATCTGCACTCAGTCATTACCGATTCTGCAGCGACTGCCTAGACGAGTCCCTGCAGTTTTCAAGGCAAGGTGTTTCGGAAGTGGTTTGCCATTGCCTCCTTCCTAGAGCAGAGCCCAGCTGGTGAGCGCAGGAGGCGGGGTTTCCATTGCTTCGCGCCTTTTTCGGGCGTGCGCAGCTTCCGCGTTACTGGCAACTGCTCCCGTCTTCTTTGCAAGGTGCCGCCAGAATTTTTCCTCCCACCGGGGTGAGAGTACCCATTTATCTACTCATGTACGTTTTCGAGCTGCTGGGTTGACAGGAGCTGGGGAGGAAGCAGGAGCTCACTCTGCTGCACAGAGCTGGGCTCAAACCGCTGAAGTGTCGACCATTTGTGGCTGGCAACTTTCAGCGTCATTAAGCTGCTGCGCCACCGCATACCCAATATTAATCTAGGACTGTACATAGTTGTGGGCCTCCAAATTTGGTTGCCTGCATTGATTGGCTGCATTGATTGCCCAAAGTTCTTAAAGCAGCTCTAGCCAGAAAGCAAAAAATAAACCAAGACAGCATATTCAGCACAGTGAAAATATTGCCCTTCTTTAAACATGTAGTAGCAGATGCTCATCCGGTCTGTAGGTTCTAGGCAGAAATCCTGAGGTTTCTCCCATCTGGGAGATTTGGGCAGGTACAAGAGACTTCTGTGTGATGAACCTATGCAGAGACATATCTTCTTGTTGGCTCTCCATACAAATACCCAAATAAAACAGTTTGTCTCATTTTGCTGATAAGGAGATGAGGTGTTAGCTTAGATTCTGACAGGAAACAGTTCTCCTAAGAGAAGGAGGGGTGGCAAAGAAACATCCAGGAGGACTACAGGGGGAAAAAAACTTGGAAATAAAGGTGATGGTTGGCAGCTAAAATGGCTAACATGGGCTTAGACAGCTCTAGCAACTCTTACGATAGACTGTTGGTTTCAGTCCAGAGAAAGGGTGGCTAGTGATCCTAAAATAGATTAGGCAGTGTTTGTAGTGCTGAAGGCTCATTAGTTTGTGAGTGGTCCAAAGACAACAAAGTGTTCAAGGATATGATCAGAAGGAAGGGTCAATCAATCAATCTTTATTACAGTCATAGACCAGTACAAAACATAAGTTTATAAAACAAGCATAGTCAAACTTGGAATGTTAACAACTTGTAGTGGGAGGCATATATATTAGAATACACTTATTACCTGTTCAGCTCAATGAGTGAGGTCTAGGATATAGCCTATGTTGTTTATACTAACTATGTACTAACTATGTACGGATTAAAAGTATATTAAATGTAAAGTATAAAACTTAAAAGTCTTCATTGTGACTATGCTATATGTAAAAATAAGTACTGTATAGGCAAAATTATAAAAGGTTTTCTAAGTATACAAGCCATTACAGAGGATAGCCTTTCTCAGCTTTTGGTCTCTTGGTGAGGCGGATCTTCATTGCTGCTATGCAGAATCTTGCTACCTACTCTGTTACTGTAGGATATTCATCTATGAGCAACAGTTGCATGTGCTTGTGGTCTGTATGTCTGGGATGTTTGGTGATCCATGGCGTAACAAATTTGACACGGGGGTCTTCATAAAAGGCATAGTGCAGGAGGACATGTTCTATAGTTTCAACCTCCCTTGAGCCACATGGACATAATCTAGCGGCCAGTGGAATTTTTTTATACCTTCCCTCCAAAACAGCAGAGGGGAGGGCATGGCAGCGTGCTAAGGAGAAAGCTCTCCGATGGCAAGTGATTTCAAGGTGGTCAAATAGCTGGCGACCAAAACTGTGTATTTTTTGGATGCAGGGGACAGGAAGAGTGGTGTCTTTCCTATATCTTCTTGTCTCTCAATGTCCTTTATTCTTTGTTTTAATTCTTGCTTTGCTCGATTAAGATCCATCTCCAGGAGAGTAGCTGGAGAGTATCTTAATTTTAGTAGATTTGCATTAATCGCCTTAATCCATGACGACTGAAAGTTATCTTGAAAGATAAAAGGTATAAGACCCTGGGGATGCAATTTAAACTTTAACCAAAGGGTTAGAGATGCTAGAGAAGGAAGGGTGCAAAAGAGGAAGAGAACTTAATTGCTCAAGAATTACAGAGGATTCTTGGTCAGAGTTTGAAAATGATACAAGAAAGAAAATCAAAGATTTTACTTATCAAATGATCATCAGTTGTCTCTCTGAACTAGGGAAAGAGGAAGTCTAGCCTCTAATATCTGTAACCTGATTCTTACCTCAAGAACTAGGAACAGCAGATAGGGATTGCAACACACTTATTTTAAGATTGTATAATCTGCACAGATATACACACATGGAATTGACTAAAGCTGAAAGTAAGAGTTCAGGAGGAAAATGCTCACACTTATACTTTTCAAATACTACCTTATATGATGGGAAGAGGGAAAACTGTTCACATTAATATGTAGAGCAATTAGAAGCTATAAATCATATTTGCAAGGCCCATGCCAAAGAAATGAAACCACACTGTGGCCTTGCCCTCCAAAGAAGATCATCACAGCAAGGCAAAGACCAATAGGGTCTCATCCATTGGCCAAAGAAAGAATACAAGCAGAATACTTAATTCCTTTCGGCATGCTAGAAGGAACACTCCTGATATTATCAAATTCAAGGATTACTACAGCTATACTGTATAAAGATTTGTGTGTTTTATTACATTTTACTGCAAATTGCCTTTTAATTAAAATGTACATTGCAGTGGGCAAAATGTTTGTGAGTCAGAGCATTTCTATGGGGGGGCAGAAAGGAAGAAGCATAGGAGAAAAAAGATGGGCATTCAGTCCTCAGACAATGATCAAATCCAATCAATCAATATGAATCATCATTTCTTATGGGGTGGAAGAGTCCATGAAAGCTGAGCAAATGGCTTTGTTAGTTAACATATATTGACTCAAGTGGTTAAATATTAAAGGAAAGTTCATAGTGATATGATAAACGTTAATTCTTTTTGATGGATACAGGCTTTGCAATTTCTGTAGGGTTGTTAAATACTACAAAAGTTTATTAAAATGCATACACACACCCTGACATCACAGTGCTTTCAACATATACAGATGGAAATTTCTATTTCTGTCTCCAGCCTAATAGTGTACAGGGCTTCTTGGAAGGAAAGTGACTGTACTGACATGATATCTTCTAAAAGAGCTCCCAATAAATGTTTATGTTGTCAGCATGAGTAATTGTGACAATTACTCTGACAGAGATTCTGTGGTTATAAAGGAAGCATATTATTCACAGTACCAAGGTTTCCAGTTGGTGAACGTTTTTCCCAAGCCATACTGAAATACATGAAAGCTGCACAACAATATCCATATTTATGTTTCTTAATGCTACATTTAATGTATGCTTGATGCTGATGGGCCCTATGGCATCCCTCTACAACCTACTGACTTCAAGTGGTACTGGCTCTGCAGCTCTTGATAACATGCTCTATTAAAAGTAGTAATTTTTTTTTAAAAGGTCTGCCTGACAGCATTTCCACATCACCAATCATTCCACTCCCCATCCCTCACAAAGCACTTTGAATTTGACTTGCAACTGTCTTCATTTCTGTTGACATCAAAATGCAGAGAACATACAGGGATCACCATGCGCCAATCAGTGCTTAACCTCCATCTAACCAATAGAAGAGCACAGACAACATCATCCAATCAGTATCTTACTCCCTACGTAGTCTGTAGACCCCAGGGATGAACCCATCAATGGAGAGAGAGCCTAAGTGCTCAGCCCCTGCCCTTAGAAATTGTGGTGGGCAAGAAAAAGGAAAGAGAACAAACCAATGGCTGCTTCTTCCCTGCCACCACCCCAACAACTGTCCTGAGACTTGTCAGGCGGTCTCCCTTTACCTTCTCTGTCATTGGAAAGAATTCATTCCCTGACTGAAAAGAGTCAGGAGCAGCTGCTGACAGCAGTGCTGCTGTTGAGTCAATGGCTGACTCAGAAGCAACATTGAAGAAGACAGAGTAGCAGCTATGGCTCCTTGCTCCCTCCATCCTTCTGCGCCATTCCTCTACTCCTATTGAGACCCTGTGTGATCAGGTTTATTCCTCCTGGTCCAGACTGAAAGTACAGGGGAAGGAATGGGGCAAAGGGGAGTTTAGACAACTTTTCCTATTGGTACACTCCTGCACCAACATCTCTTTTCAGCAGCTAATTATTTAAGATTCTGTCCTGGTTTATTGGAAACCACAGCAAAACTGGTACTTTTCATGGAATTGCTGGTGCTCTGCAGATTGTATGTGTAATGTTTCCTGATTGGCAAAAACTGTTTCCTGCCTTTACCCCCCAGAGTGACTGAGCATCTTTTTTCTTAAGCTTGCCTGTTCTATGTGTGGTTTAGAATGTATCTCCCTTCTGCAGTACAGTGACCATAGCAGCATGCAACCATGGTCACAGATTTTAGCAAACATGCTTGGCTACACAGATGCCAATATGGTGTCACTTTGTCTTCACCACTCACAGAGGCTTTTAAATATAATACAAGAAAGGCAGCAAAAAAGATTTCAGTGGTGTAGTCTACATGGCTTTCTGTCAGAGTAACTTCTCAGATTTTTCTGAACTACTAGGCAAATGCATACAAATATATGAAAAATATGAAGGGTCTGGGTGCTGGAAATTTATTTTTTATTTCTTTTTGTGCAGTGTGCAGTTGAGGGGACTTTTGGACTCCATGACAAAGATTACACAAATAGTGAGGGCAGGGGAGGTGGTTGCCTTGGGACCACCAGACAGATAGGGCCCTGAGATCCTCCTTGCCGTATACTTTGCCCCATACCATAAATTGCACAGATTAATCATGAGAACCATAAGCACATCATGCAAGAAATTCTAGCATAATTAGAATTTAAAACTCATGTGCAGAAAGACAGCTTGACTGGTAATGGGCATAATTTTAGGATGGTACAAGCATAGTCAGAAGTTGTTCATCAGTAAAAATACATAAGTTAATAAACTAAGATGCTCTTGAACTCTTAATAGTAAAATTTACATTTCTCAAAGCATGGCCTCTTTTCAATGTCCCCTTTTTTGTAATTTGTTAAATATACATTATTTTCCATATAAATTAGGTGTTATTTTTCTTTTCACCTTGTATGGAGATACATAGTAAACTTTTTCAGAAAATTTTTTTTTTAATTTCATTTATGGCTTGCTTTTCTATTCTGGCAAATTCTCAAAAATAGATTAAACAGATCAGGAATGCACTGTTATTCTGATAAATGCATGCTTCTTATACAATTACTCAGTGAAATATTCAGTGAAAAGAATGTAAGCTGCAAACAAAGAACAGTAATTTCTTTGATTACTCCAAATATGTTGAGACAAATGTATCTAAATTTGGGGAAGGACTTAATCTATATTTGGAAATTTTAAAAGAAAGTCTTTGTTATAATTCCACAGCTTCTAATGTCATTACAAAGAAAGCACACTCATAGAAAATTAGGCAGGGAAATCAGACTGCCAGTCATTACTAAACCACAAATGTCTGTGATTCATTTAAAAATTATTGATGGTGTTTAACAATACTAACGTGTTGTTCAATGACACTGCAGAGATACAGAAAGGAAAAATTTCAGAAGTATAAAATGCTATTCATGCATTTGTAGCAAATAAGTATTTTTAATATTGGTGAGATGCTCTTTAACTAAAAGAAGTGGGTGAAAAAAGGTTATGACACTGTGATGGAAAAGAATGAAATGCTTTCGGCAAGTCATCCATATTTGAGAGAGGAAAGCACTGATGCTATGACACCTGAAATTTGGTGCCTGGTTTTTGTTACCAATGTTCAGGAAATATTATTTTATAATTAAACTATTTTTAAAAGGCAGAAGTAATAAAATCATTGTAAACATGGATTGGAACATTTTAAAACTATAACTATACAGCCTAGAAAAAAATGGGAGAAATGAAGTGGTTAAAATACAAAGATTTGTTAAATTTTGAGGAGGGTGAACCAAATTTTAAAACAAGAGAACAGTTAGAATTAGAAGGCTTTACATGTCATTGATTTACTTATATGCAATTGTTTGAATGTTTTAAGTTGGACAAAGAGGATTTTAGATTTGCTAATGAAATAACTTACTTTGAGATTCAACTTTGTACAAAGGATGTACATGTTATTGCTAAGATGTATAAGATGTTGTTACAGATGAATCTGGAAGATGAAAAAGTCAAGGAATGTATGATTAAATGGGCTAAAAATTTTGGATACAATATTATGTTGGAACAATGGGAAAATATGTGGATTAAAGGTTTGAAATTTATGTTAAATTATAATTTAAAAGAAAACTTTTATAAAATGATGTATCATTGGTATCTAACTCCTGATAAGTTGTCAAAAATGTTTACTGGTGTAACAAATGTTTGTTGGAAATGTTTTCAGGGTGAAGGAGCCTTTTAACATCTTTGGTGGACTTGTGAAAAGGCTAAAAAAAATTGGTATCAGATATGTATTATTATTCAAAAGATTCTTAAAGTGAATATCCAAAAAAACCCAGAACTGTTCCTATTGGGTTTGATGGAGAAAGAATTGGAGAAACAATATGGAACTCTGCTCTTGTATATGATCACAGCTGCAAGATTATTATATGCTCAAAGATGGAAAGATAAACAAATACCTACAGTGAAGGAATGGATTATTAAATTAATGGATTTGGCTCAAATGGCAAAGTTACCAACTTTAATAAAAGATAACCCTGTTTCTAAATTTGTCTCCTTATGGCAACCTTTTTTAGTTTATGTGCTTGTGCAGGAAAAAAATGAGGTTTTGATTGTGGGTTTTAATGATTAGATGGATTGTGTTGATAGAAATAATGTGAACTTGGATTAATTAGCAGTAAGAGATTTTTTTTCCAATTTGTATTTATATCTGTATTGGAGATAGTCGGAAGTCAATTTCTGTTTCAATTTTCTATCTACTTTCACTATTATAGTTTTCTTCTTTTTTCTTTTAGTTCTATTTTCTATCTTTGCTGTTCTCTTTGTTTTGGATTTTAACTGTACTTTGAAATATAATATAATAAAGTTCTCATTAAAAAAAAAAGTCCCCTTAAACAACTTGAAAACCTGGTAACATGTCCTAAACTTCAATGAGTTTTTCCTTTATTTTCACATCTGGAAAATGTTAAACTGATTATCAAGTTAAAGCATATATATATATATATATATATATATATATATATATATATATAAAGCCCAGGTGCAGAACTAATAAATTATCAAGAAATGAACAGATTTGTGAATATTCCAAGAAAGCTGGACAAACTGGTTAAAATATCTGTAGAACTTTTGTCTTGAAATAGCCCCATGATACCTACAGTTTTTCTTTCAGATCAAACAGATTATCAATTGGTGGGAAATTAATCCCAATTGTCGCACTGTTGAGCAGTTATTTGGCAGCAAACCAGCATTTATAAATAGTTTAATGTGTAAATACTGTCCTCAGTTTTAAAGTTTTCCAAGAATATGGACCTTATGAAAGATAAGGATACACAGTGAATGGAAGCTGGCTAAAATTTTTGAACATCTTCTGTTTCAAGCAAAGAGCAAGATTATAGTTACAGTATGAAAAGTGCAACATTACAGCTATAACTTTATGCACACTTATCCGGGAGTTTCATTTAAATTAAATTGATTAGATTATCTTCTAAATCAACATGAAAAGGTATGAATACATTATATTGTAAAAGTGATGTGTCATCTCTGGATAACAGACAAGGACATATTGTTAGAAGATGAAAGAATATTTACAAACAATCCTATGCATGTTGATTTATGGATAGGTTTAGGTAAAGTGTAAAGTACTTTACTGCCAAGTTAATTTACAACAGACTGCAGCCTTAATGAAGGAATGACAGAAGAACTAGAATATACAGTATATCCACTCAATATTTCCTGCAAGTATTCCATTCAAATTGTTTCTTGAAATGTGTTTCAATTTATCTTATCTTTTAAGTAATGCCATTTAGAATGTTTTGATTTTTTAAAAATATATTTTTGGATTTTTGGAAGAAATGGAACAATCAATTAAGTACAGATTGTCTGTTCTAACTATGCATGACAAAATAACTTTTAACAACTTTAGAACTGCAGCAATTACTTGTCTTCCAAAATTACTGAAGCAGAGTTTTCACACATTTTATTGCCCCAGTTTCTAGATATTTCACACAAAAATAGTTTTTGTTCCTAAACAGGATGATTATGTGCCATTAATTTGGTGTGTACCAAGATAATAACTTAAACAATAGACAGTGACACATTCAGGAGTTGTTTTTTTTGCTCAGATTCTTAACAGAATCTATATTTGACCCAAAAGCTAGATTTGTACACTGTACAGTATTAAGCCATAATGCAATTTGTTCAATTTTGCTTTAGCTTGTTAAGTAAACCCAGCATTGTAGTTCGCTTTATGGTTCTGTACAATATACAATCCAGCCATTGTGGCTTTTTCAACTAACTATAACTCAGTATAATATATGAATCAGATCATAACATACGGACCACTAAATCCTTTTCTTCTATTTACTGTGCCACTACCAATGAGCAAACAACACATTCATTTTTAAATAAAGGCAAAATACTAGTCCCTAGTATCAAACAGAGCCGGGAAAGAGGTGAGAGATTCAGCTTCTTTAGTTGGATGATGGGAGTTACAACCCAACATATCTGGAATGTTGTTTCAGATGTTCACTGAAAATACTTCTCTGTAGAATTAGTTATTTGCATTCTCATTTCAGACCAACGTCTTGGTCTTTGTAAGAACCCAAACTCACTTCAACCCTCTGTTTGCCTCCCCCCACCTATAGTTTTAATATGGCTACGTTCAAACAACACACTTACCCATGCTTAATGAAACCAGGGTTTCATCAATCAACCTTTTTTTTTTTTTGAATTCGCAACAAATTATATAGCGGTTCAGTTCGCATAGAAAGCTAGTGTAAAATATGAATGACTAGCTCGTGACTCAGAGCGTGTTGCAAACCCAGCCAACGGCTCAGCTTCTGCCACTCTTCCCACATGATTTCTCAATTGTTAACCTCATAAACCTAAAAGGGCAGCCCAGCGTGCTAACCTCGAACACCGCTCCACGGTTCCTTTCCGCAGCTTCATGCCAAGCAACTAGCGGCGGGTTTTTTCTGTCACACAGCAGGTGTGAGTGAGCGCAGGCGCACTCGGCTCTTTCTTTCTCATTCCGGTTAGCTCTACCAGCAGCAATCCAAGCTCCGTTGGAGCCGGGATTGCCATGTATTGCGCATGCGTCCGAAGTATGCTCCCTAAGCAAGATGGCGGCGGAGAGGCTGCTGAGGGACTTGCAGTGAGGGAAGGAAGGGGGCGGTGACGGCAGCAGGTAGAACTGCGGGGAGGGCAAAGGCCGGCGAAGGTCTGGTACCGACTGAAGCAAGGATCGTGCTCAGCAGCGAGGATTCCTCGATCGCTGTACTCCTCGGGAATGCGGGCTCAAGGTGGTGGGACGAGAGGTACTAGTCCCCCTCTTGCCTGCTGTCGCCCCCGCTTGTAAGCAGTGTCCCCTAGGGCCTGCCCGGCGCCCCGGATGTGTGGGCGGTCATCTCCTGGTTCCTTGGTGGGGCCGAGTCCCCCGAGCACCGGCCGCGACGGAGGCGGCGGCAGACTTCGGGGAGCTGCGGAGGCTGCGGCGCTGTTGGGTGTGGAGCGCGACGAGGTGGGCAGGTGAGTGTGTGCTCTCGGCGGCGTCCGTCTCTAGGCGGGCATACGCCTTCTCCGCGGTCACGGCGGCTGCATGTCTTGCCTTGCTCCCCCCCCCCCCCCCCCCCACTGGCCTTGGCTGCAGGCAGTCTTGGTGTATTGACTTGCCAACCAAAGCGATCCTGGCTTTTAAGGGGCGTTCCGTCTTTCAGATCCTCCCACTTTTACGGGATCGCAGACATTATAGCCCCATTGTCTGGCTGGCTTCTGGAAATCCAAGTATGGCAATCCTGCGCGATTCGGAGACAGGGCTTGACGATCTTGGTAAATACGGCGTGCTGCTTAAAATGCTGGAGTTTGATAACTGTCAACGGCCTGTTGGCTTAAGCTTTTCTAAAAAGTTAGGAGGTTGGGGGTCCATTGCCGTTTGGTAAGAAGCTCGTTTCCTGTTTGGGGGCTTCCCCTAAGCGTTTACTTGGCCACGGAGGGAAACAGGATGCTGGATCGGATAGGCTTTTGTTCCCTTCCAGGATTTTTAAGGCTTTCTTACATGCGGAAGGCTGGGTAGGGATTTTAGGAAGAACGTCTCAGAGTAAGTTCGATAGTATGGGTGAGTTGCAGACTGTGGAGTGTAACTAACAGGTGAATTACAGGTGTACACAAAGCAACACTTATTTATGAATCCTCTTGTCAAAAAATCTAGAAGTCTTATCAGTACATTTTGAAGTGTGGAATAGGCTTAATGTCTGCATGATGTGTCTTGATTTGCTACAGTCAGTAGTACTTTTAATATTTACTGAAGTTAGGATTTCTACTCTACCCTGGCTCTTAAACTTTACTGTTACTGTTATTCTCAACTCACATGGTGATGATTCCCCTTCCACCCTTCAGTCCATACATAAGTTTAATGAAGTAGCAATTTTGATTTGAGTCAGAGCCATTTCAAACACTATAGCTCCTAGATGGAACTACTAAATAACATAACATAACATAACATAACATAACATAACATAACATAACATAACATAACATAACATAACATAACATAACAATAGCTTCTTGGGGACCTGCAGTGTTTGCCTAACATGAAGATTACTAAATTGCTCCAAGAGGGTGCACACCAATCTGGTATATTCTTGGTACCTTCTGATGCTGGTGTGCACTGTTCTTTTCAGTGTATTTCTTTGTGGGAAGACTATAATTCAATAGTATAGCATGCATACTTTTTATATCAAAGGTCTCAGGTTCTGTTTTCAGCATCTTTAGTTAAAATGGGAATACAGTATCTCATTACCAGACAGAATGAACTGTATTTTGCTAGTATAAAGTAGTTTCATGGATCTCTTTATGGTAAGCAGCTTTATAAAGCTCACATGATGTGGCCAATAAAGAGAAAGCATTTTTCAGATAATGGGAGAGAAGATAATACATTTTTTGAATACACTGTCAGGAGCTGTGGATAAAGAACAATAGTTACTAGTTACCTTAACCTTGAATTTTAATCTTTATATAATTATTAGTATTGTAAAGGAACTGAGCTAACAAATATATAATCTACACATCAATGTTATATTTAGCTGATGGGAAGGTAATGAGGTAAGTTGGAATTTGTTAAATTAGTACATTGATTCACTGATCACTGAGCATCAGTGTTAGAAATATTCAGATTTTTCAAGTTTTTATGATTTTATTGAAGCAGGGTTTATGTTACTGCTAATCCTTCCATTATATATTTTGCCTACTTAGATATCACATTGTATGGAGGCAGAGGGAATCTAACTTTTATTCTTCAGGTAAGTGGATCTTTGTTGCAATATATTTGGGGAGGGTATGTTTGTGAATGTTTCTTTCCATGAGTTATTCAATGGTGACATCTGTTGCTTGGACTACTTTTATATGATACTTGCTTTGATGAGATTAGTGGTAAGTACTATTGAATCTGTAAATAATATATTGCTGTTGTGTGTAGAGTTACCATTAATATGAAAGGTGTTGAAGACTTATAATTCCCTATGGTACTTCTAAGCAATCACTATGCCACTTGGATGCAATTACTAACATGCTTTCTCAGTACTGAACCAGAGTTAAAAATCAGTTCAACTATGGCAAGATTTGTCTGATACAATGAGTATTTTGTGTGTGGAAGATAGAACAATTGATTACTTCTTTAACTGGTTTGTTGTAGGGTGAATGATAAAGGCTTTATGGCGTTTCATTATTGTAATGTTATTTTACAATACATTATTATACAATACAATATATAATACTTTTGAATAATATGAGACAGAGAAAAATTATCTCCGTATGATCTTTTCCATATTCTGTCTCCATCTTTGTGGAAGCTTTCCATAGCTAACTATAATATCTTAGATCAGTTTTTAACTGGATCTTTTCAGCTGTGAAAAGCTTTCTTTGCCATCAATTGCAGTTTCTAGATTGTATATAAGGAGTTTCCTGAAAGTATCTGTAACTGGAATGACTTTGAGATTCTACATGGCAGGCTGCACCGACTGTTGACATGCAGTGTCTTTTTACAAAAAGAGGGTAATGTGTACACTACCCTTATAAACTGACATTAGAAATGCTATATTAATAGTAGCTTTTCTTTAAAATGAAATGGCCTGTTTTCTTTAAAACTAAAATTGCTCATACCTAATCTACATTTGATCATAGTGTCATAAAAATATGTATCTACAGGTATTGGTAGCACATGGTGTTCCCTGTTTTCCTATTTGTGAATAAATGTCCCCCTCTGTGACTTCACCACCACAGATCCTATATAAATGATTGCAAAATCTTACAAGGTATTTCTCACAGCCAAACCTTGAAAAATATATTGAGCTACATAAAGACAATATTAACCTTCAGTTTTATAATAAGACTTTACTAAGTGACTTGACTCAATTCTAACAACTCAAAAATTTTAAGTGAAAGAAAATCATAAGGTCTTTTGGCATCTTGATGTCATGCTTCTGTTTCCCTTCACTCCATTTCAAAAAACTCATCCCAAGAGAATAGCTTCATAACTTCTAGAAGAATAGCTATAATGTGAAGTTTCTGGGAATGTAACTGTATTCTCAGCTTTCCCAAGTTGAACTGGCAATAATGGGAAACAAAATTTGTAGAGATATAAAGATAAAAAAGATGGGAAAGAGCTCATGCAAAGATTATAATGAATTGTTGAGAGAGAAAATTTGGAGATTTAGCAAAAGTAAGTACCTGATGTTTCTACATTTTTGGGTATTTTGTGTTTAAAAATTAAACATCTTGGTATTCTGTCACAGGTTGTTATAGTTCTTAAAGATATTTTCTCCAGTCCCATGTACATATAGGTAACATACAGAAGACTTCAGGCATAGATTATAAAATAAGGAGCTGCTTATCAGATTTTATCATGACTTTGCTTTGTTTTGAGGGATATAGTTTTGTTTGCCTTTGTCTAAAGCTGTATCTTGATCCATACACTTCTGGAGGCTTTTAGTGATTTGGTACAGTTTGGATTTGTAAGGGGCCCCCAGAGTGATACTTACAAGATACACAGAAATTAGCTGAAAGCATCTTGTGGTTTCCACAGCACTTCAGCCTACAACTTTAATGCAGCTTTTCTGAAGTTGCTGATTTGAAATGTCTGTGTGACTTGTTCAGTCATTCATGTGCTTCTGACACTTTGTTATCTGAATTATGACTTATAATTCTAGATAATTATGCTTATCTAGCTTCTGCCGAGCTTTGTGCTACATTTATTTCTGCTTCATTTCCTTTTTCACATTTCATATGAATTTTCCAGTGTTTCTTCTTCCTTTCCTCCTCTATATCCTTCCTTTTCTGCCTTCATAAATTTCCTCTGCCATCTTCCAGTTGGAAGTAGTAGAACCTGTTGTATTCATGGACTCAGCATTTCACTTTTCTGTTCAAGAGTGTTGGTTGGTCTTTTATGACTCCAGTATGATTTCAGTCTTGACAGTTATAAAATTGTTACCAGTGACACATTTCCCTGCTTTTAAAGAAATATATGAAAGTAGTATAGTTACTGTCAGTCAGAATAAAAGGACTATATGTGCTCCTTGCCAGAATGGAGAACTAACCCATCCTCTGGAGAAGTTTTGGGAGTCTGTAAGCTGCATGCATGTAAGCCGCATTATAATGACAGCCAGATTAGTGTAGTGGTTAGGGCATCAGGTTAGAAACAAGGAGACCATAAGTTCTAGTCCCGCCTAGGCACAAAGCCAGCTGGATTACCTTGGGCCAGTCACTTTCTCTCAGTCCTAGGAAGGAGGCAATAGCAAACCACTTCTGAAAAACCTTGCAGAGGAAACTGCAGGCAGTCTCCGAGAATTGGATAAGATTGAATGGATTAAAAAAAAAAAAGCTGCATGCAGATGATGGGGTAGGAAATTTAATTTCTCTGAGCATCTTCCATTTGTATACTTTGCATTGAAGCCATCAAAATGTAGTCAGATTACCATATACAGTAAGAGTAGAGTTGAATCTGATTAAAGACCTATCTGATCCACCAAATTGTAGCCTTCGTGGCACAGGACCAGGTTATCTGAGGAGCTGTCTTGTCCCAGTTATATCCATCCACCCCACTCAATCTGGCAGAAGGGGCATGTTGTGGACCCCACCAGTCAAGGAATTCCAGCTGGCGGGGTCTAAGAAGAGGGCCTTTTCTGCCATGGCCCCCGCCCTGTGGAATAGCTTACCACCTGAGCTGCAGGCTGCCCCCACTCTCCTGGCCTTCTGGAAAAGTGTAAAAACATGGCTATGCCAGATGGCCTGGGGGTCTGAAGGGGGCTCGCATTGTTGTAATTGGCTGGTGGGGTGATACTGCTCACCTCATCATCTTGAATTGTATATAGGCTTTTTATATAGAATTGTTACTAGTTATTTCAATGTGGATATTTATATTTTTATTGTTTTTATTGTTTCAGATTTTAATTGTAAGCCAGCCAGAGTCACCCTCTGGGGGAGATGGGCGGAAT
This sequence comes from Python bivittatus, assembly GCF_059951505.1. Taxonomy (NCBI): domain Eukaryota; kingdom Metazoa; phylum Chordata; class Lepidosauria; order Squamata; family Pythonidae; genus Python; species Python bivittatus. The sequence continues at coordinate 21,369,569 of NW_028277112.1, forward strand.
ATAAATGTAATAAATAAATAAAAAATAAATAAATAGATACCAGTGGGTAACTTACATGTCCACTAGCTTTCTGCTGCTCATGTTTTTGGTATCAGTAGGCCTGCTATAACTGCATTATTGACAGTAATATAAATATGACTGGTAGTTCTTTATAGCTTAATTTAATTTAATTCCCTTTAACCTGAACCCCTTTAACTTAAACTTTTCTAAGTTGATTATTTTTATTATTAAAATATGGAAATACAAAAATATTAAAATACAAAGACTATAAAAAAGGAAATATGGGAATGCAAAGAAAATGGAAAATGGAAAAAAAAAAGCAAGATGGTACAAAAAAAAGACTGCTACTTTTAAATTAAAAAAGAAAATGAAAGCAGTGGTGAAAAAAGAAAAATGGATTCTATCCACCCCTTTCCTTCCATGTGTAGATCCTCAACCACAGGCCATAGTTTAAATACTTGAACTTTATATCAAATATTTTTATTTAAGTCCTAAAAACCATATTCCAGATATCTAAATCTGCCTTACTGTGTGATATACTGTATGTAAAGGAGCCATTCTTGTTTGAACTTAGTTAAACTTCTGTTATGGATACATACTGTGAAATTTGCTCCATGGTAGTATATTCTCCAATTTTAGTTTCTTAGTCTGATATTGCAGGCACGATATCTCTTTTCCAACATTGTCCTAGGTTTATTCTTGCTGTGGTCAACATGTATCTTAATAAATTGTAATATTTTTCATTTATGGCTAGTAAAAACATCTGTGGTTTCAATTCAAGTTTTATTTTTAATTTTTTTCTGGATTTTTAATTTTTGTTTTCCAGTACTTTTGAGGGTTGTTTTTTTTTTTTTTCATGACTACCACATGTGGTAAAATGTTCCTTCTTTGTTATGGCATTTCCAACATTTGTTGTTATAAGCTTTATCTGTATTGGCAATCATAGAATTATATACCATCTGTAGAACATGTTACACCAGTTTTCCCTTAAATTGTAGCTTAGAGTAAATTTTATTGATTTTTTTCCATAGTTCGCCCCATTGATGCGCCATAATTACTTCTCTCAAGTTTTGCATCCATTTTTTCATACAGTTTTTAATTTGTTCTGGCTGTGTGTCATATTTCAGCAACAGTTTATAAATCTGTCCTAGTAAATGATATTGGTTTTGTATAAGCATTTCAAATTCTGTCATGTTTTTCAAGCCCCTCCTTCCTTTTTGAGATTTTTATTTTTACAGTTACTTGTAAATACATTAACTGTGGTAAATTCTTTCATTGGGCAATTCCTTAATCTATTCTCTGAATTCTGATATATCATATTGGCATATGTAATTAAATCTTTTTTATCATAATTGCCCTTAGAATAAAAAGCATTTGATAGTGAAGCTAATGGTGAAATTGCCTGACTTATTCTTGCTTTTAAGAGATTCCAGATTTTTAGTAGGCTTTGTCTTATTATATATCCTTTCAAAGTCTTCTCTTTTGTTTGAACCATATACACCTGTGAAGTCCATTAACTAGATCTGCTCCTTCTGTTATTGGTATTCTACTGTTTGGAGATCTTACCCATTCTGCTATCCATGATAGGCAGCTTGCTCTGTAGTACAATTCCTTTCCTACTCACCCCTAATTAGATCACTTAGAAACAAGTTGAAAAGCATGGGTTTCAATAATATTCTTGGAGAAGCCTCTATTTATATCTGTTCTTTAACCAGTTTACAATGATTTTAGCTGAAAGGCTGAAAATAATTTTGCAAGAATTTATTCATGAGGATCAATGTGGGATTTTACCTAAAAGACAGTTGAGGGATAATGTTAGAAGTGTGTTGGACATTTTGGAATATTTGGAACAACATAATGAAAAACAAGCTGCATTGATCTTTTTAGATGCAGAAAAGACTTTTGACAATTTGAAATGGACTTTTCTGTTTAAAGTTTTGGAAGGTATGAGTTTTGGAGAGAATTTTATAAAATGGGTAAAATTGATTTATACTTCACAGACAGCACAAATACAGGTAGCCCTCGCTTAATGACCATTTGTTTAATGATGGCTCAAAGTTACGACAGCCTCAGAAAAAGTGCTTTATGACCTGTACTTGCAGTTATGACCGTCGCAAACCATAGCACCACCCTCCCGCAGTCATGTGATTGCAAATTATTATCTTTTTACGAAGGTCATAAAGTGAATCACCATGGTTGTTAAGTGAACTGTGTGGTCATTAAGCAAACCATGTGGTCATTAAGCGAATTCTGGCAAAAACTGACCATGGGTAAATTAAAATAATTTGGTGCACTAGCAGGTTTTAAGATTAATAAACTGTGATGGAATGGAATTATGAAGGCCAGGCTCAGGGAGATAAGCGTTTTCTTAGTTCCCACACCCTTGTGGTGAACTAAGAAAATGCTTATCTCCCTGAGCCTGGCCTTCATAATTCCATTCCATCACATAAACAGAAGACAAAGATGTTAACAAAAAATATGAAAATACAAGATCAAACAGAACTGATAAAACAGGTTTTAAGATTGAGAAGAAGGTACAATATTTTGGTATCACCATGACAAATATGAACTGTATGTTATTTCAAAATAACTATGTTAAGACATGGAATGAAATTAAAAAATATATGTTAAGATGGGACAAAGTACAACTGCCACTGTTGGGGAGAATTTCTGTGATAAAATGAATGCTTTACCTAGAATATTATTTTGTTTCAGATGATACCTGTTTTGACAACTGATATACCATCTAAACAATGGCAGAAGGATATATCTAAATTTGTATGGGAGTGGAAAAAAACCATGAGTTAAATATAAGGCATTTCAAGATACAAAGGAAAGAGGAGGAGTGGGTCTATGTGATTTGAAATTATACTTTGCTGCTTGTTGTTTAGTTTGGATGAAAGAGTGGGTGTTGCTGAGAAATAGAAGGCTACTGGAGTTAGAAGAACACAATTTGAGATTTGGGTGGCATGGATATTTGTGGTACAACAAAGCTAAGGTTAATGTAAATTTTAAAAATCATTATGTCAGACATGCCATCCTGAGAATATAGAATTAATACAAATCTAGGTTGGCCCAAAATCACCTTTGTGGCTCTCAGCACAAGAAGCATCTCATCGACAAGAAATGATAAGTAAACGTAAATGGTTAACTTATGATATATTAGAATTTTTTCAAGGGGAATGTAAAATAAAATCAAGAGAAGATCTGATAACAGAAGGATATACTTGCCAATGCTTTTTTATGTACAATTATCAGAAAGGTTTAAAGTAGATAAAAGATTTTATGGTACAATGCAAGGCTGAGTTTGAAACAGATCTATGTACAAATGATGAACGTGTTATTGCCAAAATGTATAAACTTTTGTTGAAATTTGAGACAGAAGAACAAGTGAAAGAATGTATGTTAAAATAGGCTAAAACTTTTGGTTACAATATACAAATGCAACAATGGGAAAATATGTGGTTGAAAGGATTGAAATTTACATTATGTTCTAGTGTTAAAGAGAATTTTTATAAAATGGTGTACCTTTGGTATATGTCACCAGAGAAATTGTCTAGAATGTATAAAGGTACTTTGAATTTATGCTGGAAATGTGAACAACATGAAGGGACGTTTTATCCTGTTTGGTCGACGTATAAAAAAGCCAGAAAATTTTGGATTCAAATACATACACTATGGTTGGGGTTTTTTTCCCCCCAATAAGAACTTTATTATGTTTCAACAAAGAATAAAATATAGAGAAACAGAAAAAAAGGTTTGAAAAAAGGAAGAGATCAGAAAAAGAACGAAATTTAAAGTGCAGAAAAGTAAAAGTAAAAAGAAAGAAAAGGGTAACTTTCGACTTTCTTTGATACAGGTACAAATATATAATACATTCACCTCTTACTCTGCAGTTTAAACTAATACATAGTATTTCTAAAGCCATAAAGAATATCAATCATCAAATCCCAAAATTAAAATTTGATTTCTTTGTTTCAAGCAAAAAGTCCAAAAATGGTTTCCAAGTAGAAACAAAGCCAATCAAAGGCTTTTCTTTAATCAAAGTAGTCAATTTCACCATCTCCGCCAACCCCATTAACTTCACCATCCATTCTTCAGTTGTAGGTATTTGTGGGTCCTTCCATTTCCACACGTATAAGAGTCTCACTGAATGGAGGAAAGGTGGGTGAAGAAGATGGAACTTGCAGAGATGGTTAAACTGACTTCCCTGATTAAGAAAAGTCGGTATATATATTTATTGCTGACTGGAAACCCCTTATAGATGTTTTGCATGAAACAGAAAAAAATGAGCCTATGATTTGTGTTTTTGATGATTAGAAAAAAACTAGATAATAGAAAAAAGAGAGCTTTTCTTTTTGTAACCATAGAGTAAGAAATAATTTTGTGACCATACTTGTATTTGCTGCAAAGAAAATCAGAAGCTGCTTCTTTCTATTTCTATTTCTATTTATTTATTTATTTTTGCACTTTTTTCTCTTTTCCTTTCTTCTCTTTCTTTGCTTTATATTAGTTTTTGTTAGTTTTGATCTTCTTTTTAAAATTGTTAATAAAATTTATATATATAAAAAAAGAAAAGCATGGGTTTCGCTACATATTCTTGGAGAGCCCTCTATTTATATCTATTCTTCAACCAGTTACGAGTCTATAAGAAAGAAACTTTCTTCTTACCCTATAATAGCCATCTGTGCTCAAGAACTTGAAATAATACAGAAAATATTCCAGATGACCTTTATTCATATATTTCTCAAATCATTCTAAATGGTTAATGAAACAGGGCTGATGTTAACAAAGGCCATATGGAGACTTCTTAAGCAAGATTTGCTGCCTGTATATTTGACAATCTTATATTTAAGAATTGCATTTTATGTGGTGGTAGTTGTAATCCTTTTACAACTAAAAATATGGTAGAAAATATGTATAGAATTGCACAACTGTGACTGGCTTTATGGTGGCTGAAAGTGACATGTGAGTTACCTCCAGTACCGCCACTATCTTCCCTTCACCTACAATAGCATGTAATGCGGGATAGCCATTATGAGTGTTGCTGTTCTGATGTAGCATTTTGGATAGAAGCTATAGTGAAAGTCACATTGCAGTGTTGAACCAGTGTATCAATCAATTTTGTTCAAGATTTTTGAGGGCACTTGGGTGCAGCTTCAGTTTATAATTCTTTTGGAATAGATGGAGTATGAAAATTGGGAATTTTCTTATGTTGCCTCTGAACTTCGTGAATGCTCTGTGCACAATAAATTGATATACTATTAGGGTTCAAACCAAGGAACCAGCATGGCATTTTTTCTTTAACGAGGAAGGTCAGCAAATTAAGATTTTAAAATTATAAAATTTTCTTTATATTAACAGTATTCTTTGGTTTTATTTCATATGCTAAGAATTGGCTTTCTACTAGTTACGTTAAGCCTGTGCAATATTGAATTAATGTGGACTTGTGTATTTCACAAACTTTGGGTGCCAGCTCAAGTGACAGCTCACTAATTAGATGTCATTGTTAGACCTTGAGAACTGGACTTGGTTCATGAAGCTTTTTCCAAAAATGTTTCAAGTGTAATGCATTTAAAAGAGTAAATTGAATGGGAAAGGAATTCTCGTCATCCTTTTTAAGAAATGAGTTTGTGTACCTCTCTGTTAGCCTGAAAAAGTAGGTCTTTATGCTATTCTTATTTCTATTGAGGAACAAAATGTCTTGACTTCAGCTGTTGAAACAGCTTGCTTCAGAAAAGTCTTTGGTAGTACTACATTAAATTAGTAATTGTATAAAGATTAAAACTAGGTTTATTTTTATAGTATTAATTGGAGTAAGATATATAACATGGTTTTAAATATATATTTTATTTTTATAAATATGTCTATTTTTCTATACGTCAAAATCACATTCTTCTATCTAAGTATATCCAATCTGAAAAAAGAACAAAAAGGAAGCAAGTATTCTGTCAGTTAATACTGTATGTAAAATTTAGCTGGCCCTTGAAAAGTTAATTAAATGGCAGTAAATATTAGGCTGAAGACTGATTTCTAACATCATTCTACCTTCATTTCTGCAGCTTTCCCAGCTTTACATAACTATTCTTTTACAGTGATAACCACCAGTATTTTCTCAACTATTTATTTATGTATTGAATCTCTTTAGCATCATATTGGACTGTCATATCATATCATATAGAAAGATATGCAATTATTTGATGCAGCGCTATAGCCTGTCCCAATCATTTCTACTATTTGTGCATAAAATTAATTTTATCATGTTTGCATTCCCAGCTCTTATCTCCAGAATTTCCACCTAATTGATGTAATATATATGGTGTCAAATAGTTTTGACAAAATATTTTATGCTAGTAGTTTTTTTTCACATTGGTGCAGGGTGAACCTACTGGACCTGGCAAGAATATTTGTATTCCATTCCTGTTGTAAAATAGAATGGCTAATTATGTTCTTTCAGCAAGTTTGAAAACATTGTTTTTGTCTCTGATTAAAATTTTCTGATAACAAGCTTTTCCATGTTTTATATTCATAAATTAATTTCTTGTAAGTAGTTAGAATTCAAAATATTATTTCAGATGTTAGAATTTATGATGGAGCTTAATTAGTGAAATTGCAGCTGGACAGGATTCCCTTCTAATTTGAGTATGATTGCAAATAAGGAAGCATGAATCTATTATCCCAAATACAAATCAATGTATATTTTATCTAATTCATTTTCAGACTACACCAGATAATATTAAATTATTCTTGTAAATAACTGGCAAATGCAAGGGACCTTTTTCATATTTTTGTTTCCTTTTCATACAAAACTCAGTGATATACTGGGTTGTTTTTAAAATATACTGTTAAACAATTTTTAAAAATTGAATTCTTGAAATAGTATCCATTTTAATGATAACAATTTTTCCCATTTGAAAGATTCCCAGAAAGGACCATTTTTCATTCCTGTCATGATCACACTTAGATGTCTGATTGCAATGTAGTTAAATATGAAGAGTTGGATCCAGATGTAGCTAGACCGTAGAAACCAATGGGTCTTAACATTTGTCCTAAAGTCCCATTATTTCATTGGGCATACTCTAAATCTGAATTCATTATATTTAAGGCAAATAAATGTTTACAGTATACGTAAGATATATAGTATTTCAAAAGGAGTTGAATGAAAAGCTATTTTCACAGTTTATCTTGCTTGAAAATCCTTCATATACAAATGCGTCACTCAAATATATTTTGGGCTGGTATGGGGGAGGGAGGATGAAAGAAAATCTCTAGCATTGGTTTCAGGTGGAGTTGGTGACCCTACTTAACAGAGAGGGAAGCTGGATATTACACAGGATTTGTGTGTGTGTTCCTTATATTATTCTATCATGGAGGACGATAGAATGATTGGTGAGGCAATGACTTAACTATGTAGAATAGGTGGAGCTGCAATTGACAGTTTTTTGTGTGATGGCCTGAATGGCTTCATTGCAAAATTGGTGATGATTAACGTGCATAGTTTTATTATTGTTATACACACAAATGTAGCAAAATTGTGATGTTGAAAATCAGTGTGCTTTGTTCCATTTCAGTGATTTCAGGTGCCAATAAAAAAAAAGCTGGATTTGATTTCATTATTAAAGAAATAAGTGTGTGTTTTTTTTTAAAAAAAATTTTAAGCATTATTTTATTTAAAACATGCTTTTCTGTCATAAGTTCCAAACAATATACTGCAGAGGTTCCCAAACTTTCTTGGTTCACAATGCCCTTAGCGTCTCAGTAATTTTTTTCATGATGCTCCTATGCCAAAATTGTCAACTACTTTGAGCTAGTAGTTTACAATCCTGCTCCAGGGATATACTGTGTCAAACATAGGCTTTCCTGTTACCCGTGCATTTTTTTTAATTTATAGAATTGTTGAAGCTAATTATTTATATGTTCTTTGTTTTGTAGTGTACTTGACGAAGGAATTTTCCAAATGAGTTGGGCTTCCAAACAATAAAAACTTTTCTTACTGGTATTTGAGACTTTCTCCCTCACCCCTTTTCCTTTGGAATTTTGGTAGTACAGTCTTGGGGCATTGGGAGCTTCAGAATCGAAGCTGGAGATAACCATGTATAACTCAGTTTTCGTGTCCAAAACCAAAATGTAGTATGTGACTTTGATTTAATGGGTTGTATGAAACCAACCACTCTGATCTGTACTTAACACAATATGTGAATCCATGTAATTTGTGGTTGTGGTTTATTCAACAGTGAACCATAGATTTGCATCACAGGTGAACTCAGCAGCTAAATAAGGTTTCATGCTTAAATATAGAGCACAAGGTCTCAGTTAAAAATTGGATTATCTTCAACTAGTGCAACAAGAAGACAACTTGCCTTTTCACTGAGAATTTAGAAATATGATCTCTGTGTGATTACTTGTTAATAATACTTGTTATGCTAAGAATAAGAATACTTGTTATGCTAAGTGAAGCTTGTTAGGTAACTGCATCAAGAATTACATCCTGAGTATAATTAGTTTGCCACCTAGCTGATCCAGGTTGATTTTAAAAGGTTAAGCCAGGTTGAACCTCATTAGTCCTTGGAATGGAGATTACCTAATGGAGATTACCAGGGTTGTAGGCAAAACTGGACATTTGAAAATACAATCCAGAAGGATGTAATCGCAATCCACATATGTATTGCTGCCAAGGACACTACATAGACATGTCCATGAAGTCACTAGGAGTTGAGCTCAACAAGAGGGTTGTTATCTTTACAATTAGCCATACATTATATGGCAGCAAAACTGGGTGTTCATCAACAGATTGTTGATGTTTATGGAATCCAGTTTCTATAAGTAGTACCTGCTCAATCAAATCTTACTGGCAGTCCTGATTAATAGTCATACTCAGCTTAATGTGGCTATTCAAATGGAACACACATTTTAAAGAAGAGAAAATGTTAGTTGTGATGCTGGAAAGATAGTATAAATAATGGCTTTGAGAGGCCATCAAGAATACCCCAGAGTTGTAGACTAGACCATGAAAATAACAATAATAAATAATAATAAAATAACTAGCTGTAGTCTAGACCATGAAAATAACAATAATAAATAATAACAATAATAAAAACATACCACGAGGAGGAGTGATAAGCCACTTCCATATTGTTGCCAAGAAAATTAGATGAATGTGTCCATGCTCTACTCAAGGAAGACTTTCTTATAAATTATAGCAAATTAAAAATAACTTTGTAATGTATACACAATGTTGCTTTAAAAACTGTGTTTTGGTGTTTAATGTTTTAAATTGTTTTAAATTCATTACCATATTACATAAACTTGATGATATAAATAGGAAATGAAAGCAATTTTTATTAGCAATCTACCCTAAAGCAGGATCTTGCAATTTAAATTAAAATGGATTAGACTGTTAGGATTAGGAATAGAAAACAGATCTGAACTGGGTCTCTTTGTAATCAAGGGAACTAATTCTTTTCCATAGTAACAATTTGAGTTCATTGTCAATTGCCATTAATATACAAATATTACTCTTGATAAATCCCATCTCAATGCAAAGATAAATCCTTATTTTAAGTAGGATAAAAGAATTCTGTTTCGGATATGTTTCTTTCCCCCAGTCCAGCTATTACTTTTCCCCTGACTCCATTTTATTTTGTTTTCCTCTTTGCTCTGTAAAGGTTGTGTCCTTTCCTGTTTTCATTGACAAGTTCCCCCTCCCCTCTGTCTGTAGATTGTTCAGGCAGCAAACTGACAAGAGTCAGGGTGAGTAGGAAAAAGGAAGCACTGGGTATGAACCACAGTCTGCTATATTCTCCGAGGCGAGCAGGGCCATTGGCTGAGTTGGGCTGGGTACCCACGTGATCGGAATGTGGCTGTATTGGCTCTGGCTGTAGCGCAGTCACTGGATACAGGAGGCTACTGGATGTTGTAGACTGAATGGAGGTGCAGTCAGCGTCGGAGATGGGGTAGGTGAACATTGGCATTGTACTCCTCGCAGAAACTAGCATTGGTATCTGTGATGATGGGCTGACCCATGCAGCTACTGTACTGACAGATATTAGAGAGGGGAGCTTGGCTGTTTTTACCTGTTCCCTCATTTTGGCTTTTAGAGGGACATACTAGAGACCGATTCTGAGCATTATCTGTGTTTTTGACAGGCTGGAAGAAGGAGGTGGTGGTACACTTAGAAGGCAATTGAAAAGAAAAGATGCCTTTATAGTGAACAAAAGATTGTTTTAAAGGTTTGACATAGAAAACAGGCGAAAATAGTATCTTAGGAGACGGATAAAGAGCAACAAAGAATGAAACGGATTCATTGCTTAGAGGAATGAGAACTGAGCCCATTGAAATCCTCCGTTCTCCTCCTCCTCCTCCTCCCTCCTGTCACAGAAGCAGCAGCCAGAGAAAGAGACACAAAGCAGCAGAGAAGATGCCTTGATGTGAATCTAACAGCCCCGCAAAACAGAGACTGTAGGGGAAGATGAGGCAAGTATTATAGAGAGCGAATTATTGTAGCTTTGAAATATTTGGTTTGATATTGGGAAGCCAGGAAGATCCTGTACTGAAAATGGTGCAAAATCATGTGCCTTTGTTACTGACATGATGTGTAAGTGGCATTTCTGCGGTTTACTGCAGCAGCTTTTGCTTCCTTACTAAAAAGAAAAGGCTACCTAGAGACAAGAGTGTCTCCTGCACTGCTGCAACCAGGAATGTAATAAAGCAGCTGCCACCTGAAAAAAAAAGCAATTGCCAAAATATAAAATAAAGATGAATATTGGTCTCTTCGTTTTCTTTCATCATCTGCCCAAACCCAAGCCTTCTGACTTATATTCATCATCAAAAGAGATTCTGAGAGTTATTCAGTCTTGGATAATGTTAATAATAAATAACATATGAGATATTCTTCTCTTTTTTCTTGTCAGATACAGTTTTTTAATGTAATAATTAGGTCAGCTTTGGTATCTCAGTATGGATGAAAAATGAAGGGTTTTTTTGTCAGTATCAGCAGAATTATAAATACTCAAGTAGTGCAGGGATTTTAAAGTAAAGGGATAGATTGAAAATAATATTTAGTAAAATAAGCAGCAGACTGTATTTTAGAGGAAATTTGCTGCTTTTGTGGGAGGAGATAGATAATCCAGATTATTTTTTGAAATACTTTATTTACCCTAAATCTAGAAATGTTAAGTCTATTTTCTACTTGTGTGTGCTTTTATTTTCCTGTTTTTGCTGGAAGATTAATTGTATGCTTAAGGATTGTCTAATTACGTCAACCAATATTCCTTCTTATTTGCAAAAAAGAAGAAGAAGGGACTTAGCTATAGTTAGGACAGGCCAGTTGAAATCCATGGAGCTTCAGTCATGAATTGAATAAATTGAATCCCATTGATTTCATCTGGTCTTTAATTTTGAACCTCACCTAATATGTTTTCAGAAAGTAGACAAATGAAGATGTTTTTTCAAGATGTGCAATTTTAGTTATGGTTTTAATAATTATGGCAGAGGGTATAAAATATAATCTGCCATTTAGATAAATTTAACGGAACAGAACTAGACAGCAATACTGTGTGTATTACCTGGCAGTGAAGTTCCATTGAACTTGGGTTTTTTTTTCTTGTTTAACATGTAAAGGATTGCACTTAAGAATTATGTATGACTACTTTTGTATGAAATTTATTTTATTATATGTAATTTTAACCAATCAGAGTTAAAAATATAAGTATTACTATATAAATTGGTGGCAGTCCTGAAATACCAACAGTTAGATATAACTGGAGCACTTAATAGCACTAGAAGATGAAGGGAGAATAACCTACTTGGGTTTTGTGAATAAGTGTGGACATATCCTTTATTATCAGAAAGATACATAGAGTTGGCATGGAATATAGCATAAAACTAGTTGGGCACCCTTTCTGCTAATCCTGTATGTGCAAGGGACATGCAGAGAGAGATGGAATCTCAGGTCTGTGGGGTTGGCCTGTCACCTGTTTGTCAGAGAAGCATACTATTACTTAATTGGGGCTGACTCCTTAAACCCCCACCTCACTTGACTCTTATGAAAATCTTCATGCTTGGCGAATGTGGAAAATGCAACTCCACTTTCCTCTTATCAGTTGGATTCAGTCTATTCTGTATTATAGGTTGTGACAAGTATAATCAGCAATATGTAATCACCAAATTGCAATGAGGAAGACAAAACCTAGGCCATACATTGCAAGTAGCAAATAATGCTTCCGAATTCCTAATTCTAAACTTTGTCCATAGAAGCACGTGAAGTGCAGGTATGGAATACATGTGCAGAACAGCAGAATGATTGACAACATAGCCCAAGAGCAGGAGTGCTGAAATTCTAGCAAGTGAGCTGTCTGGTGCAGTCGTTGCCTCCATTCCCCAGCCCTGTTTGTTATTACCAGTTCAAGTGCATTCAGCCTCTGCCTGTCCCCAACATTCTGCCCTTTGTTAATACTCATCGTTCTTCTACTCTTCCTACTTGGAGTGTCCTCAATCAGTCCTTTATTTTCTGATAGCACTGTCTCCTCCAATTCTGTCTTCTCGGCCTGCTCAATTCATTTGCTGCCTGAATGCTTTTCCACTCATGGCAGTGCATTTCCTCCTTTGCTGCCGCACATTTTTCTCATTTTTTATCCATTACTTCTTGCCACTGCATCCACCTCTGATTCTCTTGTGTGTGCATTTGCATCAGTTTTCTCCTCTGCTTCATTTCTCCTCCACATTTACTGCCTCCAGTTGGTTTCTCTCCAGCCTCTTGTCCTGCTTCCTCCCAATTCACCTTCTTGCTTCCCCTGTCCTGTTCTCCTGTTTAGACACTTTTTTCTGTTTTTTCTGCCACTCCTGCCAGTTTTATCTTGTTCCATTACAATGAAACAACTGCAGCTTTTCTTGTCATCAGTAGATGAGTTTTGGTGTCATAGCATCCTCTATTAATAAAAAAAAAAAATCTACAATACTTGTTACCTTGCAACTACAAAAAACAAATAGCATTTTAAAAGAAAAATAATAAAAATACAATAATTTAATATAATAACAGATGGTACTGGCCCCACCTATCTTTGGAATACAGTCTTTAGCATGTTGTGAAAGAGCCGTTTATAACAATCAAAATTAGGTTTCTCTGCCTTGGAAAACTCATGTGATCCTTCCTGAGGTTGTCTGATTAATTGAGTAGCAAGCTATAACAGTCCTCCTTCAGCTGCCCTATTCCGTATAGCAGTAAATGATAACTCTGTCTTTTAATACCGGCCTTTTCTGTTATGTGAGGTTTGCTGTGCTTTATGTCCTATTGTGCTGGTAATATTTTTTGTGATAAATCTAAAATAACAAAATTCCATTTGAATCATACATTAAGGAGGAAAAGAGGTAGTTAGAAATCTAACTTGAATCACGTGTATATGCATACTAATGTATTACCTTCACTTGCTGCATGTGAGTTTTCCCACTCTTTGCAAGAAGACAACTTACACAGGAGCCATATTTTATCTCTGGGAAACAGTTTCAAATGCTGTATTAGAGGAGAGTTTGGCTCAGTTCACTCATTTGAACAAGTCATAATGTAGTTTGTTCTTGGCTTAATACAATGGGGAAACAGACAGTGAATATATCATGGTTTGTTTCAGGATAGTAAACCAAAGTCTAAAAAACATTTCTGTTGGTTGGTTGTACTTGTGGTTTAATGTTCTGTACCAGCAGGGATACACAATAGCTTCCTCACTTATTTCTGTTTGTCTGCCCTGCCCAAATTTCCAATTAATCCATAGAAATGCAAGAGCAAACTAAAAAAAAGATAAAACAAACTATGAATTGACCAAAAAGGACATTATTATTTTGCTTATGTATAGTATTGATTATATGTTATTCAACAAGGGGTAGTTAAAAACAATTGACTAGGTTAACATATCATAGCAATATAGGATTTTAACCTAAGGTTTGTTGAATAAACCATAGTTGCTTGGCTTACATATAACACTAAGCTACAATGGGTAAGTTTACACATTATGCCATGGTAAAGCCACACAAAATTGCATTATGGCTTAGTGCATGTACAAGCCTTATTATTGTATGATAGGTTGGCAGAGGAATCATTTATGTGCTAACAGTGTCAGGGCATATAAAAATTGGCTTCCCATATAAAGTTCTGTTTGTACTGCTGTTTCTTTTGTCAATTTCTTTTAGATTGTCTACTACACAGGATTTAATGAGATCAGTTCCTCTGTGTGTTGGACAGAATCAATTGTTGCCAAAACATTATTTGTAGTATTATCATTCATAGTTAAGATTAATCACTTAGCTAACAATTTGCACCATATTCCATCCTGTCTCGTAGTCTTAAATTGTTTTGCCCTTGGCCTTCTGGTATCTTCTACTAGAAATTACTTGAGTGCTCTCTATGCTTTCAAATTTTACCCTATCATTATCCTTCCTTCATCCTTTCTGCAGATCGTTCATCTGAACACTATCAGTGAAAATTGCTACTTTTTTTTTGCCTTTCATTATATTGTTATAAATCTTGATACATTATATTGTTTCAATACAGTGATGTTTATACAATATTAATTGGAGATTATTAACATTCTATTATTTAGAAAATTTAGAGTGTTAAGAATAGAGAAGAGAAAAAAAGTGATCTATCAGTATTAATTTACAAGCATAAAATTATTTGACTTTTTCATCCATAGTTAAGTAGGACATTGAAAAAAAAGAACCACTGTGAATTTCATCAAAGTATTTGTTATATAATTAAGATTTCAATCTTAAACTGATTGCTTAATATTAAACATGTTAATAAAAAGAAAAAAAAGATACATGAAGCAAATTTAACAAGGATTAGAATACCAAAAAATAGGGGAGGAAAAGAAAAAGAAAAAAAGGAAATTAAAAAAGGAACTGTTGGGCTCCTGACTTCCCCCTTTTTATACATATGCTAATTTGCAGTATTTGTAGACATTTAGGCCCCCTTAGAAGCCAGACTGTAAGTGATTATATTTGCCATGCTGTGTGATGTGTTGTATGTATGGGAACCATTTTTGCTTACATTTGGTTAAACTTCTATCGTGTATATATACTGTTAGTTTTGCCATTGTTGCGTATTCTCCAAGTTTAAGTCCCAAACAGATATGGTTGGAATTATATCTTTCTTCTGTTATTGAGCAAAATTTATTCTCACTGTTGTAAACATATATCTCATTAAATTATTATGTTTCTTACTGATGTTTTCTGAGATTATACCTAGTAACAAAAATTGTATTTCAATTCAAATTTAAATTTCAAAATTTTCTGCATTGTACTATGTATGTCTTTCCAGTACTTTTGTGTTTTTTACATTTCCACCACATGTGGTAAAATGTTCCTTCTGTTTCATGGCATTTCCAACATTTATTATTGTACAGTTTGTCTATCTTAGATATTATTGATGGAGTTGTATACCATCTGTAGAACATTTTGTATGAATATTTCTTAAGGTTGTAACTTGGTATAAATTTTTTAAATTTAGTCCATAATTCCTTCCATTTCTGTGTTGTAACTATTTCTTTGAAATTTTGCATCTGTTTTGTCATACAGTTTTTTTGTTTGTTCTGTCTCTGTATCATATCTAAGTAAAAGTTTGTACAGGTACCCTAATATATGGTGTTGGTTTTCAAATTCTGTCTTTTTTCTTAATATCCCTCCTTCCTTCTTGAGATCTGATTTTCTCCTTATTTATATTATTTTGATATATTTCTTGATTGTTGCCTGTCAGCTGCAAACCAAAATATTTTGCTGAGTGGGCTATCTGACAACCAGATTCTTCTTGCAGAAAATTGATTATGTTAAAAATCTTGTAATTGTTTTTGTTTTCTGAACATTGATTTTATATCCAGAGTGTTCTCCATAATTATTAATTGTTTTCATTAAACTGTTTTATTGCCTTTTGTGGTTTTATGGTAGTTAATACTATACCTTCTGCATAACGTTTAAGCTTATATTCCTCTCCACAAATGTTGAGCCCTGTTACTCGTTTATCACCTTGGACTTTTTCTGCCAATATTTCTCTTGCAATGATAAGTAGTAAAGGGAAGAGTAGACATCCTTGCCTTGTTCCTTTACTGATTTGGAAATCTGCCAAGAGATTGTTGCTTTTTTACTGTTGGTATATACCTTTAACCCAGGCTTGAAACCCTTATCCAGGATTCATTTTATTTAGTACTGCCAGCATGAATTGCCACTGCAAGTTGTCAAAGGCTATTTTTCTCATCCCAAAAAATTAGTGCAGCTTCTTCTTTTTTGTTTATATGTTCTGTTGTATTGATTATAAACCTACTGTTGTCTTTTATATTTCTCTTTGAGATAAAACCAGTTTGGTCAATATGTATAATATCTGAAACACATTTCTTCAGTCTGTCAGCTAATATTATCATGAAAATCTTGTAATCTACATTCAGCAAGGGTATTGGTCTGAATTGCTCCTTGAGATTCACATTCTCTTCTGAAATGAAGGAAAATGATTGTCTTTCTCACATATATGCTGTCCTACTGAAACTCATATTGTCTTACCTTTAAGAGTGTTCTTATTTTTAAAAGTTGCTACATAAAATATGGCCTTTTATCCTTCCTGGATGGTACAAGCCAACTGACACTTCCTGCTGGTGGCCTGAACTGTGAATGCTGAAAGCCTTGCTTGTAGGAGTCAGTGATTCATCTCTTCAAGAGATCATCTTTATGTTAGGACCAGTTATAAGCCTGTGTCTAAGCTTTTCTTTTTTAAAATAGTGGTCAGCATATCACTGATAATGAGAGTATACTCTTGATTTTAGTGGACCATTTCAACAGATTTTGATAATGGTCCACATAATTCATTTTAAATCATTTTAGTTGGAAGCTTGGTACCAGTTTTCTTTTTTCTTTTTTTGTCTATCCATTTCCAAAGAACAATAAAAGCCATTTTGGTCCTATAGACATTGAAGAGTGTTACACAAGATTCAGTATTTGCACCAATACTATATGATATTTAAATTATTTAGAAGATTCAGTGTTGCTCTGCAACTGAGTATCAATTGCTGGTAATGATTCAAATTTCATTGACCAAAGTTTGTAACTGCTCCATACAGGTAGTCCTTGCTTAACAACCATTTGTTAAGTGACTGTTCAAAGATATGACAGCTCTGAATAAATGGTACTTACACCTGGTCCTCGAAGTTATGGCTGTTGCAGTGTCCCCACATTCACATGAACAAAATTCAGGTGCTTGGCAGCCCACCTGCATTTACAACTGCAGGATGCACTTTAGTTCCACCCACCTGCCTATCTCCTCCCCATCTCTGCCCTTTTGGCCATCCTGCACTCTGCCGCCTGCCGCCCTGTCCTCCACCACCCCCAGCTGACTTTCGCCATTTTCTTCTTCCCACTGCTGACAAGACACTCCTAGCAGCTGCCAGCAACTGCCTTGTGAAGGGCCAGGCCAGGCACGCCTCGCCAGCAGCAGAAGAAAGAAGATGGCAAAGGTCAGCTGGGGGCAGTAGAGGGCAGGGTGGCCAAAAGGGCAGAGATGGGGGGGAGATAGGTGTGGTGGGAGTTGAAGTGGAGGCAAGCACAGCAAGGCAGGAGAAGCATGAGGTCCTTGCCTAATGATGGCAGGGTCTTGGCCTGATGACTGCAACTGGGACTACTGAAACAGCTGCCAGTAAGTGGTGTGGTCACATAATGTTTTGCTTAATGACCACATCGCTTAGCAATAGAAATTCCAGTCCCAATTAGGGTCATTAAGCGAGAGGAACTATTGCTTGAGCTGATGATCTGCTGAATAGGATAAACAGCCTGAAACTGAATCTAGACAAATCAGGAATTATGCTGATGGGCACTTGCAAGAACTAGATTGACAGTTTCATTTTCTCAATTTGAATAGGTACAGGACATTGGAATTCTTTAGGAGCTGGTATGCTTAGCTAATGTTTTACCAACTGCATTGAATGTTTAGAATATGTGCTATCTTGGGCAGAGGCAATATGCTAATCTGATTTTTAAAAAAAGACTTGTAATATGCTTGATGTTAGGCTGCCCTTGAAATCTTCTAGAAGAGATAAATAAGCTGGAGGGTAGCTCTGTACTAACTCTTCTTTCTCTTTCCTCTCCCCCAACTATTCCTTGAAATTCTTCCAGTCCAGGGAGCTGTGTAGGCTCTTTACAACATTCATTTTTCCAGCTATTGTAGTCTTTCTTTCATCAGGTTCCTGTATTTCTTTAGTTCCTGCCAAGGTGTTACTTTAGCAGTCAGCACTTCATCATCTACACTTTCCATGCTGGATAAGAAGAAAAAATAAAGAGCATAAGTCCTCACTCTTCCTTTCAACCCAACCATCATTTTACTAAAATAAGGAAATGCATTCAGCATGGGAAAGCAGTGCGGATGAGCCTCTTGACATATTAATTGGTCTCTCTGGGTACAATGAAACCCTGCATGCAATCTCTGCATATTTACCATATATTTATCTATATAATTACACCCATTTCTTGATGCAAATGTTTACCAAGTAGGTTTCAAGTTGTGCAGTCATCCTTTAATGTGCAAGATTTCAGCTTGCAAGTGCTTTGACAAATGGTTGCAATAATGATTTTTGCCCTGGAAGTTTTAAAGATTTTTTTCTATGGTGGCTGTTAACAGTGTGTGTGTGTGTGTGTGTGTGTGTGTGTGTGTTAGAAACTTCTAACCATTCATTAAAACCTGATCCATTTTGGAACATATTAAATTGTTTTGGTGGGGCAAATCTGATTTTTAGGAACTTGTTTTAGCTGTATGTATTGTGTTTTTTTTTCTTGGAACATTGCTGTTAAAATTGATTTAAAAGTTTAAATAACAAAATTGCCTGAATTTGTAATGGGAAGTAAACTCTTCTTCAAGTCTGAGTTCAGCTTGTGGTGACTTCATGGATATGTCTGTGTAGTTTTCCTGGGAATATTATGGAAGTGGTTTGCTATTACCTTCTTTGGGGATTTTTTCAAAACTTCCCAGACTAGCCCTTAATTCTGTTATTTCCTGCTGGTCTTCTATCCAAGCAGCAACCAAAAGGAAGAACAATTTACCAGAGTGCCCAAGGCTATTAAAAACATAAACATAAAGAAATCAGTGTTAATTGTATCAAGTTAAATTAAATTGCATGTGTTATTAAGTATTTAAATTAAATTAAAAATTTATACATTCCCTTGTATCTTAATTGATTTCTCTCTCTAGGTTATTTGCTTTTACACACACCTTATTTAGGCCAGCAAAATGAATGAATAAGTATGGGAGCAAAACTAATCAACAAGGAAGATTCATTTGATTTTTTTTTTTTTTTGCCTACTGTTCATAGTTCACTTCTGAATTAAGCTTTCCTTCATCATCTCATGCCCCTGGCATGAATGGAATACTGTATTTGTATACATGTACATACCTCCTGATCATCATGCAGCATCTGACACAGTTCTTGGAATCAAGGAAATTGCTTAGCCATACTCCCATCCAAAATAACCTGTTGCACATTCATGATTTAAACCTACTGTTTTAGAACTAAGATATTGCTCACATTCTAATATATTTCATTTAGGTCCCTTCTCTGCTTTCTATTTCTATTCAATTTCATCTTTTTTAGAGAAAAGTAGGAAAATATATCTATTGTATTCAGGTAGCATTCTCAAATGGAAGGCTAGACACATAATATCCATTTAGGTACTTGCCATCAAGCATACTGGTGAAGCTATTGCCTACCATCCTCTCTCTACCCACCTAGAAGCATATCCATTTTTCATAAGATTTAAATGGAACTTAGAGGCCATCTAATCTAGTCAATACAGGATCTAGTCAATACAGGATCCACTAGAGCATCTTTGACAGATGTTCATCCAGACTCTGTTTGAAGACCTCTAGCAAGGGAGAATTTACCATTTTATATGACAGCCTGTTCCACTTGATGTCTAACCTGAACCTTCTCCTTTGTAATTTTAACTATTGGTTCTGCCCTCTGCGGTACCAAAATGAGCACTCTTTGTTTTGTCAGACAACCCTTCAGATATTACTGCTGTCATATCTTCCCTCAGTCATCTTTTCTGTAAGCTAAACATACCCAGATCTTTTAACCATTCTTCATAGGACTTGATTTCCAGACCTCTCAGTGTCTTGACAGCCCTCCTCTGAACTTACTTCAATTTGTCACTGTCATTTATGAACCATGGTGTTCTGAGCTGGAGACAGTACTCCAAATGAGGTCTGGTCACAGTCACAATTACTTTCCATGATCTGGACTCTGTGCTTCTGTGGATGCACCCCAAGATAGCGTGTGCTTTTTTAGCAGTTGCATTACATTGCTAACTCATGTTTGTGGTCATGCAAGCCAGGTCTTACCCATCCTATAATTGTGCCTTATAGTTTTCCTATACATGCAGAATTTTGAATTTTCTCAATTAAATTGTTCATTTCAGCCCACTGCTCAAGTCTGTCTTGATTTTTTTGAATCTCTCTTTTATGTAAAACATTAGCCACCCTTCCCAATTTTGTATTGTCTGCAAACTTTATAAACGTCTCTTTAATTCCCTTATTCAGGTCACTGATAAAAATGTTAAACAGTGCATGACTTAAGACAGTGGCCTGTGGCATTCCACTCAATATTTCTTTTCAAGTTGAAGTTGAAATAATTCAGGAGCGCTCTTTGAGTACAGTCATTCAGTCACCTGTGAGTTTAACAGTACTATTATCTAGGCCATGTTTTGCCATTTTATTAATGCGAATATAATGAGGTATTCTGTCAAAAGCTTTACTGAAATCCAGATATACTATGTCTACACCATTATTCTGACCTACTAAGTTTATAACTGTCACAGATAGAGATTGGGTTGATCTGGCACAATTTCTTTGTAACAAATCCATTCTAACTCCTGCTAGTTGTAACACACCAATCCAAGTGCTTATAAACATACCGCTTGATAATCATTTTAATGAACTTGTCCAGCATAAATATCAAGCTGGCAAGTCTGTAGTTTCCTGTGTCTTCCCCTTTTCTGAAGATCGGGATGACATTTGCTATCCCCCAGGCTTCTGTGACCTCATCAGTACCTCAGGAGTTCTTAAAGTTTACCAGAAGTGTTTCTATAATCACCTTTCTTAGTTCCTTCAGTTCCCTGAGATATAGAAGTGGTTCTCGGATTACAACCACTTGTTCAGCAATTGTTCAAACCTACAAGGTGCTAAACAAGTGGTAGTTACGACTGGTCTTCGGAGTTCCGGCCATTGCAGCATTCCCTCGGTCACATGATTGCAATTTCTAATGTTCCCTGCTGGCTTCCCACAAGCAAAGTCATTGGGGAAGCTGGCAGGTAGTCAGAAGTCATGCTCACGTAAGGTCTTCCTTAATGACCTGCATGGTCCTTGCTTAATGACAGCAACTGGGACTACCGGAACTGCTGTTACTAAGCAGCATGGTCATGTGACATTGTGCTTTACAACCGTGTCACTTAGCGACAGCAATTCTGGTCCCAATTGCCATTGTAAACCGAGGACTACGTGTAATCCATCTGGCCCCAAAGACTTGAATTTGTTTAAATTAGCTAAGTTCTCATGCTTCTCCGTATCTATCCTAAATTGCAATTTCTTTGTTCTCCTAGTGGCATAATGACCAACTAGGGCTCTATTTCCCTTTGGAAAAAAAAGACAAGCATAAAAGAAGAGTTCAGAAGTTTTGCCTTCTCACCATCATCAATTCACCACTTTCTTTGTTTTTTAATTGTTTGCAGAAGTTTCATTACCCAACACCAGACAAACAATCAGGCAGAAAACAATACCCTAATCATGGAACTACCAAGGAGAAAATCACACCCCCACCAAAACTGGTAGGGCAAACTACTGCATATAAACAGGGAGCAAATCCCACATTTACTCACACTGATGATGTTACCTAGTTGGGTAATGAAATGTCTGCAAACAACCAAGCTCAGAGAGCACCAAGGACTCATAGTTCAACCCTGAGCTACATATATTCTCTTCTATTAGAATCTTGAAATGCTATCAAAGCAGTTTATTGGATCAACTTATACCTAGTATAATTAAGATAGAATTATTCTGAGTCTGTTTCTCATATTCCACCCCACCTCCCCTGGACTGCAGAATCTTTTCTATAACAGCCCATGTCCTTCCTGTAATGGTCTTGCTCCCTCCTCTGTTTTCTTAGGGTCTGTTAGACATTCCATCATAGTTGTCATGGCCCAGGACTCAGATTCTGAAGAAGCTGCTTCAGCTGAACCTGTGGAACGTCAGTCTTAAGAGACACAAAGCCAAGAATCACCTGAGGTTGATCAAACACAGGCACCACCTGAACAGCTGGAACGATCAAATGATAATGACATAAGCTTCCAAGTCTTCACACCAGGCAAGTAGAGTGGAGAACAGAGCAGACATTCTGTGAGGCTCCTTGCCAAGCAAGGGAGTAATTTTTTTAATTAAAGACAGCTGGCTGCAGCCTGATTTAAGAGGCAGCCCTGACCCGTGTTCCTTTGTTAGAACAACTGTCTGATCTTCTACTCTGCTGCTCCTGTGAATCTTGCTTGTGAAACTCTGACCTTAGACTGGCTGACAAACCTGACTTGGCTGTCTGAACTTTGGACTGGGTTTTGACTACTCTTCTGTGTACTCCTGTTGAAAGTGAAACCATTCAGGCAGGCTTTCTTTCCAAGAGACTTCATTGCTTTACATTTCTTCCCTTGTCTGCTGTTATCTGCTCAGCCTTGAGTAAATTGCTTTCTTCACCTACACCACCAACTGTGCAACTTCCTCACGTACACCTCACCAACTGTGTGTGAGTTTAAGACTTGAAACAGGACAATAGTTCCTCCTCTGGATATCACAAATTCAAGAATAGCATGATTAATTTTCCCCTAAATATAAAATATACAAAATACAATCAATTTCAGATGCAAAAGCTGCTAGAAATAATTGGACATGCCACAGAAAATAAGCCTAACATCCTGATAATGTGTTCTAGTTTACTGATTCCTACTGCTTTGTGATTCAGTGGTTATTTGGATAAACCTTGCTTCCTGCAGATTTAAGCAGTTAATCAGAGGTGTATGAGCAATGATCCTTTGCTGCTTTGATTTCTTGGAGGCTTCAGGGGTCCAATCCAGAATTTCCTCCCTCATCTCCCTTCTTTCTCCCAGGAGATCAGTGCTCTCTGAGGCTTGTCCAGTCCCCATCTTCTCCTTCTCTCACACATCTTGCCTTTCTTCCTGGCCTGTCTCTAGACCAAAGCTTTTTATCAGAACAGGTAAGTTGGAGGAATCTCATTTTGGGCTTACCTGGGCAAGCTGCTCCTCCCTCCGGGCAGGGATTCCAAAAATGACTGAACTTTTTCTTTCTCTAGCCAGAAGGGAGAGGTTTTAGATAATTTCCCTGTCTGCATATTATCAGGCATATTTTATTAGTAAGGGAGACAGGGGACATCTTTTCCCTTCTCCAAGAAGTAATTATTAACTTTTATCCCTGCTTCCACAGTGAGAAATTGGGTGTGTCTGGGCCCTGGCAGACAATTACTGTGGATAGGGAGGAAACTCCTCTACTCTTAAGTGTACCTTGAATGAAAGGGGCTTGTCCATTTACTATAGCATGTTAGTTGGTTCTCTGAATTATTGTTCTGGTTTTGAAAATGAATTCAAACATACTACTTGTCTATATGGAGATGCATATACTAAAATTTGGATTGGAAACTCCTCATTGGTGAATAGTTTGATATTATCTTAAATGTTATTGTCTGAAGTAAAGGCATTCAAGTCAGTTGGACAGCATTACAATGAACACTGGCTTCAATTACAATTTACTATTTCAGAATATTTTTATGATAATTTGGAAATAACAGTCTTTAAAGAAAGAAATAAGAGAATTGAAAGTAACTAAAATGGATTGGGCCATCACAAGTCAGAGTAGTTAGCTGATCTTGACTGATCTCTGAAGCTAAGTAGGTCTGCTCTGGTTTGTACTTAAATAGAGGATTACTAGGGAATTCCAGGGCTGTTGGCTAGACTGGAAAGTTTAAAAATTCCAGAAAAAGGCATGGCAAATCACCTTTTTAACACTGCTGAGAAACCTGTATGAATGCAGTGACCAAGAGTGGAGTTTTACTTGATGGAGTGTTTATCTTACCATAAAAATGAGTGCTTTTGTTACAAATGGTGTATAAAAACTGCAGTGTTAAATTCTTTAGATGGGAACTAGAGTAATGTCCTATAAATTTTTTATAGTTAATGATACATTTCTTGGAGCAGATGAAACCAAATGTTTGTTCTGTATTTGCTTCAGGTCCTGGGTTAGCCCAGAATGGCTGCAGTGTCATATGATCAGTTGTTAAAACAAGTAGAGGCATTAAAAATGGAGAACTCAAATCTTCGACAAGAACTGGAAGATAATTCAAATCATCTTACAAAACTGGAAACTGAAGCATCTAATATGAAGGTATGAAAAATAATTTTACTTTAAAAGCACTTTGGGACTGTGGTTCAGGTTGTGTGGTTACATGAATTTTTCCCATAATGCAATGGATATTCAACTTTGTGCTTTTAGATAATTGATTTTCCCTTTAAAAATCCCTGTTGTTCCAGACCTATTTCATATACATACATACATACGTACATGTTACATATATGATACCTATATGTTACAATTTCTTAAGTATAATAGTTGGCGATTGTGCCGTAGTAATGGTGGAGAGCTGCTGCTTCATATTCTTTGTGTCTGTACTTTAGGAAAACATGTTCTAATGCTTCAATTTCATCAGAGGCACAGGGGCATCTTCTGTGTATAAAGGGTGTCTGATTATATCTACTGTCTATTATTGCAGAGGGAAAGGCATTGAAGTGTGTTCCAGGAAAGGCACAGTGATATTTGGAATTGAGTAATTTGTATAGGTATTGTGCAGGTTGCAGCTTCTGAGTTTTTAAATTTTATATCTTATCTCCTTTTTGGGACTATATTTTTTTAGTATTACATATCAGTCCCAACATTTGACTAGGAGTAAAGCAGTCTCAGTGGGCTCCTGCATTCCTCTTTGTAAATTGCTCCACACGTTATTTTAAGCCCCAATTTGGTAGGACTGTCTGAAGCTGCATTGGCTTTTTCTTCTTTTTTAACTTTTTAGAACTTAAAGCTCAAAAACTTAGTTTTAATAATTTAATAATGAAGGAATTCTAGGGAACAGAGCATAAGTAGAAGGTTAAGTTTACTTGTAATACGGCGTTTTTGTTTGTAAGTAAATGGCAAGGATCAGCAAGGCAGCATGAGTTCTTTGCCAAGCACTTTTATGATAGAATGCTGACTTTTTCTGCTGGTTTTTAAAATCTTATCCATGGAACTGTAAGATGTGGTTGGTCTTGCAAACACTAGTGTAAATTAAGTGCAATTGCTCAGCATGAGGTGCCTTTCTCAGAAACAAGGGAAAGGGAGAAGGGAGACAGCGAAAGTCACTTTTCCCAGGGTAACATTTACAGTTGTGAAGAAACACCACTGGTCCCTGTCTGGGTAGCTGGGTACTAAAGCAGGCAAAAAGCTTAGACTGGACTTTTTTTTTTTTTTTTAACGCAAAGAGCCTGTGGTTACACTGAATCAGCCATTATTTAATGCTGGGGAACTAGAACAGGAAGCTCAGACGTACCCTAAACTCAAGACTAAAGAAAATAAGGATTCCACACAACCTGATATTACCTCTTCCTTGGAAGAGATTCAAAACTATAGCTGTCCCATCAACCATGCAACAGTGGCTGGTAGTCTAACTATAATGGACATCCTCACCAAACAGGTCGACACCGTGTCAGACCTCCTTGAGAGACTGGATTATATGGACCAAAAAATTGAGGACCTAATTAAAAATGTAGGCCCCCTTCATGAGGAGCAAAGGAGAAAATACTTAGGAGCATTATAACCACTAGCCTCCCAGCACTTAAACCATCATAAGGTTATCCATCACAAAAAGCAGAAGGAGGCTGCAAAGCAACCAAGTAGTCCTCTGCTTAGGAAATTTTTAGTACAGTTGGAACTGCTGGAGTAACACAAACTTAAGTGATTTGATCTCTATGCCAATTATTACAATGCAGGAAGGTGCAATTTGATATTCACTCAGTGTTTTGGCCTCCAAATGTCATTTTTTACAAAAAAACTGGTAATCTCTTTTTATCAGCCCATATTCCAGGAAAACTTACCCAACTATGTAATGAGCTGCTCACACCTCAAATATAGTACAAAAAATGTTTTCAGTGTTTGCCAACCTTTAAGGACTGCTTGTGAATCAGAGGATATAGGTAGGGTTAGGGTAAGTAGCAAAGAAAAAAGTCAAGGAACAGAAAGTGCTGACAATCCCATCTTTATCACAGAAGCTGAAGGTGCAATTAAGAATACTAACTACCATCAGGCATATAATGGCCCCCAAAGAGAATTCTTTCAGAATCTCTCCAAACAGGAGGGGAAAGATGGATTTGGCAAAGAACATTGGGAGACTCCAAGGCTATGCATGAATCACTCAAAACTTTTGGAATTCCCAGCCTCAAGTCACAGAAGCAGCCAGTATTGTTACCAGCTCACCCCCTCAAGGAGGCAATCAGTTTCCTGCAGTCCTCCCACAATATCTCTAAGGAGGAAGACTGGGGAAATCCTGAACTACCACCCTATACCACACCATCAGAGAAGGGAAACTATACATCCTCAAGGAGAGAGTCTGTTTCCTCCCCACTGGAGCAAGAGATTACATATTGACACCTGTACACCTACTTTGCTCCAGAAATGGAGTCCCTTCTTAAGGGCCCCTACTCAGGGTAGCATATCTCCACTCAAATCCCTAACAACAGGAGTTGTCTCTGCCTTCCCTAAGGCTACCCCGATATGTATATCAAATAGAGGGGAAGAGACATTCCCACCCCTGCAGTCTGAGTCCTCAAAAGCACCTACTGAAACTACTGTCTTGGAACATTCCAGGACGGTTAGCTAAAATCTACAAATCTGTCTTTTATATTTTTTCCCAAGAATTTGATATTCTGATGTTGCAGGACATTTTGATTTACATCAATGATTTCTGTGCTTGTCTTAATATGGTCTTGCCAAGGAAAGGGTAGGATTAAGGGATGCATGGGTCTTTTAGTTTCAGCCAACTTGCCAGCTAATGTAGTTCAGCTTCCCTTTCATGCTGTGGTGGCTGTGCTTGAAATTTTAATCAACATGTAATACTATGGACAGGTGAAACTCGAAAAATTAGAATATCGTGCAAATGTTCATTTATGTCAGTAAGGCAACTCAAAAGGTGAAACCAATATATGAGATAGACGCATTATATGCAAAGCGAGATATGTCAAGCCTTACTTTGGTATAATTGTGATGATTATGGCATACAGCTTATGAAAACCCCAAATTCACAATCTCAGAAAATTAGAATATTACATGACATCAATAACACAAGGATTGGAAATAGAACAATATCAGACCTCTGCAAAGTATAAGCATGCATATGTACTCAGTACTTGGTTTGGGCCCCTTTTGCAGCAATGACTGCCGCAATGCGGCGTGGCATGGATGCTATCAGCCTGTGGCACTGCCGAGGTGTTATGGAAGACCAGGATGCTTCAATAGCGGGCTTCAGCTCCGCTGCATTGTTCGGTCTCATGTCCCTCATCTTTCTCTTGGCAATGCCCCATAGATTCTCTATGGGGTTCAGGTCAGGCAAGTTTGCTGGCCAATCAAGCATAGTAATCCCATGGTCATTGAACCAGGTTTTGATACTTTTGGCAGTGTGGGCAGGTGCCAAGTCCTGCTGGAAAATGAAGCATCCCCATAAAGCTCGTCTGCAGAAGGAAGCATGAAGTGTTCCAAAACCTCCTGGTAGACAGCTGCGTTGATCCTGGACTTAATGAAGCACAGTGGACCAATACCAGCAGATGACATGGCTCCCCAAATCAACACAGACTCTGGAAACTTCACACTGGACTTCAAGCATCATGCATTGTGTGCCTCTCCATTCTTCCTCCAGACTCTGGGTCCTTGGTTCCCAAATGAGATGTAAAAGTTGCTCTCATCAGAAAAGAGGACTTTGGACCACTGGGCAACAGACCAGTTCTTTTTTTCTGTAGCCCAGGTAAGACGCTTCTGACGTTGTTTGTTGTTCAGGAGCGGCTTGACGAGGAATACGACATTTGAAGCCCATGTCCAGGATCCGTCTGTGTGTGGTTGCTCTTGATACACTAACTCCAGCCTCAGTCCACTCCTTGTGAAAGTCCCCAACACTTTTGAATGGCCTTTTCCTGACAATCCTCTCCAGGCTGCGGTCATCCCTGCTGCTTGTGCACCTTTTTCTACCACACTTTTCCCTTCCACATAACCTTCTATTGATGTGCTTTGATACAGCACTTTGGGAACATCCAACGTCTTTTGCAATTACCTTTTGGGTCTTTCCCTCCTTATAGAGGGTGTCAATGATGGTTTTCTGCACAACTGTCAGGTCAGCAGTCTTTCCCATGCTTGTGATTCCTACTGAACCAGCCTGAGAGACCATTTAAAGGCTCAGGAACCCTTTGCAGCTGTTATGGATTCATTAGCTGATTAGAGTGGGACAGTTTGAGCCTAGAATATTGAACCTTTTCACACTATTCTAATTTTCTGAGATTGTGAATTTGGGGTTTTCATAAGCTGTACGCCATAATCATCACAATTATACCAAAGTAAGGCTTGACATATCTCACTTTGCATGTAATGCGTCTATCTCATATATTGGTTTCACCTTTTGAGTTGCCTTACTGACATAAATGAACATTTGCATGATATTCTAATTTTTCGAGTTTCACCTGTATAAAACTGTACTTATCCCACTTATACCTGCATAAACAGTAGAAAACTTTGGAGTGAGGGGGATGTATATATTGCCTATTATATAGAACAATACCCTCATGCACATGCAGTAATTGGAGGCAACTTTTACATGCACCTGGCAGCTAATGATGTTGATCTGTATAGGCATTTCCATCAGTGGCCTGATGCTCAAATGGCACTGCCCCCTCAACTCATTTCTAGGGTTTCTCTGTACTCTATGTATAACTTAGCAGGCATGTGGTTGGCCTGGGTGAGCTACAAAACAAGACCTCTAATTTTTAAATGGACAATTTACATTCTGATCAGGTTCCAAATTCTCAGCAATTGATTGTCATAACCTCTCGTAGTCTGTCTTCCAGCATTAACCATTTGAAATATTACCAAGAACAGAGAGTGACTACCTGCCTCTTATCTTTAGTTTTATACAGGGCATGGCCCTGCCAGATTCTCCTAGGACTTCCCTCCTTAGTTGCTGCTGGTGCTGGGGAGCTGATGCATAAACGGATCAGGCACCCAAGTTAGGAAATTGCGAACAGGCTTGGCTGAGAAAAATGGAAGTCTAAGGGAAGCTGTCTGTCTGTCTATCTAACTATCTAATTGCAAAATGTAGTAAAGAGCATCCTGTGGCAAAAATATTTCTGGGCACTGTGTTTTTTTTTCCTCTTGGTATTCAGAAGCTGTTGAGTTGGAGAATCATCCTAGGCACTGACTTTGTAAAGTTGTGCTTAAATTCTACTTTTTAATACCTGTTAAAATAGGCAAGTATGTCCTTATTTTTCTATTAGATGCTGAACTATAGTAATTTTTAATATCAGATACCATAATGTAAAAATATGATAAAGAATATTTTGATTAAACTTTAAACTTGTGCTGGCCTGCTTTTTGCCTTACAGTAGTAATATTATGTATATTGCATTATGATATTAGCTGAATATAACTTTATAATTTCTAAGAGACCTCAGTGATTGCTATATATGGATCTGAAAGGCAAAGAGCTGCTCATAAATTAATGGAGATATATTCTGCATAAGGAAAACTATAAAGAAACTTTGACTGATTCATTTGTCATAATGATTGTAGTGATCCTATATTCAAGCTCCCTGACAGCTTGCCATCATTTTCAGACTGAGGGGGATGAATCTTCAGCAGAAAAATTTATTGCTCTTTTTTTATAGAAATCTGAGACTAAAATTAGTTAAGGGGTGTTTAATAGTCCAGACAGCTCCTCCAGAAAAGGTAGACTTGATCTGGGTGTACATAAGGAGTGGGCAACTACTGGGTCCAGGGCTTAACGCATCCTGCAATTGTGTCTTTGTAGCTTCTACATCCCTTTTTGTTTCTGCTGCTAAAATTAAGTTTTGAGGTAGGAAGTACATATAAATCAAATTATAAAGCCTTAAACTAGGGACAACAAACTGAGAAAAGAGACACCCAAATCTCAGTCCAGAAAATCCCAGACCCACCTACTTCCATGATACAGCTGTGCAAATCTTACTGGTCTATTAAATGCAGTGCTTGCCCCTCCTGCAACTTTTAAGTGTGTCCCTCCAGCTGGCAAAAGATTGACTTTGTTTTTGGTAAGAACCACCTATTTTTTTTCTCTGCTTCAGTGCAAAAAGGGTGAAAAGAAGCTTGTGGGTTCAATACTACATGACCAAGAAATTTTGTGTATATTGGTCATGCAACTACCAAACTACCTCCTGCCTTTTTTCAAATTCAGAACAAAGAAGGGTAAGATGGAGATCACAATGCAGCTGTAGAGTTTGATCCTATATCAACCCTTATTTCTGCATATTCAAAATATGCAGTTTTTGGGTGGTTTTTTGATCACTGCTCAGTACTGTAGTGATTTTCTGAATTTTTACTTTTCTGCAAGAGTTACAAGATGTCATGTCTTTAACAGCTGCTCACTAGAAGATTTCCATTGAATAATAACCAAGGCAAGAAACATTGGTACAGAGTATTCTTGAGGAATTGAGGAAGATAAATCTGTGGCTCTTGTCTTCCTTGGAGCATTTATTAAGCAAATTCACCCCCAGTTTCCCAGATTTATGAAGTATTGGCAGCAAAACAGTGTGTCAAAAGAAGATAATACTGGAATCCTCATGAGACAAATATTAATCGCCAAGCAAACATTATAGAAAAATCATCACTTGGATGTAATTCCGTTTTTGAAATGGTTTTATCATTCTTCTACTTAATTGACCGGTGCTCAGCATCAGGATTGGAGAAATCAGATTTGAAACATGTGCTTTGCACTTTAAATCTGATGATCATATGTATAACAAGAGGTGAACAACAATGCATATATAAAGAGATTAAAAAATGTGTACCAGTGTGCAACATATTATCACAAATCATTTTTAATTACTAGTTGTACATCGTTTAGGGATGTGTGTAGGGCTGCCTCTTCATCAATATTGGTTTATGATCCAAAAGCAGCTGTGCTTTTTGAAACACCTTTCCTGAAGTTAGGGTACCCATTAAGTTAGGAACTTGATGGACTGTGATACATGGACTTGCTGCAGAAAAGGAAGAAATCATTGGGGATTGGTAGCTGCATTTTCTGAGAACAAAACAGAATGAAGAATTATGTGAATTCATATTTTAAAATATTTTTAAAAGCACCAAGAAGGATGATGCTCAGTGCCTTCAACGTCCTATGAAATAATCAAGATGTCAATTAAAAGAAAGATTGGGTGGGTGGAGTTGAGTAGATGGCCAACTTGGTCTTATTATTATATGTTAGGATAAAGTTGAGGGAGAGATGAATCCATGTCATAAATTAAACCAAAATAACAAGAACATTCTCCCTGCTGAATAATGAAACATCCAGTTAAGAATCCAGATTGTAACTTCGAATTTAAATACTCACATCACTTTCTGCTTTTTCTATCAGTGTATTTTACCTAGCAGTTGAGAACAATAATTTTGATTTTAACACATTAATAGGATTTTCATAATATTTTATTGTAATGCACGTGAACTGATCTATTTTCATTTTAAAAGCAGAATGTGTATTCTTATGTACATATTGCATGGTGTAAAAGCATTTAGGTATATATGCATTTCTTGAAAAGTTATCTATCTGTACTGAAAAATAAGCAATCGCTATTGGAAATTAAAGATGTGCAGCATTTTCTATTATGAAATTTCTCATTCTAAATAAAATAATTCTGTAGATGTTCCTGCCAAATTCAAAAGATGTGTTTGAAAGTAGGAGCACTACAAAATAGTAACCTTTGTACTTCATTATTGCTTAATTTTTTGAATAATACTATTCCTTATATTCCAGGAGGTATTGAAGCAATTGCAAGGAAGTATTGAAGATGAGGCAATGGCTTCATCTGGTCAGATTGATTTGCTGGAACGTCTTAAAGGTAAATGTGGAAGAAGGTTACAACAGTTAGCAAAGCAGATGTTGTCTATGAATTCTTTCTGTGAGATCATGGAGGGCTGATATTGAGCCAAAGGCATATATTTTTTTCTTTAAAAAAAAAAAAAGGCTTCTCAAATAGTCATCCAAATGTGGTAACACTGGCAACGTAGGTTTCATACCTACAAGGTTTATATGGTTAGACATAGTAATACTTAGTACTGAATAAATTAATTCTTATTCTTGCAACTTGAAAACATTTATTCCTTTCGTGAGATGCCTAATAAAATATTATTTCATAGAAGGGAAATGGACTGCCAGTTGGCTGAATAATTCAACCCTAATTGATACTCATTTTAATTTACTAGGAAAATATTTTGTCTTTAGGAAGTACTATATTAGAAAATTTGTTGCCTGCTTTATCTTTATCTGGAGGAGAAATTCACTAAACTGTATTGAAAAATTAGAGCAAGTAGGTAAATGTGTGTGTCTTGGTAGAATATTTCTTAAAGATGGAGAAATAAATGGAGAAATTTTAAGAGATGCAAATGCTGGTAAAAAGGTAGTGGTAATTGTATCTTTACAGTATTCTTGTGTCATTTCTGTTTCAATAATTTGTCAAAGCTTATGCAATAAAAAAAAGAGTGGAAAGAAAGGTAGTGGTAATGTGAAGATACATGACTTTGTGTGAGGAATGAATGCTTGTTAAAGAAATGAACATGGCTGGGCATAAGAATGTGCTTCAGTCCACTTTGTTGTATGGAAATGAGAATTGGGCATATTGAGAGAAACAAAAATAAGTTGAATGCAATGGAAGTGAGGTACCTAAGAAGAAATAATAAAATAAGGAAAGAGATAGGGTCAAGAATGAATTGGTGGTGAATGAATGTGGCGGAATACAAAAGTGTGTGCTCAAATGATGGAGTGGTTGAAAGGAAGGGGAATATTGAGGAAGTGTTTCGTACACTATCTTTTTTCTTTAAACTAATCAGCCAGCGTATGGACATGGTAGAGAGATTGTTTGCAAGGACAGGAAGGCGTAGAAAGATAGAGTGAATGCTGGGGCAAACTAGATTTAGCTGTATTTTTTTTTTCTCTTATTTCACGCCTTGAGTTTCTTTTGCTTATTATTTCTTATTCCTTTTCTGCCTTTTGCATAACATTGCTTACCTGAAAAGGGAATGGCATAATAGAAAAAATCATATAAGACTTTTTTTCTTGTCAACTCAACACTTTTCTTTGTTTCTGCTCAGAACTGAATTTGGATAGCAATAACTTCCCCGGCGTGAAGCTAAGGCCAAAGATATCCATGCGTTCATATGGAAGCAGAGAAGGATCAGTTTCTAGTCGATCAGGTGAATGCAGCCCTGTTCCCATGGGATCATTTCCCAGAAAAGGTTTTATGAACGGAAGTAGAGAAAGCACTGGTTATCTAGAAGAACTAGAAAAAGAAAGGTAATTTTTAATCCCAGATATGTGTTTTATATCAATCTTTGGAACTTTAAACTAGGCCGGCTGGCCAGCCCACCTGCCCTCCCTCCCTCCCTCCCTCCCTTCCCCAGACAGGAATGTGTGGATCACATAAAAATATTTACAGCAACTGTCTCTGGTGTGGCATGTTGAAGAAATATTATTTATAATTTCTCCAACTCTGAAAATGTTTAAAGTTATGTCAGTGAAGCTTCATGCATAAATAGGTTCCATCTAAATTGGGTGCTGTGAATTAGATGTGGAGCTAATTCTATTCCCACATATTGTGCTTCTAGGCATTCTAAAAGTAGTTCTTCCAAAGCACTGCACAGTGATACTTTATATCATGTTATAATATAACTATTATTTATATGCTTTACTTCATGTCCTTCCCTTACGAAATTTTGATATGCATGGAATATTTTCCATTTTCATAATCCATGAACTTCTCTAAGATGAGCCAGTGAGGTTCAGGGTGCAGAATACAGATTTAAATGTACCCTCACCCCAGTCCAAATCCAATGTTCTATCACCTCTGCTTACCCCATTCTCATCTTAATTTAATCTTGGCTAATCTTGTATTAATACCTTGATTTGATGTTCTCTTGATAGTGTTGTAGATGCATTTTGTATTTTGTGCAGATGTTAAATATCAGGACTGATACATTCTAATTTGTTGTTTTACCTTAACAGCAACAAATGTGTGGCAATGTTTGGGCTAAGCCAATAAATTGTGTGACCAAGTATGGATTGGATCTTCTTGATTCTAGTATAATACCATCACCTATTTTACTCCTTGTCATGCATTGAAAGGCTACGTTGATTTTCATCCAGCAAGGTGTAATGGATAAGTACTGGACTATGAGCAGGAAGGCCCAGCTTCCTGTCTTCCCTTAGACACAGAAGCTAGCTGGGAGACCTTGGGCCCTCTCAGGCCCAAATCAATGCCAGGCTATGTGACAAGCTGGTTGAAAAACAAAACCCCTCATTTCCTCATGCAGTGATAAACTTTGTTGTAAGAACTAGGCAAGCACAGTGCAAAACAAGCAGACCCTACAACTAAGCAGGACAAACACTAAGAAGAGCATTAAACGACATAATTTTACTGAAAATTTTAAAGTCTTTTTTGTATTTGAACACAGCATTTCATTGGCTATAACTAATTATAGCAATTGTGGTTGTCTGTTATTAAATCTTAATTTATGCGACAATTGATCCTCCTGATTGATGTCTTCTCCTGCACCTTCTTTTTTTCACCTTTATAAAAATGGAAAATCAATAAATATAAATACACTCACCTTTTCCCTCTTAGAACTATGAGTGTTTTACCATATAAGACTGAATATTTGCTTGGATGTACCAAATGGAAATTTAAGATGTAATCTTTCAACAATAGATTAAAATAGTAATTGCTTTTAAAACACTTCTTGGAAGATTTTTTTTTAAAGCTTGCTCTCAAAGATGAGAAATGCTGTTCAGGAGTATAGAAATCCAGAATTCCTTGGTTGTGTATAATTTGATTCCTTGGATCCTGAGTCAATGAGTTCACAAGATAGTTGAAAAACGTTGCTATGTAGCTGCAAGTGTTAATGTAATCTGAGCTGCAAGGAAAAGGTTTTTATGTATTACTTCTTTTAGAGCTATTTAATATTCAGTTTAAGTTTATTCAGTTTTTCATTTCTACTTGTATTCATAGAAAAAAATCTATGTATTCAAGTATTTTTTAAAATGCTATTGGTTCTCTTTGTTTTATTTTATGCTGACATTCAATCCAGATGTGCTCTTTAGAAATAACACTAGCTACACTTGCTTTTCTATTACATGTTATATGTCTTTTCTGCATTTGTCTTTCAATTCAAAAGAGAACAGGTGTGACTATTTATTCATTCATTCATCCATTCAATTTCTATAGCTGCCCATTTCAATCCAAGTGACTCTGGGCGGCGAACAATTTTATTTTTTGGACTACTATATATTGTTGAAATTCTGAGCAACTGTGAAGCATCAATTATCTTGCCATTTGAGAGAGAAGAAGTTGTTAAACTGTAAATAAAAAGTTAAAAAAGTTAAACATTACAAAATTTAAGATAAATAGCCTTTTCTAATATTTAAATTAATATACCCTAACCATACATTTTCATACATATCCTTACCTAGAGTTTTCTTATGTTAAAGGATAATTCTTGGGAGTTTTTCTCTCAAATTTTGTGTGTAATAGTAAATAACATTGATAAATATTAAGTTTTGGAAATTGCATAGCAGATACAGCAAAACCATATGAAGAATATCCTCTTAATCATGGCTCATCAAGTCACTGAAAAAAAACTGGGAAATTTAGTTAAATAGATCAGTTTTCCTCCACATAGGTTTTACTTGTTTAAACTATTACCTGTTATCTGTTAGCTAATAGAGAATAATAACTGATATAATACTTGTTTCTTTATCTCTAGATCTCTCTTGCTTGCTGAGCTTGAAAAGGAAGAAAAGGAAAAAGACTGGTATTATGCTCAGCTTCAGAATTTGACTAAAAGGATAGATAGTCTTCCTCTTACTGAAAATGTAAGTGGTAACAACTACATTCATATAATAAGTGTTATTTAAATCAAAATATGCCAGTTGAAATATGACATCATCTGAAACATTTTGAGAACAAGACTGTGAAGTCCACAGAAATATATTGGTAATATTTTCAAGGCTGTATATATGTTTATCAATTTTCTCATTCTTTCTGTGTATCTGGATATGTCATATTGGGAAAATGAAATTAATTTACTTTTCTTTTACGTTATAAACATTAAATTCACATATTTAAACTCCTTGTTTAGTTTATCAGGATGGGATATTAGCATCATCCTTAATTGGAATTGTTTTATTTCATGTTCTGTTTTTAGTTTTCATTGCAGACTGACATGACTAGAAGGCAATTGGAGTATGAGGCAAGACAGATCAGAGCTGCCATGGAGGAACAACTAGGTACATGTCAGGACATGGAGAAGAGAGCACAGGTAATCTGCCCATCAACATTTAGCAACAATTCAAAGATGTACCTGTTTTTTGTGTATTTAAAGCTGCTTGGAAAAGTGTTGCCTTTGTTTTCAAATGATGTTTTTAATATATAGTAAGCAAAACAATTATAGTACAAAAAAGTGAGAACAACAACAGTGTATTGAGTATAGTATAATACAATAATGGCATAGCATGAACTGACTGAACTATTTCACTCAAAGAAAAGTAAAATACATTAAAATACATAAAAGTATTTTTAAAAAGTATTTTAATACTTTTTT
The DNA here is from genome assembly GCF_059951505.1 of Python bivittatus. Classification (NCBI taxonomy): domain Eukaryota; kingdom Metazoa; phylum Chordata; class Lepidosauria; order Squamata; family Pythonidae; genus Python; species Python bivittatus. The sequence goes on from NW_028277112.1 coordinate 21,406,539, forward strand.
TCATGCATCTGCTTCCAAAATTTCATAATATTCCTCTGCTTAGAACTCTTGTCTATCTGTTTCCTGCCATTCCTTTTCTCACACTTCTTATCAGAGAGAGATAAACTGGGAGATGTAAGATCTCCCTTATATGTGCAGGTAAGAGAGCTGAAGGAGCCACTGGATTTCTTACTTTAAATGCTTATTTTCTTTCCTCCTGAAGAAAGCCAGTGTTGATCAAAAATGAGTCCATAAAGCAGGGTGAACATGAGCACTTTCCTTTTGGGGAAATGCGAAGTCAACATAATGAATAGTCTCAGAAAGGTCCTGAATTTTATCAGCCCATATCTAAAGAGGTGTGGTAAGAGTCACATTGAGGTCAGTTATTTACCTAATGAAAAGTTATTATAGAATAGCAATGTAGTATCAGTAATCTTTCAGCAATAAAATAAAAGAGGGTATGACAATATCTGCCAACTGATTCTAAGCAGGTTCCTGTGCTCAGCAAAAAAACGAATGGCTTCATTACATTGAACAGTTGAACAACAGGTCTTTTCTTTAGGATATTTTTGAATCAGCAGTAGTTTGCTTCACATGGATTGTAAAAGAACATTGGATCCATAAAAGGACACTGTAGATGACCTTAAGATTTGGGCTAAACCTGTAGCATGTAGTAGAAGCAAGCCAGCAAGAAAAAGTCTAAGAAGGCCTGATAAAGATTAAGGATGTCATGGCTATTCTGTATTCTAATGTCTTCATTTCATAATATGCCCTTGTAGTCCTTCAGCAAATAGTTGTTTGTATCAAGAAATCAACCATTTTTCCATGTATAATTTAATGAAATCCCTGAGAAAAGAAAACAAGCTAACAAAAACAAAACAAAACATGTTGGGGGAGTTTGCAAAGCACATTTAGTTATATGTCTAAGCAACAAACATGTCCTACAAATCCTCCATTCATAGTTATTGGCTCTTGCCCTGGTAGGAACAGCATGGTTTCCAAAGCATATGCCTCTAATAAATCCATATTTTTTGTCCTGCATTCTGGAGTAATAAAGAACAGGTCATGACTGAATATTCATAATGTCTGAACAGGACTTGGAGTCCTAAACTGTGATTAAGAGTACAGTAACTGAACTCATAGGGACTTATTGCAAAGTAAGTATGCTTAGGTTTACACTGAAACCAGGACAAACATCCATTGAACTTGCTACAAACATTTCCTGTCTTTCCTTCTTTGTCTAGCCTTATCTTTATCCTGTTTTGTCCTCTTCCATCCCGTCCTATCACTGTATCTTCAACACATTTTTTCCTCTTTCCTGTTTCTGCTAGAAGGAACTTGTGGTAGAGAATGATTTATGTTAAATCAATTAATTTTATAAATGGCCAATTTTAATGAGCAGTTACAATTCAATGAATGTTATTTAATTCTTGTCCTGATTCTGCCCTTTTTTGGGAAAAACTTCTGTAGGATTAATTTTAGCTGGAATTAACAGACATAGGCTGGAAAGAAAACATTTGAATATTGATCAATGCTTTTGTATGTGTTTTTCTAATTCTTCCTCCTCTACCACCATCATGTGCTCCTGCTTCTCTGGAAGACTGTTTTAATTCAGGATTATCTTCCTTTTGAATAAATATGGCAATATATTCTGAGCCAAACTTTATACTGCATTAAGGCTTTTACACTGTCAATTTCATATGTAGTTTTTAAAGGGGAAATAATAACTGTATTGTAATAGTTCTCATACTTCGTTTCAGGTGAGAGTGGCTAGAATTCAACAAATTGAGAAAGATATTCTACGTATAAGACAACTGTTGCAATCCCAAGTTGCTGAGACAGAGGTTAGTGTTCTTTTTTTGCCATTTATTCAGACATCATTGGGATTAAAACAAACAGGGATTAACTGAATAATGAGTATGTTCTGTATAAATAATTAGTAACCTATGCCAGTCTTTTAGGTTTGGCTAAACTGTAGCTGAGTAATATTAAGTTATAGCGGTATACAAAAAGGTCAAAATGCCTCACCTTGAGCTCAAAATTTCTAGTTAACAACTATTCTAATTGATGCTGTTCTGTCTACTGTAGAAGCTTTCTAAGTGCAAAACTGCCCCATTTCACTTAAAACACTTGTTTTGAGCTCAGAATACTTCAAAACCAATTGAAATATATTCTGGTTGATTTCAGCTCCAAACCCATTTTGAGTTTGAAATGTTTTGCATACCTGTATTATGTTATTTCAATCAGAGAAGGAGTTTAAAGTGTGTATATCCTATCTTCTTTAATATGATATATTCAGTGCAACCTATAGCATGATCCTCCAGTCACATAATAGATCAATAGCCATACAAAGCTTTCATGTAAAGCAACATACAGGTAGTCCTTGGGTTACGACCCTAATTGGGACTGGAATTTTTGTTGATAAGCAAAGTGGTTGTTAAGCAGAACATCACATGTCTGCACTGCTTAGCAATGGCAGTCCAGGTGGCGGTCATTAGGCCAGGACCTCACACTTCTCCTGCCCTGTGCAAACTGCCTCTGCTTCAACTCCCCCCACCCTCCTATCTCCCCTCCCTGTCTCTGCCCTTTTGGCTATCTTAAGTCTCTTCTTCTTCCTACACTCCTGCTCTGGACTCCATTGTCTCTTGTTTCCCCCTTTTCCTTCCTGGAATGCACTGTCTCCTTCCTAAGAATCTAGATCTCTAGTGCATTCCATCACACCACTTCCCCCTTCGTAGATACATTCCATCACACACACCCAGCTGACCATCATCATCATCATCATCTTCCCCTCCCCTCCCCTCCCCTCCCCTCCCCTCCCCTCCCCTCCTCTCCCCTCCCCTGCGGTGGCAGTCTCAAACCATGCGGTGCTTTTGCAGGCAAGAACTCCTCAAGCAGAGTGCACAGTGCACCCCAGGACCACAGCAGTGGGTTACAGAGGCAAAACTGCAGCCACAGTTGCACCAAAAGACTCTGCAAGCTCCCTGGGGCTGCCGGTTACTGCTTGCTTCTGCCTGTCCTCTGTGGTGCAAAGGTTGGAAAGCCACCCCAAAGCAGCAGCGAGCCCCAGCAGAGGGATTCACATGTTGGCAGCAGCTCTTCACAGGGAGAAGCAGAACCAGGAGAAGCAATAGCTGCTGTGGGCAGTAGGTCACACCAGGACTTTGACAGTTGAGTGCTGGGTGTATCCAGGGTGGGCCAATGCAAACCCCTCCCCACGAAGCAGGCATGTCACATGATCCCTGGCCAGTGGCAGGCTGAGACTGCTGAAGTGGGTCAGGCCTGCCAGGAGCCCGGCAGCCAGGAGGCAGCAGCAGAGGTGAGCCCAGAGAAGGGGAGGCAAGGCAAAGATGGCAACAAAGGTCAGCTAGGGGCGGTGGCAACAGTGAAATACAGCACCCTCTTCATCTTGGCCATGCTGTGCAGGGCGGCAATAAGGGCAGGGATGGGAGATAGACAGGTGGGGGGAGTTGAAATGGAGGCAGTTCATGAAGGGCAGGACAAAGTGAAGTTATGGTTGTAAATGTGGGCCAGTCACCAAGCACCCAAATTTCATCACATGACCGTGGGACGCTGCGATGGCCACAACTTTGAGGACCTGCTGTAAATCCATTTTTCCAGCGTTGTCATAACTTTGAACAGTTGCTGAACGAATAGAAGTCATCTGAGAACTACCTGTAGACCTTAGGCATTCATAAGAGAATAAGGAGAAAGATTGCCCCAAATTAAGTTTGAATCATAAGAGAATGTAACTTCAGGAAGTTCAAAGAATTTCCCATCACACATCTTTCTTCAGAAGCCTCTACCCTGTCCTGTCCTAAACTGCTCACTAAGTCTCTGGAATTTATTGTTCTATACATATTCATATAATATATTTTTTATTATTTTTTAAAAGAAAACTCTGATTTCATTTTTGTTCCAAAAGTAAGTATCAGATCATTAAATCTCATTGTTCTTTGTGTAGTTTGATGACCTCTCAAGCAAAACATGATGCCCAGCCATTTATGTTATTTGCTGAAAGAGATATTTACAGGGTTTCCCTGCATTGTCAACCTATTACCTGCTTTCCTACGGCTTAAAAAAGTTTACTAGTTGAATAGTGGCTACTTATTTCAGATTCATTTTTTATTCCCCTTTCCTCCACTGTTTATGATTAACTTTATAAAACAATTGACATTTTAAACATTTCTGGTGTTTAGATGTAGTAGTAGATATAGAAGGAGTTAGGAGCCCAGGAAGACAGCATCCTTAGAATCTCAAAACAAAACAAAACAAAACCCTTTTTGAGAAATGAAGATTCTCAATGGTCATGTAATGTTGGAGATGAATATTAAGGGTATTGGAATGGGTGAAACCGGAATACTTATCAGCAGTATTTCGTATTATAATGTTTTGTTGTAGTTCCCCCTCTCGAGGAGAAAATTACTCTTCAAATCACGTGAATTTAACTGTGCCTGCTAGGATTTACATGATATTGAGCTGGAAAAAAGTACTAGCCAGGCCCAACTTTGCTTAGCTTTTTGAGATCAGTCAAACTTGGCTAGGCTTAAGGTGACATAAACCATGATTTAGATGTCCTAGCAATGGACTTTTAGGCACCATTATTTTTTTCCCTCCAAAGTATGTGATTTCTCAGTGAATTCATTCAAAAGACATGGCGAGGATTTTATCTCAACTGAAAGTATTTGAGAAACTCACAAAGCAGAAATTGTCGCTTGTCAGCAGTCGGTACTTAAGGCATGCCGTGTATAGTGTATGTTTCAGAAACTAGTAAGTAGCCATCAGTATTAGTAGCCATTGATCTGATCCTCTGAGCTTGCCCAGGTTGTTTTTTGAACCACCCAATTTGACACCTATTGCCATAAGTACTGGCAGCAAATTCCACAATGTAACTCTGCAGTTTATGTTGGTCCTGAATCTATCTGGATTTAATTTTGGTGGATGACCTCAAACAAATGTTGTAGCAGAGGGAGAAAAATAAACACTCTCTTTCCTCACAATGCTTCCTGTTATATGCACCACATATGATTTTATATATCTCTAATATGTTTTTCCTTGCACTCTTTTCATTCCAAGCTGAAAACCTTAATTGCTGTAGTCTCTCTTCATAGGAGAGCTGTTGCAGCCCCCTGTTCATTATAGACACACTTTTTTGCACTTTTTTTACTTTTATAATATCTTTCACAGTATTTCAAGTCTTACCACAGATATATATAGGATCATTATTATATCAGCATTTCTATTACAGCAGCTGTGCACAATTTTCATTGTGCAGACCACCATTTCTCCAGATCAATTATTATTGGTTCAGATCTCATTAATGGGTTGATTTGGATTTTCTGTGCCAACATGCAAGTTTATGCCAGTTTATGCTGAACTACACTTGATATTTTGAAGTCTATTTTGGAGAGATCTTTTGGAATGTTTCACAATATCAACACTTGGTTGCTGACTAGTACACGTGATACATGCACCTTCCAGCTAATGCTTCAAGCCCTGCGCTGGCTTCCTGGTGGCTTCCAAGTACAATTAAAAATGTTGGTTTTTATTTTTAGGGCCATGCATGGCTTGGCTGTGAGTTGTTCTGTGGTAAACCAAGCTCATAGATGTCCTAGTAGAACCTGCTAGTGATCTGCTGCTCCTGAGAGTTGTTTGGCCAGTAACAAATCTAATGAATAAGTATTTCTTAAAAAATATCAACAGCAAGAAATACTTGCACAAGTCTATGAATGTTGAGATTTCAAAGTAAAATTCTGCCCACCTGTCCTGTAGATGCACAAATGTAGAATAAATTACTATCAGATCATATACTACCAAGGTCTAAACAGTTCCATTGGTTTGCAACTTCCATTGTCTCCAATCAGTTACTTCCTGCTGCTGGACATCATATATAACTTGTGCACTATTCCTTTTTAAGTTATATTTTGGACCCCATAGATTCAAATTGACAACAGTGAAGTATTCATGGCATTAAGTTCCTTTGAAACCAGGTATTTGTCTACTTTAAAAATGAAAAACCCATTTTGTTCAAGCAGTTAGAGCAGATTCTACCAAGGAGAAGAACAAAAAAGAGAGGAAATAACATTGGTATATGAACTCTTAAGTTTATCATTTTGGGATGATGGTATCAAGATATTTATTTATCTCAAAAATAAATTTAGAAGGAAGTATGCATCTTCTGGCCAAATAAACCTGGTTTTACCATAGATGGGAGTTGAATCCAGTATTGACTAGAGTGTTGGTTTAAAATCAGGAAAATCCTGGGTTCTCAAAACAAAGGTTTGGAGACAATGGAAGTTGCAAACCAGTGGAATTGTTTCTTCTTTCAAACTTTAACAGGGAATAATATCTGATTTCAGTAAAACAAAAATTAAATTTTAGTGTTGGAAGAAACCAAGATTTTTTTTAATACTAAGGAACACTATTTTATGATGAACCAAGCAGAACAGCAATGAGATTTTTTAAAATCATCAAGATAGCTGTAACTAAATATGAAAACTGCCAGCTTTTGATAAATTCAGTACACCAAATACAGTTGACCCATGTGTATCAACTTTTGTGTAAATTCAAATCCTGATCTATTAGGGTCCAATCTCATGGGAGGCCTTCACCTATATAGGAAGGCTTTCCTGGTGCAAATATTGTTGCTGAACATCAATATATCTTTTGAGAGTAGATATCAGCTTGACTCTGAAAACTGTTTCTGTGGTAATTTTTAACCTACAGTAGAGTCTCATTTAACCGACCTTCGCTTATCTGACATTCCATCTTATCCGACGCCCCTAAAAAAAACACAACAATATGCATAAATCGGCGACAAGAAAAGTGTGCTGCTTGTTTGTGAGTGTGAGTGTACTCTTTCTTGTTGCTCCTGATGGTGCGGCGCCGCAACGCAAAAATCAGTTGCAACAGGCGCAGCAGATCGGGTTTTTTTTTTTTTTTACCGCACTCAATCGTTACTGTGTGTTATCCGACATTTTCACTTATCCAACGTTCTGCCGGCCCGTTTATGTTGGATAAGCGAGACTCTACTGTATTTTATACCCCAGAACAGGGCTAAAGAAAAGAAAGAAGGGGGAAGTAAGAACAAAAGGAAAAGGGAAGGGAAGGAAGGGAAGAGAGAAAAGCACATCTGCATAAGAAAGTCAGAGTTCCACGATACTCAGGTATCAGCATGTTGAAAACCTAAAGCCAACAACACTTGGATTAGTACCTTCAAGCAATCAAGCTCTTGTTTATACTCTTCATGTTGAGTTCTTAGAATTCATCAGAAAGGAACAATAACATGTGGCCAGCCAAACAATAGTAGGGCTACCATATATGAAGTGCAAACCTCTGGTTAGTCACTAGATGGGAGCAAAGATAAACAGAAAATACTGAACTTTTGCTGCCATCTAGTAGTTGTTCCTATTTTTGCGGTCCTGTATGCAACACAGCTGTTGGAGAAGTGAGTAGTTACCCTTCCAAGCCACATCCCAGAGAAAAGGCAAGTGTGAGAAAGAGCAGGCTACTTTTCTTTCCTTTCCTACAGTGGTGGCAATTACAAACAGCTGCTCTGGGTTGGGGTGGGGAGTTGAAAGAAAGGAGGAAGAAGGGAATGGTAAAGGCATTGGGGACATGGAGAGTGGAACATCAAGGGATAGAGGAGCATCGTAGGAAGCACATGGGAGTAAAACAGAGCAGACAGTGAAAAGAAAGGAGCAGAAAAGAGTGGCAAAGAATATAACATAGAGGGGAGGAAGCAATTAGAGAAAGGATTGGAGTGTGGATGGCAGAAATGGTGGGATGGGTGGTAAGAGGAAGAAGTACAATAAGAGGAAACAGTGGGATGTGGTGCAGAATAAAGACTAATATAGAGATAGCAGGGAGGGGGACAAGCAGAAAAGTAGAAAGGGCTGCAAATTCAGTGAAGTAATCCAAGCTGAGCAGTGGTCTATTCCAGGGAAACTGCATCAGCTGTACCCTTTTCCCGTTTTGTACTCTCAGTCAGTACGAAATTTTCCTATTTCTCCCATATCCCTGGCTGCTATGCTTTTCCTTTAATGTTCTTTACCATTACTCTTAACTTTTCTGTCACAGTTGCAGCAGCTTTATCCACTTTTCAACATTCCCATAGTCTCTAACTTGGGATACTGTTTCTGTGGTAGTCAAGGCTGGTAACCCATAACACAAAATCTTTTCCACATCTGAAGAAATTAGTTCACAGTTTCACAGTTTCAGAATTAAATGGTTACTACATGTTTGCCTGATACGTGTAGTGAAGTGCAAATGGTGCCTGAATGTGTTTGTACAATGCACCAGAACTTTAGTAGTCTTGTTGAGTAAGAAGTGTGCTTTGCTATTTTTGCCATAAGGTGACACTGTGATACAATGAACAGCTAAGTTTCCTTTTATTGACAATATTTCAATTGTCAAAAATTGAAAAAAAGTCAGTCTACTAAATGCTTACTTGACTGGCATACCATTCATATAATTAGTTGGTGAGAATAAATTAGAACACTTCCATGTGTAGATTGTGAGCTAGATAATTAATTATTGCTGTTAAATATACAGGTTAGAACATTAAGGAGAGTAGGTGTTCTTTCACCCTATGGAACACGCAGTAAGAATAAAAGACCAGTATAAGAACATAGTTAGCATACTTAAATCATAGGGAAGAGAACCTGGGTAGGTACAGGAAGAGATATGGGACATTATGAAAACTGGACAAATTATTCACAATATTTTAAAGAGGAAAAGATCTAAGTGTCTTTCAGTGTCTATCAAAATAGGGAAAGATGGAAGATGAAAGTATGGATAACTAGAAGAATATATGTGGAGGAAAAGCCCTGCAGCAGTCTGCATGAGCCCTTCCTTCCTTTTTACTTTTACTCTGGGACTTTGGTGCAGCCAAATTAGCTGGACCACACTTCTGCTCCAGCTACTGAAGGAGACATTTTTTGAATTTGGAAGCAGGTGTTTTGGGAGGAGACTCTGGTTGGCATGTGCCAGAGAGGGAGGAAGGAAAGCATTGTGAAGAAGGCAGGAGCAATTGGACTAAAGGAAAGGCTGCTGTGGTGAGTCCACATGGGCTAGAGAAGAAGGGGTACAGCATTAATATTAGGGATGTGGGTGGTGATTGAAGGCACTGAAGAAGAATAGCAACTGCAAATGTTGGAGCCCCACAGTAGAACAAGAGTTGGAAACAACAACCAAGCCCAGCAGCAGAGCCTGCTCGTAGCCACAGTATCAGTAGCCAACTCATGCTGGTAGCAAACTTTCTCCCTCCCAGCAAGACACTGAGAGATGCCAAAATCCCAATGGCAGCTCAGGTCAGAGACTTGGCTGAAAAGCTTAGAAAACGCCAGCCAGCAACCAGGCCACCCAAATCTGTGATGGCTAAGAATTAGGGTGAGGCGAAGAGAACAGTTGCACTCCACAGCTGGAACAGCAGCTAAGGACACAAGGCTGAGTCCTAAGAAGGCGTTGGCAATTCAAGCCTGGTTACAAAAGAAAAGAGGGAGAGGCAGGGGAAAAAAACTTGCAGAAACCACAGATATAGATATACAAATTTATAGAAACCTATAGAAATACAGTACATAGATATAAGATACAGAAATGTAAGGTATAGAAGTATATGGAAATAAGCCACCGAGATAGAGGTAAGAAATGAAAGACATAGAAATAAAGCCTAGCTATTTGAATATGCATATATTCTCAATTTTTTTAATAACAAATCTCTGCAACAAAAGGAGATAAAATACATTTCTTATCTGTGGTCTGTACCATGTTCCCCAAAGAATCTGTAATTGAATGCAGACTTTAAACCTTAAACAAGAAAGAACAAGAACATGTTAACTGATAGAAAATTATAACAAAAAAAAGGCGGGGGGAGGAAAAGTAGAGAGCTTTAAAAGAAGATAAGTGAAATTACAGGAAAATATTCAGGAATACTGAAGAATAAGCATAAAAGTGATCTGTTACAGGCAAATAAGGTTAAAGGGAGATGGAATTATTACTGCAATCCTTTAGAAACTGGGTTATAATACCACAGAATCATTTAGCTACAGAATCATCATGATAGTCCTCATTTAGCAACCACAATTGGGACCAGCAGCTAGGTTATTAAGCAAAGCAGTCATTAAGTGGGAAATCACGTGACTGCGACTGTGCTTATGATTTTACTTCAGCTTTCCTTTTTCCCCACTTCCCTGCCCTTTGGAATGCTCACCCCAGGTCTGGGATAATTAGCAGGAAGGGAATTAATGTTTGTATTTACATTCATTGGAGAGGAAGGGATTACAAGAGAGTAAGCAGGCACACAATGGGGAATACATATTGAAAGGAATGTGTTGGTACTGTTTGCCTAGCGTGCTTGGGGCTGGGAATCTTTTAAAATCCTGTTTTATAGAGATGTCTTATAAAATATGCATAAATAGCTCTGAGCAGTAAAATGGTTCTATATGCTGTTCTATATTTGAGTCAGTTATTTAAAAATAACATTGCCTTTATAAGCAAAGAACCTATAAACCTTTTTTCTAGTTACACATTTGCTTCTTCAGAGAAAAATGTAGAGTTTTATATGTCTAGCTGGAGATTAAGCTAGGGTCAACGCATTTAAATTTATTTGCAGTTAAAATGGATGCTTCAATATAGGTCATCCTATAACTGAAACATTAAAACATGCATTTTAAACTGAAGTTTTGTGTACATTTTGTATTATTCATGCAAACGTTAATTTATTTGATTGTAATATCTTCACTGCTTTAGTTGTAGCCTCCAATAAATGCATAGATCGTGTGACATAGCAGGGAGATAGTTGCTTGTTCTAATTCTGTTACATTTCTGAAAGTGATGTGAGCACAGCTGGTGGAAGATGGTGTCTTGTGTCTCACAGCAGATCCTTTGTCTTCTAGAGCTATAATCCTCAGAGGACATGCTTCACTTTCATCCTACGGTTTTGCTAAGGCGGGTAGTCTCGAGTGCTAATTATTGAAGCTAGGGATTATAAAATACAAAGTGCACTTCAGTGGCATGTAAAACTATAGCATTGATTCACTCGGATTTTAGAAGGTTTTGCATGATAAAGTGTATTCGATCTCTGTGCATAATGCCAGAAATTCTTGGGTTAGCAGAGAGCAGCTCCAAGCAAGCATGGTGCAAGTTCACATGAAGCTGAGAGGCAAAATGAATGTCAAGGAGCAGCTGAAATCATTGTGGCAACTGCTGGCAGTAGCCAGGTAAGGCTATATATTGTGCTTTAAAATACGGTGCTCTTGTGGGTTGGAGGTAGTAATTCTGTAATAGCAACTGTGCCTGCATGAATTCCTTCATTTTTGTTACACCAGAAAGCTAGTGTGCCACTGGAAGAGATGAACGCTCATTTATCTGCTACAGAAGATTTTTTCTAAACTGAAATACTTTAATATTCCACATTATGACAGTACAATTCTTATTCAAAGAGCTATTATGCATACATTTGAAAGAAAAGGAACAAATGTATTTTTCAAACTGGTCTGTAATTTTTAATATGGGTATGTGAGTGAAAGGAATATTCTTTTAAATTGTAGAGTATTAGAATATAATTGTAGAACTAAATATGATTTTGAAATAGATGTTATAAATCATTTGTTTTTCTCAAAGGCGATATTTTGTAAACCGAATAATTCCATCATGTTGAAAGGGGATATATTTTTCAAAAATGTTTCCTGTTTTGTTGTACACTATGCATTAATCTGGATGTAGTCCAGCCCTACCTTTATATATAGTAGAAATTATCTAATATAAATATAAATCTGCATTTGGCTTTCAGGAGCCCTTTATCATATATAAATACATGCTTTGGAATCTCTACATTAATAACTATAATTATTGTAATTTTTAGTTTTCATAAATCAAATTTATATGTAAAATTCTTTAAATCCCTTTAAGATACATACATACCTACAGTTAATTTTGTTTAATGTTATTAAGACTTCCTAATGTTATGTAACAGAGATCCAGTGCTAAATCCTAATGAAAACACTTAATTTAAAAGAAAAAAAAATATTTTGACAGGAGGACATTTTATTGTAAATAACCATGACCACAGTATTTGGCTTTTTTTTTTTTTTGCTTTATCACATTTTGTTTTGATTGTCTGTGAAATCTAAATGTGTCTCAAATCAGCAAATGAATTTTAAGCAACTTTCCTTTTTAATAAGGAAAGTTCCATCATAACATGTTCAAGTAACAGAATTTCAAAACAAGATTTTTTATTTTTATATTTTACAGTTTTTATAGAACATAAGATTAGAAATGAGGTTGCTTAATATGAGGTGGGATAAAAGCAATTGGACTAGAAAAATGTAAAAATATTTGCAAGCTAGAACAGGTAATAGTGGTCAGAGGATAGTAAAAAATTAGGTTACATGAAAGAAGGGCATCAATACAGAGTAATTTAGTTATTTATTTGTATGCTACCTCAATTTTGAGGTCACTCGAATGGTTAAAAATAGGCTTCCCAGCCCTATTTAAAGTGGTGGTTATCATCAGCAGAGACCTATATGCTGTAGCACTGGGATACCTTGAGAGGGCCTATTAGGAATCCTCCCTGCAGGAAGTGCTTACAACTTGGCTTAGATGGCAAGCCTTCCGTGTAGTGACCTCTTAACCTAGAATCTGCTTCCCTGGAGGAATATGCAACACTCTTTCCCCCTTATATTTCTCAAGTCAGTGAAAAGATTCTACCATGTTTGGCCATAGCTGACTGATTATAGCCATTTCATCTTTGCATGTTTTGTTTTTACTTTTGATATTTTCTGTTTTTCTACCTTTGTTGTACTCTGCCCAGAGTCTTACAACTGGGGCAGTCTATGACTATTGTAAATAAAGAAATCCATAGCTTTTTTGTTGTTTACACTCTAGTTCAAAGCCATACAAAATCAGGCAAAGAATAAAAGCAAAATAATCTATTGAAACATCAGATGCAATCATCATTTCCCATATAACCATCAGCTAATTCAACCACAGCATAATAAAACTTTATTCCTGGAAGGCTCTGTGGAAAAGTATTTTAACTGCCTTCCTGAATATTAAGTAATGTAATAGAACTTTGATTACTTCTATTTTATTATATATTTGGTATTACTACTAGTTCTGTCTTCAGTGGCTCAGATCCAGAGAAATGCAGAAATAGGTGGTGGTTTTCTCCCTTCCTCCAGTAGCACTCCTTTAGCTTCTTAGACACTCAAAAATCAAAGCTTCTGCTCAGGGAAGCTTTGAACAATCTTCCTTTCTGTTAAGTTATCTGTAGCAAACTATCCCAGTTCAAGAGGATCCCTTGGAGTCATTGGGGTCCTTCTTAGAGGAAGAAGGAAACCAATAGCTACCTTCTACTGATGCGTATCATAGAAGAATTGTATGTAAAGTCATCTTCAAGTTGAACTCAACTTCTGGTGACTTCATGGACAAGTCCATATAATTGTCTTGGCAAAGTACAGAAATAGCTTGCCATTGGCTTCTTCCAGAATATTTTTCAGTCTGCTACTTTCGGAATTTCCTCATCCTAGTAGAAGTTGTTGATAAAAACAGTTCAGCTGGAGCTGGGCCTTTTGACAGATACTATTGTAATATAATACATATACTATCTATCATGCAATCCCTTTTCAGGTCAAAGTTATGTAAAATGCAGACATTTATGTAAAGCAAGTTTGATGATAATTGCTTTGACATCAAAATTCATGGATATTCCCACTGTGCCTGGGAAGTTTCAGCTTGTGCAGATTTCCTCAGTTACTTCTGTGGTGTAAAATAGCTGTCCGCTTGCAAAGCTCGGGCGCTATTTTGCCTGATGCTCTTATAATCACTACCTCCTACTATTTAATGGACCCTTTTCTTTTTATTTATGCAACCAATACCGATGTATTTTCGCCTTAATATTTCTTTCTTTGTTTTTATTTCATTTATACTGCTTTTTTTTCCTCTGGAAAACACTGTTTAAAACAGCAGCCCTATTTTAGAATCCCGCCCCTCTTTACCCTGCTAATAAATTATCTTTAGGAATCAAGATTGCTGTTTCCCTGCTGAAGGCTGGCATGATGGTGTGTCTTGGCTTTAGGTCTTTTGTCCTGAATATAACCAGTTCCACTTATCCATGTGACTCCTGAAGGGTTTTGAAATCATCAGTGCTACCTTGTATTCCAGAATAGTTGCCCATCTAGGAGCTATGCTATTCCCACCCACTCAGTAAAAAGGTGGATGGATTCAGTTACAAAGGTGATGGGCGCACTGCTGGAAGACCTGAAGAACAAGGTTAGGAACAGATAGTCATGGAGAAAATATATGTGGTACCTAAGGGTCAACACTGAATTGATGGTATATAATAAATCAATCAGTCAATTGAAAATAAAATCCTACCAAAAGACCTGGTTTTGTATAAGTGGGAAACGTTTTTTTCTCTCCATTATGCTGGCTTGTTACTATAACGTACTGAGTAAAAATCTCAAAAATAAGGAGATATGAGCTTCAGTGCAAGAACTGCAGTGGAAGATTATACATTGCCGGCACTTGACTCCATTTAGATTGGCACACATATATCAGAATTATTCTTCCAAATGTTGGAGAGGTTGTTAAAAAAAAGGGGCCTTCACTTCATTTGTGGTGGTCATGTGATAAAGGTATACCCTTTTGGCGTAAAATTTTTGGAGAGTTAAGTACCATTACTAAACGAAGAATTGAATGCTTCCCAGATTCAGGCTTCCTGCATTTATTTACAGGACCAAATCTCAAGCTTAAAAAAGGAGCTTATTATCTATTTAATATTAGCAGCTAAAATAATAATTGCCCAACATCGAAAAATTCTAGATAATGTAACAATTGGTTTGTGGATTAACAAGGCCTCTTCAATTGCTAACTTAGAAAAAATCACAGACAATATTAAAATAATGAAACATCAGAAGCATGAACCACAATTCTATCAAATTTGGATGGATTTTATAGTTTATCTCAATAACAATAGACTATAATATGGTAGTATTTTACATATATAGAAAATTTGTACATATACCGTACCCATCTCTTTATTTACTTTTTAGTAGATTTCTTTGTATTTTCTGTATTTTTTTCCTCTATGCATCTTGGATTTATGTTAGTTACTTGATAATGTTTGTTAATCATAGTCCAATAAAATATATATACAAAAATAATTAGATATTTACTGAGTTGATTTCTTAGTTTACTGTAACAGTAAGTTCCATGTTTGTACAGTGCTAATATTTTAACTCCCTTGACACCTGTTTCTTAAACTTACAGGGTTCAGCTGCTCGGATGGACCATGAAACATCCAGTGTTATGAGTTCTAATAGTAATTACTCTGTTCCTCGGAGACTGACAAGTCACTTGGGTACCAAGGTAACCAAAGTTTTCTATAGATTTTCTAATCCAACATCTTATAATTAAAATATATTTTATATCCATATTGGCCTGTCTGAATTTATAATCAGTGATGGAGGCTCTAGTCCTATTCTGTTTAATGAATTATGAGAAATAGGTGCAAAAGTTAAGCATCATCTATCTGGAGATGAACTGGGCTTATTTTCTTTGTTTTTATATCTATGAAAGGTATTTAAACAGATATAATAATCTGCTGCTGTGGGATATTTCAGTGGTTTATACAGCTGCCTTTGATACTGCTTTTCAAAAATTTTCAGTGTTTTGTCTTTAGTAATTATTTACAATTTTCATGAAATCTGGGATTTAAGCAGTTATTTAATAGCTACAGAAGAAATACAAAAACCTGAATATTTCAAAAAACACTATACTGAAATTCAGGATGAAATGTATAGAGAGAGATACAGAGACAGATATCTATCTATGGTGAAACAGCCTGAAGATGTCCATAATTAATATATAACTCCAGAAATGCTTTTCAGGTCTAATGCTGTGATTGATTGATTGATTGATTGATTGATTGATTGATTGATTGATTGGACTTGTCCCCGCCCATCTCCCCACAATGGGGGACTCTGGGTGGTAATAATATTTTAACATACATCCTGAAAGAAGTTGAATGAGTCATCAGATTATGCATAACCTCTGCTAACGCTGGGATTCTTTAGACAAGAGGGAGGCAAGCTGATATCCAGATGTTTTAGATTTCAATTCGCTTAAGTATTTGCTATCTAAAATTTGCATATTCTACTATAGTCAATGTAATGAAATTTACAGCTGTAAGATTTAAGTCTGTTATATGCACTGTGCATATTAATAATTTTTCTCAGCCTAAAGTTAATCAGCTGCCATCCCTAATAGTAGGAAAAAAAGAGTCCCTTGGTAGAGTTTCATCTTACTTAGAATCATAAAGTTAGAAGAGGCAATTTAGCCCATTGAGTCCAATCCCCTGTTTGGTGCAGGAATTTAAATTAATAGTCTCTCAACAGATGGCTATTTAGTCTGCTTGAACACATCCAGTAAAAGAGAATCCACCACTTCTACCATCAGACTGTTTTTACTGTTAGGAATTCAGTCTGCTTTCTTGTCATTGGAACCCATTGTTTTGGAGAAAATATCTTGATCTTCTGTGTAATATTTTAATATAATATATTAAATTTAATATAATTTAATTTTTAATAATGACTTTTTATATTTTTATAATGATTGTTTTTAATATATTGTTATTCGATTGTTGTATGCCACCTAGAGTCACTTTTTATGAGATGGGCGGCCATATAAATTTGATAAATAAATAAATAATATCCTTTGAGGAATTTGAAGAAGGCTATCTGGCATTATTCACAGTTCCTTCAGTATCTCTTCATTGTGCTTAGTTTCTAAATTCCTAATTGTCCTCATTGCCTTTCTCTAAACTTGTTCCACTTTATCTGAATCTTTAAAGTGAGGTAGCCTGAACCAGACACAATATTCAAAAAGGGGGCTGACCTATAGAAAAGGAAGAGGAAATATTTTCTATCATTTGTATTTGCATTTGTATTATGTTTGCAGTTTTTGACAACCACATTACACTGTTGATTCATATTCAGTTTGCATTCAACTACTTATTACAAGATCTTTTTTATAAATACTGTTAGCAAGACTGGTGTTCTCAGTCCTGTAACTGTCCATTTCAATTTTGTTTCCTAAGTGAAATATTTTGCATTTGTCTCTGTTCAGTTGCATTGTTATTACCAGCCCATTTCACTGTTCTGTCAAGATTGCTTTGAATTTTATTTCTGTCTTCTACTGTATGTACTAGTTATGCCAACCAATTTTATGTCAGTTGCACATTTGGTACACATTTCTTCTGTATGTCTATCTTAAAAAAAATTATACCACCCAATCTCCAAGATTCTGGGCAGTTTACCTCAATATAAAAGAAGGCTTGGGACTGAACCTTGTGGCATTCCACTTGATACCTCACTCCAGTTTGATGAAGAACCAATGAAGAATATTATCTGAGTATGATTTTTGAGCAGCCATGTATCCATCAAATTCTCGTCATCTTATCTATTATACTGTATTAGATAATCAAAATGCTGTGTGGTAATTTTTCAGTGTTTTGTTCAAATCAAGATATATCTCCAGCGTTCCCACCATCTACCATGTAACTACCTGATAAGACATGTTCTTGACAAAATCATGCTGACTTCATAATTACCATAGATTTTATGGTAAAAAAACTGATTTATAAATCAGTCTCTTTATGATCTGCTCTAGAATTTTTCCAGGTATTATCAGACTGCATGATCTGTATTTCTCCAGATAAAGACAAATTTGCCTACCTCCAGTCATTTGGCACTTTACTATATTTCCAGGATTTTTCAAAGCTAATCATAAAAGTTCAGCCAGACTACTAGCAAGAATCACTTCTGCAAATATATTCCCAGTTTTTACTAAGAGAAATTTGACTTGCTAACTTTGTGCAAGCTGCTTTGTATATATTGGGAGCATTCACCTAAATTGTTCACATGGATTATGAAAAAGAATAGTGGGTGATCATGCACTTTTGATTCTTTAGTATCAAAAGCCAACGGGTCCTTTATTACCACCATGTTATAAGAAGGGTTATAATGTCAATGACCACCAAATTTATTTTAATTTGTCAGATTTGTTTTAAAGTAATTTAACTGTATCCCTGGCTATTCCTAGGGTTCTTCCTCATAGCCGAGGTAATGTGCATTTCTCCAGTACTGATTCAACAGAAAAATATGCTGCTATAGCTTGCACTGCATTAACAGCAGCCAAGGTTTAATCTGCTTCAATAATGAAACAGAGGAGGTTGCAGGGTAAAACAGGAAGGAGTTCCTTCCGGCTTCCTCCTGGCCCACATTCCACCCTACCAACCTGTCAGCTGGGTATTTTTGGACAGAATCTTCCATAAGTCTGGTATATAGGATTTCTGATCTTCCTGCTACTGGGGCTAAAAGGGGAAGGTGGCAGAATGCTTTTGATCTCACCCTGCTCATAATTATAACAAAACAGTAAGTGCTGCAAGGGAGTGGCAGTACTTCAATGAGTTATTAATGGTCAATACCAAAATGATTGCATGGATAACTACAAAATGACATTAGCACAGGAAAAATGGAACTGCATCTTTCCCAAATTAATGAAAACAGTAGAAAGTATTGTTAAGAACCTATCTGTTTGGAGTCAGACTCTGAATTGGAAGAGCAGGACATGACAGGTATTGACCTTGCAATTCAGGAGCCAGCAGTCTTTCAGATACCTGCAGATGAGGTTCAGAAGGAGCAGGACTGTTGGGGGATAAGCAGAACCAGATTAAGGCCAACTGATGCTTTAAGCATAGTCCAAAAAAGGTGCCCTCAGGCCATTCATTGCTTAACTGACAAGACATTAAGATTCAGTAAGTGCTAAAAACTAAAGTTGCATGTGGCAATGAAAGAGTTAAGGGCATGGTAGCTAGCAGAAAAACCTCTGGTGCCCCCCTTCTCTTGGTGTCCTAAGCACATGTTTATTTTGCTTAATGATTAATCCAGGGATGGGGATAAACCTACAAACGTGGAGCAGTCAGACCTGTTACAGAAGTACAGCAGCAGGCTGAATCATCTGACCTAGAGCCTGAGCAGGAAAAGATCCTCAGCCCTCACACAAATATTGAGTAGAATAGAGATGTTCAGTGAGGCTCCTTAAAAGAAAAAGGCATGACTCAGGAAGATAGATGTGTCTGAGTTATAAAAGAAGAGCTTGGGAGTCAGACTTCTGTTGGCAGATGCCTTTCCAGTCTCGGACTTGGCTTCTATAACATGTTCTGATTCCCTGACTGACCTTTGATAACAGGAACAGGGCTTAATCTAGATACTTCCGCTCTATGCTGGACTGGGCAGAATACACCGTGAATACTGTGCCACAATACGAGAAGGATGCTGAGGTACTGGAAGGAATGCAGAGAAGAGCAACAAAGAAGATGAGGAGCTTGGAGGCTAAATCCTGTGGAGAACTGTTAAAAGAACTGGTTGTGTTTAGCCTAAAGAAGAGACAGCTAAGAGAAAACATGAACTCAGTCTTCCAATACTTGAAACGCTGTCACAGCTAAAAAGATGCAGATTTATTCTCCAAAGGGTAGGACAAGAACCAGTGGGTGGAAGCTTTACAGAGAGAGAGCCAAATTTGACATAACAAGGAATTTCCTGACTATGAGAGCTATTAAGTAGTGGAACAGCCTGGCTCCTGGAATCTTGGGTGCTCCATCATCGGAGGTTTTCAAACCAAGCTTGAACAACCGTTTGTCTGGAATGATTTGAGCATTCTAGCCCTTGGCAGTAGGTTGGACTAGAAGACTTCCAGGAATCTTCCAACCCTGTGTTTGTGATTTTCTAATAATGCAAAATGTAATATTAATACACCTGATCTTATTTATGACTTTTTAAAAAACCCAGCTCTATACATACAACACGGGGTAAATTTTTACTTAACAGTGAATTCTTTATTCTTATCCATCTGGACAATCTATTCTGTGGGAAATATTTTTACTTGCAAATGCTTTTGAAGTATTTTATGAACCATAAGGTATTTTCAGAAGGCCAACCAGCTTTTATTGATGTATTTCAAATCAGATTATCTTGTAATGTGTAAAATCTAGCAAGTTGTCACTTTTTAGTACTTATTTCAGTTTTATGAAATGATACAGTCAGTGTGCCTGTTATGATGCTGTTAATATTGTTAAATGGTATAACATCTGATTACTGCTAAATAGTTTGAGTTGAATGCTAATGCATAATTGTTTTGGAGTACTTTGGTTACCCATAGAAATTATTGCTACCCAAAAAGGATTATGCAGTGCTTTTAGATTTTAAGTATGTTTTAATATGGCACATAAACTGAATGTTTGTATTATATAGTATTATATGGACATCTCTCTCTATATATATATGTGTATATATAGAAACAATATTTATATTGAAGTAGTATTCATAAATATCTACATATAACTGAAGTCACACTAGAACATTTGTGTTAGTATATGCCATCCACTTTAACTGTAGGTAACAGCGTTTCAAAACTATTTGCTTTGCAGGTTGAAATGGTGTATTCACTGCTGTCAATGTTGGGTACTCATGATAAAGATGATATGTCACGAACATTGCTAGCCATGTCTAGCTCCCAGGATAGCTGCATAGCTATGCGCCAATCTGGATGTCTTCCTCTTCTCATTCAACTTTTGCATGGCAATGATAAAGACTCTGTGTTGTTGGGAAACTCACGTGGAAGTAAGGAAGCCCGTGCCAGAGCCAGCGCAGCACTACATAATATCATTCATTCCCAGCCTGATGATAAGCGAGGCAGACGAGAAATACGTGTCCTCCATCTTCTAGAACAAATCCGAGCTTACTGTGAAACTTGCTGGGAATGGCAGGAAGCACACGATCAGGGCATGGACCAGGACAAAAATCCAAGTATGTTGGTTGTAGTTCAGGTTTCAAAACCTTTGTGAAGTATTCTTTGGTGTTATAGTTTTGAACTCTAGCTATTTGTGGAATTCATTTTTCCAAGCAAGCTGTTAGAAATGCAAGATGCAAATAGGAATGGGCAAATTTATCTAATTTAGATCATGCCATTTTTGCCATAAAGTATATATAACTGTGTTGAGTGGTGATTTTAACATGTTCTAAAACTATATTTTGATATGATTAAATTTTCTAATACCTTCAACTTAAGGTTAAGTATGAATTACCTAAGTAATAAATTTCTAGCTGTATAGTAATCGGAGATATATAGATTAGGTGGTTTAAAACTGGAATTTAAAACAATATAGGAATTTCTAACTAACATTTGTAGAGAAGAGCTATGTTAGTCTGTGGTGGCAAGATATTAGATGCATCTGATGAAGTGAGTTGCCACTCATGAAGACTTGTGCTTTTTAATAAAATATATTAGGTGGAAAATGTGCTACCAAACTCCTTCTGATATTATACTAGCCTTTGAAATTTCATATGTGATGTGGAAACAAAGTTGCAGTATTTAAAATTAGATCAGTATTTTTACATCAGTTGCAGCTCTCCATATCTGGGGACTACAGAGTTCTTAATGGAGCCTCAAAATATTTTGAATTCAGAACATTATGAATCTGAAACACCCTATTTCAAATTTAATATAGGACTTTCAAATCTGAAACTAATTTGTTTCAATCTTTCTGGATATCAAAATACTTCGGATTTTTTTTTAACTAACTATTAAATTTTAAAAAGAAAAATAGTAAAACTAGCAAGAACTAATAGAAAGAAAAAGAAAGAAATAGTCAGGATTAAATGTGTGAAGAGCAAGAAAAGAAAAGAAAAAAATACAACATACTTTCATTTTTTTCCTGTTTGAAATACTTCAGAATTGTTGAAACACCAATTCTGAACATGAAACAACTGTTTCAAACTTGAAATGGAGTATTCCACATTTCTAAATGTTTTCCACATCTTTAGTTTTAACTTCTAAAATCCATTAAATATCTTTCTGGAAGCACAGCATTCAGTGCAGGAAGCAGGAATAAGCTTTGTGTTTGTTTCCCCTAAGGAACTGGGGTTCTGTAACATTGTAGTTGGATTTAAGGTGTGTCACCTATAAAAATTGGTGAGAGATTGCTAACTTTGAAGCACTTAAATGTGAAGTATAAGCTGTGAAATGAAAAATGGTGACATGTTCATAGAAGCTGCTAAAAATAGAGAGGTTCCTGGGATTGCACAAGGATCTTGAAGATACGTGGAAAGCTGCCTATTTCATGATCTTTAACATGATTAAGTGATTTGCATAGGGCGTTCCAGGAATTTTTTTTAAAAAAATTGTGCTGAAGTCACTTTGTAACAATCATAATATGCATATATTTTGGGTTTGAGTAGCACTTCCTTTGCCATCAGTTCAGTAGCACCTTCTCCATCCCTCTTGGAATAGCTTGACTGGAAGTCTGAATTCTCATACTATTCTCAGCAGTGGTAGGTTTACACTAAACTGAAGTTACATGGAAGTGATTATGAGCGGCAGGCCCCTTTGATCTTTGGCAATAGCTATCACATTCATTGACAGCATCTTTACTATTGTGCTATATCAGATGTGAAGTCTGGAGATATTATTACTGATCTGTTGTTGATACATAACTGGCAGACTTCAAAGTTTTTTTAATTGTAAAAGCTTAGACAATTATATATGTTAGACTGCATCTGTTTAATAAATAGTTTGAAAGTGTAAATTTAAAGTTTTTGTTGTATTCTTTAATTGATACATGAAATGAAAATGATTCTTTGTTCTGACATAGTGCCAGCTCCAGTGGACCATCAGATCTGTCCTGCGGTATGTGTTTTAATGAAGCTTTCATTTGATGAAGAGCATAGGCATGCAATGAATGAACTTGGTAAGAAAAAAGATTACATTGCAAGAAACAATATCTTTCTCCTTAATATACAGTTGTAAAAAGAAGGTCTTAAAGACAAAGCATTTGGTTGCTGGAAGCAGGAATATGTTTTGTACAGATAAATGCAAATTGACATCAGAAGGAAGAGTAGTTGGTTTCACCTAAGGCTAGAAGGTTTTACCTAATAGAAATCAATGTTTTTATTAGGTTTATTCAAAGGTTTTAAAAAATGAATACACTTTTCAAGAGTTCTTCATTATGCAAAAGCATACTGGGAAAAATGGGGGAATGCTGACAGTACAGTAAAACTGCACACTCATAAGAGGAGAAATATAAATTAGGGTTTGTCTGGTGCTCTAGCAGTTTCAGTTTGCACCAGGACTGCTTGGAAGAAAAAAATGTGCAATTGTTTGAGCTTCCATTTTTAAAAATATAAAATCTAGGAATTACTTAAATTATCTTACTAGTGGAAAACAATAAAAATGAAGCAAAATAATGATTTTATTAAAAAATCAGTAAACAAGAAATACAAATTGATAACTTTATGCTGTATTTAGAAGGAAAAAAGCCTCATTCTCAGAGTTTTTTAGGATCTAATTTTGAATGGCTAAACCCAGTATTCTTCAGGTTACACACAAAATAAAGGAAGCTAGCCAAGAGAAGCATTCCAAAATCCATATTGGCGTTGTAGCTCTATTATGCCAACAGAGAGATCTCACACACACACACACACACACACACACACACACACACACACAAGCTTTTCCACCAATTTAATTAAACTGTTATATTAACTGTTACATGCATTATCTAGTGTGGTCAAATTAGATTTATCTTCACTGGCAGTCTCAGACCAAAAGTTGTATAGGTAGTCCTCAACTTATGACCATTCGTTCAGCGACTGTTCAAAGTTACGATAGTGCTGAATGAAGGTACTTATACCTGTGCCCAAAGTTATGGCTGGTGCAGTGCTCCTGAGGTCACGTGATCAAAATTTGGGCACTTGGTAGCCTGCCCACACTTACAACCACAGAGGCACTTCAGCTCCCCCCACTCGCCTATCTCTCCCCTGCATTTATGCTCTTTTGGCCCCCTGCTGCCCTGCACTCCACTGCCCCAGCTGACCTCCTCCATCTTCTTGCTCCCACTGCTGATGAGGTATGCCTGGCCTGGCTGCTGGGCAGGGCTGGGGCTGGGCTTCATGATGTGGGGGAAAAAAAAGGCCAAAGGCAGCCCCAGAGCCACAGCACACCAAAAATCCATTTTGCAAAGAGCTTGTGGGCAGGGCTGGGCTGGGCTTCATGTCCCCCCCCCAAAAAAAACCTGCAAAAAGCAGCAAAGACAAAGGGGCTTTTTGGCACACTGCAGCTCAGGGGCTGCTTTTGGCTTCTTTTTTTTTTTTTTTTTTCACAGCACGAGGCCCAGCCCCAGCCCGGCCCAGCAGCCTGGCCAGGCATGCCTCATTAGCCAGAGCAAGAAGACGGTGAAGGTCAGCGGGAGCAGTGGAGCACAGGGTGGCAGGAGTCTCGGGGTACACGGTGACAAGGGTGACTGTGGCTGGGACTGGGCTGGGGTGGCTGTGGCTTCTCAGGGTGTGGCAAGTAACCCTAGAACCACGTGGTTCTGGGGCTGCTTGTTGCCCTGCAAGGTAGAGTGCAGGGCAGCCAAAAGGGCAGAAATGGGGAGATATGCTGGTGGGGGGAATTCAAAACAGTTGCTTACCTTCCTGAGGTTCGGGGCTGGGAGGGACCAAGCCCAGAATGGCTTGGATTGCGGTGGGTACTCACTTAACGACCCACAGTTCTCATGTAAAAATGGTAACGTGGAGTGCTGGGATTATGGTCACTAAGTGATGCAGTCATGTAATGTCTCACTTTACGACTGCATCATTTAGCAATGGAAATTTGGGTCCCAATTGTGGTCGTAAATTGAGGATTACCTGTACATGCATCTATCAATAACCAGGGCAGTTTTCAGAACAGCCATGGAACTTTCCAAAAGATGCAGCTGCTCCAACACTTGGAGGAGAGGTGTTTTGCTTGTGCTAACATGCTTTGCATAGTCCAATTCCCTTGCTTCATATTTTGCATTTGGAGCATACAAGAAATTAATTCATCTTAGATTTCAAACAAGTCATTAAACCCCACAAAATAATATTCATTAGAGTTTCCATTAAATCAGTAAATAGAAACAGAACATATATCTATAATCCAGGATTGTAAATCTGAGGTTGCACTGTTTCCAAGAGTGATAAATTTTGCTTCTCTTGTGTACAATAAAGCCATAATAATTATATTTCTTTTTTCTTTCTTTTTTTGTATTAACATTTTTAAAAAAGGAATTTTGGAGAATAAACATGCCACTTTAGCAAAATATTTCTAACAAACCTTTCAACTATTTTTAATAGGGGGTTTACAAGCCATTGCAGAATTGCTACAGGTAGATTGTGAAATGTATGGGCTTACTAATGACCATTATAGTGTCACATTAAGACGATATGCTGGAATGGCTCTGACAAATTTAACTTTTGGAGATGTAGCCAATAAGGTAGGTTTGAATCTGTTTGGATTTATTTCTGTTTATTGCAATAGATGTTGTTTTACTTGGCAGAAATAGAGATTGATTCTTGCTATTTTAAGTCTTATTGTAAACTCGGAATCTATGTGCCATCTAAGCCTATCATCAGCAGTTTTTCATTCTTTTTGTGTGAATTAATTATAATGAGCCAACATCCAGTTCTTTTCATTTCATCTTATACGTCCAGCTCTTTATTCACTGAAATTGTTGGGAATAAACAGCTTTTTAAAAAATAGATTATGCTTCCTACTCTTGTTTTATGTAATGACTGTTGATGTGTATTTACATTAACACGTTAAAGTGTTGCTTATGTTTGTACCATGAATTATTTGAATGTATTTTTGGATGTGTGCTTTATTGTGATTTTTGAAATGCTTATTTCAGATTTTTTCCCATGAAGTTTCAGAATTTTTCCCCTTTGGTATTCAGTTAGGTTTAGGGATTCTCAGTTGAGATGTTCTGTTAAATCTCTCCTAGAAAAAAATTAAACTGCTTCTGACTTACTATGTTTGTCATACTCATTTATTACTTTAGTTTTATGGGAAGCCTTTAGTGTGCTAAGTACAGACATATAGAATAGAAATAATTCTATATCGTTTTCCATTAAATAAATTAATTTATCCCCAACTGTCAACATAATTCTAATTGCCTGCTTCATAAAATCTCTCTCTCTCTCTCTTAAATAGGCTACTTTGTGTTCTATGAAAGGTTGCATGAGAGCTTTAGTAGCACAGTTAAAATCTGAAAGTGAAGATTTGCAGCAGGTAAGCTTTATTGCTGGAAGAACATTCTGTTTCTGTATATTTACAATTTTCATTCAGCATTTCTTTTTGCTTCCTTTGTATACTGTAGTCTGCTATCTGGATCCTCTCATTTTTCAAAAGCTATCTTATTTTATTTGCTTATTCTGTATTCTTTCAATTAGTATCACATTAACTGACATAATTTTTCTGAACTTGCTTTTTTGAGAAATAGAAAACAGTTGATCTGACCAGAGGCAAATTTGAGGAGCTATACAGTCACTAATAATGATTAGTTGAACAGACCAAGCATTATTTTAGTGTTATTTGCCCTTTGTTTTACCACATTTGACTTTTTTTTAGTTTTAAATGGATTAATGTTGAGTTGAACTAATTCATAATATCTGAAAGTCCACCAAATATGATAATTTGTTATAAACAATGTCCAAACTCAGGATTTTATATTGATGCAGCTTATTTTCTCACCGTGAGAATTGCTTTCTTTTATATTAAATACCTTATGTTAAAAATCATACTTAAATTGGAAATGTTTTCATATTTCACAATGCTATATTAGAGCACTTTCATTTTGACAGATAAATAGTGTAAAGAACAAAAAAAAATCATTTTCCTCAGGTATGTAGAGTCCATTATGAGTTTTTATGACATATTAAAAAAAATACATTCTAGATTGCATAAAATGGTGTTCGTTGATCCAAAAAGTGGACCCTGCACCTGCGGGAATACACTAGGAAGAAGAATGAAGATGACATTCTAGATTTCTGATTCAAACTCCCAAGCATTAAATTGTTTAAAATCAATATATGAATTAGCATATTAAAATGAGTATGTCATAAACTGTTTCTCAGAATTCCTAAGTAAGAATCTATTAAATACATGATAGTTAAAGCACATTACTCTTTCTGATTATTTCACTGGTAATGTTATAGGTTATTGCAAGTGTTTTAAGAAATTTGTCTTGGCGGGCAGATGTGAACAGTAAGAAGACACTACGAGAGGTTGGGAGTGTGAAAGCATTGATGGAGTGTGCTTTGGAAGTTAAAAAGGTACTGTAGCAAATCAGTATTTCTTTAGTATTTAAACAGAACTTTATTCTATTTCCTCATTTAAGAGTAATACATAAGAGAGTGTCCTAGTAGTTACTTTTGTGAAAAAAGACTATCATCAGTTGTAGTCCCTGGAAAGTTGAAGCTTCTCTGTGAAGGAAGTAGATTAAAAAAATAGTTTAAAAATGGGGTTTCTTTTTTAAAAATTGGTTTTAAAAAAAGTCCCTTCCACTTATGGTACTGTTCTAAATAAGCATTTGCCATTTTTATTTGACTGCTGTTTTTATTTTGTATTTTATTTTGTAGTAGTAATGGCTTAGAACAAATTTAGTTGGTTATGGATTAAATTAATCACACTTGAATCCCAGTAAACTCAACTGAATAAGTTGGGTAAAATCAATTAGTTCCCATAGATTAATGTCTGTTTGAATTTATAGATGTAATTTCCATTTAGTAAATGACACTTAATAAATATGTTTAAGATTAAACTGTTCTAAAAGCTGATGGGAAATAACTACCAAAATAAAAGTAGCTTGACTTTTGGGAGACAGATGTTCTCTACCAATCCTTGTTTATGTTTACAGTTTTAAATATTTTTATTAGTGCTACATTATGTCTTTGGAGTGCACCTGTTAATGTACATGTTTGTGTAAATGTATTTATTTGTTTATTTCTTGCCACAGGGAAGAGACTATCACTGGGTTACAATCAAACAATAAAATGCCCGTGGTATATTTACACTTACATAGCAATAAATGAGCAGATAACACACATACCCAAGTTCCTTGCAAATACATACCTCATATATTCTATTCCACACATGTATAGACTCATACAGTGGTACAGTTGCTACATGATTGCTGTCACAGGCAGTTATTTTGAGTAAAAGAGGGAGAGGAGGAGAAGAAGGCCTGGCAAGCACTTGTCAGGGGCATGGAAAAGTATTGATCCTGCAGGGCCAGCTTATCTACTAATCTACTTATCCACTGATATCTAATATTTCTCCCATTGAAATAAAGTGTTAATTTTTTTATACAGCTAGGAACTCTAATGTAATGTTTTACTCTCTGCAGGAATCTACGCTAAAAAGTGTATTGAGTGCCTTATGGAACTTATCAGCACATTGCACTGAGAATAAAGCTGATATATGTGCCGTGGATGGTGCTCTTGCCTTTTTGGTTGGCACACTGACTTACCGAAGCCAAACAAATACTTTAGCCATCATTGAAAGTGGAGGGGGAATTCTTCGTAATGTGTCTAGCTTGATTGCTACAAATGAGGACCACAGGTAAGTATAAGTATACTGCTTTATTACATTATTTAGTTGCCCATTTAGCCAAAGCTATTTCATGAATGATTTGGGAGAGAAGGGGCAAACTCTGGAATCAGATCTTACCTGGAGAGGAGGAGCTGCTGTCTCAGCAGAGCCAGCTGAGTAGTCCTGTTTCCCTTTCATCCTCCTGCATTAGGTTCATATTTCCAAGGTAAAATTACTTTATGTGCAGAACATTTTAAGTTCTGTTTTATGTAGGCAAATTTAATTCCACTGATCTAATGGCAGCAAATTAAGAGTATAAAAATCTAAGTGAAATACCATTGTCAGCATTAATAGCTTTATGTAATAATTAGGGATATGCAGAAAATGGATGTCTGTTTTGTTTTGAACCCAAAACAAACATATTGTGCTTCCAAAGTTCAGCCAAACCTTTCCATCCAAGACATAGTTCAGCCAAACCAAAAACCAGAAACTTCTAGAATGGTCTTATCTAGCAAGTAGAGCTTCGCTCCTTTGTCCCTTCCTGCTCCCTGCGGCCTATGTGCCAACCCACCCACCCAATCTCCCCAGCTAATATCTTTCCCCACCTCCTATTAGCTTCTGATGTTAAAAGTAAGGGTGGCATATCCAATTTGCTGTCTTCCCTACCTAATCTTCCCAATACCTTCTTTTCCCTGTACGTCCTTAGCATCCATGCACCACCACAAATGACCTTAGCTTTTTCTCCACTCTGTCCACCCCAAAACACTTCTGCCTGTGTGTTTAGATCTATGCCCAAACCAAATATGTGTGCTTTTGGTCCATACCTGGGCACAGACCACTTGAAACTGGCCATTCCATGCACAGAATGATTTCCGTATCCCTACAAAGGCAAGGCCCCCTTTCTACACCTAAAATTTGGTGTAAGGCATGTAATGAAGTATCCTGAAATGAGCAGCTTCTTGTGAAGGAATGTATGACCTTGGGAATGGGGAAGAATGAGTGACCTGTTAAGGGGAGAATTTCAAAAGAGACTGTTCAGTTCTAAGAAACAGAAAAGTGTGAGAAAGAAATGCAAAATAAATCTGCCTTGATATTATTTGATATAATATAGAGTAGAGAGAAACTCTGACAGGCTTTCAAGATTCTGTTATTCTACCTACAACAAGAAAGAGAATTTCTAGAATCCCTGCCATGCTTCTTTCTTGAGATTACCTACCTCAAAGGGCTGACACTTGCCAGATTTCAGTTGGGTGGCTGAGAGGGTAGGCAAAGGCGTTCCTACCAGTTTGGAAGCAGATTTGAGTGATAATACATTTGTGGTGGACATGTCTTGAAGGGGGATGTGAAATATGCCAAGGTTACAAAGACAAGTTTCTGTCTTCCCCAACTCATGATGTGATGGGTAGTCATATACATTTAAATAAATACATCTCCATTTTTAAAAGATGTTTAAAATCTACTGCCTCTTTTTACTGTTGTTATTGTGACTACCTAAATTAAAATTCACATGGCTATCTCCTTTGTCATTGGGGCAAGTAGATGATCTGTTGGAAACAGTTGTTTCCATAGTACTGTACAACATTTTTGATCCAGTCTTTAAGAGGATTTGTCATTCAGATGCTTAAGAGCCATGTTATCTATAGAAAATAACACGCTGATACATTTGAGGTTTTTCATATTGTTAATGCAATTATTTTTTATGCTTACACCTTAATTTCAGGCAAATATTGAGAGAGAATACCTGCTTGCAAACCCTCTTACATCATTTGAAGTCTCACAGTTTGACAATTGTCAGTAATGCATGTGGAACATTGTGGAACTTGTCTGCACGGAATGCAAAGGACCAGGAAGCATTATGGGACTTGGGAGCAGTTAGTATGCTAAAAAATCTCATACATTCGAAGCACAAAATGATAGCCATGGGGAGTGCTGCAGCTCTAAGGAATTTAATGGCAAACAGACCTGCAAAATATA
Source organism: Python bivittatus (assembly GCF_059951505.1). Classification (NCBI taxonomy): domain Eukaryota; kingdom Metazoa; phylum Chordata; class Lepidosauria; order Squamata; family Pythonidae; genus Python; species Python bivittatus. Next base: position 21,436,941 of record NW_028277112.1, read on the forward strand.
AAGATGCTAATATTATGTCTCCAGGTTCAAGCTTACCATCTCTTCATGTCAGGAAGCAAAAAGCACTGGAAGCAGAATTAGATGCTCAACAATTATCTGAGACTTTTGACAACATTGATAACTTAAGTCCCAAAACATCTCACCGCAATAAGCAAAGACATAAACAGAATCTTTACAGTGAATATGTTTTGGATGGTAATCGCCACGAAGATGGAGTTTGCAGGTCAGAGAATTTTAGCAGTGGTAATGTGACTGTACTTTCACCATATTTAAATACTACAGTGTTGCCTGGCTCCTCATCCTCAAGCAGAGGAAATACAGAGAGTTCTCGTTCTGAGAAAGACCGGAGTTTAGATAGAGACCGTGCAGTGGGATTAAACAGCTATCACTCCTCAGCAGAAAATTCTGGCAGCTCTTCTAAACGAATAGGAATGCAAATTTCTACTGCTGCTGCTCAGATTTCAAAAGTAATGGAGGAAGCAACAAATATTCATATTTCACAAGAAGAAAGAAGCAATGGATCTGTAACAGAAATTCACTGTTTGTCAGAAGACAGGAATGCTTTAAGAAGAACTTCTACTGCTCATTCTCACACAAATAGTTACAACTTTCCAAAATCTGAGAACAGGACATGTTCTCTACCATACTCAAAAGTAGAGTATAAAAGAGCTTCTAATGATAGCTTAAACAGTGTCAGTAGCAGTGATGGGTATGGTAAAAGAGGACAAATGAAGCCTATAGAATCTTATTCTGAAGACGAAGAAAGTAAATTTTGCAGTTATGGACAGTATCCTGCTGATTTAGCTCATAAAATACACAGTGCTAATCATATGGATGACAATGATGGAGAATTGGATACTCCAATAAACTATAGTCTGAAATATTCTGATGAACAATTGAATTCTGGAAGGCAGAGCCCATCCCAGAATGAAAGATGGGCAAGACCTAAGCATGTAATAGAAGAAGAAATAAAGCAGAATGAGCAAAGGCAATCCAGAAGTCAAAGTGGAGCTTATCCTGTATATCCTGAGAGTGGTGATAATAAACACCTGAGTTACCAGTCAGCTTTTGGACAGCCAGAATGTGTATCTACTTTCAGATCACGAGAATCCAGCAATTCAGAACAAAACAGAGTAGGATGTAATCATGGAATAAATCCCAAAGTGAATCAGTCCTTGTGTCAGGTCGATGATTATGAGACTGATAAGCCTACTAATTATAGTGAGCATTACTCTGAAGAGGAACAGCATGAGGAAGAAGATCATCCAACTAATTATAGCATAAAATATAATGAAGAGGAGCACCATGTGGATCAGCCAATTGATTACAGTCTTAGATATTCAACAGATGTTCCTCCTGCACAGAAACCATCTTTTTCATTTTCAAAAACTCCATCAGTGCAGAGTAATAAAACTGATCATATTTCATCAAGCAGTGGAAATACATCATCTTCTGCTGGGTCAAAAAAGCATAATCAGCTTCATCCAAATTCTGCTCAGAATAGGGCAAGTCATACTCAGAAGCCTACATCCTGCAAAGCACCTTCCATTAACCAGGAAACAATACAAACTTACTGTGTAGAAGATACACCAATATGTTTTTCGAGATGTAGCTCTCTATCATCTTTATCATCAGCTGAAGATGAAACAGGACGCGACCATTCCACACGTGTAACGGATACTGATAACTTTCTGAAGATAGTGGGAATGAAAGAAAACAGTGGGAGTCTGTCAACAGCAGTTACGACTAATGAAACCTCATTAGCTTCCCAGCACCTTAGAACAAAACCAAATAGACTTCAGACTTCTACTATATCTCCTTCTGATTCAGCAAGACATAAAGTTGTTGAGTTTTCTTCAGGTGCCAAATCTCCTTCAAAAAGTGGTGCTCAGACTCCCAAGAGCCCACCAGAACATTATGTACAGGAGACTCCACTCATGTTTAGCAGATGTACCTCTGTGAGTTCCTTGGATAGTTTTGAGAGCCGTTCAATTGCTAGCTCTGTTCAAAGTGAGCCATGTAGTGGGATGATAAGTGGTATAATAAGCCCAAGTGATCTTCCAGATAGTCCTGGGCAAACAATGCCACCCAGCAGAAGTAAAACTCCACCCCCTACACAAGTGACCCAAGTAAAGAGAGAAGCAGCCAAAACAAAAGTATCAAACGCTGAAAAGAGAGAATCTGGACCAAGACAAACAGCTGTAAATACAGCTATTCAGCGGGTGCAGGTATTGCAAGACGCTGACACTTTGTTACACTTTGCAACAGAAAGTACACCAGATGGGTTTTCTTGCTCATCAAGCCTAAGTGCTTTGAGTCTTGATGAACCATTTATACAGAAAGATGTAGAATTGAGAATAATGCCTCCTGTGCATGAAAATGATCATGTGAATGAAGCAGAACTTGAACAGTCAAATGATACAAAGGATAAACTAGAGAAAAATACAAAAGAACCCACTGAAATAGAGAAAGATATACTAGATGATTCAGATGAAGATGATATTGAAATATTGGAGGAGTGTATTATTTCTGCTATGCCAACAAAATCTTCACGTAAAGTCAAAAAGCCTTCCCAGGTAACCGCTTCTAAAATACCTCCACCTGTAGCCAGAAAACCAAGCCATCTGCCTGTATATAAACTACTTCCTTCTCAAAGCAGATTACATTCCCAAAAGCATGTTACGTTTACGCCTGGTGATGACATGCCACATGTTTACTGTGTTGAGGGAACACCAATAAATTTTTCAACAGCTACATCTCTGAGTGATCTAACAATAGAATCACCTCCAAATGAACTGGCCAGTACAGGGATTGCTGTTTCAGGAGTGGAATCAGCTGAAATTGAAAAGAGAGATACAATTCCCACAGAAGGAAGAAATACAGAAGATGCTCAAAGGGGAAAAAGTGGATCTACTGTTGGATTGAATGATGACAAAACAGAAGAAGGTGATGACATCCTTGCGGAATGTATTAATTCTGCTATGCCGAAAGGGAAAAGTCACAAACCTTTCAGAGTGAAAAAGATAATGGATCAGATCCAGCTAGCATCTACATCTTCCTCAATAAATACTAAAAATCAACTAGAAATAGAGAAAAAGAAACCAACATCACCAGTAAAGCCTATGCCACAAAGCAATGAGTACAGAACACGCTTAAGAAAAAATGTGGAGTCAAAAAATAATTTTAGTAGTGAAAGAACTTATAATGAGAGTAAAGAGACAAAGAAACAAAGTCTTGAAAATAATTCAAAAGATTTTAATGATAAACCTCCAAATAACGACGAGCGTACAAGAGGAAGCTTTGCATTTGATTCTCCTCACCACTATACTCCAATTGAAGGAACACCGTATTGTTTTTCTCGAAATGACTCTTTGAGTTCCTTGGAATTTGATGATGATGTGGATCTTTCGAGAGAAAAGGCAGAACTGAGAAAGGAGAAAGACAATGAAATTGAAGCCAGCTCTAATACAGAATATATTTCAAATCAACAATCAGTCAGTGGAACACAAGCTTGCCAAAAGCACTCTTCATCAGGAAGAAATCAACCCAAAATTTTGGGGCAAAACCAGACCTCTTTTTGTTCATCAGCCAAAGACATTACAGCTACAGATGAAAAAACACAAAATTTTGCAATAGAAAATACACCTGTTTGTTTCTCTCGTAATTCCTCTCTGAGTTCTCTCAGTGATATTGATCAGGAAAACAACAATGACAAAGGAAGTGAACCTATAGAACAAATAGAATCACCTGATAAACACATTGAATCAACTAGAGCACAAGTTTCTGGATATGCTCCTAAATCATTTCATGTAGAAGATACACCTGTATGTTTTTCAAGGAACAGTTCCCTCAGTTCTCTTAGTATTGATTCAGAAGATGACCTTTTGCAGGAATGTATTAGTTCAGCCATGCCTAAAAAGAAAAAGCCTTCAAGATCAAAGGGGGATAGTGAAAAAATTAGTTCTAGAAACATAGGTATTTTAGCAGAAGACCTCACATTAGATTTGAAAGATATACAAAGGCCTGATTCAGAGAATGGTTTCTCCCCAGATTCAGAGAACTTTGACTGGAAAGCTATTCAGGAAGGTGCAAATTCTATAGTTAGCAGCTTACATCAAGCTGCAGCAGCAGCATCACTATCTAGACAAGCTTCATCAGATTCAGATTCAATCCTTTCATTGAAATCAGGAATTTCCTTAGGATCACCATTTCATCTTACACCAGATCAAGAAGAAAAACCTTTTACTACTAATAAGGGTCCAAGAATTATTAAACCAGGAGAAAAGAGTACATTGGAAAATAAGAAAATTGAGTCTGAAAATAAAGGAATTAAAGGAGGAAAGAAAGTCTATAAAAGCATGATTACAGGTAAAACTCGATCTAATTCTGAACTTACAAGTCACTTGAAACAGCCCTTGCAAACAAATATGCCCTCCATTTCCCGAGGTAGGACAATGATTCATATTCCTGGAGTTCGAAATAGTTCTTCAAGTACAAGTCCAGTTTCTAAAAAAGGACCACAACTAAAGAATGCAGCATCCAAAAGTCCTAATGAAAGCCAGTGTTCTACTAGCTCTCCCAGAGTTACCAAACCTTCTGTGAAATCTGACCCAAGCCCTATATCCAGACAGCCATCTCAACAGGGTAGCTCAAGTAAAGGGCCTTCTAGGTCAGGTTCTAGAGATTCTACACCTTCTAGACCACAACAACAACCATTAAGTAGGCCTCTGCAGTCCCCTGGCAGAAACTCAATTTCACCAGGTAGAAATGGCATAAGTCCTCCCAATAAGCTCTCCCAGCTGCCAAGAACAGCATCACCAAGTACAGCTTCCAACAAATCTTCAGGTTCAGGAAGAATGGCATATACATCACCAGGTAGACAAATGAATCAGCAAACTGTAGCAAAACAAACAGGATTGCCTAAAAGTACTAGTGGAATTCCTAGAAGTGAATCTGCCTCAAAAGGATTAAATCAAATTTCTGGTATCAGTGGATCAAATAAAAAGACTGAGTTATCTAGAATGTCATCAGCCAAATCAAGTGGGAGTGAATCTGACCGGTCAGAGAGACCTGTTTTAGTACGTCAGTCAACTTTTATTAAAGAAACCCCAAGTCCTACTCTAAGAAGGAAATTGGAAGAGTCTGTCTCATTTGAATCTTTGTCACCTTCTAGACCAGACTCTCCAACCCAGTCCCAAACACAAACTCCAGTTTTAAGTCCATCACTTCCTGACATGTCTTTGTCTGCTCACTCAGCCATCCAAGCCAGTGGTTGGAGAAAGTTACCTCCTAACTTGAGTCCCTCTTTAGAATACAATGATGGGAGGCCAACAAAACGGCATGACATAACTCGATCTCATTCTGAGAGTCCATCCAGATTGCCAATTAACAGATCAGGGACATGGAAGCGTGAGCACAGTAAACATTCTTCATCACTTCCTCGTGTAAGTACTTGGCGAAGGACAGGAAGTTCTTCCTCAATTCTTTCAGCTTCTTCAGAATCCAGTGAAAAGGCAAAAAGTGAAGATGAAAAACAACATGTAACTTCTTTTTCTGGACTCAAACAAGGTAAAGAAAATCAAGCACCAACAAAAGGGACTTGGAGAAAGATAAAGGAAAATGAAATTCCTCAAATAATGACAAGTCCTCCTCAGAATATCTCATCAGGTCCTACCAATGGTGCTGATTCAAAAACTCTAATTTACCAGATGGCCCCTGCAGTCTCTAAAACAGAGGATGTATGGGTGAGGATTGAGGACTGTCCTATTAATAATCCAAGATCTGGAAAATCTCCAACGGGAAACACTCCCCCCATTATTGAGAGTGGTTCAGAGAAAAGCAGTATAAATAGCAAAGATTCAAAAGATCTTCATGGAAAACAAAATACCGGAAATGGAAATGTCCCTGTTCGCACCATGGGTTTAGAAACCCGATTGAATTCATTTGTTCAAGTTGATGGTCCAGACAAGAAAGGAACTGAAACAAAAATTGTTCTAAGCAATTCTACAGCTGCCCCAGAGACTAGTGAAAACACTCTGAACGAGCGCACCCCATTTAGTTCCAGCAGTTCAAGTAAACACAGTTCACCCAGTGGTGCTGTTGCAGCACGTGTGACGCCTTTTAACTATAATCCAAGCCCCAGAAAAAGTAGTGTGGATAACAGTTCTGTTCGGCCATCACAGATACCAACACCAGTAAATAACAGTACAAAAAAACGAGATTCAAAGACTGAAAGTACAGATTCGAGTGGTGCGCAAAGCCCTAAGCGCCATTCGGGGTCTTATCTGGTGACTTCTGTTTAATGAAAAATTAATGATGTATTGATACATGTGGATTTTTGAAAAATAAAACAACAAAATTGTGGTTACCCCCCCCTCTTTTTTTTGTAAATAGTTTGATTCTTGTAGAGGGTCCTTGTTCTGGAAGCCATATATGATATTCTTTGTCTTCACTAATAATATTTGAGGGAATCCCAATTGATAATTTAGCAATAAAATTGCTAAAATAATTATATTTGTACAGTATATTTTACATATATTTAATTAACATCCCATAACTTTATAATTGTTTTGATGGGTTGGGGGAATTTAGAAAGATGAAAAACAGATTAAAATAAATAATTCTATTAATATATCACTCACTTCTAGATTTGCAAAATGGCTAAATAACTTCAGGGAAAAATTGGTATTTATGCCAAAAAAAAAAAAAAATTCCACCTTACTATTTGTGAAGCCACCTAACCTTTTAATTAATCATGTGGCTGTGAAATTCACAGTAATATGGTTTCTGCTGAACAAGCCTTTTATTCCTGCATGGATAGAGCTGATGGTTCATTTTCTGAAATGATAATTAACATTTCTGTGGTCACATAACGTGCATAGATAGTTATAGTGTAATGAATACATTTTGGTTTTTGTGCTCTGCAAAAAGAAAAAAGAAAAAAAAGGACATCTGTGTATGTGTAAACCTTGAACAAAATTATTTTACCAGAACTAGATTTTAACTGACAGTAGGTAGGATTTTTGCTATGCTGTAACTTGTTGTATATTCTGGTATTTGAGGTAAGATGGCTGCTCTTTTATTAATGAGACATGGGTGAAGTCTCAGCAAAACTAAATGACAGAATAAATTATTGCTGTATGTACATTTTGTTGTGTGTTACTTTTGCAGTACATAACAATGTTTAATTTTAATATGTTTAAGAAATATGTTTCATATAATGCATTTCCTCAAAAGGCATGTTGGGAACAATAATTATTCTACTGAAGTCAGTGGAAACATTCTTACAAATTTGAATGGATCTGGGTTGTATCCACTGCCTAATACAGTCGCACACTGGTTTTCTTCCAATTTATAATAGCTGTTTATATGTATCAGCTGCAGCATTAGGAGGTAGCATTAGTGTTTTCAGCTGAAATGTTAGTTGGTTCCTCCAATACAGAAAAGAGGCTAAAAGAAGTACTTCCATAGATATGCCCAAAGGCATAAATTTCATATTGCACAGCCTAGAGTGCTTTCAATATACAAATGCATTTTATTTTGAAAAGGAAAATAACTTGGAAAGTATTGAGAATGAAAGTTGCTTTGAATATTTTTTTCATTTGGCCTTTTTTCATTTGGTTAATGCACTAGAGACAATATACTAAATTTTAGTGTCTTATAGAAAATAAGATTTGTATATTAAACTGCTCTGGACAAACCAACTTGGTATTCACATATATTTTTACTTTAGAGACCTTCCGTAGACTGTTTACAGCAGAAGTACTCTACTTAACTTAAGTGCCTCTATACAGAAATAGCAACTTGTGTGTGCACGTCGTTAATTAAAACAGTAGTAAGCAAGTCAAATGTGTATCTCAGGCAGGTTTCCATTATTACAATCCAGTTGTGATTATTTGACTATGAAGTTCAAAAATCTGTTTAGAAATGTTCTCAGATAATCCAGTTTAATTCATAAGTCAGATCAGTGCTTCTTACTGTATGGGATGCTACAACAACTGTTATAGTATAAATTTTAGTTTTTCAGACCAGACGATAGCATCAAGCTAGTGTGGCATCAACAGGTAGTATGCATTTTCAATTGATTGGTGGCCAAATTCACACATATCAGGAGACTCTGGATAACATGAGAAATAGTGTCCCTGCTACTTATTTCCCTATCTTTTCTCTTTTTACACTTAAAATAAAGCATTTTTATATTAACCATAGTTGAGATTAATTGCAATTTGTCTAGGTCTGGACATCATGATAAACTGCATTTACTCCATGATAGGAAATCTAGGGACTTTCCTTGGGTGTTTGGGACTGCAGCTCCTGCAATCATTTGCCAGTGGCCACAATGGCCAGAATTGATGATGTCCAAAATACCTAAAGAGTACCAGGTTTTCTAACTAAGGCTTAGCCTAAAACAGAAATAAGAGCTTCTAAACTCATGGCTGTGCTGGAAGAGGAGGCAGTAGACCATGCCTTGTAACAGTAAATTTATTTAGCATTACATAATTGTATCTTATGATGCAGGCTTGATTCTTAATTTCCCAGCCTCTATTCCATTTGCTAAAAAAAAAACAAAAAACGCACAGACATAGGTAGGCAAGGTAGTCCAGTAATACTAACTCTAACATTACTAAGACCACAAAAATAAGTTAATTTAAATTCAAGGGGTCTCCCGAAAAGTATTGCATAAGAATATATGTAATTCTATTACTGATTCTCCATCAAAAAGATTACACATATTTATGTACTCTTTGCCTTTTAACTGGGCATATTTACTGGCATACCATATTGGTAGAATATCTTATGTGAACACAAGGCCTGCCTATCATATATATAATCTTTGTGATGCATTAATGTATATGTTTCAATGTACATTTCAATGTGTGGCATCTAATATGGATCAGTAAACAGGATCAGTATTCAGTACGGTCCATCTCCATTTACCTTTCCTCACTTTCTGTATAAAGAAGATAGGGAAATATAACGGGAAAAGCCCATCATGTGCTCCCGTCTTTGCTGACTATTAAGCTTTAATGTGGCATCTCAAGATCACTAGTATTGCCGTATTTGTACTTGCTGATTACTGCAATTTTGCTTCTACTGAATTTAATCACTAGCTTGTAAAAGTGATGCACCGTACAGTATGGATAGAACCAAGTCAAGAAATTAAGGCAACATTTTTTTAAAAATCATCAGATTCTTTTAAAGTTTTTCTGCTTCTTTCCAGAGTTTTGCTAATGAGAATTGTACTAATTTTCTCCACTTCCTTATTTGTGAGTTGATGTATAAGCCAAGAGCTTTTCTTTTGTAATTTAATTCTCACTTACACTGAAATAAACCAATTATTTGACAAACCAAAGTGCATCTTTTTAACAAAAGGACCCAGAAAATGTGCATGTATTAATGTTTCTGCTTTTTATTTACATGAAGCATTTTTAGTTCCAATATATCAAACATATATAGATTATTATTGCTGCTGTCCATCATTTTAAGATGTTCATTTAATTGTGAATTCCATTTGCTGTCAGTTTATTTATCCAAGTCATTTATTGTCTGTAATATGCTCACTCCAAACCATGTAAAGAACTATTCATTGCAGTTCACTGTGCATTAACAAGATAAAAAAATCAGTATTCTAATAATTTTTTATATCCTGCTTATCAAGCCATCCTGATTTTTACATATAAAAAGGAACCATATTGTGTATCAAATGCCCTGCTGAAATTGGAATCTGGCGTAATCTCTGTTGAGGTTTGCATGCAGCTTTGCCATCGGACATTTTGGCTTAAACTAGTTTTTCACTGACAGCTGATTTCTAGATGTTGCATTATAATTATTTATAACCCTGGAGCAGGTATAAATTTGGACCTAAAATGTTATGACATGTCAGCTCAATATTTGATTCTAGTTGGCCTCAAAAGAGCTCTGATAGAGATGAAGACATCTGGCTCTTGACAATGACATTTGGAAAGATCTAAGTACTTCCCCCTCCTTGTATTGGGGGATGGGGGAGGGTCTATGTGGAAGACCTCTCTCTTGTGCTGGTTATATAACCAATTCATGCCTTTTGCCTAGTTCATGGAGAGCCCTCACATGTGCTAGATGTAACAATATTCCTGTGCAAAAGTGATTATGTCAGTTATATCTGTGCTTCTATGTTGCACTTTCTTCTTGGTGAGTGGCCCAAATAACCTTTCTTAATTAACAGCTGATCTTGAGGATTGCCCAATTCTGCTTAATCACCATAAGTTTGACAGTTAATGTTGTAGTTACCCTGATAAAGTTACTGTTTGTATATCTTTTAATGTGTTCTTTTGTCTGTCTTGTTTTTGTTTAAATTCATCCATAGCATCTTGTTTTTTTAAATAAATTAAACTAGCTAGCCGTGACCTCAATATCTGGAATGGGCATTTTCAAAGCAGAATCTGAGAACTGTAAAACTGAAAGGGTTGAATACGTTTTCAACAGTACGGTGTATAACTGATAACTGAATGGTTGCTCAACTTCTCAGAATTTCCCATGAGATTTGTAAATTAGAAATGAGCATACTATGTTTAAGTTTGTGTGCGTGGGTATCCATGTGCATGGATGTATTTAAATACACACACAGCTATCCTTGGTTCCATTCTTTCTTAAACTAGATTGAAAAATTACTTTAAGCACAAGAGAGGGTTAAAGTTGGTTTACTCCTAGATTTATATTGAATAGATATTAAAATAAATAGAATGGAATACAGGATACTAATATATCATGCACAGGCTTTGGCTTAATACAACACTTTTCAGAGCTAGACAATCTTTCATACAATTGTCCATTATTGCTGTTGAGCAAATACTTAATGTATGGCCTTTACTGGACACAATCTTTTGTCTTTTAATATATGTATTCTGGACAAAAATGCAGGTATTTATTTGAAAAATTTCACTCATCAAAAAACAATCTGGAAACATATTGGTTTGAATCTTGGTTCAAAATATATCTAAAATAGCTTTTTATCGTATTTGAAAATACGTATTTTATACAATCTTCTCGAGAGCTAAAACTCTACCTGCTAAAAATGTATATATGGTTTGTTTTCTGCAAACTGCCCTTTTAATTATTTAAAATAAAATCTCACTTTGCTAAACTATAAATCTGCAATATGGCATTCCTATAATTAATCATGCAAACATTTCACTGCTTTTTCTTAGTACTGACATGGTCCAGCAGTTGTTGCCTATCTTCATTTATAGGCCACATCTAGAATGAGGTACTACATGCATAAAGATGCCAAGGGGTAAGGAAATGTCAGTTTACATGGATTGCATCCAGATTTATAGATCTGTCTAAAATGTGGATACTCTAAACTGATGCAATGGAAGAACCTATTTATGGATTTCATGATGGAACAAAGGGTTTTTATTCTAGTGAACCCCAGGCTACCTCCAATTCACTTTTGAAATACACCTTTGGGAGTCCACTACCAGTGGAGATATAATAGGGAGATCTATGCTTTAAATTTGCTGTGGGTACCCCAGAAAATTTAATGGCAGACATTTTTCTAGCCAACTTTGGGACACTTCTGGCTCATTCAAATCACTTCTAGCCAAGAGATCAGGTTAGGGCAATATTGAAAGCTTAGGCATACTTGGGTACTATTGAAATGCCTAGGATAGGTCAATTATTAACTTACCCATTGATTTCAGTGAGACTAAAGCATAATTTCGTTTCAGTGTGACTTTTTGTGCTTCATTAAAATATTAAAGTATATTTCTTGAAGGTGTTTGTATATGTTGATCAGCTTTACTGAGTATGATAGAGCCAGATGCTTGTGTATTTTTTAGCACTGATCAGCTGTTGGATTATGTGCCAACATTCAAAAGTGTTGGGAAACTCAAGGGAGCAATGGCTTACTGTTAAGCACTCACTGCTTCTTTTTTTTTTTTTAACAGTTGTTTGTTTTGGAAGCCCTTGATTTTAAAATATGCAGCCTATTTGCCTATGTAGTCAGCTGCTTTCTGTTTCTAAGGACCAATCTCACAGATATTTTCTCAGAAGATGAGCAATATAAAAATGCCTAGGGAATTACAATACATGTAACTAAATGTATTATACTCATGAGGCAATATGGAGCTTTGCTAGAAGTTGCAAGTCAGCACACAACAGAGATATATAGATAATTTATGTTTTGAAAAATATAAATAGGCACATACTATGAAAAGATTTATAGTGTGTATATATACATATATAACTGCTATATGCCAATATTTTCAATTAATGCTGAATAGGATCAGTGAAGAATCTTATCATCTGGATCAGCTAAAAGTTGTCACATACTTAACCTTCTGGATCAGTAATAGCTGAAATCTAACATGTCAGAAAGCATATCTACTACTTATCTGGACTGACTGATTCCAGTGGGTCACTTTATTTATCAAATATATATCCCACTACAACCACTGCCCTTTGTGGCAGCTCACAAAGATAATATATTAAATCATTCTATAATACAATTAATCCCCCAGAACAATACATGGTGTCAGACCACAAAAACCTTCAGGAAAAGCTGTTTTCAGTCTCTCTGTTCATCCTTTATTATGGTCAATTAGAAGAATTCCACTTAAAATAAAAATGAAACATGCAACATAAAAGGATAGGAAGATATATAATAGTTTTACAAACAAAGCAACATTCAAAGAAACTAAATCATATTGGCTGGCTAACAGCAACTGTCAACTGTACATAAAATAGATCCAAATGGCCCAGCAACTTAAAACAGATACAAAATACAGCCAGGCATCTATAAAATGGGCAATGCAACAATACATGGATCGTATTTTCAACTGTCCCTTCACTACAAGAACAGAATCTTAAAGATTAAGGGATTTTTCTTAACTTTCCTTCAAGGACAGCTGTTGGAAGTGCATTAAAACATGCTAGGGTTAGTGCTGTCCTAAATTTAGGGATGGATATATGATTTAGATATCTTGTTCTAAAAAAGGGAGACTGCTTACTTTAAAAAAAAAAATCTCTAGGGACAGCTGATGGATGTAATTGTGTTTCTACATCGATAACGTGTTGCCTAAGGCTTGATACAGCCTGTTTATAACCCATCAGTAATGCGTCTCATGAAAAGCCATAACACTGCAACTTGCAATGAATTAGTCTTCCAGTTGATTCAAAGTTGTCAACCAGGATCAGAGTACCTAGGCACACTGGAAAAAAAACTGGTTTCAACCACAAAGAAAATATACACAACCATTTACTAGTCTCCACTCTAATCACATCAGTTTCACGAAGGACCACATTAAGCACACTTCACACCACTTGAAAAAATAGCCCTTAGAAATTGAGATTATACTCTAATGGGGCAAAAGAGCTTTAGGAGCCTAAATGGGCACCAAATAAAAGCTGTGCACAAACCTTTGCTGAAAATGTTTTAAGGAGCTAGTATAAATAATGCCCCTCTAGAATAATAAAAAGATTGCAGGCTATTGCCAGTTTTGGAGCACTTTGAACAATATAATCCCAGTGGGCCCTATGGTTACCAAAGGACTGAAACATTACACACAAATATTTAAAGATTTTAACTTGTTCAATCGGGTGTTTATTCAACTGTCAGGCATGGACTCTGGGGTGTTTGGAAAACACCAAGATCTTAATTTTAGAATTTATCTTCAGCACTTCCTTCTTACAGTACATGGCCAGAGCGCACAGAACTCATTTCAAACCAATTGCAGTGTATGTCATAATACTGCATCAGCCACATGCAAATGTAGTGCAGTGTGTTTATCAACCAGTTTCAGAGGGTAGTATGCAGGGTTATTTAACCTGGTCACTACAAAATGAATATATAGGTTAAATAACAAAGATGACAGGATACAACCCTGCCTTACTCTTCTATGGATAGGAATTTATCTGGTGTAATGTTCTTGTATATTGCATTGAACTTTTCATCTTGAATTTTCATAAAGGTTGCACATTAAGAGGAGCAACCATCTATCTACAGTAGAATGTTTAAATTTGCACCACATCCTAGATCTAGAAATAAAATCAAATGCAAACCTAAAATCAATAAAGGCCCCATATGATGCAGATCCAGCTTTAACAATAAACTTTTCAACTAGTTGTAAAATTAAAACAAAATTAAATTAAAACTGTTCTATAATCAAATGCCCAGCTCTAAAGCCTACCTGCTTGTCAGCCAATATATATTCTGAATTGACCCAGTCTATAAGTTTATTACAAAGAGGTTTAGCATAAAATTTACTGCTTGTATTTAAAAGATTTATGGGTCTATAATTGCTTTTTTTTTTAATAAATGGGCACTATAATGGCCAAGCTCTATTCCTTTAGCGCAGTCTATAAAGGTACACAGCTTACAATGACGTCCATCATTCCAGATTATTATTAATAACTTCAGCAGTGATAAAATAATTGCCTGGAGCTTTGCCAGGCTTAAGTTGTTTCTTCAGTCCTGCTATTACTGAGCTAACAGGCCCAGTCTGGCATCAGGTTCTACAACAAACTCATTTAACTCTTCTGGTATATACGTTGTCCTAAAGTGATCTTCCCATACTCTTGGTAGCATATAAAAGGAGAGGTAGAGTGGTCTAGAAACTGGATAAATAGCTGTCCCTTGCCAAAACAAAGCTGGCTTCTTTGATCACAATGCTGTAATTAGATGGGCCATGAATCTCTGACAGCCTGCTTTTTCTTGATTTGACGTAGTTGTTTATATTGCTCTTTCAAAAGCAGCAGGTCCTGAACTGTAGAGAACCAGGGAGATGACCTTGGAGAAGAAATCCAGAGGCTGTTAAGGAAACACCAGGTGCAGAAGAAACATGTTAAGTCCGGAAAGACGGGAGAGCGTCACAAAGAAACTCAGACCAGTATACCCCCGGACTCCTTGGGGTATAAGAGGGAGGGAAGGGAAGACATGGACAGACTTGCAAAATTCTGTTATCATAGGTATCTCAATGAAGTATAAATCTACTTTTCATGTGGAGTGTTTTTTGATCTGGCCTACCTTGAAGGGCTGATTCAAACAGACTGTGATGCTTGATTTCTTTATACACTTTAAATCAACTAACTAGTTCTCTCTTAGCCTTTTGATATACCTAATCAAATCAAGGTTGAGAAGATGGAAACTTAGGGTTCATACTCTTAGTTAATCAGGACAAAGCTAGTAGAGGCTGTAGCGGCTGAATGAGTTTACTGGAATTTTGCAGATAGAAACCTCAGAACCTTTTCTGACTACTGCTGAATGGATCTCAGCTGCTGCCTCCATGGAAGGTGTTTAAGTTATCAATTCCTTTTATTGTGTGGCCCACAATATGAAGTAACTTTCTTTCCAAACTCTCATTAAGCATAGGACTAAATTCTAAACTTAACTTTGAATGCCCTCAATAATAATGTTCAGATATTAATTTCTTCTTGCTCACAAACTTCTCCAACATCTCTGTGCTATAGCTTTCTGACTTTTAGAAAGGGACGGATCCATAGGTAGTCCTCGACTTACAACCAAAATAGGGACTGGAAAATTTGTTGTTAAGGGTATAGTTGTTAAGTGAAGCATCATGTGTCCACACCTGATTTTATGACATTTTTGTGGTGGTCATTAAGTGAATCACAGTTCCCCATTGATTTTGCTTGTCAGAAGCTAGCTGTGAAGGTTGCAAATGGTGATCACATGACCCCAGGATGCTGCAACTATCGTAAATACATGCTGGTTGCCAAGCACCCAAAGTTTGATCACATGGCCACAGGGATGCTGCGGTGGTTATAAGTGTGAGGACCAGTCATAAGTCACTTTTTCAGCACCGCTGTAACATTGAACAGTCGCTAAATGAATGACCGTAAGTTGTGGACTACGTGTATTCATCTTTAAAGGGATGACATGAAAGCCCTTAAGAACATTTTTCATTCTAATAATCATCAAAGGTAAAGTGGGAGAACTGAAGGTAAGGACAGTTCTTTTAAATTCACATTAATTAGAAAGCCACACAATATTCACCAAATCATTATTATGAACTTGACAATACAAGAGCTGAGAAAGAGGATGCATGACAGCTTGCATGTTATGCCATGTTTCCTCAGTTGAAGCAGGCATTGCAATTTTTAAGATAACACTATGTGGTTGTAAAATACAGAAGTTGCCATAGATAATACAAGTGTGTGTGCTCAGTCTTTGAGACTGAAGTACCCTCCCCATTGCAGCTGCACAAACACATCTCTTCCCCAAACTGGTTTGTGTAATTTACTTCCTGTTTCTCCTTAGGCTCAGCCCTTTGGATTTCTACAGATGATCTTATGATATAAATACTGAGGAGATTCTTCAGCTCCTTGATTCTGTTATTAGCAGCTATTATTTGATAATAAGTTGAAATAACTGTATGCACTATTAATAAACAGCCACCTTGAATTGTACAAAATAAAGGTAGGAATAGAAATCAAATAAAAGCAGTTTTTAGCCACCAGATCCATATCTCAGTGAGACAAGTGGCATCTGCAGCCTCTTCTTTCTCTGTTTCTAATCCCTTCTCAGAGAAAGATAATTCCTCACCTTCCCGGTCCCACACATACCTACTTTCCCAGTCTGGCATGGCATAGTTATTACTTATAGGATTTATAGAAGATTGTGACTCACTTATCAAATCCTTTGGCTGCAAGAGGTGCTCTATTTTAAAAGTCTCCAAGAACCTCTATGATCCAGAACTTCCTCCAATGTTTCTTAGATTTACTTTTCTTTTTAATCTTTGTTTTATTGTTGGTGGCATTCTTATTCATATTTTCCATCTTTTTCTATAGGGCTATGACTTGTAAAAAAATGAAAATCTCTTACAAGTCACTTAGCCGAAGCACCAATCAGTAAAATTAACCAAAAACAAACAAACAAACAAAACCCTGTAAGATCAAAAGCCTGTGACCACCTTCTAAAATTTCAACATATCACTTCAAAAAATGAAAGGGGAGAAAATATTAAAAATAAAATACATTTATTTGGAGCACTCAAAAAAGAGCTCTGCACCCATTGCCAATTCCTCCTGCTCTGTTTTCAACTTTTTCCAGAGGGCAGATAATGTCAAAGGCAAAAGAACTTCTAACAGAAGGCCATTCTACAATGCTTCCTAGCTATACCTCTCATGACTTGAAAATGGGGGGACAACCAGCTGCTTCAAAGTGGTTGGGTCAGTTCTATTGGGGAGATACACCCTATAGATAACCCAGCATCCAAACCATAAAGGGCTTTATAGATTAAAACCAGCACTTTAAATTGCATCCAGAGCTAATAGGGAGCCAGTGCAAGGCCCATAAGATGGGTGTGATATGTAACCACTAGTAAACATGCCAAGCTGAAACAGCAGAGAGTATAGAGGAACTCCAACGTACAAGCAGAAGCTCTGTCTTGCTAGGGTCCAATTCTCTCCCAGCAAGATTCCCACTATCTCCAGGCACCAGGACAAGATTTCAAAAGCATCTCTAGCACAGCATGGAGGCCCAAAGTACATTTGGATTTAATCAGCATATTGATGGTACCAAGACCCAAATTATCTGATGATCTCCCCCAGAGGCTTCATGTAGTTGTTAAATAATGGGGGAGAGAACTGACCCTAGCACCACCACTTGGATCGAGGGAACTAACACTTCCCCAGATGCCCAAAGAAGCCAGGAATTACAAGGATCTAGGCAAGGTAGTTAAAGACAACCTTCAGAGCCCTCTATCAAAAGATAAAAAGCTAAACATGCTCAGTAACTGGCTAGATGGTGCTCTAGTCACCATGCAAAGCCTCACCCAAGTAGAGTCCAGACTAGACCAGATTTGAGTGATTTTGCCAGCAAAGTGATCATAGCAGCCAGATGATAAATCAATAGGATTGCCCCTACCCAAAAGGGAATTGGCTACCTGGAACAGGGTCACCAGACAACAAGCTGATGCAATAAGACAGAAGTAAGTACACTTTGCTGCTCTTATTACCACTAAGTAGGCCTAAACGTGGGCATGTACCTCTGCTTCGTCAAGTTGTCTTAGTTGTTCTCCACCTGTGCTTAGGTTTTGTGTCTACTGCTTCATTTCCTGGGGGTCCTCAGAGAACCGAGCAGCCAGCTGAGACTGGCTGGCAGAGAGAAGCTGCTCAGAGGTGATTTTATCAAGGATCTGAGATGCTTTCTCCTACTAGTGACGGACCAGATTGTCAACCAAATCATCCACAAGATTGTCAGTGAAATTCCGAAGCACCTACCAGAAGCCAAATTGATAAGGCATTTGGGATATATGCAGTGATTTTGCATATATCATTTACATTTTTGCATAAAGAGTTCTATATACCTCCACAATTTGAAGTAGATTAACACATCTAGATATAATGTGACAGCAAAAATAAACATAGTACATAGAAAGTAGTACATGGTTAGATACACATGTAGAATGGTCCGGTAACTAGTATACTTTTTTTCTTGGCAAAGGGCCCTGCCTAAAATTTATTGTCCTCATGGCTATGTTCTGTCTGCATCTCTTGCCTCTGTTTTGGCTTGCTGCTGAATAGTGACAGTGTTAAAGAGATTGTTTACACCCTCTGGCTTTGCTGCTCTCCCATTTTCAGAATGCTACCAGCTGGCAAGAAACTATCCAACAATCATGACAGCAATGGGCAGCATTGGGAGGTGGCAAATTTGGACTGGTGGTTCACCTCATGCTCTCCTGCTTACCATGTGCAGTAAAGCAAGAGAAGATGGGCCTACTCACCAACTCCACAAGCCACCTGAAAATCTTTTCCATTTTATTCCTTTTATGTAATGCTTTCAGAACAAGGTTTTGGAATAGAAAGGCAGGACCAACTCAGTGGAATGAACAGCAGAGCTTCCAGAGGCTGTGTGGTTTTGAATAAGTGTTCCAATACAATCTATCTCACTCCCTGATGCTGTTAGAATCTTCATAGCTAGATGATAAGTCCTACAGAACTGCAGGGCATCAAGCTGGGAAAGATGGGGGACTTTTCATGGCAGCTGTCAAAGTCACCAGTGCTACATGCTCAGCAATCCTGTCCTGCCACACAGGATAACTCTATGGAGGGTACGCAAGGATTGCACAAAGCTTCCCTTCTCTATTCAGACAAATTGCTAATTTTTTTTTAGATTTTTTATTCTGCCTTCATTATTTTTATAAATAACTCAAGTTGGCGAACATACCTAATACTCCTCCCTCCTCCTATTTTCCCCACAACAACAACAGCAACAACAACAACCCTGTGAGGTGAGTTGGGCTGAGAGAGAGCGACTGGTCCAAAGTCACCCAGCTGGCTTTCCTAAGGTGGGACTAGAACTCACAGTCTCCTGGTTTCTTGTTTCTTACTCTTATCCAGTATGGATTCTGAATTTTTTCCCATGGGTTAAGGCTACTGTGCCTGGATTCAGACATTCATTAAGTTCTTCTTATCATCCTTTGGGTCTCCACAACAGAGGTAGAATCCAGTAAAAAATCAATGAAAAATCAGTCACGTGTAACATCCCTCTTCATAGAAACTGCATCACCACCAACAGCCTACTCCGGCACCTTTCATGCTTCTCCCTCTATATAATCTTGGGCATCTTTGTGGTTCTCTACGTCACCCGCCCGGCGAGGAGGTAAAATCAGGGACCTCCGTCCACAGCCTTGACCAGCACGGCTTGATTTCCGATCTCTATGGTACACGCGTCGCTCCGTCTCACAGGAACTCTCGCGACACCGAAGACACTGTTTCAGCGGCGCTTATCCATGGGTGACATTTCCACCAACCATTGAGATCAAATGACGTCGCTGCGTGAGGGCGGGACATCTGGTTTCGCTTTCTTCGCTTCCCCTCCCCGTTTCGCCGTGGCTGGTGAATGGCTGAGTCACGAAAAGCCGCTGCCGCCTGCCGATGCGGAGGCCATGGCTTGGGCTGCGTCCTCTTTACCCTCCGATAAATCTCGGTAACGTGGGAACGGAAGACGCGCCGTGGCTCTCTGCCAGAGTTCGCACGACGCCCGGAGCCGCGAATTGCCAAATCTCGTCTCAGACCCGCGCGTTGTACGAACCGCGGCTAAGCTAACCTGGGAGGGCGTGGGGTTTTCCCTCGGCTTGGGCTGCTGTGGGGAAGGACCGGGCGCCGCCAGCTCGCGGATTGAGGACGCGGCGGCCGGGAGTGGTAGACGCTCAAAGGGGCATCTGTTGGAGGGACTTGGCGAAAGTTGCGGGCTCCCCGCTTTTCTTAGGCTTGGCTCCGCAGCTCGACGACCCCGTCGCTTCCATAAAGGAGCTCGTGGCTTTGCATGTGGTGGGAATGCGCTTTGTTTCGTGGGATGGCTGCTGATCCCTGCTCTGCGGTAGCCCTTAATTATTTCCCCCCCCCCTTCTGTCTCTCGTAACTGTATCAGGAAGGGCGGAGAAATAATGGCTGCAACATATTTAGAGACTTTTCAGCCGTTCATTCATTCGATGTAATCCCCCTTTTCCTCTAAGAGCATAAAGAGGAGTACAAAGAGCTGCTTTCTTTTTTCCTCCCAACAACAACGCGACCGGCCCCCAGTTAAGCACTGAATTTCTTGGCGGAGGGTAGACCAGAGCCTGGGTCTCCCAGCTCGTAGTCCAAAAACTTTACTACTCTAATTGATCAAATGTTTATGAAGCGAGCATCGTACTTTGTTTGAATAATGAATTTACATGAGTTAGCAGTTGTTTCCTTAAAACAATCATTATCTAAGCATCTGAGGCCCAGTTTTATGTCTGCACACATTTGGTTTGTATAGGCATCCATAAGAAGTCATGATGTGTGCGTCATCATGTTGTTACACAAATGCTTAATTATATAATCTGCATCAGTTGTGTGTTCACATAATTTCTATGATACTGTCATGATGCAATGATATCCATGCCCTCCCTGCAGGTGCCCATGCATTTTGGAGCCTCTTCTTTTTAATCATATCCTTGGTTGGTGGTAGTGCTGCTGTTATAACCCATTATATGTTGTGATAAATTATGATAAGTAAATATATTAAGTCTATTAAAAAATATTACAGACAGGATCTGCAAAAAAAAAAAAAATTAGGATAGCAAAGTAGCCATTCAGTTTTATATTTTTCCTCCCAAGTGTTTTAGTTTCTCTCCTTTTCCCCAAACATTCAGTGTGGTGTTGTTCAGGCACAGAATTCAGTTTAGTTTCCTAGCTAAAAGGGGTGGGGTGGGGTGGACTATCTATCTAGGTGCATCTGCAACTTTAGGCATCCCTAAAGCCTGCTGATACTTCTTTGTAAGGATTGGCACTTGGCAGTATTGAATTCACTTATAAAATGCGTATATTTTTGCTATCCAGTTCAGTTTTATTAAATTTTAAAAATGTAAACTTGAGCCCCTTCACTGATACAGTTCTCAGCCATAGTAGATTTATTTTCTTTAGGAGCTGCATATGTCATTTTTGGAAGTTGTGTCCTGACTAGCACAATGCTGGGAAAAGAATTTAGAACTTTGAATGGGAAGAAATAAATATTCTTTTATACATTCTATATCAGCTTTCAATTATTATTTCTTGTCTTAGGTTTATCTGTATATATCCAGCCTACATAAATAACAAGAAGACAATAGCAGAAGGAAGAAGAATACCACTTGACAAAGTAATTGTGGGTAATGGGAGGAAAGAAAATCTGTGTATCATAAATATAATTTGGAGAGTATCAAAGAGTAAAATGTATTTGTTTGATATGTATATTTCCTTAACTTACTTCATGAAACCTTTATTAATGAGATACTAGGATATAGTATCTCTACTTGCTTTAAGTAAAACGGTCTTTTTACTGTATGGTATTCAAGCCACAGTGCTAGTTTTGCTAGTACATATTTATGTCTTATGTATGGAAAGATAACCCCGTTTTAATGTAGTTATTAAAGTGCTTAAGAGATTTATGTTTGTGGGAGCACTTATGTTTATGAGACCTAGTTTGGTCTAGTGTTAAGGCACCAGGCTTAAGTGAGTTCTAGTCCTGACTTAGGCATGAAAGCCAGCTGGGTGACTTTGGGCTAGTCACTCTCTCTCTCAGCCCAACTCACCTCACAGGGTTGTTGTCATGGGGAAAATAGGAGGAGGAAGGAGTATTAGGTATGTTCGGCACCTTGAGTTATTTATAAAAATAATAAAGGCAGGATAAAAAATAATCTTAAAAAAAGTTCAGTTGCAAGTTATAATTACTTCCCTAGTTAACTAAAATTTTTGTCACATGAGTTTCTTTTCTTTTTTCTTTTCTTTTTTCTTTTTTCTTCTTTTTTTTTTGTATCAGGTAAAAAATTGGTCATGGCTGTCAGTGCCAATTCTTAAAGCTGGTATATGGCTTGCAGAATTTAAAGCTGTGCACTCACATTTTGTTAGATGTGTACATTCCATGGGCTATACCATATGTCCCTAAAGACTTCCCATTTTATTGTCTTAATTTTTTTTTTTATTGTTTCAGTCAGTTGTTCCTTAATACATTTTAGGAATTGTTTTTCTTTTTCCTGTAGATGGATAAGATTCACATAATCCTTTTAATGCTGTTGCAATAAAATGTGGAGGCTCCAAATTCTTTAGTGTTAGCTAACAACAATTGATCTATGCATGGTAGTTTCATTGGTGGCAAGAAATCATAGACCCTAAACATTTCTGATTTTTTTTTTCTAGGCTGTTGAAAATCCTACGTCTACAGAAATCCAAGATGTTTGTGCAGCAGTTGGTCTTAATGTGCTTTTGGAGGTAATATATATATATATATATATATTGGTAATTTCCCACTGTATGCTTATATAAAACTATAATTCCACAATTTGTGATAAAGCAGTGGCATCAGGGGAGAGGGGGTAAGGAGAGTCAAAGTCACAGAAGCAACATTGTGACACAAGTCCTGCCCCTCCTTAGAATGTTGAAAGTAGCAAGACCTTGCAGATGATGCTGTAACAAGGGGAAAAGGTCACACAGCACGTTCTTCCATCAAAGCATTATCAACATTCTGATATTTGGTGTATGCTCCAAATAAACGTTAATAGTATAACCTTCAAATTATTACACTTCTTACAGAGCTTTCCTTTGCGTTACTAAGGTAATATATTTGAAGCATGCTGTTAAAATAAACAGTTCAGGCACAAATATATTTATTCTTGGATAAATCCTAATAGTTTTAGGACTATTAATTTAATAGTTTAATAGTTCTTACTCCCAAAGTAGGTTTACAGTTGTAGGCTTTTTTTTTTTTTTTTTTTTTTTGCTTATGCTTGCTTGTAATGTTCTAAACCTTTCTCCATGTGCTAGAAAAACAAAATGTATCCCAGGGAATGGAACCGTGATGCACAGTATAGGGGCAGAGTGCGTATTCAGCTGAAGCAAGAAGATGGTAATCCATGTCAACCTCAGTTTCCAACACGTGAGTGTTATAAATATGCACAAGACTGGTTTGTTCCTTTTGTTCATTTACAAATGGAAACCAAAGTTCCTGATGTAGACAGGACAGTTAAAAACTGAAAATAAAATAGCATGTGATTTATTATTTTTTTTATGACACCTGCTTACAGGCAAAATGAGCAGCCATATTCAGAATGCTAGCTCGCAAATGACAAGTTGCAGTGATCTAATCTAAAAACTGCCTATTTTTGGCCCTTCCCTCTGTAGCTATCAGTTAAAAGTGGCAACGTTGTGGGGTGCAAATGGAGGATAATTCATGATTTCCCTCTCCTTGATGAATTCTTGTCTTGATCTTTTCTCTCTTTATTTAGGTAAGGCAGTGATGTTATATGCAGCAGAAACAATTCCCAAACTGAAAACAAGGACACAGAAAATGGGAGGCAGTGATCCATGTCTACAGCAAGGAGAAGGAGGCAAAAAAAATAAAGGAAAAAAGAAGAAATGAATGTAACATGGACTAATGCTGTATTTTCAGATGAATATGGTTGCAGAGGAATAATGACTTCAGATGAGAGTTGGACAGACCAGTGAAAACATGCAAAGCTATTTTGTGGTAATTTCTGAATTGGAATGCATTTCATTTTGCATAATATGGTTGAACCATTTGGAAACATAGCCAGAAAATCCTACTCTAGTACTTAAAACATGTGGAAAGAGAATGTTTTAATGTATTGAAATATTTGTACAAATAGATGCAGTTCATACTTTACAAAGCTGTTTGCCTTGGATACATTTTCACTTGATACCTTACAATGAAACACGTTGTTGTGATGCTGGGCTTCTGAAATTATTTCTCTTTATTACAATAAACATATGTTTGAGTTAAACTGTTTAGAAAGTTTTAATTGGTAAGCTGTGCTTCCAATTGTATTATTTTTGTTGGAGGTTGAGAAACTAGCCATGCCATGCCTGGGAGAGTTACATCATCTACATTGTTTATCATAGGCATCTGCAGGGAAAGTAAAAGTGTGCAAGATGGTGGGCACAGCATCCTGTCGAATTCCTACAGTATTTATATATGCGAGCTATGGTGCTGTACGAAAGGGCTGAATCGTAGATTGTGACACTGCATATGCCATTTTGCAGGTCAGCACACCCACATGCACATGTGGAAATGCCTCTGCTTTCTGTGCTAATTTACGGCTCAGATACATTCCATTTTCTATACAAGGTAGTGAAAATAATTTTGATTAGTTAATACATTAATGCTATATGGAAAGATGACAAACCCCCCATCTCTTTACCTATTTGCCTTGAAATTACAGTTGTTCATTTAGTTTGGCACCTTGTATTCTAAAACCCACCAAAACCAAGTAAGGTATCCTAATATTTCCCAGTGTTGTGGATTTCAGAGAAGAATAGCTATAAATGAGCCATTTGTGCTTGCTTTCATGGCAACCTTGGTGTTACGATATAGATTTGTAACTCATCAAAATTATATCTATACATGGTTTCCCAATCAGATGCATTTGCTAACATCTAAGAAATATGCTTTTGGTGTCCTTAGTGTCTCATACCTGTCCTCCCTTAGCTTCATAGGCAGCTTCTTAAATTCTGCAGTAATAATTCACTCATCTGAATTGTGGTCTGTTTATATCAATGTATTTTCTGTGGATGTCCAAAGGAATCATTTGTATTTAAATTACAGAACTAAATATTTTTGAGTGCCAAAATATCTAAGAATGTCTAAAAATATTTTTAAAAAGAAAAGATTGGTAACAATAGCTGAAAACCTATAGACACAGGGTCGTTCCAGCATGGTATGTACAATAATTGATTTCTCTGAATACATAATTTTTAGTGTCTTAGTTTATTAACCAAGTTTAAATTGGCTGGAGTACCAAAATCTATGGCTACCCTGACATCTTGAAAACTGTGATTATGAACATCAAAACTATTGGATTCAAATACATTAAAATTGTTTTTATTTTCTAGATTGTTTAGTTCTCACTGTATTTACATTTTTTAAGCTTCTATCATAACATTATTTAAGATAACCAGCATCTCTAAATTGAAACAGAAAGATGTACTATCAGTGTTTCATGTAGTTAATATAAGTAATCGGCTGGATATGGGGAAAATACAAGAATCTATGAAAAACTTCAAGTCATAATGACAATATATAGTGAAGATTTATAGAAAACAGCAATGTTGCTTTCTTCATGTGAAAAGTAGTGACTTGGTTTATCAATTTGTTCCAACCTTTCACCAAAATCAAAACTGGAAAGTCATGTATTTTTGCCTTCAGCACTTCCTCAGTTTTAGTTTAGTGGGCTGAAAGATTATGACTTATTTCTACTGTAGCTTATAACTGTGAAGATATTTGCTTCAGCAATTAATGAGCCATGTAGACTCATTTTTATGGTACTGACTTTAATTTGAATTTACTTTATGCTGCTACATCTTTCTGTATGAACTTATGCCATTCAATAATATCCACTTACACTAAAGTTAATCCAAGGATGTAAAATTACAAAGGAAATAAGTCAAGCATACAAACCTGTTCCCTAGGTAATATGTTGACATTTTCTCAGTCCCTTGCAAATCAATTTTATTAGTACAGTTCCCAATGCGAAACTTCCCATGTGGCTTGGTTGGACTTTTGGTTTGTTGTACTGTATTTTCCTGAAGATTGCAAGTATGAATGTGGATTTCTTTCAGAAGGACTTAACAAAGAAGTGTATGTAGCAAATAGTTTTTGGGTATGTATATTATTGGTTTTAGTGACATACATTATCTCATTTTACATGGAACATAATCATATATAGACCACATTTTGTGTGCTTGTTAGAATACATTGTTTATACTAGAGGAGGTGACAGGATTTAGGATTCAATAAGATGCTGTGGTTTTTTACAATTTTACTTGTAAGATACAAGGGTATAAGATATTTCAGAGAGCCTCTCCTTAACTACATCTCTACAATTCAAATGAATTTAAAAAAAAAAAACCTCCCCCCTTCCCCTTCAACATGTGTGTTTAAGAGGTTCTTCTATACTACTGGCAAGTACTGGGAAACCCCCAAGCTACAAGATACATTGATGAATATTAGTACAGATAGTTTAATGTTTCACTCAGTGTATAAGAAGACAAGCAGGGCAGTAGCTCTTAATACCAGTGGGATAGAACATCATCCTTACAGAGGAGGCATTCAGACATATCACTGTAGTACCTTTGCTGAAGAAACACATTTTGAAACATCATTAAAAATATTAAACAGTAGAAATGAATTCAAATTGAAAGTAGATAGTGTATATAGGCAATTCATACTTTTGTCCTTTTTAAATAAATCCACTTTAGCAATACTAGGTACGTTCACAAATGCTAGACCAGGATTTTTTAAATCATAGTTTATTAAACCATATTTGCCTGGTTTGCCTGTAACACTCAACTGCAATGTCTGAATTTCTGTGGCCAACAATAAAGAACTCATGTTCTAGCTTTTTGTGGGAACTAGGCCAGTGCATTTGAGAAAAAAACGTTTGAATATGAGATATGGCAGCCCACCTGCTTTCCTTCATAAGCACACATTGTTCCCCCTTCATGCTGTTATATGTTTTTAAATTATCAAAGACAAAACACTGCAAAGCCTATAAAATGAATAGTACGTAAGGGCCAAGTAAAATCTGATGGTGCCATAAGTTAAAACCTGACAAAAAACACAGTAGAGGGCTTTTTTTAAATTTTATTTTATAAATTGAGCAAGCAGTGGCCATGACTGCTCGCATTCAATACCATTACTATAAAAACCCACTGCAGGATTGAAGTTTAGTGAACTGGGATAGAGTACCACTGGAGAAGGGGAAAATTTCTCTTTCTTTTTCCTGCTTTAATACCAGTTATTCAGTTACATAACTCTGGTAACATTGTAGGAGGAGAGCCATGTTATATAGCCATGTCTATGTGTTAGCAAAAATTCAGGAGTCTGGTAGCACCTTTTCTGAATAACCAATTTTATTAAAAGTCGTAAACTTTTCTGAGCTGCACTCTCTGCATCTAATGAGGTGAGCTGCAGCACAAGAAAGCTTATGCCTTTTAATAAAATTACGACTTTCAAACGTAATGCTGTTAAATAATTTTGACCAAATTGCTCATTTTTCAGTGTCTAAAGAGAATGCTTAAGATATACATATACTAGGCCAGATATTGCAAGTTACAGCCGATCTGTACTACAAGCAGAAAATCAGTTTGCAAAACTGTCATCTTACTTTATTCTTCACAGCATTATAAGCAATTGGAGAAGTTCTGTGTGAAGGGAGATACACAGTAACACACGGCTAACTAATTATTATTCCTTGTATATATACAAAACCACACACACCAAATCACGATCATTACATTTTGATATTGAACTATGTTATAGCAAGAACTAGTCAAATATGAAATAAAATTTGTACATGCAGCTGTTGCATGCACAAATAGTGTAAAGTTCAGAGCCTGGGGCATATTTTATTTGAAGATTACATGAAAGGCAAGACAAGACATTACTGAAAATCCTCTTTCTGCCCAGGAACTGTATAAGCTTTAGATGCCATCCACCGCACTGACGTTAAATAAAAATGCTTACTTTCAGTACAGAGAACTGCAAAAAGAGCAAGCAATCTTACAATACATTCTTTTAATAAAATCAAAAAAGTTTACAAGGCAACATTATTCAAATTACTGTATCACAGTCCCCAGAAACATCACACTGTATAAAGGAAGTGATAAGGAGAAATTTCTTCCAGTTAATTACTTTAGGTGCTCTTCTTCTCATCGCCCAGTAAATTTATTGTTGCCTTTTTAGCTAAAAGAAGGAAAGAAATCCATGATTTTTAACAGTACTATAATAAGGCAACTCAAGATCATTGTTACATTCACATGAGTAGAAATACAAGACTATGTTCAATTTCTATGGGCCAACATCAACATTTGCATATAGTAATTAAGAACTATGTGTAAAGATAATGAAAAATGTCAATATACTCAATTTCTAACCAAAATGGAATTATTCCATCCATTAGTACTGTTTATGAAGCCTGAAGTCTATTGCTGCAGACCTAATAGACTTAGAGCAGTCTTCCTCAACCTAGTGTTCCTGAAATGTGTTAAATTCATTTCCCAAATACCCAGCCTGTGTTGATGAAGTTACACACAACTGGAGGAACCACACATTCAGAAAGGCTGGTATAGAGACTTACCTTGGAAAAATAACCATTGAATTTTTCAACATACAGTATCAAATTCTACACTCACATGGTTCAGAAACAGACATACTTCCTCACAGCAAATCTCACTGTACAATTGTTTCTCTTCTGATTAACTTCACTAAAAACAATTTATTAATACATAATTATCTATGAAGTAAACCTGTTTGAAATTGGCCTTGCTGGCCTCACCTCACCTTCTTTAGTAATGGTGTCTGCTGTCTCTCCAGCTTTTTCTTTTAACTCCTTCATTACATTATCCAATCGAGTCTCATGCTTCAAGAAGAAAGGGCGGATAATTCTGTGGTAAAGGAACTCTGCTCCATTTGAGGGACTTCGGGCCATACACCATACCAGAAAGCCACACTGTACAAAACAGAAACAACAAATAAGAAACAGACTGTGATACAGCTACCAGCAGTGGCACTTAAATATCAGTAATCCTGAGGCCACAGTTTAGGCAGCTCCCTAGTCTGAATTTCCCACTGTGATTAATTCATTAGCTTTAGCACAAACCTCCCCATCTCATCTGCAGTATGAATATAATAACATCTCACACAGAGACTATAACAATGTGAATCATTCTAGACAATAAAGCAATACAAATATTGTATGGGTACCACAAACCTCTGCAAAAAATATTAAAGGTACTGCAGATAAAATCTACTTGTTTGGGTAAAAAAATAGTGTACAGAGCCCTGAAACTCTAAGATCTCCACCATTTCATGAACTGGAAAAGCAGGAACATAAATGGTGATTAGTTTTTGTGCTAATCTATAATATTAGGGCATGAAGTGATTCTCAGTAACTGGTGGAACATACTATCAAAGTGCATTCTCTAAAAGGATAGCACGCCAAGAAATTCCTGAAATCTGTCCTTGCATCTCCTTGTGCATTAGAACAAGAGAAGCAAGATTTAGAAAATCAGCATGTCCTGCTTATGATGCATCTATTAATAAAAAAATAATTTTAAAATAAAATAATTTCTCCCTCAAATCAAGTTTCATTTCTTGTGACTTGATGGACACATCAGTGTTGCTTTCTTGGCAATAATACAGAAGTAGTTTGGCACTGAATTCTTCCAGGTAAATACATAATTAGGAGAATAAAAACTTCTGAATATATGATGGCAAAATAAGACTCATGCATGCTTCCCCAAATAAATAGTTGCAAATGGGTGGGGAGGGAGGAATATGCAACTTTGTTCCCAAATCAGAGACAGGAAGTTCCCTTAGAGACAGGAATACTTGCAAAATTTCATCCCAAATGCCTTTTCCAATACAGGTAGTCCTCAACTTACTATAATTCATTTAATGTCCGTTCAAAATTATGACGGCACTGAAAAAAGTTACAACCGGTCCTCACACTTATGACCAGAACAGCATCCCCACGGTCATGTGATCAAAATTCAGGTGCTTGGCAACTGGCATGTATTTATGATGGTTGCAGCATCCTGGGGTCATGTGATCACCATTTGCAACCTTCCCAGGGGGCTTCCAACAAGCAAAGTCATTGTGGGAAGCTGGATTCGCTTAACAAATGCAGTGATTTGCTTAACAACCATGGCAAAAAAGGTTGCAAAATCAGGCATGACTCACCTAATGACTGCATCGCTTAGCGATGGACGTTCTGGTCCCAACTGTGGTTGTAAGTTGAGGACTACCTGTACTGGGACACAGCTTAGTTTTAAGGGAAAACATTTTCTAATCAAAATGAGCGAAGACTGAAAATGCAATCATTAGCCTATCACAATAATTCAGGGTATGAGAGAAACACCAAAATATTATGGATATGCAAATTATCCTGATCCAACATGAACAGTAAACTGTTTCATTTGAAATGGGTGTTCCAACTCAAAACATTTCAGTTGTGAACAATTTATAAATCATTGATTCAGAGACTGGATTGAATCTCCTTTTTGTTGAATCCTCACACAGCCCTACAAAATATGCTGAAAGAATTTATAATAATCGTGATTACTGTTTCCAAAGATGCTAAAAGGCATAGATGTATGAACATGACTATCATAGCTGTGCTTTCTTTGAAGGGTTTGCTGTGCTTTCTTTGAACATGCACAAGCACACATACAGCACCTAGGTGAGAAACTCCTTGAAACAGAGAGTCTTTTCCTGAGATCATGTGGTGACTAGGAGGACAGTCTCTCGAGCCCATGAAAAGACACCGCTGCTTTTCCAACAGGGGCTACATGGGTGCTTATGTATTCTCTGAATCACATTCCTCCCTTGAATCTGAACCACTGCACAACCCTAATATCTATATGGAACCTCCAATGTCAGCCTACCTCCAACTACTAAATACCAGAAAACAACAGCAATAGAAGGCTGTCGCTCTCACCTCTTACTTATGGGCTCCTAGACATTGGCACATGGAATGTATACTGGCAAAACAAAGACATACCCAAAGTGCAAATGCCTAAATGAAAGAGTGTCTAAGAGAACCTGTTCACCTTAATTATAAAATCGTTGATCTTGACATGGAAAAATTTCTGATATTTCCAATCCTGATTGATACAAATGCAACAGCAGTCCAATACTAACTTTTGAAAACGTGATGTTTAAAAGCAAATGGAAGTTTGCATGAATGTGTGTTATCCAGATTTTCCTTTCACTTTTCCAATTACATTTTATGTATCAAGAAAATGCTGTCATCCTATTGTGGTTTGGATATGATCGTTCTAGCCAACAGGTTTTGGTTTAAGAAGCCATCTTCCTATAAGAGCCAAGTCTTGGTAAGTTCGGAAACGAAATCATTGTTGGGGATCAAGTTCACTGTATGAATTAGAGCTACTGTATAAGCTAAGATTAAGCTACATTTAACTATACTCAATCCATCATCCAAGATTATATTTCACATTGTGATAGTTGTTTCTTGAGAGAGACATATGTGCATGGGGAGTAGAAGACAACAAACCTTCATCATGTAGTAGAATGGGAACCAGGAGAGAAAGATGTCTGAGAAAAATTCTGCTATGCTGAAGATTCCATACACTACCCAGTAGGTCAGCCACTGTGTATCGTCATCTTTGTTAGGGCTTTCAATGGCTTTGATGCTGAAAGAACAATAATCAGGAGATAAGCCACATCTAACATATGGAACATAAAACTGGCCAATGTTCTACTCCAAACAACCCATTCTAAATCTGGGTGCTTAATAAGGGAGATAACTTAAAAATAGCTTAACAACTATGTTAACATAATGCAGGAAAAACATTACATTAGCATTTACAATGCTAAATCACTGAAATTTCTATTTTTCTGTAGATAGCATATCTGAGTAGTTTTTTGATATAACATTCTATAATGCGGTTCAAATGTTTTATATGCATAAATATTCATCAACCTCAATATGCATATGTATGCCATTTTTCCAAATTAAGTTCAACATACCGCATAAGAATAAATCAGCATACAAATGCAACAAAAATGGAATCCTATACATATATACATATATATAGGATTCCATTTTTGTTGCATTTGTATGCTGATTCAGTTATAAAATCATGATTACAGACTCCTCAAAATTCACTGTTTCATAAATCTCAGGAAATTCAAATTAACAGCAGCTCTTTGAAAAACTCAGATACAGGAAATCTGATGAGAACACACTGTTTCTCCAAAAGGCCCATAAAGTTCCTTTGTGTACTATAGCAACCAAAATAGCAAGAACTACTGCAGCTCTGAAAACTGCTCACATTATATGCTATCAAAATTGAATGAAGGTTCATACTTATTTTAAGTACAGGTAGTCCTTGCTTAACGACCACAATAGGGACTGGAAAATTGGTTGTTAAGCAAGACAGTCATTGAGTCACCATATGACCAGACCCAATTTTACAACCATTTTTATGATGGTCGTTAAGCAAATCATGTGGTTATTAAGCAAATCCAGCTTCCCCAATGGACTTTGTCAGAATCCGCTTAATGACATGATTCATTTAATGACTACGTGATTCACTTAATAACTGCAGTGACTCACTTAACCACCATTGTAAAAAGGTCAAAAATCACAATCATGTGACCGCAGGGGGATGAGACCATTTGCAACGGTCATAAATGCAAATACATGTTGTAAAGTACTTTTTTTTCAAGGCCATTGTAACTTTGAACTGTTGTTAAATGAACTATCATTAAGTGAGGACTACCTGTATGTGTTTGTACCAATGGAATTTGGTGGAACACACTATTCAGGGTATACTATGTGATTATATTGTTTGCTAGTGCTAATGTATCCTGAGTGTGTATCCAGTAAACTGCATGTACCTCCTAGCTGATGAGATGCAGTACGTTGGCTTATAAAACAGTCTCTAATCTAGAGATCCTAGTTTGCAGAGAATAGCATAAACTGAGTGTTGGTGGCATTTGTGGAATAGTACTGTAGCTAAAATGTGCCCAAACTGTATAGTACTGCCTTAGTGTTAGCAGGAAATGTGGCATGTGATATGGGTGCAGCTGGTACCTCTAAAAAGTCTCATATGAAAGCTGTAATTGACCAAGTCATGAGGCACAGCAGAAGTGAATATCTATGGGTCCATTTGGTGATAACTATTCCATGCAGAAGATTGCTACTTGGAATGTAAGAGGAGTAAATGGTAAAGAGCATGAATTTACAAATGAAATGAAAAAGAAAAATAGGTATTTTATGTGTGTGTGAAACTAAGAGAAAGAGGAAGAATCTAACAGATCTGAATGAAGGTGGCCTGATTTTGTGGAATGAAGTTGATGAACAAATGCAGAGAGGTGAAGACTATAGATTTAATTATGAATGAAAGGGATAAATTAGTGTTGAAGGTGCATATGAAGGCAGGAATTCATATGTTGGTGAAAGTTGCATGTTATGCTATAGGGAATGGTAATAATGGAAGATTAATTTTGGGAAAAACTATGCAGTGTTCGGAATGAATGTGATCTGGGAAAAATATTTTCCAGATGACATTAATGGATGGATAAGAGTGAAACAAGAAAATACAGAAAACATGTTTGGCCATTTGGAGACCCGAGAATGAATGAGAATGGTGAATAACTACCTAGAAAAGGTCTGTTTTGAATATGTAGTTTAAGCATAAATCTATTCAAATGCACATATGACAATGTAATGCATACCTATCTAAAAGCAATACTGTATTGATTTGTTTATGATGAAAGATTAATAGAATTAGTGAAAAATACAAGATAATGAGATCTTGGAGGAAATGGAAGAAACAAAAACAAGTGAAAGAAATTAGACTAAACTAGAATAACTATAGGAAGATAAAATGCAAGTCCTGTATGGAAACGTATTAGAAGACAGATTAAGGTCGCAACAGAATGAATGGAAAGTGGGCATAAGAAAAGAGTATGGAACTGAAAGTGGAAATGGGTCGAAACAAAAAAAGAGTTATATATAGAACTGTACTATACTGTGAAAAGGATGCTTGGTAGATGGATGAAATTAAAGAGACTATGTATGAGAAAAATGAATATAAGAGAATGATTGCTGCAAAAAAAAAATGAGTATCAGAGAAAGATACTATCTAATGTGTATAAAGAGAAAAAGACAGTTGCAAAGAATGTGATTGAAGAGAACAATAAGCAGTTAAATTAAAAGAAGAAAAGAATGGCTTTGATAGAAATAAATATATGTTTTAGAAGGAATGTAGAGCGCAAAACAATACGTTCCAGAAGAATGAATTGACTTAAAAAATATAATTGATAATATGATTGGGATAAAACTGAAATGAAGGAATGCTGGAAACAGACATCTATGGGAATCACAATGTTGACAACTAGAATTAAAAGTGAATGTTCTAAATCTTAATGCCCAAAATAAAATGCTAAAATGGAAGTCATAAATGTTGTGAGAACAATGAAAAGAGTAAGAATACAGGAACTGAGAAATGTTAAAATATGGATGTAGTTTGCTTACATGCAATTAGCTTAACACATGTGTGAAGACTGCATCTGTACTGTACAAGGGACTCACAAGAATGGCTTTACTGTTCCCCTATAAATAGATATGTAGCAAGAGTGAACACAAAAACTACAGGCAGTTAATTTATTAAATGTATCTGGGAAGATGTTCAACAGAATTTTGATTGAAAGGGTGTAATAAGTGACAAGCTACTTTTAGGATATGCAGTGTGGCTTTATGCTAGGCAGTAGGTATGCAACCCAGATTTGTCTTCTTCAGCAGCTCACTGAGAAAAGTATTAATGTACTTGTACATTTGTTGATTCAGAGAAAGTGTACTATAAAGTGTATAGGTTTCAATTATAGATTGTTTTCTGTGAATATGGAGCTGAATACTGGCTGCTGAATGGTATATGAGTGATGAATGATGGAAGAAAGCATGCACAAGAATAAAACAATACTTAGTAAATGGTTCAACACTGAATCGAAATAGAACAAGGATGTGTGATGTCTCCTTGGTTGTTTAATGTATTTATGGAAAAAATGTATAAGGCAGGCTGTGTTGATGTGAGTGACCAGTGCAAAAAAAGTAACATAAAATGGTTTGGTCATATAGAGAGAATGAATGGGAACTGAATATCAAAGCAAATATATAAAGGACAAGGGAATGGTTTGAGAGGAAAGAAAACAGAGAATGGAGGTGATTAGATCATTAACAAGAAAAGGAGGACTGAAGTTTAAAGAACAAAGACACTGTATGAGTTGGAATATGGATGTGGTCGAAACAAGAATGGTGTGCAAATTAGAAAAGTATAGAAAGATATAGGCAATGGTGGTGATATAAATTAGATTTAGCTATACTTCCTTTTTTTCCTTATCTCATGCCTTTAATTTTTTTGGTTTATTACTTCTTACTCTGTTTCTCTGCTTTACATAATCACAGTATAATATATGTATGCAAATATGTATGCTTGTGCTATCCTTTGCACTGGAAATAAATAATAAAAAATAAGTGTTACTATTCTTGGATATTCTGACTGAAAAAGGTGTATTTGAATTCAGAGAATAAATTAAAATCAATACATGATGGGAAGGATAGGCAAGACTTCCATCAGAAGAGTGTGAGGTTGACTTGCAATGCACGTTTCAACTACAAAAACATGTAGTTTCAAGAATGCAAAATAGGTGAGAAACAAGATTAACTGGTTTTGGTGCCAGAGCTGCTGGAGGGAGAGAGAAAAGAAACTGCTTGATCTTCATTCTGCTTTTAAACCAACTAAACAATTTCCACCACTCCCTTCTTTTATGTACACATTTAAGTTTTGTTGCTATCAGGAACAAAAATGACTCATATAAAAGTGTTTTCAAGAGTGGTAAGATTAATACACAGACTGTTGACACACCATCAGTCATAGCTGCTTTAATCAGAAGCTCTTGAAGAAGCCAGAAATAAGCCAGAGTTAGTAGTATAATTAAGAAAAAAATGTGTATAGGTTATGTTTCTTGGACCAGTTCCTAGTCTGTTTGCCCACCTTTTTAAGCCACTTCTACCTTGACCATCTATGGGTTGGCCAGAGATTTAGGGAAGGCACAAAATCGTACAACAATAAAAACAAAATAATACAGGTAACACTCAATAAAACAACAATATAATCAACTATGGCCACCATTTCAACTGCAAAGTAGCATTCACCAGCATAAGGCAACATTAGCTTTCACAGCCCTCTGTTCTGACTGTCCTTCGAAATGCATCCAGAATGATCAGATCTCTAAGGAGAGGTTGTTCCCATACAATAGGGGCCACCACTAGGACACAAGTCTCCAAGCCTTGCAGCATTCCCATCTAGGATGAGTGGGCTAGACTGGTCAGTTGCATCTACAGAAGACAGATCTGCAAATATGCAGGAACCAAGGTACTGAAGGATTTAAAGATCAAAACCAACATTTCAAATTGTACCTGGAAGCCTACAGACAACCAATGCAGCACCAATATAAATGCTGTTCAACTGTAACAGCTCTCTCCTGTCAGTACATAGGCCACTCCATTTTGCATCAGTTGCAACTTCAAAAGAGTCACTAAAGATAGCACTGCAGTTGAGCATACAGGTGATGACAAGGGCATGAGTTCACTCCAGGTTGGGCCACAATAACACAACAGCACACCAGCCAAAGCTACTGTTCCATCTGTCCATCAAGCATTACTACAAATTCAGGAGGATGCCAAAGGCATGGACTTGTTTCTTCAAGGATACTGTCATTCATTCCAGAGTAACCACTGGAGCAGACAGAAAACCAGATGATTTTTTGGCAAACAGCAACTCCATCTTGTTTAGGTTCAACCTCAGCTTGTTTCATCCCATCTAGACCCACACAACTCCTACAACTGAGTCAAGGCCCTGACAGATTGACCCAGAGTATTTTCAATACACTGGTGATATGTGCATATGGATAACATATGGATAACATGTGGATAACCTCTCCCAGAAGTCTGATATCAATGTTTCGTTTGCTTTCAGATGGCACCTGGAGTAGAAGCATGGTTTTTCAACTAATTAGGTACCTACTTATATTACTTTCTAGGGATAGTAATGCAGGTTGTTGTTTAGGGGAACTGTGGTGGATAGCAGTAGAGAGCAAGGTTCTCAGGAAGGAGGGGGCACATTCCAGGAAGGGCAGAGAGACAAGAGACAACACAGTCTGGAGTACGAGCATAGGAAGTATAATAGGTTTAGAATAACCACTCCCTAGAATCTTCCAGGGTATGTCCACTAGTTGCAGTAGTACAGATTTACTCTGGCAAGATTGGTGTCAGGCCTAATCCAAGAACAAGAAGGAATTTGGAATTCATCCAGATTCAGTTCTTTAATTGCTTACACCATATAGACAGAATCTTGCCAGACTAAATCGGTACTAGTGGACATACTCCGGCAGGGAATGCAAATGAGCTTCACACACCTAAAATGGTCAACCTGACATTCCTGAATTGAGCAGTGGTGGTCAGTGAGAGTGATGGCAATGTTTGAATATGTGTATGGATGTGGTAAAAGGATGGTTTGCAAGGATAGAAGGTTTAACTATGTTTCCTTTTCTTTTTCCTTCTTTTTCTTATATCAGACCTTTAATTTCTTTGGCATACTACTTCTCTTCCACATTCTACATAATGCTGCTTACCCATGAAATAGCATAGTGAGCTTGTATGCATATATTAAATAATAGAACTATTAATATTAATACACACACACACACACACATCTTTCTCTTATCAGAGAACCTGAAAACAAAGCAAGGCAATTCAGAGTTGTGTTACTAAAAGTACTCTAAACCCAATTACTAAGTTAAAATACTATCACCTATCCTTAAGTTTGCCAATTCCTACCCTATCTCTACTGCATCTATTTTAAGTTACTGAATAGATATTCTCTTATTGTGTGAGTGAGCCATTCATGATAGACAAGGTAATTGGTACAGGTAGTCCTTGGTTAATGACCATTTGTTCAGCCACCATTCAAAGTTACAACAGTGCTGAATGAGGAGACTTATGGCCAGTCATCAAAGTTGTGACTGTCGCAGTGTCCCCGTGGTCCGGGACTGCGATTCGGGCACTTGGCAACCAGCTCACAATTACAATGGTCGCAGCATCCCATGGTCATATGACTGCCATTTGTGACCTTCACTGCTAGCTTCTGACAAGCAAAGTCAATGGAGAAGCTGGCAGGAGGTCACAAATGGTGATCATGTGAAGTAGCACCTAACAACTGCAACTGGAACTGCTGTCGTAAGTCAGTGCGGTCACATGATGTCATGCTTTATGACCGTGACACTTAGTGAAGGAATTCCCAGGCCCAATTACCATAGTTAACCAAGGGCTATCTGTAATTTTTTTCTTTGACTTTATTATTGTCCTCTTTCAGAAGTCAGCAGCCGATGCAGACAACATCCACCAATCAAGGCATTATAGGAATAATAGAATGGGTCTTTCTTCAGAAGTTTGCCCATGGTGTCTATGTGAATTGATCGTCCCTACTCTGGCTCCCCAGTCTTTCAAGTTTAAAATAATGTGAAATAAAGAAATATATGGGAATATACCAGGCAGAAACAATCCCCAATCTGAGGACAGCAGATTCTGCTTCTATTTGTACAACTGTAGAGTCCTGTAGAGTGAGCAAACTGGAACTCACCAGCTACTGGACAACCACTCTTTTACTTCATCAGGAGAAGGGTAAGTGACTAAAATTGACCAATTTAGCAGAAGTGGTAATCTTCTCTGCTTCTCCAAATGAAACACTGGATTCTGCTCTCTCCTCCTTTGACTTTTCCCTGGAGGGAATGTGTGTGTGAAAAAAAGGGGTAGGGGTTCTAAAAGGGCTAATGGAGAGGGCAATGGCTGGCAGAAAGAAGACTATGAAATAGGTTGGCCTCCAAGAGGGGAGGGCACAGCCTGCATCTCTCAACAGTTCTGAAAAACATTAATAGTCACCTGAGTTTGCCTGCAAGGTAATGGGTGGTAAAGTGTAATAGGTTTTGCAAACCCTGAGGCTGTCCCTGGCTAGTTTAGGAATAAAATGGGAAATATATCTTTCATGTTAGTACTGGAATAACAGCTTAACTCTGTCTTGCTCATGAGCTGGAAACAAGACAAGGGTAATCTCATGCGAATAAGGGGGGAAGTTGCTGCTGTCAAGGCACGATACACTATGGTGAATGGTGAGTGGGACAGGGCTAAATCAGAGCTTTTTGACTTATTTCTTTTTCTCTCTTTATGCAGATAAAATGTTTTGAAAAATTCTGTCAGCAATATAATTCTTTCTTTTCAGGAAGATATTATCCATATTTCATGTACTTCCAAAAACCAAATGATGAATAAAGCATGTTCTATATGGCTTTAACATGGAACCACAAGGGCAGAAAGTAATATCTGAGAGAGAAAAATAGTGCAAAGAACTACTGGAACTAATCTTTTTCAAACTATTTTTCTTTACATTTTCTATCAATACAGAGAGCTGTTTTTGTCCTCAAGAAGACTGCTGTGCCCAGTATAGTCAGCCATGAATGTGAGGCACTTCAGTATTTCAGACCTGAGTCTTTTCCAGCCCAACCAGAGATGTCAATAACTAACACCACTGCTTACTCAGCCAGTCTCCTGCCCATGCCTAATGATGATAATGCCTAGCTTAACCTCTGTGATGTTGGGGGGAAAAACACCCAGTTCAATGCTGCCAAGTCATAGAGGCATAGCCATCCTCCTCCTCTTAACAGATTTATGATGCCTACAAATAATTCTATTAGGGCTATGCAATGTTTTGGATTTAATTCCTAACAGCTGCTTCAGAGCAAATAGAAATGCCACTGTAGCACCTGTCTGTAACTTTTTAAGGCAGCATCTTTTCCCAGGATCACACAACTACTCTCTAAACAGCCTTCATTTCTATATAATTACAAAAGCAATCTGAATTACATCTTGGGACTTTGGAGGAAAACTCTGCTGATCCATATTAAAAAAAACAGTGGCAGCAGCAGCAACAATTGATCCAGAGATACTTACATTCAAGTTGCATTCACAGTCAGATTAAAATTATAAGAAGAATCCACATACTGCATCACCATTATGCCTATTTTAACATGTGTAACATTTTGCAGATGAAAAGCACAATATGTATCCATTCTTTCATTCTACCCAAAAATTCTTTGTAAGTCATGCACGCTGGGCTTCTTCACCTTTTGTCTTCAGTGTTATGATACTTGAGACTCTACTGTTCAATCTTTATGCATCTGGAAAAGCAATTTCAACAGAGACTTGTCTTCCTGAGTTGCATCGTATCTTTGCTGGGAGAATCATTACTGAATAAGTCATGAAGAGTCCAATGTATTATGTTGGATATTCACCCCTTCTACTTTTGTGCAATTTTTACTAATTTTTGCTACCTTCCTGCACTAATTTAAATGTAGATAGTTCTACCTTCTTTTACAGGAAACGTGCAACATATCCAACCACAAAATACAGAAGTAGCTAAATTCTGTAAAGAATGTAATCTGTCTGAGTGAGACTTTATGGTAGGTACAAACTTTTCAAACAGTTTTCAATTTTCATCTTAACTAACAATGCACTGGAAGTAAGTGGGAAAGATGAACATCCATTTTAAAAAATTCATAAACATTCGGAGGTGAGCCCCATAGACAACTTACAGAAAAATAGTGTCTGTAATGTAGTATAAGTGAAAAGGAGGCATAAGAATATATAGATATCATTTCAAAGTATTAAATTGGCTATACATTTGGAAAATTCATGTCTCAATAGAACTATTATTGTTTAAAGCTGCTATTACTCTTTGAAATGTTACTCTGTGTTCATGAGTGCATTCAAACTATTGCTTCATCAAAGTATTTCAAAACAGCTCTACCAAGCAGAGAAATTAAGCTGCAAACTGGGAGGAAGAAAGGAGAGAAAATTGATTACTGTAGGCATGAACTGGCAACATTGAGAAGTATTGCATTGGAAATGTGGATTAGCTATTCATTATATAATGAATATATCATACATGCAGGTCATTAAATGGTAAACATGTGCTTGAGAGAGCTCATATTCAATAAATCTGGTTCACATGACAAAGTAAGCAATATTTAGCTAGATGAAACATGTTGTCCATGCTGAGATCTTGGAGGAAATTGTGGTTAAGGCAGAGAGCTTTAGCTATAATCTATACCCATGATCTTCACTTATCTAACCGGTGTTATCCAGCCAGTGTTAATTTAACACTAAAGCAGCTATTCTTCCAGAAAATAGTATATGTTGCAGGAGTAATCAACTTTTTCCTCTCAGTTCTGGGCTACCTTTCACTATTTTACAGTTGTTTTTAAAGGAGCTAAGGAAGAATATACACACACAGGTCTTCTGTGAACCATTATTATAATCAAAATGGAGGTTAGTAAAACACAATGCAGAGATAACATAACACTGTATAGCTGCGGCCTTCAAACAGATGTGCCAAGAGTAATATGAAATACTCCATTAGGATCCTTTCTACACTGAAAGGTGACTTCATATGGGAGACCTAAGAGGGTATTTCCAGATATTTTTGTCTTTGTTGACAGCAACAGGAGTGGACTTTTAAACTGACTGTAGTGGTGGGGGACAGAAGGATTTAATTCTTTATTTGTGCTATTTAATCAATTTAAATACAGCAAACCTGTTATCCTCACAGCAGGAGAGCATATACATGGACTCACACTCTATATGGCTTCTCTTTTACTGTCACAAAAAGCAGGTTCAGAATGGGTATCATCAAATAAATACTGCAGGATTAATGGTTATTCCCTTGACCCAACACCCTCCTAGCCCTGATTCCAATCCTCCCCTTAACTGTCTTTAAGCACAGTCCCAGTTACAGATCGCCTATGTAATGTCTCTTCTGGGCTGCAAAATCTAGATCACCACTAGATAGCAACAAAGATAGACAGAAAACCCTGAACTCTGGAAGTCCTACTTAGAATGTAGCCATTTTAAGATAGGGAGTATACATTATATATCATTCAAATATCACATAGTTTATAACTACTGCTGAAGTGCTGTATTGTTTTAGAGACTTAGGAAAAATACAATTCCCAAATATAATCTGCAAGAAATCAACCAAAATGGAAATGGTAATGAAACACTAGTTTTAGCACTTGGGTGGGATTCATTCATGCAAATACATCATTGGACAATATTCAAAGTTGAATATTTTCAACCATCTTAGAAGTAGCACAAAACAGCTGAAAAACTTTGCATCTGATGTCTGATCTGTACCAGCAGTTTCAAATACTATATACTAAGTTCTTATACCATACTGCAGCTGTAAACAATAAACTTCCCCATATGAAACCACCTTTAGGTTTCCTTTATTACAAGACTCCTTGTATTTAACTAAGGGAAGCACAATTTGAAACTGCTTCTTTCCACTAACTAGGGCACTCTAATGACACAGCATAACCAGCCTCACTGAAGACGGTGTACATTTTCCAATCCTCCCAGAAAAACTGTAGTATGATATGAGTTGTGGCTCTCACCCTAATTCAAACCAGCTGCTAACAACATTCAGCAGCAGTTGTGTTCCTTCTTAGAAGAGTCCAGTCTCTTAACATTCAGCAAAGAGCCCTATAGCTGGGTGTTCTAAAGTTACATATTGCAAATAAGGTGATTGGTCCAAATAAAAGTGAAGCAATGGGTCTTTTTAGCTAAGACAGTCCTTGCATTTTCTCTCTCCACCTAGGAGGCCTCCTTGCTCAGTTACTTTCCAAACTCTTTTAAAATGAAGGTATCAACATTTAAAGGAATAACCCCAACAATTTTCATCACAAGACATATTGGTCAAGATAACCTTACATTTCAGACAGAACTTTGGTACTCTTACAACTACATGTAGATTCCTAAGCAAGAGATGGAATACACAGAGAGACACACACTGTCACAATACCCTGGTTCTTCTCCTGATCTTTAGTCTATGGCTGGTTCTAACTTTGCAGCAACGTGCAAAGGACTACAATCAAGCCCGCAGTTGGCCTCCGCATCCAGAGGCAGAAATCTTCCCATTCCCAAACTCTAAAATGCCAGAGGCTGATTTCAAAAACAATCTGGCAAATGCAAACACTGCCGAGGAATAACACCCAATCCCCACAGTGTAATGGTTTGCAAACTATTTGCAACCAAATGAACAAGAAGTAATATTATCTTTAACCCACAACCAACTCCCAGCATGCAGCAAGAGGAGTGTTAGCTGCCAAAATACTTACGAGATGTATGCAGGATAAGCAAATCCGATCAGGTTGCACAGCAGGGATGCTCCATAGCCAACAACCAGGTAAATAGCCAGCACAACAATAATGGCTGAAAGAAAAAGCAGAAAGTCAGTCCGTCAACCAAAAGAGAGACCTACTAGAATGGACTGGAAACATAAAAGGGGCCTTGTTACATAAAGGAGCATGCTTTCTTAAGGGCAGAGGCAGACAGGAAATGGAAAATCTTTCGATAGGGACCAACTTTAAGCTTACTCACTCTTTCCAAAAGTTACATTCAGGATGAAGTCGGTTTGCCATTTGCCAACAACTCCCAGGTATATGACATGGGGGGGGGGGGGGAACAGGAATGTAAGAAGGAGCTAACCTGTAATACTGAAGGGATACATGCCAGATGAGAGAGGAAAACCAAGACTTCAGTTCATCCCAGACACGTCAGCGAGTCAATTACTATCCAGGGGAGTAACTAACTTTACTCCTCCTCTTCCTCCCCATCATTTGTCTACAGATAAGATTCCCCTAAAACTATTGAGGTGAGTTCTGTTCCCTTTGTGAATAGCTGATCACATGCACACTTCAAAGCTCTTTTTTTCCCACAAGAACTGTCAGGAGTTGCCCTGAGGACTGGTAAGGAAAAGCAGAGAGGAAGCTGGAAAAAAATCTGGTCTGCTGTCCCCGGAGCCCTGCCAACCAGGCTGACGTTTCATCATTTAATATCCCAGGGGCTTCAGGTCCCGCATTTCTTCCAACTACCCTCAGAAGATGCCCTGCAAGATCATCCATAAATATGCAAGAAAGAGACAGGTGCAGAGGAGGTCCAGAAGCTCCAAATATACCACCCTCTCGGAGTATGTGTCTGAGTGGGGAGAGCAGTCATATTCTCACTATCCCCTAAGGGTGCACTGCAAGAACAAAACAAGCTGAGATGGAAGGCTGTGTGCTAAGAGAAGGCTGGCAGCCTTCCTGACTGGAAAGATCGCGTGAATTATTGCAGCATCTTGCAGACCTATATTGTCACTGGGGCTGTGGCCTGGAGAAGGGAGACAAGGCTTTAGAGCCCAGCTAAGGCCACATTTGCTAGCATGTCCACCCCAAGGCAAGGTTTGGCTTCCGCTTCGTCTCCCCTGAAGCCTTCCCTCCTCCCCGCGTTAGAGAACATCGAAGCTTCGGCGGGCCTGCAAGAAATCCAGGCAAAGGCTGG
Source organism: Python bivittatus (assembly GCF_059951505.1). NCBI lineage: Eukaryota > Metazoa > Chordata > Lepidosauria > Squamata > Pythonidae > Python > Python bivittatus. The sequence continues at coordinate 21,481,414 of NW_028277112.1, forward strand.
GGCGCAACGACTCCGCTCGAGGGTGAGGCGGGACGCTCACCGATGGCGACGTAGGATCTGCTCACGCCGGTCTTGCTCTCAATTTTCTCCAGCACATCGGTCAGGCAGTTCTTCTGGCGCAGGAACCTGTCGAACCTCTCCCTCATGGACGCGGTCATGCCGAGACCTTCCCCGCGGCTGTCTCTTTGCCTTCAGCTACTCTCAGTCCAAGCGCTGATCCGCTGGAGCAGGAACCCGCAGCGGGGCTGACGTTTCGTCTTTCTCGCAACTAATGCCAGCCCTTGTCCTCTAGGTGGAAGAGGAGGGAGAGAAAGAGAGAAGGGACGTCAGAGGCCGCATCATGGGATGTGTGCGCTCCGCGTCAGCACCGACCCGGCCAGCCTACCCACCACGCGTCCTCCCTCCTGCCTCGGGTCTGCAATCGCGCCACGCCCAAGACCGCCGGCAGAAAATGCCCTTGCGCGTGGAGAGGGGAATCGCGGGGAATAGGACCAACGGGGTGCAGGCCGTGAGGGACCTTTGCCTCTCCTTGGAGACGTCCTCTGAAGTGCTTGCAGGCTTTAGCCTCGTCCACACACCCTTGTAGCTCCGGTGTGAGACGGAGGCTCCTCACAGCACGGAGCCTGGAGCAAAGGGATCCGCAGGCAGGAAATTGCGTTTTCCGATGGAAAATGCAGTCTTAGGTGATGAACGCTCTTAGATGGTAGATATTCTGATTCACACTGTTGGGTGTGGAGAAAAGTCCCATCTCCCCTGTATGACATCCATGCAAGAAGGGACCAAGAAGCATAACATCACAGCAGGAATCTTATTTTCAACACAGGCTGTCTTTATTTGGACGTTCGATGGTAGTGTGGGTGCTATTCTCCCACCTTTAATTCCACAGTATTACCAGAGTCAGTAGGTCTGATTTTGTCTTGGGGGATTCAAGGTGCAAAATGCACATAATTATCTTGTCCAGAAGATGCTCAAGGGGAACTACAGTCAAACCAAGGATACATGTGACCTTTTGAAGTGTCATATTCTGGCTTATATGCATGGTACAAATATTGGAATTGGGCTCTGGTGCTGAGTTTTATTGGTCTGAATAGAGACTGGAGCACACTGAACAAGGATAGCATAGTAAATTATGGAACAAAGCTGGGCCCTGACAGGAGCACCTTCTACTTTGGTAGTACAGTAGCTGCTTCCTAAGAAAGCATCTCAGCATTTGCACAAAACGGTTTTGAAACCATGAGAACCTTTCCTGGCTTGTTGTAGCTGCCTCCACCTTTCTTCCAGGGAGATACAGTTACCTGGTGTCCTGCCCTCTACCCCTACAGTGAGAGATACGACCCCAAAATCTTCGTGACTTACTGACAATAAAGGGAAACAGAGGATAAAAATGAAATAAATTCTGTAGAGCCCACCTGTTAGCTTTTATAGCTTTCAGGATTGTTGACATTAGGCCTTACCTTCGTTAATTAGATCAAGATAATAACTTATAATTTAAAAATAAACTTTATTAGTACAAGGGGGAAAAGTGAATGTAAAAATTCATTTTTATGGTTGATAAAATAAAAATACAGTGCTACTAAAATAACAAACAGTACTTTAAAAAGAATCACCTGCGAAAAGCTATAAAGGAGATATATAAGCTTGAGATACATTGCAAGGTATCATGAATTTGCTGCTTAGAGATCCTGAGATGTATCAAACATAGATGTTTAGCAAGCAGTAGAAGCATAATAATTTCTATATTTTATTTGTGGCTAGGCTTAAAAAGGAAATTGGTCAGGGCAGTTAGAGCTACCTGAAGCTATGGTTCAACATTTAGCAGATACAATGGGGCAAAAAAGTATTTAGTCAGCCACCAATTGTGCAAGTTCTCCCACTTAAAAAGATGAGAGAGGCCTGTAATTTTCATCATAGGTATACCTCAACTATGAGAGACAAAATGGGGAAAAAAATTCAGAAAATCACATTGTCTGATTTTTAAAGAATTTATTTGCAAATCATGGTGGAAAATAAGTATTTGGTCAATATCAAAAGTTCATCTCAATACTTTGTTATATATCCTTTGTTGGCAATGACAGAGGTCAAACGTTTTCTGTAAGTCTTCACAAGGTTTTCACACACTGTTGCTGGTATTTTGGCCCATTCCTCCATGCAGATCTCCTCTAGAGCAGTGATGTTTTGGGGCTGTCGCTGGGCAACACGGACTTTCAACTCCCTCCAAAGGTTTTCCATGGGGTTGAGATCTGGAGACTGGCTAGGCCACTCCAGGGCCTTGAAATGCTTCTTACGAAGGCACTCCTTTGTTGCCTGGGCAGTGTGTTTGGGATCATTGTCATGCTGAAAGACCCAGCCACATTTCATCTTCAATGCCCTTGCTGATGGAAGGAGGTGTTCACTCAAAATCTCACGAGACATGGCCCCATTCATTCTTTCCTTTACATGGATCAGTCGTCCTGGTCCCTTTGCAGAAAAACAGCCCCAAAGCATGATGTTTCCACCCCCATGCTTCACAGTAGGTATGGTGTTCTTTGGATGCAACTCAGCATTCTCTCTCCTCCAAACACGAGTTGAGTTTAGACCAAAACATTCTACTTTGGTTTCATCTGACCATATGACATTCTCCCAATCCTCTTCTGGATCATCCAGATGCTCTCTAGCAAACTTCAGACAGGCCCAGACATGTACTGGCTTAAGCAGGGGGACACATCTGGCACTGCAGGATTTGAGTCCCTGGCGGCATAGTGTGTTACTGATGGTAGCCTTTGTTACTTTGGTCCCAGCTCTCTGCAGGTCATTCACTAGGTCCCCCCGTGTGGTTCTGGGATTTTTGCTCACCGTTCTTGTGATCATTTTGACCCCACAGGGTAAGATCTTGCGTGGAGCCCCAGATCAAGGGAGATTATCAGTGGTCTTGTATGTCTTCCATTTTCTAATTATTGCTCCCACAGTTGATTTCTTCACACCAAGCTGCTTGCCTATTGCAGATTCAGTCTTCCCAGCCTGGTGCAGGTCTACAATTTTGTTTCTGGTGTCCTTCGACAGCTCTTTGGTCTTGGCCATAGTGGAATTTGGAGTGTGACTGTTTGAGGTTGTGGACAGGTGTCTTTTATACTGATAACAAGGTCAAACAGGTGCCATTACTACAGGTAACGAGTGGAGGACAGAGGAGCCTCTTAAAGAAGTAGTTACAGGTCTGTGAGAGCCAGACATCTTGCTTGTTTGTAGGTGACCAAATACTTATTTTCCACCATGATTTGCAAATAAATTCTTTAAAAATCAGACAATGTGATTTTCTGGATTTTTTCCCCCATTTTGTCTCTCATAGTTGAGGTATACCTATGATGAAAATTACAGGCCTCTCTCATCTTTTTAAGTGGGAGAACTTGCACAATTGGTGGCTGACTAAATACTTTTTTGCCCGACTGTACATTTAGCAGATACAGCATAGCAATTCAGGTCTATTTTAAAATTTTGTCTTTTTATAAATTTGTAACCAATCCCATTTATAATCTGGTATTTCCATGTTGCTTGATTATAAATACACCCTGTTTCCTGTGCTTTGGCGTCTTGCCCGTGGAATGTTACTGAACAAGTCCATGTGTGCTTGACCTGGCTTTGTAAACCCATAATAAAGTGTTTGGAGACTGAAGTACAGGTAGCCCTCAGGTTATGACCACTTGTTTAGTGACTGTTCAAAGTTACAATGGCACTGAACAAGGGGGACTTACGACTGGTCCTTGAAGTTGAGGCTGTTGCATCATCCCCATGGTCATCAGATTGTGATTTGGGCACTTGGCAACTGGCTTGCAATTTCGATAGTTGCAGCATCTCACAGTCACGTGATTGCCATTTGTGACTTTCCCTGCCAGCTTCCCACAAGTAAAGTCAGTGGGGAAGCAGGCAGGAAGTCACTCCTGCCACTTTTTCTCCTGAGGAGCCCCAAGGTGGTATGGGAATTTCATACTCCGTAGTACCCACCCACGGCACCCACCTGCCCGTACTCTGTAGTGCCCACCAGCCCACCCATACTCAGTGTGTTCCCACTGCACCCGCCTGTACTTCATAGCACTTATACCTGCACTATTTTGCTGTCAGCAATATACAAATTTTACAAGCTGCGAAAACAAACTTTTCAGCAGCAAGAGTTACCTTGGGGTCCTTATCTGCTAGTAAAAATTGCATATATAATTCTTCAATCTTTCCTGGAAATGGAATTAGAAAAGCCTTTAGGAGCGTGTATGTCCTGATCGAAATTAGTAAGAAGTTATTTCATATACTGTAATATTTTTATGCCACCCCTCCATTACACCACTAGAATTTGTTTTCAACCATGCAATTTTTATTATGGGGGGGGGGTATAAAATAGATTTGAAAGATCCTTCTTGACCTCCAAATATGTGCCCCAAAAGTTATTTTAGTCCATATTCCTAGTTGTCCTTCTTCCAGTCCTTGGAGGCCTAAAAACTAAATAAAATAATGAAGTCAAAAAGAGTTACCTACCTGGTACATGAGATGTGCCAGTTTTTTTAAAAGGCCAAATTAATTATTACCACATCCTTTCCCCATCTAGTTATAAGAACAAAAACTTAAGGAGTTAGCAGTGGAAATACTCACATAATAGGAATAACTCATAGGCCAGGTTCGCACAATATCCCATATTGAGTCCCATAATGGCTAAACCTGATGTATGAAACAAACATGTATTTATTTGAAATATTATTAAGCCCCAATGGCTGAATAGTCAAATTCCCAATATCCTGATTTCAGTAAACCCATCCCTTAGCATACTGCTGTAGTTGAATGGCTAAACCTATGTGGTGGAAGGGTGGGAGTCCCAAATTTCCTAACAGTGAAGCCCTCTGAGTCTTGACATGCTCCCCCTAACATTGGTGTGTGAGATAAGGCTGTAACTATCTGTGCTGTTTTTCTGGAGATTGAAAGGAAAAAGTGCAAAAAACCAAAATAATTTCAATAGTGCAGTCTCCTGGCCATGTATTGTAGATGCATGTGATTAGATGATGCACCTCTTCCTTCCTTTGGTGATAGATTAATTAAATCTTATTTAAAAAGACAAGTAAACTGTCAAACCCCTTTTTAACTTTTGCTATTAAGATGTAAATAGTCAATGTTGATAAAGATAAATTATAAAGCTGCTCAGATCACAATGAAATAACTGGCAACTTAAAAAAATTACGAAAGAAAATGTAATGCTCCTGGCAGACATATTATGGCTCTAATCTATTGCAAATGGTGCATTTTCTCTTGGAGAAGTTGCAATTTGATATTACAGACTACAATATTATAAAGAAAATGAATATCTTCATGCCCAACTTAAAGAATGGGTAATAGGTGAAATCACACAGAGTTTGCAAGCTTGTATAGAGATAATTGTAAAAGATAATTAGCACAACACAAAGGAGCAGCAATCAGACCTAGCACTATCAGTTTTCTGCCTGAATATTTTACCTATTCCTACAGAGATAGAGGACTCTTGAAACAGGTATTCCCCCTGCTTCAATTATCTAGACCGTTCCAGCTTCTTGGAAATTCCCAAACTTTAATCAGAGCCTTGGGAACACATGGAAAGTGTTTTTAAACCCCATTCCTTGTCAGTCTAGCAATTTCTGCCAGAATTTTGTGTCCAATTTTTAAAAGCACCAGTCTCTTTTTATCCTGCGAATGAGGGGCTTGGATATCTGACTCTCTGGGGTATGTGACAAAAAGGATCACTTGTCAGGATCTGTATTCTGTGTCAGGCTGGTAGCCTGCAGTACTATGAATGTCTGACAAGCAGGCACATTCACAACTTCTGCAAACATCTGAACAGAATCAGTCTATTTCATAGGTCCATCTGTGCAAAAGCTTCAAAGATTCTAGAATCCCAGTTTTAAAGATTTCAAGATTTCATGGATGTTTTCATGGTACAATTATACTCAGAAAATGTCTGTCCTAATACCTATGATATATCCATGAACTTCAGGAAGTAGGATTAGTTAAGATTACCAGAGATTCGTTGATACAACATTGCTCTGCTTGGCTTCCCATTCTTGAACTGGATTATGGCAAAAGTAAAACTTCAAAATAACTATAATATCCTTTCTCAGCCCCAGAGAATTCAGTATTGATGGCAGTTTAAGAATTGCTGAACAGATGTTTAAATGTTATGAAGATACAAAAGCAATTTCTATTTATATGAGGGACAGAATTATGAACAGATGGTATATACATACATGGACACAGTTCCTGACAGAGAAACACCAAAGACATGACAGATGGCCACAGTTAAGCAGCTGGCTCACTTAAGATTTGCTCTTTTTATTAACTAAATAATCATTATATGCCTATCAACATATACATTTTTAAAACTTTATTCTTTATTTTAGTATAATAAACAAAGTATCAAAACAGAAACAGTAACAAAATTAAACTTATCAATCCAAGAAATAAGAATTAAATTAAAACAAGAGAGAAAAAAGGAAAAAAAATTCCCTGCAACTCTGAAAAACCTTAGCAAAATTTACAATACCAAATGGATTAGGGTTAGGGTTGAAACCAAAAATCTACTTTGTATAACTTATAGTCACTGATTTACATAAAATACTATGTAATGCTGTATTATAATAATACATAAAAGAAAAAAATACCTAGTGATGCCACCATATTATTGTAAAATATCATAACATCCATACCAAAGACATATCACTTCAATCTTTGAGTAGTAGAAAATATTGCCTTTTCCAGAATGGATAAGTTGCACATTTCCAAGAGCCACTCCTTAATGTCTAGAATAATACTGCAGTTCCAATTTCTAAATATAATTCTTTTGGCCACCCCCCTGCCCAGTACAAACATAATTCCCCACAGACAGTCAAATTACAGAGTTGTGGTATATAATTTTATTTATTTATTCATGTATCAAATTTATATGGCTGCCCGACTCACAAGAAGTGACTCTGGGTGGCATACACCAAATATATAAAACAATAAAGATGTCAAAAAGTTATTAAAAAGTTTTAAAAAGCATAAGACATACAAGGGATTAGATTAGCAAGGGAGCCACCTCAAGATCTCACCTTACTGATGTGAATTCAACATCATATTAACAACTTTAACACTGAAGGGTTTCTGCATAAAATCTATTTATGTATATTAAAATACTATTCCAAAAAGGTACCAGAAGTTCACACATCATGTCATATGGTCACTCAATTTTTTTGCATCTCCAATATAGAAAATCTGATGTCCATTCTTTTAAACACATTCTTTGGGGAGTCCAATACACTCTAAATACAATTTTTTCATGAATAAACTTTAATCTCAAGTCCATCAATACCATTTCAACATTTTTTAGGACATGCTGCTAATGATGGAGAATCCAGATCTTTAGTTCACATTTGATAGATCCCAGTAATGTCCACTTTAAAAATTGTTCTTGAACTTTTGATAAAGATATATTGTAGGTTTAACTTCTGGGGTGAATATTGATAAGTGGGCCAAAATAAAATTTATGGATGAAGTCAATTAGTTTAAATGTAAAAGGGTTACAATAATCAAAGAAACAAAATGTAATCTTAGCATATTTAAAATACACCGGCATGGAAAAAACAATCATTAGTGAGGGAAGCAATTAAGACTTATATGGAAGAATTGAATTTAGTTTGATGTATCCAACTAAAAGAGAATATACATTTTATTCAAATGTGCATCAGAATTTTTTCAGGCTTGATTATTTTTTAATATTGTCGACTTTATATAATGAAATTCAAGAATGTAACATTGATGTTTGTTATGTTTCTGATCATAGTGCAACCACCTTGAAATGTGTGTTTCAGAAACCAATTAAGGTATCAAGAAATTGGTATCTTAATGTTTCCCTATTGAATGATAAAGAATTTGTACAACAAATGTGGGTAGAGACCTTACAATATTTTGATTTGAATTCAGAAACATCAATTTTCCTGAATTTTTGAATGGGAAGTATATAAAGCATACATTTGTGCATCACACAAAAATAAAATTAAAAATAAAAGGGAAAACAATTTGAAAGATGAACTGAAACATTTAAGGGGACAGATGGTTAGATGCCCATCTACAGTTTTGCACAGAGAAATACAAAAAAAGAAATAAGAATTAACTACAATAATATCAAAGCAGATAGAATTTATGCTAACATGTTTACAACAGAGATAGTGGGAGAATGGTGAAAGACCCGGTACGATCTTGGCTAATCATTTAAAGCAAAAAAATATATAGGACAATTATTCCAATCATTAGAGGTGAAAGAGATGAAATGTATAAAACCTCAATGGATAATGTCAATATTTAAAATTTTCAGAATTATATAGTAAACCAGAGGATGTATTGAATGAAGATATAGAGGCTTTTTAAAATAAAATAAACCTACCCCATTTAGATGATACATAAAAAGAACTCTTATTTGCTCTACTATATGAGCTAGTTAATAATTTTAAAAATGGGAAGTGATAAAACACTAGGATTAGATGGATTCCCTATCGAGTGATACAAAACATTTATAGATCTCTAGTGACAAAACTTTGTGAAGTATATGAAGAGATATTTGATAAGGGAATTTTATCACCTGCATTTATATTACAGTTATACCAAAAGCAGGTAAAGATCATACTCAATGTGCTAATTATCATCCAATCTCATAGATTAATGTTGACAAAAATATTTTAACAGCAGTGTTAGCAAATAGATTACAGCAAGTGATATAGTTCGTTATTAAGAATGATCAAGCAGGGTTTATAAAAACTAGGCAAGCAACAGACAACATTAGGTTAGTTATAGATTTAATAGACTTGGATAAAAACAAAGATCAATTTGTAATTTTATCATTAGATGCTGAAAAAGCCTTTGACAAAATACATAAACTGTATTATGTACTAAATTTGCTGTACTAAATAGATTTGGATTTTCTTTGGAATTTATAAAATGGATTAAGATATTATATGAGTTGCCCATGTCTAAAGTAAAGGTCAATGGTATGTTTTCTCCTACTTTTCCACTATTTAGATGAACTAGACAAAGATGTCCATTTTCACCCTTGCTCACAATCTGTGTTGGCACATTATGCTGTCACAAATTAGCCCTCTACATTTCAACTTGGTATGTTCTACTAAGCTAGATTGTGATGGCTTATAAGTCAGCATGCTGCATAGGTTCAGAAAACAAGGATGAATAGACGACTTCTGATGAGTAACTATGCTAAACTGATATTCCTTTAGAATACAGGAACACATTGCAACTGAAAACAGCGCTCAAATGCAGGATTCAGGCTGCTGAAATCTCTCCAGAGCAAGGAGAGATCACAAGATTACCCATACGTTCTCCGTACAGCTGGTTTTTTTGTGAGCAGATGGCAGGAACTGTGTTTTTTTATGGTCAGCTTACAATTGGGTGGGAGTCTCAGGATTTCATCATGCTTATAGCCACTAATGTTGCTTATATGGACTTTAAGTTTGACCGAGGGCCATCACTTAATCACTTTGGATTTAGTTTTTTTCTTTGGCTGTTTTTTTTTTAAAGATTGAGAACCTTCAGACTGGCAAGTTTTATTGAAATCACTAGGTGAATCTCCTTCAATCCTTTAAAAGGTTTAACTACAAGTTTAAAGATTTATAACAAAAAATTTGGGGGGGAATATACAGCAAAAGGATTATTATAGTTGGCTTTAGAAAGTTTTAAACCGATTAAGGACTCAGATGAACTTGATTTAAGAATTGAAAGGATCCTTTATCTTGGGAAAATCTTATTGTTTGTACTTTGAAACTGATAAGACAACTTTGAAAGTTGGACACTAGAGAGCACCTGTCAGGTTCAGCCCAAAGAACTCCACGAGACAGTACAGATAGAGTTCTATAGCATTTATTAGCTTTCACCTACAAGACAGAAATCTCACCAGACTGTATCTAAATTCCCCAAGCCAGCAAGCAAACACTGCGAATTTCTTAGGGTGGTGCCAGTCTCATCCTCTTTACCTTCCCACGCTCTTTCTGGGGGCTAAGGAAATGCTTATCTCCCCAAGCGTTGCCTTCAGCAAACCATTCCATCACAGCACCAGATGGCTACCTTAAAAGAAATATTTGATGAATGGGTGCAGGAAGTCTTTGAGCTATTTAACTTTATAGTAGAATCAAAAGGTGTTAATGAAGAGGAACAAGTCCCATTGAATAAAACTGAAATTGACTTATAGGTGGATTTAAAAAATACAGCCTACAAGAAAGAGATGGAAATAATGGATTTACAAATGAAATTGGATGATTTAAACATTAAAAAAGATATACAAATAATAAATCAGAAGAGTAATTTTCTTATACTAGATTCACAAAAACTCCATTTGCTGGAGTTGCCACACTGGAATTACAAAAGGGCCCTGACAAAGATGACAAGAACTTTGAGAGAAGAGATACAAAGAATATGAGAAAGCAGATGTTAGAACTTTCTTCGGGGAATTTAAAGATCATTAGGAGAAAGAAGAAAGATTATAAAACTGGTTTATTTGATCAAGGTTAAAATAATGGGTTGCTATTTCTGGTGATGTTTAATGTTTTTTTTTTAAATTGGGACCGGAAGATGATGGTTATTTTTGGTAACATTTATTTGTTTCTTGACTGGGAATGGACTTTGACTATTTGAAGAGAAAAAATAGGGGGGATCTGTTTGAATAGAAATGAAGATATAAATATAAAAGGAAGGATTCAAATTGGGTGTAATATAGTTTGTAATACTTGCATTATTTCTGACAACCCTTACTGGACCTTTGCTGATTAATACAGAGAGATGAGTGTTTAGAGATGGGCTTATAATGGGGTGAGGTATGGAATGAAGAAGAGTTTAGTTGTGTTTTAAGAGATAGTGAAACGTTGTTAATGTTGATTACACTTGCTGGGGATGAAGGGGGAGGGTTTTTTTCCTAACTTTTTCTTCCCTTTTTCTTTCCTTTTTTCTTTTTCTGCAATATATATATATACTGCATCCAGGAGTACATCACTAAGATGGCACCCAAAGATGAGCTGCTGAGAGAATGCCTCAGGCAGCAGCAGACATGGGAGGAAGTTCAAGTGGAGGAAATACCATGGCAAGACAAGCCCCTGCATGGGATATACCATTGACAGATAGCTGAGGTGGCTGACATTGGGAAATCCTATCAGTGGCTGGAAAGGGCTGGACTAAAAGACAGCACTGAGGCACTGATCATAGCAGCACAAGAATAGGCACTAAGCACCAGATCCATAGAAGCAGGGGTCTACCACACTAGACAGGGCCCAAGGTGCAGATGTGCAAAGAGGCCTCAGAGACAGTCCAACAAATAGTGGCAGGGTGTAAGATGCAGGCAGGAACAGCATACACTGAACAGCACAACCAAGTAGCTGGCATAGTGTATAGGAGCATCTGTACAGTGTATGGGCTAGACCCCCCCAAGTCCAGATGGAAGATTCCAGAGAAGGTCATGGAGAATAACAGGGCTAAGATACTGTGGGACTTCCAGATCCAGACGGACAGGCAGGTACTGGCCAATCAACCAGACATCGTAGTAGTAGACAAAGACCAGAAGACAGCGGTAGTGATAGTTGTAGCAGTGCCAAGTGACAGCAACATCAGGAAGAAGGAGTATGAGAAGGTGGAGAAGTACCAGGGCCTGAAGGAGAAACTAGAGAGGATGTGGAAAGTAAAAGCCAAAGTGGTCCCAGTGGTGGTAGGAGCACTCGGGGCTGTGACTCCTAAGCTGGGAGAGTGGCTCCAACAGATCCCAGGAACAACATCAGAGCTCTCTGTCCAGAAGAGCGCAGTGCTAGGAACAGCTAAGATACTGTGCAGAACCCTCAAACTCCCAGGCTTCTGGTAGAGGACCTGAGATTGAGGAAGACACGTACCACCCATAGGGATGAGAGGGGAAATTTTTTATTTTAATAGAGGAGAATATATGTAGCTCAGGGTTGAGCTGTGGAGTCCTTGATGCTCTCTGAGCTTGGTTGTTTGCTTGCCAACTTTCATTACCCGACTAGGTAACATAATCAGTGCACTAGTGACTCCACAAATATTTTTAATGTATCTTTGTACTATGTAGTTATATTAGTTTTATCTGTATAATATTTAATAAAATTATTGGAAAAAAACAGGGATGAATAAACCATGGTTCAGATAGCATATCAGTGTGAGTCACTATGTTCATGGGGGCTTATTCTCTAGTAAACGCCCCTAGAATTTCAGTTTTAGATTGCAAATCTATCTGCACCTGCCTAGAAGTTCCTGCTGAACATACAGTGCATTGGAAAGTATTCATACCCTCTTTACTGTTTTCAATTTTGTTATGTTGCAGCCTGATACTACAATCATTCAAATTCATTTTTTTCCTCATTAATCCACACTCAGTACCCCATAATAACAAAGTGAAAACAGAATTTTAGGAAAGTCTGTAAATTTATTAAAAAGGAAAAACTGAAATATCACATTGGCATAAGTATTCAGACCCTTTGCAACAACACTTGAAATTTAGCTCAGGTGCCTCTTGATCATTGCTGAGCTGTTTCTACACCTTGCCTGGAGTCCACCTGTGGTAAATTAAATTGATTGGACATGATTTGGAAAGGCACACACCTCTCTATAGAAGGCCTCACAGCTGACAATGCACACTGTATCAGAGCAAAAGCCATGAGGTCAAAGGAACTGCCTGCAGAGCTCAGAGACAGGAGTATTGCATGGCACAGATCTGGGGAAGGCTACAAAAAAATTTCTGTTGCACTGAAGGTTCCCAAGAGCACAGTGGCCTCCATAATTCTCAAATGGAAAAAGTTTGGCACAACCAGGACTCTTCCAAGAGCTGATCGCCTGGCCAAACTGAACAATCGGGGGAGAAGAGCCTTAGTAAGAGAGGTGACCAAGAACCTGATGGTCACTCTGACTGAGCTCCAGAGATCCTGTATGGAGATGGGACAAAGTTTCAGAAGGACAACCATCACTGCAGCCCTCCACCGATCTGGGCTTCATGGCAGAGTGGCTAGACGGAAGCCTCTCCTCAGTGCAAAACACATGAAAGCCCGCTTGGAGTTTGCAAAAAAGCACCTGAAGGACTCTCAGACTGTGAGGAATAAGATTCTCTGGTCTGATGAAACCAAGACTGAACTGTTTGGCCTCAATTCTAAACGTTATATCTGGAGGAAACCAGGCACCACTCATCACCTGCCCAATACCATCCCAACAGTGAAGCATGGTGCTGGCAGCATCATGCTGTGGGGGTGTTTTTCAGCAGCAGGGACTGGAAGACTGGTCAGGGTTGAGGAAACCTGAATGGAGCAAAGTACAGAGATATCCTCAATGAAAACCTGTTCCACAGCACTCAGGACCTCAGGCTGGGCTGAAGGTTCACCTTCCAACATGATAACAATCCTAAGCACACAGCCAAGACAACACAGGAATGGCTTAGGGACAACTCTGAGTGTTCTAGAGCGGCCCAGCCAGAGCCCTGACTTGAACCCTATTGAACATCTCTGGAGAGACCTGAAAATGGCTGTCCACCGACAGTCCTCATCCAACTTGACTGAGATTGAGAGGATTTGCAAAGAAGAATGGCAGAAAATCCCCCAATCCAGGTGTGCAAAGCTTGTCACGTCATACTGAAAAAACTCGAGGCTGTAATCGCTGCCAAAGGTGCTTCAACAAAGTACTGAGTAAAGGGTCTGAATACTTAAGTACATGAGATATTTCAGTTTTTTCTTTTTAATAAATTTATAGACATTTCTAAAATTCTGTTTTCACTTTGTCATTATGGGGTACTGAGTGTAGATAATGAGAAAAAAAATGAAGTTGAAAAATTGTATCAGGCTGCAACATAACAAAATTGAAAAAAGTGAAGGGTCTGAATACCTTCCAAATGTACTGTAATATGACTCAACAATACATTTACCATTATACAGTCCTTCTCTGAAAATCCCATAGCCTCATGAATCTCAAAATTACTCATCCAATTAGTGACATGTAGAACAAGTTTCTTTAGATGGCCAGACTGATGCTAATTCTAGTAATTGGGTAATCCGCTTCAAAAATACCTACTTCAAAAATAGTAGCCTCTTAAAATACCTCTAGGATGAAAATTCCTTTCTGGAGCCACTTAAAAAAAGGAAAGCCCAGTAGAAGATATATATTTTTATTGCCTAAACCATGCGGTTTATAAAAGAGAGCTAGGAAAGCTGTGATAGAGTATCTCAGCACCCTTTCCCGTCCTTGAATGGACATAACCCTGGATCAGATATGCCCACTGGCTTGCCTCATGAGAGACACTAAGCCAGGAATTAGCCAACCACATTGTAGACAAGCGTGTTGTGCAAACTACCCACTTAATTTATGGTTTCGTGTGTTGTGTGAAACCAGAAAACTGGATTGAGTAAACAATCCATTAAGTTAAGCAAAGAGTGTCTCATATGAACACAGTCACTGAAATGAATGGGCTGATCACTTTGAGAAGAACGGAACAGGGCCGAGACCTAATGAACCCAGCCTTATATTACAAGCTATTAGGGAGTTAACCGGCTAACTAGGACTTTTTCTGTCGTTGCTTGAGTCTCGGGGACCACCTGCGTCCCCAAAGCACGCGCAAAGCCAGCGCCCAGACAATCGGGAAGAGCTGCGCCGCAGAAATTGCAAGAGATTCTGAATCCGGCACTTTTCCTTTAAGGACGCAGGGATGGCGCCCCAAACACCCCGTCCCCTAGAGAAGCCTCCTTTCGAGCTCCTTTCCTCCCGTTTCCTGCGGCGGCGAGTTGTGCTCCCACCGCGGGTCGGCCTTAATAGCGGAGAGCTATTTACTCGGTTTTGTCACGATGATTGGTTACGATCTCCTTTCTCTCAACCCGCCCCTTCGAACAACAACGGATCTGATTGGTTCTCCCGAAGCCCCTTCTTTCCTACGGGATGCAATCGGTGAGATCCCGCCTTTGCTCCCTTCGCCCGGTTTGGTTTTGCCCCTTCGGCCTGTCTCGCGCAGTGTTCCGGCCTCGTTGCGTCGGGATGAGCTGCGCTGTTTATCCATGGAGACCAAGCGGCCTGAGATTCCCGGCAGCGTCTTGGACGACCTGTGCAGGTAACGCTTCCGCCTAGAAAAATAGCGGGAGTGGCCCCTGCGGTCCTTCCACTCCTCGTCCCCCAAAATGCCTGCCGCCGCCTCCCCTCAGTGTCGCAGCAAGCGGTCCGAGGGACCTCGACAGTTGCCTCGGTTTTAATTAATAATTTTAAGCGAAAGTGCTTGGACGGAGAGGTGCTTGGGTATTGACCACACTCTGTGGTGGTAAAGTCCATACATTCTGCTGAGCCATAGTTCGTGAATTACTGAACAAACTGCAGTTGGCTGGATTTCCACACAAGGTTAAGCCATAAACCATGGTTTATATGCAACAATGACTGGGTTCCTACAACCCGTTAAGCCAGATATTGTGGCTTTGTGCAACCTGTGAACCTCCTATAAGGTTCGCGGATCTGTTCTCCGGCCGAAAAAATGAGTTCTAGCCTTTAATTTTTCCGCCTTTTAAACATTTCTTACAGTTCTCTTGAATTATTCACAACAGATTTCCAATAACTCTGAAATTGCTAAAAAGATGTTGCTTTTTCTCACACATGACTTTTAAAAGAAGTTATTTTAAAAATGGGCAATGTTTCAAACAACCATACTAAATCAGCTTTAATTAAGAAACTGGTCAAAAGTATTAAAACTTTATTGTGGAAAAGAACTAGTATAGGTGAAGTAGCCATTAATCTTATGTATTTTAAATGAAGGATAGGGCAATAAAAAACTTGAGGCTAGATCAGATATTTTGGCTCAGTTCTGTTTTAACTGATTATAAAAATGTTGATTAGATTTAAGCAGTGGTCAGGAAAAATTCTCAGCATGAATACAAAGTGAATACAAAGCATTTAAATTAGCATGCGTTCTTGGTTTCTGGATATTCAGAGTTATATACAGTGTGGTATTAGTGGCTACCTGACTTTAGATACTTAAAATAAGTAAGTTAAGTTCTCTGATTAAACTGAGTCACATTTCAGAAGCCTAATTTGCAATAAAACCTGGAGAAAGTGCAAGAAGAATGTTATTCTGTATTGCTTATGTTGGAGAGGCTGTTCCTTTAAAAGTCAGGGCTGGAAAATATAAAATAACTTTTGACAAAGTTAAACATTATTAAAGAAGTGTGATGATTGGGCTGCAGATTTATTAATGTTCGTATCAGTAGTTGATAACCATGATCTTAGAAGAGGAATTGGCTTATGGGAGAGAAAAGTTGGGATGCCTCTTGGGGTAGTTTTACTTGGATACAAGTACATAATCTAAAAATACATTTGGCTTCTGTGAGATAATTGCTTGTAAAAATGTAATTATAGAAAACACATTTAGTTAATGAAGCTATAATTCTTTAATAAGGTGACAGCCCATTTAGAATTGTTTCAAAGATTATAAAATTGCTGGGAGTCCCTAGTAGGTTCAGTGGCATATAAATGAAATAAAATGCCTCCATTATTAAACTTGCTATTGAATGTCTAGTTAACTTTTGGTTATAATGAAAATGGCTCCTGATAGGTAATGACTTATTTATTTAGTTTATGGTGGATAGCTTAGGAAATGGGTGAAGTGGGATGACAACAGTACTAGTCTTCTGCAGGAGCTTGCTTTATGGGGAAAGATACTGCTAGGAATCAGAAAGTTTTGTGGAACTACTGCAGATTGTCCACAGATCCGACAGTACTGTACTTTCTGCCCACTTAAACAGTTTTATTTGTTTGCTCAAAAGCTTTTGTTAAAATACTATAAAACCTAATGTAAAAATTCTAGCCTATCATTATTTTTTAGAAATGTGGCTCTTAGCTGAAACTTTTATTTCATACTCCCTATTAATTTGATAATTTGTTCTATTAGTTTAACAATTCCATTCATTCATCGTTCTGCAGTTACAATAATTTCTTAAATTTTATACAACATTTTCAGTGTTAAGCTCAAGGAAAGTCTCTTGTTACAGTAAATCATTCAAAATGTTGTTACAACTTATCCTTATAAAAGAAATATACAATCGTTTTGGGCTGAGGGCCTCATTTGTCCTTTAGGTAGCACTTTTAGGGGCCACATCACAATAAGTAGGAGGGGCAAGACAACTTAAATTTTAAAGCAGTTTAAGTTAATTTTTAATTAAAATTACATATTATATAGAGAGCCAGTTTGGTATAGTGGTTAAGGTACTGCCCAAGAAACCAGGAGACTGTGAGTTCTATACCTCCCTTATGCATGAAAGCTAGCTGGATGACTTTGAGCCAGTCACACACGCTCAGCCCAACCTACCTCACAGGGTTGTTGATGTGGGGAAAATAGGAGGCAGTAGTATTAGGTATGTTAGCCAACTTGAGTTGAATATATATAAACTATTCTTGGTTTTGGTGGTACATTAATCCTTATACCAAATTTTGGAATGCCTCACCACAGATCTCAGTCTCAGCCACTGCCTTGTGCCCAGTATTAGTGTAGACTCCAGATACCTAAAGCTTGCTTGTCCCAGTTTTAAATCTTTTTGTAGCTTGAACTTGTTTTACAGAAGTCTTATATTCATTTGTGTTATATTTTCACTGTAAAAATAATAATATGCCTATTTCTTACATTTATTTTTTGCTTTTGGCAGTCGATTTATTTTGCACATTCCCAGTGAAGAACGAGACAATGCAATTCGTGTCTGTTTTCAGATTGAGCTTGCCCATTGGTTTTACTTGGATTTCTACATGCAGAACACACCAGGATTACCTCAGTGTGGGATAAGAGATTTTGCTAAAGCTGATATCCTTTTTATGTGATTTTGTTAAAGATACAAATGGTGTTGAAACTTAGGTAGTGAAAAGTTGCATTCTTGGTATATGGTGGTTCTCAACTTTTCATGTCTTGGGTTTGTCAGTCACTGTTATGAATCTGGCCCTGCCAAGACAGAAGCAAACAGATAACTTTTTCTGAAAAAGATGTGTCTCTGTTTACAGGCATTTTATATTTATCCATTATGTTTTAAAGACATAAAGCATTGCAATAATATTGTTTCCAGTACAGCATGAGAGTGTTATTGTAAAATAATGATGAATAAAAGGAATCTAGGACTGAAGCAGTGTTTGCCTCTGTGGGAGCAGTCTTCTCTTAAGCCCCAAACTAAAAAAATAGATCCAAAGAATGAGAGAACCTACTACTGAAAAGCATGGTTTTATTTTGACTGCTAAGTCTAGACCTCAGGGAATTCCAATATCATTTCCTAACAAACGCCAAGCTGTGGAGTACCCTTTCCCCAGAGTACTCATTTGGAGACTGGTAGCTTTATCCACTTTTTTGCTCTCCTTTCTGTCTTGTCAGTTATTTCCTGATTTGGGGATGGAGGCAATGTCCCATCTAAGCTACTTATGCGTACCACCAGTGGTATGTGTACCATGACTTGAGAAACACTCTGCTGTACTATGAAGTGTACTTCTTTGGGTATACCAACCTCTGAAATGTGGGAAGCTTTTAAAGCATGGTACTTTTCAAGTAATTTCTTCTGAAGTTTTTCTTACTTGCTGCTGCTGCAAGTTTATTATGTGTGCATATCTTTGGAAGTGGGTATACCATAAATTTTTACACATTGGTTGGTTACACGCAACTTATTTTAACCAGATTAGTTTGATATGTCACAGTGGTATAGTTTACACAACACTAAGTCATAAAACAAGGGTGGGCTATCTCTTGGACTGCATGTGACTCCCAGCACCCTATTTGTAGTCCTCAGTCTACCACAAAGTGGGTGTTATTGAAGTTTTCAGACCTGATGATTTCATGTTTGTAGAGCTGTAAGTGGCAAAATGGTGCCTTAAGTGGCCAGGACAGAATGATGTGTTTTGGAGGGATTCAAGAGCAAAACGATTTCCTTAAAGCTCTGCAAGCCTTAAGGCCCACTATGCTCTTTAAACTCTTCTCAACGTAGCATAATTTTTAAAAAGGTCCCAAAAGTCCACCCCTGCCCACAAATAATAGCAGCAGCAGCAGCAGCAGCCCCCTTCAGGTATAGGGTAGGACATAAACAAAGTGACTGGTCCAGGCTGAAAATGATTGCTCACTCCTGCCATAAATTATGGATCAACATTCCAAAAGGCTGAGTTTACACATCAGAATAAACAAATGCAATATATTGAATTCAGCCATCCTTAAACAAGATAGAATGTCTCTCCACTGAATTGAATGTGGAAATTCATTTTGTGGGAGCACCGTGTGCATGTTGAAGCTCTGGATTAAATGTACTTGAAACTAATGCTGGTCGATTTCTGTGATATATCTGAATTGGAGAGTGCTAATAATCAATGATTTGTTTTTGGCTTCTGTGCATTTTAAAATTATATATGTAATGTTTTTTACTTCCCTGGCCAGAGACATAGGACTGGACTTTGTATTGTTGCACACCAGTTTTCAGACAGGTTTATTTTTGAAGTTCTATAGTAATTTACTTGCAACAATAATTTGGAAATGGTTTATAAAATAGAATAAAAAGTATATGTGGATATATAACATTCAGATAGTATAAATTGAAACAAGTAAACCAGTTTCAAGGAAACAAAGACTCTAAGGTCTTATTGGCATGAAATGTAATGCTTTTGAAAGGAAAGGAGATGAGTAGGTATCCCAAGGCTATTAAAAACCTGTTACCCTGCTAAGTGCTAAATTAATGCTTTATACAACATGAGTGTTATCTTGCTAGAAGCAAGAACAGAAATCTTTCCTGAAATCCTTAGGATGAAGTCTTATAATTTGAAAGTTCAGAAACTGCATATTGATTTGGAATCAAGCTAATAGTCACTGCAGCTGTTTTAGAAGATCACAAATCCATCAAACCATAACTTTCAATGTCCTGATCCCTTGTACTGATTTCACCTGGCAAACTAACCATATGTTTTGCCACTTGAGAGTCTAGGAGTCTTCACTCCAGGTTAAGAATGCTTAATGGGGGAGTGCTTTATCGAGGAAGGCATTTTCTCAGTTGGGCAGTTCATTGAGTGTTCCTGAACTTACTGTTTTCACTTTTATAATCTATTTCCTATCTTAGGTACTTGTTCAAATACTACCTATTAAATATGTTTGTACTTGAAAAAAATCACAGCAGGATGGCTCTTTACTCTGGGTTTGAACATCCAGTGTGTTTGTGTAAATATAATAGCTAAATAGAGAAATAGCATAGAACAATTTCAAGAGGGAGGACTGTAACCATAGATTAATTATGTTCTGCAACATACCTGTTAAAAAGAAATGGGATTTTTTTATAGAGAAGCTATACCTTTCTGTTACTTTCTCATGGGTCATCAAGCAAGGCACCCAGAACAATTTTTCCTTAAAACTGAAATTAATCAGCTTCATCTAAAAGTATCACTATTAAAGCATCTTTTTTGGCAACCATTGGCAACTACAGGTAGACCTTACTTATTGACTGTTCTGTTTAGCAACCATTCAAAGTTATGATGGTGCTGAAAAAGTAATTT
This sequence comes from Python bivittatus, assembly GCF_059951505.1. NCBI lineage: Eukaryota > Metazoa > Chordata > Lepidosauria > Squamata > Pythonidae > Python > Python bivittatus. The sequence continues at coordinate 21,501,937 of NW_028277112.1, forward strand.
TACAACCAGTCCTCGCATTTACATCTGTCACAGTGTCCCTGCAGTCATGTGATCAACATTTGGGCACTTCACAACTGGCTTCCAACAAGCTCAGTCAATGGAGAAGCCACCAGTAAAATCGCAAGTTGCAGTCATGTGATTTCTTGCTTAACAACCCGCCATGACTCGCTTAATCACCGAATGGGAAGTGACAGCATACGTCTGTCGCAGTCACATGATGTTTCACTGTGACAGTTCCAACTGCTAAGCAAGGACTACTTGTATATCAAGATCAGATTGTTCAAGATTCAAAGATAGTTTTATGAGCATAAATCTCACCATTGGCTTCCAGGACCAGGGATTCATCCCACTCTAAAATTGTTCACTGCCAGCTTTTTCATATAATAAACTTGATCATATTACATTATCTGGCATTTTCTTTCATAACTTGGTCTGGATGGTTTTAAAAATTGGTAAGGAATGTAATGTATACTGAGGTTTTTAATAATGTTCTTGTGGTTACTTAGAGCAGAGTTTCCCAAACTCTGGAATATATTTCAAAATTAGCCTGTGGAATACATTTCAAAATTAGAGAAACTGTAATTGATGTCACTATAAAATGGCTGCTGTGGGGATGGGCTGTTAGAAAAAACCAAGTGTCCCCATATGGCAAGAGAAATCATCCACTACATTCAAAACCCCGAGCATTCATACAATCCTCACTTCCCAAGCACACAAATCTTCAGACTCTCTCTCCAAACCTCCCTCCAAAAAAAAACCTTCAGAAGATCTGACAAAAATAAGCATAAAAGGAGCTACAAAATGCACCTGTCCACTCCAAATGTGAACACAGTCCCCCATTCCAAACAAATGTATGGATGAAAAGCCAGTGTGATTTAGTGTTAGTGTTAATCGAAGAGCAGGGAGACCAGGTTTAAGACCAATCTTAGCTATGGAAACTTATTGGGTGACTATCACAGGATTGTTATGGGAAATGTTTGGACAGAATACTGTATATGACTTGAGGAACACTTTGGAAGAACAGCAGCATATAACTTTCATTACTGTATTTTGCTGCCATGCTGATAGTGCTGTTCTGGTAGGTAGTGCCTCCAAGACAGTCTGCAGTGCTTTTCCCCATCCCTAAGATTACCACATAGCGGTGGAGACCCTTTTTCTTTTTTCTTTTCTTTCTTTTTTTAAAGGACGTTTGAAGAGTCAATTGGCTAGAAAACAAACCCCTTTAGGATCACGTAGAGTTCTTTTCTAAAGAAAAGGGGGGGAAAAAGAGTACAGAAATTGGAGACCCATGCTTCCTTTTCCAGTAAACTCAGTAAAATGTAAATAAAAGTGCTGATAAATGCAAGGGGCTTTTGAGAATGCAGATGAAGATATTTAAGGAGTATATAGGAGTACTTAAGGAAATAAGAGTTAAAGGTGACTAGTTCACATTCCTCCAGATTATTTCCCATGCTGTTTTTAATTATCATGAACATTAAATCCTATCCAGTAAATGAGTCAGCAAAATAACTATTTTTGCTGAAGGCAGCATGCATAAAGGAAGAAAAATCAGTAGAAATGTGGTCTAAAGATTTGAGATGTGTCCTGATCAATGAATTTCCTTGATTCACTGTACTTTTCAGCCATTGCCCTTTTTTACTTCCTCAAGGGGAAGATGTGCAGAAGGTTTTAGATGAATGGAAAGAGTACAAAATGGGAGTGCCAACTTATGGTGCAATCATTCTTGATGAGACCCTTGAAAATGTAAGGTATTTTCTTTTCAGCTTTGTTGAACAGAATTGACAGTGATTTAGCTGTTGACTTTTAAAGGCAATCTCTATAAAAGCAGATATTCTGAATATATTTCCCCATTGTAGTAGAAGAATTGTTCATGTTATTAGTTTTGTTTTCTTTTCATTTTAATTCAGACTTTGGTATCTAACTCTTGTGGGTTTTAAGCTGTGTGTCTATTTACCGTAAGTTGATTTCCTCTTCATAATCTTTTAATTATGTCTAAATGATTGTTTATGTTTTGCAGGTACTGCTAGTTCAGGGTTATTTAGCAAAATCTGGCTGGGGTTTTCCAAAAGGAAAAGTGAATAAAGAGGAGGCTCCACATGACTGTGCTGCCAGAGAGGTGATTCTGTTTTTTATGTTGTTTGACATATTCCTGTCAGAGGATGGGAAAGAGACAAGAACTTATCCAGAAAACATACAGTGTTCTTCTCCAAACTGAACTGTTATAAATAATAACAGCACAAATACGGTAACTAATTTGTGCTTATATTCTATATAGAGTGGTTTTAGCTGAACAAACTATAGAGTTTCTTGCAGTTCCTCATCTATTTCACTTGTCCCTTCCCTTATTCATATAGGTCATAAATTTAATAATTGTTTTGCTATGTTCATTCTTTTTGGCAACTTAACAGTATTTTACTTTCACCTCTTAGCCTTTTCTATGGCAGAGAGGAGGAAGGAAAGAGGGAAAAATGACTCTTTCTTGAGCCTCTTGGAAAGGAGCACCTTAGTCACTGTTTTCTGCACTGACTCCTGGTCTGTCCTTTCCAATTCCTTTTCAGTCCTTTCCACCAGCCAGACAGCTTCACAGATCTCACTGATTCTGCAGGCTTCTGCTGGGACCTCAACTGTACATTCCTCCTTCCTCCAAGAATCTTTTCTCCAACTCTGTGCCTGCTTTCTTCCAGCAGCTTCAGTTCTTACTTCTTGATTCACACAGTCCAGCACAGCCACACCAGCCAACCAACAAAATAATTTTCAAACTGACCAAGTCTTTTATGGTATTTGTTTATTAGGTCTTTCCCCTCCTGGTTGATTAACATTTCCTGGGAGGTGGTATGTGATTGGGTCCATGTAGAGATGAATGCTTCTTCATATAAGAGAGTGGTGGTGTTTAACCTGAGAGAGGCAGTGGTATCTCCCCCCTCAAGAAGCCATCGCTGGACCTGACAGTTGGACAGTTTTCATCCAGTTGCCAGCCTTCCCTTTATCAAGATTTTGAGAAATGGCCAGATTGTAATTTCAGGGAGCCCTAAGTGAAGCAGATTATCTGGATGCCTTCTAGTCAGGTTTCAGGTTGGGTCATAGTATGGAGATGGTTCTGATTGTGCTTGGAGATGGTCTCAAGGTTGATGCTGATAAAGGTTGTGTAACCATCTTGGCTCTTCTTTATCTCTTAGCAGCTTTTGATACCATCTATCATGGTATCCTTCTGTGCTAGCTCCAGGGATTAGGAATGAGAGATATGGTGTTATGATGTTTCTCCTCCTTTTTCTTGGACCAGTTTCAGTTGGTGTTGGTAATCTCAAAGTTTGAAATCACTGGGTGAGGTCATCTGCTGACATAGGATCCAATACTCTTAATATGCTGTCAGTTATATATCTTGACCCCAGCTATCAAGATCACATCTCAATGCCTGGAGGCTGAGAAGATCTGGATGGGGAGGAACAGGCTTAAACTCAACCCTGACAAGGCAGAGTGGCTATGGGTTTTTGGTTCTCCCAGTATCTTTAGTTCTGGACAGGGTTACACTTCCCCAGAAAGAACTGGTACATAATTTGGGAGTTCTCCTGGATCCTGAATTCTTGCTTGAGCAGCTGTGGCCCAGATTTGTCTGGTGCATCAGTTATACACTTATGTGGGCTGAGATTCCTTTCTCAGCCATTCATATCTTAATCACTTCATATTTGGACTATTGGAATGTGTTTTACATGAGGTTGTCCATAGGGTTAGGGTTAGCAGCTGGTCATACGGGCAGTCATATAGCCATATCGCCAGTTATGGGTGTGCCCAGTACACCCATGTGACACATCTACTATGTGAATTGTCCTAGTTATTGGTGAGCTGGGTGCAATTCAAAGTGCTGGCTGTGGCCTATAAAGCTGTTCATGACATAAGGCCTATTTACATGAGGGACCATGTTTTTTCCATTGTTTTTCTCTGCCCTGTAATATCCAGCAGAGTGGGCATGTTCTGAGTCACCTAATGGGGCCCAGGAAGCATTCCTCCTCTGTTGTGGTGCCTGCTCTTTAAGGAAGCCTTGAGACTTGGCTCTTTCCCCAGGCCCTGGGATAAGTAGTGATTTTCTTTGATTGTCTTGTATTATTAGGCCTTGTCCTTTTTTTTGTTTTTTATTAGTTTTATCGAGTCATAGCATCTTACTGGGGATTTTTAATTGGCGGTTTTTGTTGTATGTTGGCCAGAGTTGACTGTGTTGGGCAGCTCTATAAATTTGATTACATACATACATACATACATACATACATACATACATACTAGAATCCTGGTCTGATAAGGATATGCTGTGCTGAGACTTGTACACCTATCAGTAGCCCAGCTTGAATGTAACAAACCAGATATAGTGTGGTTTGTTAAAGCAACAACCTGGAATTCTGTTTTGGATGTAATGTATAGCAAGCCATTATGGAAGGTTTCCTCGCAGGAGAAACAAACTTGGAAGACCAACAACTAACTTACTGTTACTTTCCTGTTACTACTGTTCTTAGTGAAGAACTTGTGATAATGAATATTTTATATCCATCCTTTGTAATTCCCTAATTCTTCATTGTAAAGGAAGTAATAAGGTAATTTCAGTGCAAATTTATTGAAATGTTTTTTTTGTCAGTTCCTACTGATTGTTTATTTACATTACCTTATTATCTCTATGTTATTTTTGTGGGTGCACCTCCAACACTATTTTTCCAATAGAAGTGTGATGTCTTTTGCTACTGGAAATCTAATTTGAATAATCCACTAATATTAGCAATATCATTGATTTTTTTTCTCAGTTCCTACTAATTGTTTATTTACATTACCTTATTATCTCTATGTTATTTTTGTGGGTGCACCTCCAAAACTAGTTTTCCAATAGAAGCGTGATGTCTTTAGCTACTGGAAATCTAATTATTTGAATAATCCACTAATATTAGCAATATCATTGATTTTCAGATTCTGTTCATTCTTGTGATATGTAATTTTGATAGTTCTGCATAGATCTTCTTTTTTGCTTTCTTAAAACTGTAATGCGAAGTTTACAACTTTAGTCAGATGATGTCATAATTAAGCCAGATTTTTAAAGTAAAAGTCTGAGTCAGATTTCTCATTTCTTCATCCTGTAATATAAAACAATCAGTTGCTTTATTCCTAAAATGTGTGTATAAATTTTATTCTGTTCTTGTCTGTTTTCAGGTATTTGAAGAAACTGGTTTTGATATAAAAGATTATATCAATAAAGATGACTATATTGAATTAAGAATCAATGATCAGCTAGCACGATTATATATCATCCCAGGCATTCCAAAGGACACAAAATTTAATCCTAAAACAAGAAGAGAGATTCGGGTAAATCTACCTTTCAAATTTTTGTAAACTATAATTGAATGTTGAGATACTAAGAAATTAATAATATTATAATACCAGATTATTGAGGAATATCATGCATTTTGATATAATCCTTTATGGTATTTCCTTTACATTAGGCCTATCCAAACTAAACTAAAAATCTGGATAACTACTGGATGGCAACAAAGGGATCTGGTGGCTTTCTGGGTTTTTGCAGCCCAGATCTGATAGTATTTCCTTATGTGAAATACTCCTTTCCTTAGACAAAGCAATGCAAGAAGGACTGTGTCCAGAACCCTGCTGCTCCCAAGTAACTAGAGCAGGAGATAGGAAAGATTAGTGTTATCTTTGTCTTTGTCCTTGCAATTTTCTTTTAATTTTTGTTACATTGATACCTTTGGGAGAGAATTGAAATCTGCTAACTTCAAACTAGAGTAATGAAAGGTGCTGACTTGGGAATATGCTAGTAGATCAAAAGGTCTTATCTGTGATCCATTCCTGATATAATTTAGCTGCCTCTATCATCAGCAAGCATACTGCTACCAGTATTTGTATTTGTGGAGCTTTCTGAGGTATATTGGGGTGGTCCTCAGTGAATATGCTGGCAGAGATCTCCATCTCATCCAGTTCCAAGATACACTGAGGATATAATTACTAAATCTTTAATTGATTATTTGGTGCATTTCTATAAAACCACACACATTAGAGATAAAGGAAGAAAATACATTACAGGTAGTCCTTGTTCAGTGACCTTTTGAAGTTACAACAGCACTGAGCAAGGAGATGTATGACTGGTCCTCAAAATTGTGGCTGTCGCAGTGTCCCCATGGTTACATGATTGCAATTCAGACGCTTGGCGACTGGCATGCAATTACAACAGTCACAGTGTCCTGCAGTCACATGATTCTCATTTGCGACCTTTAACTGCCAGCTTCCAACAAGCAAAGTCAATGGGGAAGCTGGCAGGAAGTCACAAGTTGCAGTCACATGATGTCGCGCTTAATGCCTGTGCATGATTCGCTTAATGACTGCAACTGGAACTGATGGAACTGCCATCGTAAGTCAGTGTGGTCATGTGAGTTTTCACTTTACAACCACGTTGCTTAGCGATGGAGTTGCCAGTTCCAGTTCCAGTCGTTAACTAAGGACTGTCTGTATTTATTTGCACATTTCAGTATAAGGAATTCAAATTACTTTTTGGTGATAGAAAAGTTTTCTAAAGATATGCTTTACCTCTTAATTAGATGGTTAATGGGAGTTTTTATTCCCATCTGTTGTATCTGTAAAATGTTAAGAAATCTCTTTTCTGTGTTTCAGAATATTGAATGGTTCTCAATTGATAAATTACCTTGCCATAGAAATGACATGACACCAAAGTCCAAGCTAGGTTTGGCACCTAACAAGTTTTTTATGACCATTCCCTTCATCAGGTACGTTCAAAATGAGAGAAGAAAATAAATCTGTTATGTTTAATTTCTGTATTGAAGATTTTAAGGGTGGAGTTTTGAAACCCTGTTTCAAAAATCTGAATATTGCTGTTCTAATGTTAACCCTTTACAGACCCTTGAGAGACTGGCTTTCTCGACGTTATGGAGACTCTTCAGATAGTGATAATGGGTTCTCATCCACCAGTAGCAGCACACCACCTAAATCCAATGTAGAAAAACACAGGTAACTAATTGTGAAACTTGCTAATTGCTTTCAAATTAAAGGCAAGTGTCTTTTTCTGTAAATGAAATGAATAATAATAGTTTAAGACATTTTCCTAATATCATATATCAGCTTTCCCAATCCTGATGCCTTTCAGATATATTGCACTTTCAGATTGCCATCACCATCCCCTAACTAGCATGGCCATTCACCATGCTGACGGGAAATTGTGGAGTTTCTCTAACAACACTAGGACGTATTATCTCTCCCCTGCCTTTCTTAAATGGAGGGATAGAAAAATAGTGATGCAGATTTTCATTACTGAGAAAAAGTAGCACAGATGTGAACAAGGTGTTTTCGATATTTGCACAGCTCTAATATTTAATAGTGAATTATCGGTGAATGAGGAAGCTCATTCGGTGAAGTTGCTGAATCTGTCTGTCTGTCTGTCTGTCTATCTGTCTGTCTATCTATCTATCTATCTATCTATCTATCTATCTATCTATCTATCTATCTATCTATCTACATTCGTTCATTCATTCCAAGCATCAATTATATATTGTTATTTGGTAAAGGCAGCTTTAATTTAAGTTCCATAGAAATGTAAAAAGAATTATGTGTGTCATCTTTGGACAGATATTTCTCTAGTTAGGCATCTGTGAATTAATTATTTTGCATGTACAATGGAGCTATAGACATCTTTATGTGCCTGCTGTATGTTAGGTAGAAGTAACTCAGATTTTTGTGATCTGCTAATAACGTTCACAACAATATTATGTTCATATATTGGGATGCCATTTACTTTTCTCATGGCAGAATACGTGCTATAGCTAAGTGACCTTCACTGATATACCATATGGGTGGAGCTCCAGGAATTTCAGTGTTAACTGCATTACTTACCAGCACCTTTTAAAACTTAAGCCAATGACAATGGAAGGTTAACTGAAACTTTATAATGCAGGGGTATATTCTTTACTATTAGCTAACGTGTAGATTATTTTCTTTTTTGGCACTGTCTTGTACTAGATTACAACATGGTAAGAGAATGATAACCTGGTAGAATAGGGCAAGATGACTGTACCTGGAGAGTAACAAAAAAATGACTCTGCATCTAGCTGGAGCATAATATCAACTTGAATGCCTCAGAACTATGTCCTGGGCCCTGTTCTGTTCAGCATTGTTTTTAATGACCTGGATGGAGTGGTTGAGAGAAAGATTATTGCAAGTTGCAGTTAATACAAAGCTAGGAGGGGTGGCTACTACTTTAGAAAAGAAAGAAGATTCAAAAACATATATGCCATTTTGTACAGTGGGCCAAAATGAACAGGATGAAATTTAACAAGGAAAAAGGCACTTGGGGAGAAAAATTGAAGGGCACAAGTATAGGCTGAGGAGACTTGACTTGGCATGTGAAAAGGATTTGGGTGATTTAATAGACCCAATAGTATATGTAGACCTCATATTTAGTATATGAGTTGAATATACACCAGCAATGTAATGCAGCTGCTAAGAAAGCAAATGTCATTTTGAAACATATCAACAGCAGCACAGAGTCCAGATCACAGAAAGTAATTGCTCCATTCTAGTCTACTTGGGTCAGGCCCCACTTGGAATACACACTGTGTCTGGATATCGGTTGGATTGAATTCAGAGGAGGTTTATCAAAGTGGCGAGGGACTGAAAGCCAAGACCTGTGGGGAACTGGGTATGTTTAGCCTGCAGAAGAGAAGACAGGGTAGAGTGAAGGTACAGTGGCAGACTTCAGATATCTAAAGAGTTGTCATAGAAAGGAGGGATTTTTTTCTCTGTACCCTGAAGGCCAGGAGCAGAACTAATGGGTTGAAACTACAAGAAAGTAGATTGTGCCAATGATATGCAAAGAAGTGTAATTTAATAATTGTTTTTCACCTTTTCACTGCTTTTGGAACAAAACAATAGTGCCCTAAAAAAGAAATTTAACAAGGTGTTAAATGATTATTTGAAAGAATAGTCTTATTGAAGCAGTGATATTGCATGATCATAATCGACTGCTGAAGTTTTCTGAAAAGATGCTTTTTTTAATGAATCAGATCCAAACTCCATTATAGTCAGCAGGTGTTTACAGATACACCTTTGGGAGACCAATCAAGGCAGAGGCAATTACAGCAACAAAAGCCATATAACAATCATTTTGATATGCCTGAAACTTTAAAATTAAAGGTAAGTTTCTATTAAAAATAGTTTTTATTGTTATGTCAGATTTGGTGAGACTTAAGTTGAAGTATGTTTTCAAACTTTTAAACTTATTTTTAAGTTACTGAATGTCTCAAAACCATACCTTTTAAATGGATCAAGACATGTTTTAAATAAGCTGAATATATTTGTTGATGAACCACAGAGAACCCTTGGGCTTGGGAGGTTGGTGCCCCCTTTATTAGATGTTAGTTGTTGGTGGGATGTTTTGGGATTTGCTGGATTTGCCGTCTTGCTTTTTTGTCTGAGTCTGGTTCTGTTATTTGCTTGTATCTGTTATACTGTTTTTATATTGTTTTGGTGTTTTATGAGCTGCCCAGAGTCTTGGAGTCAGGCAGCATGAAATTAATTAATTAAAGTAAATAAATATACTTTGCTAATATTAAATGTATTTTATTATAAATATATTTTAAAACTGAATAATTCCAGCTGAATGTAATTCTTCATTGTCCTTTTTTTTTTTTTTTGCTACATTATTTGCCTAGAATGCACGAGGCAATGGCAAAAAGCAGTATCAAGATACTCCTAATCAAAAAAAGAGAACAAATGGAGTTCAAAATCAGCCAGCCAAACAGAACCAAACTTTGGTAAGATGCACAAAGGTAAATGCAAACTAGAAAGCACTTTGAATTTAAATGTGGAATAATTTTAGCATCAAGCACTGTGTGTTGGTGACAGTAGCTTAGGGGGTGACCCTGCAGTAGAGGCCCTGGAAATGTTTCTAATGCTTTGATTGCTGAGATGGCTTGTGACATAACGTAAGTCTGTGTACACAGTTTTGTCTGTTGGCAAACAAGGCATTTGCACTCAACAGTTATCTTTTGGATATTACTATTGCTGCTGTTGAGGACTGTCTCACCTTTTACCTGGGATTGGTAGGAAAAATTGGGAATGTGCTCTGTTAATATCCTCTGGGTATGTCCAGATGTGTTGAGAATATCTTGCAGTCATTCTCTGATTGTTCTGCTGGACTTTTCTTGTTAAGCTGCTACTTAAAAATAATGTTGCAGGAGGAGAGCATTGGTTATTAGTGAATAATGTATTGCTAGGTTAGCTAGGAAAAGAGTCTTGCAGCATGAAATGCTATGGGATAGTTTTGTTTTCATTGAGGAATTCTGTATATGGTTAAACATTCTTGGATTGTGATAAGTCTGCCATGACTTTTCTGTAGCCTGGCAAAGAACTCTTCCTTCCCCTGAACCAGTCAAATAGTCCTCTCAGTCAAATAGGTAAAGCCAATGGAGATTGAAAGAGTTCATGAGTTGGTTGAGGCAAAGGGAAGACTAGAAAGGAAGTGAAGGAAAAAAAGCAGTGACTGCTCTCCAACTAGGAAGAGGTTGGAGCACAATGCACATTGTGGGGCTTCAAACTAAAGTCTTTAAGACTATGGTTGTGGGAGAAGTGAAGGACCCATGACACATGAGAATGTAATTCAGACTGTATTTTGAAGGCTACCTATTAGATCCTGTCTTTCAGGCAAGTGTGTAGATCTGATTTTCCACTTCTCTGAATTTTGTGATGCATTTCTTAGCTCTAAAAGCATACAGAACTGCATGTGAAAATGTGCTTGCTTGAATTAAGTGTTTAAAATGTGTTCTGTGAGAAATTTATTTAAAAATAAGTATTCATTTTCTTGTAAATTAAAAAAAAATAGATGGAATGATTTATGAGCTTATGTAAAACTGGCCCAGTCTGTCCCTAAAGTTGTGCGAGAGAGATGTGCAACAAAGGAAGAGTCCATGAGAATGAGTGAGGCCATTTCTGAGGAACAATTCTGCTTGAGGGTGTAGATCTGAAGAGTTAGAATATGTGTGGGACTTTGTTACAAACACTAGCGCAGAACAGAGCTCTGTCTCAGAATGCAGTAAAACTATTTTAAAAATAGCCTGTTTGCTTTCAGTCTTGTCTGCTTAAAAGCGTGTTGTTAGAAGGTGTACTTTACATGGAATTGGGAGATACAGACAATAAAACTCTTAGGGCATGATCCAGTCTGCTTCAGTTTTTTAATGATCCTCTGTTTATGAATTTAAAAGTTTTTATGTCATTATGATTTGAACATAAATCTCAGAGGTTTCTGAGAAATGTTTAATATGATTATCTTCTTAACTAGAAATGTGAAAAGAAGTTGCATCCAAGAAAACTTCAAGATAATTTTGAAACAGGTATGTATGTTTATAATGTTACTTTAGACAATGCAGAATGTAAAAATAAAGGTATATAGCACTTGTATTTCAGTGTATACTACTTATTTGTTAATCAGCAAACAACTTTGTAACTTAGTTGTAAGTGTATGAGGTTAGTGCACTATGATTTATAGCGCCCAACCTAGCAAAGTTTTGGCTTTATCCAAGATATTGTAGCTTGCTTGAGCCATAGTTTCCTGTTACAGCTGAACAGGGAAAACTAAATCCCTGCTCTGATCAACATTATAGTTATATAGTAACTTCCTAAGGAAGGATTAAATAACAGTTTAAACAATTTTATCACGTTAGTGCTGAAGCTGAGTGTGCAAAGGATGCAAGGGTGCAGTTTGTTTTTAGAGTACATTACAGTACCCAATTTTATTACTCTGAATTGTTTTCTGAATAGAATACTGTACTTCAGTATTCTAATTTTTAAAATACTTTTTTTTAAAAAAAAGGATTAATAGCTTTTCAGAGTATAAATTCTAAGGAAAGCTGTAAAGTTTAACAGTACTTTAGTTGATGCTTGTGTTGCTTTATTTGAGAGCAAGCTTACAAATTATGCAAACTACAATTCTGAGAAAATAGCCATAGTGCCAATATATTTTAGATGTTAGTGGTCACAATCTTACTAGAGATGTCCCAAACCTATGGCAGTGTCACTGCTTATTCTGCAGATTAATTAATAGTAAATGGTAAGTTGGAAGATAGGGATTCATAGGAGGAACAGGCAACAGTCTTGTGGCAAAGACCTTTCTCATTTAGATCTGTCTTGCCTAAGATAGCATTCTCCAATCTGCTGCCCCTACTTTGTATGTTGGACTATAGTTAACGACCCTGTCCAGTTTTTAAATTAGTGGATGTCTTAAGTAATATGCTACTGCCTTTGATGTTTTTTCATGGATTGTAGGAAATTATTTTGATACTTTTTGTCACTCGCTGCTAAATACTTCTTTATCTTTTTAATATAGAAACAGCATATGATGTGTGTTGTCTCAACGAAGACCAGCAACTAGAACGTGGACAATCGGTGTCATGCAATGGCCATTGTAAATTCTCTTTCTCATCACGTGCTTTTCTGAGCTTCAAGTTTGACCATGATATGATCATGAAACATTTTGACCTCTGAAGCTTGGTGATTTGCACAAGCTGGCTAGAGTTTTGGCACAGAGCAATTGAGTGGGTTTTTAAAATCCAACTTTTACACTTTCTCAGGTTTTAAAGCAATGCAGGGACCTAGTGGTGGACTGGAAGGTTTTGTTCTCATTGCAATATGGGAGTAGCACCATATAGTATTGCACTTTAAATGCAGTCTAGCTTTTACCTGCAAAAATGCTTTCCAGTGTATCATTTACTAGTTCCTAGCTATGCATTAGAGGGCATTTTTTAAATCATTTGTTGTCTGTCTAGATTTTGGAGGAATATTTTGCCTTTGGTCGCATTAACTTTTTATGCATTTAAATTGCTCTGATGTATAATGGTTTCATTTGTGATACTTTGCAGTACAGATGCTGAAAACCCATACAGATTTTCTGAAGAGATCAATATTCTGTACTGTGGAAGGAGCTAGGTGTTTTATGATTCAGAATGCTAAAAGGCAAACTTTTGTTCTGAGAATCATTCTGTCTGGGATCTTACAATATTCAAATCAATTTATTTCCACATCTTTGTTGCACTGTATTGGAACTTTTTAAAATATAGGCATAATTTAAAATTGTATTGCCATTATAATATTTTATCTTACATTCTGTTCAGTAGTTGTGTTGTTTCAGCTCCAGTGAGAAGATGGTGGTGATATTGAAATGTGTCTAATACAACTTTTACTGTTTCCCGTGTGTGAAATGTCTAAGCTGTTTCCAACCAGAAGAATTACAGGTATTAGAAGATGAAACATGAAAATGTGTGTTTAGGGAGATGATTCTAGCAGATAGAATAAATTAGTTTTTGAAGTACTACCAAGATAAACATTATTATATAAAACCATGTGGCTTATAGCTTATGTAGCATCAAACTGAGGCTTGAAAAAATACTCTAGCCAATCCCAAAGCCCTGTTAGCTGTGCTGCCCATGGCAGAAGTTGCATGGATGGTTTGAGGAGGCTTTCTAGTCTAATGGAGCTATATATTTTAAAAGTTCCTCCTAAAAGCAGTATGAGAGGGAATTAGCCATACCTAAAGACTGGCAGAGTTGATAGCCTAAATCAGGAAAAAGGAACATCGTTGAATCCAAAGCTGGTTCTTCCCCACCGTGGAACACCATATATTGAGACTGTGTGCCATTTGCTGCCACCAGTGGACTTAGGAGGATTTCTACAGTAATGGAGTTCCTTCATACTGGCAGAAGAGCACCACCACCATATTCTAACCCTTCTCTACAAACATCAAGGGCTTTTGTTTATACTATTTACTAGGTTTGTATCATTTCTTTTAGTATTTTGCTCTGATTTAAAATTGAGTTTGATGTCAGAGTAGTAGCTCAAAAATGTATCGTGCTATGTCAGTGAAAACATGGAAAGGAATAGCAACAAGCAATACAAAAAAACTGAATTTATAGTCCTAGCCCAAGCTGCACTGAAGGAATGTGTGTGAATATGGATTGTATAAAAACTGCTACTGAATTTTGTTTCCTCAGTGCCCTATACTTACTGTGACAGTTTGGGTTCACAGTATGCACTGAGATTTCTCAAATTTAACCAGAGTAGGCTTGAAAGTTAAGTATAGCCCATTCACCTGCAAAATCCCTGCAATATATGGTTTTCCCTTGTTAAAGGATTGTACAATGAAATTTATATGTAACTATTGTATGCCTCTTCTTCATAATTGCAAAATAGGTGCAGATTAATTTCCGAGTAAGTTCAGTTTTCTTTGTTGGCCATTTTGTAAATGATTGAATGACAGACTAGCCTGTTGCCTACATGCCTGCCTGCTGCATCCAGCATTTATTCATAACGTGAAGTTAGTTGGATTTACATATCTGTTAAAAGTAAGATAGTTGAACAACTGAGGATGAAGATGCCATTTTATTTTATTTAATCTTCATCTGTGAAGATACATTTTTGGTCAGTATTTAATGCAGGTTGACTTTTCTAGTAATAAAAGTGCCTAATTTGCTAACTTCTCAATCACCGCAAATTGGATTTTCAGGCTGCTAGTGCCAGTCTTCTTCTGATGTGTACCTTGATTTCCAGGAGTGTTACTGTTTTATGCTGCTTCCTTTTTGATATGCCATTAATAAGAGAAATGTTGGCACAGTTATGTGTATTTTGAATATGAGATGCTTAAGTGTTATACTAGCAATGTGAGATTAATTTCCCCAGGTGAAATAACTTTTAGGGGGCACATATTTTTCCCTTTTGAATATACAAAATGTTTTCTGTTTTGCAGAGAATAACTTCTTCAGAAAATCCAATGTCTGACTACTACTTTGTTGAGGACTTCCCAGGGACTCTAAAAGACTAATCTCGGTTTATTAACCTAGCCTTAATATAGGTTGCAAATTAACATAATAAAATATGCAATAATTATCACTTTTACAAGATACTATATTGCACATGGTTGTATTCCTTAATTTGACTGCTATCATGTCTTAAAAGTGTGGAAAATAATGTAGTAGTTCCTGGGCACCCTGCACTGTGAACATTTCAGATTGTTTATCTTTTTGGTTAGTAATGGTGCTTTTTATTTTTTGCAAAGTGCTTAAATGAATTATTACACTCATGTATTCCAAAATGCAGGCATATGGTTTACCTAGGTTTCTATATAACAGTGAAGAAAAGGCAATTCAGTGACTGTAATTGATTCTTGTTTCTCTGATTGGGGCATTTTAAAGGATGGAAAATAAATGATCTGTGAATGGATCTGAGCTCATCTCCATAAAAAATCTTACTGCTTGACTGTTGGATGCTGTGCTGCTGTTTAGGAGGAGGCATGGCCATTATTAATCTGCCTTACTCGATTGAATTGTTAAGTATGCCCACTTGAAGCTTTTGAGATCAAGTTAAGTGACTTCTGCTATAAAGATATAGACTGTAATATCATCTTTGGAGAGTGTTTGTATGTGTCTGCTTAGTAAAGGTTTTGATTCCTTACTAACACATGTCTACTCTGTCAGGGATATGTTTTGTGGTGGCATGAAGTCTCTGGTCTTCCTTTGGATGCTTTTGAAACATTTAGAGAAAACAGATTGGAAGACGTATTCCAGCTTCAGTTGCTCTTCATTTTTTTTTAGGATTATAGGCAACATTTAAGCAGATTTTTGATAGTTTTGTATACAGCTGTGCATGTATGTTTCAGTTTAAACTTGGATTTTGTTTACATGGCTGTCAGATATACAGTATATGATCACACAGTCAAGTGATAATGTATTAATATAATCTTTTACACAAGTTTTGGTTGTTATCACAAAGTAGAAAGTGATGAGTGACTTAATGAATATATACTTAAAGCAGCTTCTGACATTTTTAATATAGAGGTCATGGATGGTATAAGTGCCTCTGTTCAGTTTTTTTTTTTTCCCATTGCTGCTTGCCTGAAATTGATCATTGTCATGTTTTCTGTCTGAGAGCAGTGTTGTGGCAGATACTATTTTAAATTCCAGGTCAAAGACTGTGAGATTTTGCTGGTTAGATATGTAAATTTTGATTGTTCCTATGCTAGATCAAGCATGTGGGACGTAGATATTTTTGTAAATTAAATCATGAAGCATCCAATTCAGATGTTCTGCTCCTGCTTTCTTACATTTGAATTCTTATATGTGCGTTTAATTCA
This sequence comes from Python bivittatus, assembly GCF_059951505.1. Lineage (NCBI taxonomy): Eukaryota > Metazoa > Chordata > Lepidosauria > Squamata > Pythonidae > Python > Python bivittatus. The sequence goes on from NW_028277112.1 coordinate 21,518,105, forward strand.
TATGCACTGTGAAGGCTTCCTTGTAGGAAAGCCGCCTATTACTAAAATCTAAATGTGGTATTTAAATGTGTATCTTTTTCAAGAAGAGGAAATTTGGCTTTAAATGCTACTATATGCTGAAAGCTCTGATAGATGCAAAATGTATTGAATGCTTATATTCAGTATAGATTTCACTGTTCTTCCAAGTATGTTTGTCAGAAATGATGCATGAAGGTCCTCTTTATTTTTGTTATTGGGAACATGAAAAGATCAATGTTCTGATGGGTTTTGAACTATAAATCCAGTTTTTAATATCAACACAGATTTAATTGTTTGCTTCAGACAATGCCTAGGATTCATCAATTGAATTTGTTCCATGTATTCAAGGAGATTTTGGACTTTTCTTAGGCAACAGCATCTTGTATTAGATGGCAAAGATTTTTTTTTTTTTAAACTAAGGGATGTTTCCAAAGTAATTTTGTATGTGAAAAAGTTTGTAAAGCAGTTTTGTATGCGGAGGGGGGGGGGATGAAAATACTGGTGAGTGCATACAAGCCTTTTGGTGTGCTGAAAGTAGTTATTTAGAATTTAGTAACACCACAAATATTAGAGGAATAAAATGAAACTGTAATTTTAGAAAAATAAACTGCATATTGAGGTCCTGTTTTGAAATAAGTTTTTCTGAACTTGTTTTGCTAATAATTTCATTTTCAATATGGTAAAAAAAAATACAACAATGTAATTTAATGATGTGTAAAAAAATCCCTTTTTGCAACATACTGTAAAATGTTGTAAAATCGTTTTTTTTATTGTAAAATCAGTTAAATGGTCCAGTGTTATAAAATGAATATTCAGTATTGTGGCTTATTTCAAGAAAGCAATGTGGAAGTCTTTCTATAATGGCAGATATATTAGTGGAAGTATAAATTCGATGTACAAATTAGTTTGTTCTTGACCAGAGTTAGTTTAGCCTTTAAAGATGACCAATCCTAATGCACTGTAGCCAGTGGTCTCTTAAACATACTAAGGAGGTGTTTTTTAAACAAAGCAAATGTTAATGTTCACTGTTATATGGTGTAAAAAATTACACTGCAATGGTAATAGCTCGTTTTTGATGAGATGGCAATGAAAATTATAACTGAAGATACAGTACCAAATGATAACCCATTTGGGAATTTGTGTTATTATTTTGCAGTGGTCTAATATGTATGGTTTAAATAGCCTCATTACTTGAAAAGCCTAAGGAAGATTTGAGGCAATGGACAGTGCAGATTTTTGCAACCATTAGTTCTTCAGAATGTTCTTATTTTACCCCCATTTCTGACAGCAAGAATCTTTGGTCCTGACCAAAGTGGGGAGCAATGGATTGGTTATCAGAGTATTTCTTCTATTACACGTTAGAGATAGATTTTTTTTTTTATGTATAAATTTAAAATAAACCAAGATCGTCTTTGAAATACAATCAGATGCCAAGTATCTAATATATATGGTTTTGTGTGTTCATTCTCCAATATATTTGTATTTTGTAAAACCGCTATAAGAATGGGACTTGTGGATAACAAATAATTTGAAATACTATGTTTCTGAATTGCAAGATTGTAGTCTGCTTGTTGGACTTTATAACTAACATATCAATTAGAAACTGCAATTAACATTTCATTAAATGACAGCAGTATTTAAACAATCCTTCTCAAGCATTTTGCCTGAACAGGGAGTTCCAATGCACTTGGGGTGCTTTGGGCTGCATTGCCTCCAGTGTCTTTATTACCTCCTGGATCTTATTACATTTAGCTGAACTTGATTAGAAATCTTCCTGTGATCAGGGATCTTTCTTTTTCAGGGTTCCTGATTGCAAGTTGCCTTCTTGCTCAACAGGAAGATAGCATATTTTGGAATAAGGCATAGAACAGAAGCAATTTTTTTCAACCATTTTATCCAATGTTGGTTTTAAAATGTGCCATATTCTATGTTTAGTGACTAAAAATACAATTCTAATATTGATGAGTTTTGTTATATGAGAAATGCATTGACTGCGCACATAATTCTTGTATGATATCATTAAACAATTTTCAATCATAGCTGTCATGTAAACAAATGTAAAGTATAAGGCAGTCTTCCTTAAGTTGGGTATCCTCCAGCTGTGCAAATGTCAACCCTCAAAATTCCCAAGTCAGCACTGAGGTCCACATATCCAGAAGATGCTAAGGTTGGGGAATGGTGGTATAGAAAATATTCCCAGTGGTATAGAAGATAGTGCTATTAAAAATATTCCTACATATAGAATAGCTTCAGCTTGGGAAACATTTCACTGCCCCCAAAACAGAGACTATCCAGGGCTTTTGACAAAGAACAAAATACACAAAGGTAGTCTGTAAGAAAGAAGGTTTAATGACTTCTCAGCATTAATTTTTTATTCAGAATATAAGAACATTTATAAAAGTGTTATAAATGCCTCTGTATAAATAACTACAGTTTGTACAATTCTATATCAAATAAACACAAATAGCTATTTTACAGCATCTAAGAAACTACTGGAATGAGAAAAACCAATGAAAATGGTGGTTTTTCAGCAAAAAATGCCAATATAAACAGGAACAATACTGACATTTAATTTAAAAATGTGCTTGCTTTGTTTTGTAAATAATAATACATTCAAGCTGGTGTAAAAGTCATGCCTTGAAAAAGTAACAGAAGTAACATGATTTGTGCAACATATATCAAATGCACCAACTTCTAGAAGCCTGTTTTAACAGTGTAACTTGTATCATGAAATAAGCTTTCGTGTAACAAACAGAATGGGTATTATTTATGATGTTGAAACTACTATAGTGGACAAAACTATCTGAGCAAAACGAAGAAGCTGGACCCATCTGAAAATTCTGCTCAGGTGATGCCACTGGTGGAATGCTGGAGGAAGTACAGATTTCCCCTATCCCATTTAGAACATTTGGGGAGTGCAGGAAGAAAAATGGCAAGATGGCTGCATTCTTTTCATTTAGCATGATCCTCCACTGGCTGAAAAGCCTTCCATCAAAGTAATCCTATTTGCAGAAAAATAAGTTAGGAGTAGGGCTGTCATAACTCTGGCAAAAATCCAGACAACTAGATGGCAGTTAAATTTTCTGTATGTGTTGGCTGCCATCTGGTAGTCATATGGATTCTTTCAGTCCAGTTATGTTACCTCCAGTTGATCTAACTTGTGATTTAAAAGAAAAAGGCCATTTAAATTTCATACTAAACATGATTCAGTTCTTATTCAGCACCAATAATGTGCTCAAACCTAGTCTGACAAGTTAAAACACTGAATCTCAGCTCAGATAACTCTAAATCCCTTTTTTTTATGCCTACTGAATCAAATCCTGCCATGGCCAAATTTGAAATAAAGTGCCTCGAAGGTTTGTAGTGAAGTTTAGTGTTTTAAATTTGCACTCTTTCAATATTGTATTGGGATGTGGAATAATGGTTTTGCTTTATGTGTACTGACAGTCATTTTCCTGTAGGGACAGAGGGGCTAGTCAGTACATTTTATCTATAGTATGTCCCAATCAAATTATTTATGTTAGCAACACTTACAAGGCTGACTCTGGTTCTCTGAGCAAGACTATATTCTTTCTGAATGGAAACTAACTGCCAAGCTAGATCAGGGCAATTCATGCTATTGTCTCTAGGTTGGCATTTCCAAATTAACCAGCATTTTTCTATAATCTACATGCAGAGTAAAACTAGCTTAACAGAGTTTTACTGACATTCTCATGTTTGGTTACTGCAGATTTTTGTTATAGCCACCCAAATTCTATTCCAGTATCATGAAAATTGTGAAAAATGCTACCAAAAATCTAATGCAAGAACTATATGTAATGAACTATCTTTTCTCACCTGAGTGGGACTTCCTGGAGATATTTTCTGGGGCAGTAAAGTTATTACTTTATGTGGGGATAAAATATAGCCTTGCTTAAGGATGTAGTCTTGGAGATGCAAGCCCATATTTTATAAGAACATTTTAATCAGAAATTCAAGATGTTTTCTTAATGGTTATCAGGCCTCATCAATCCTTGGCATTTAATATTCAAAACCAGATCATACAACACTTAAGTCAATCTACGTAACGTGGTGTTCTGAATGGACAAAATGAATTTTACAAATTGTGGTCTATCCAGCAAGCAAGAGAACAGATAAACAGTTGGAATCAAAAGAATTTGACACCAACTGGATAAAAAAAGACTAGATCTAAAGGTAGCTACAAAAATGTTCCAACTGGTATCAAAAGCAGTAAAATCCAGAAAAGCCTGCCACAGAGTATTCTATTATGCATGTCAAAGGATGACAATAGCCATTAAACAGAGAAAGCATGCTTTTCAATGAGGTAGTAAAATAAATAATGCATGCCTATGCAGGAAATAAACAGCACAATAAACCTGTTGGAAGACTTTGTTGGTATATGTAAGCTCTATAATATCTACAGATGCTCTTAGTGGTTGACTTTCAAACATGCAATTATAGCTATGCTGGTTAAGGACTAGCTCCCTGGCTGATTTGCCTAGTTGTGGCAGAAATTTTTGATGCTTAAAGTTGGGAAATGAAGGCCACATCAGCTGATTGGTGCCTGCCTTTTACTCCAATAGTGCATTCACTGTAGCTCTGCTAGGATTCATCTGAACTCCAGTAAGCTGAACACAGGCATGTATATAAATTTCCTTTTCCCCATCCTGTATGCGTGGCTGCCACCTAGATCTTCACATATTCATTAGGAGGATCTGCAACTTTTTTAACACTGAATTGTATTAAAAGGCAAAGATCTAGAAGGAAGATGTAAGGAATCTCTAGGGAATGAGGACTTAGGTGCGGGCCAAGATATTCCTATCCTTATTTAGCTCTAATCAATTTTAATGCTTAAAATTTGTTATTTTCAGCTGACATGCAGGCAAACTTGAAAATGGTTTGCATGTATTATGCTTGGTGTGTAATTTCTTGGTAATACTGGGGATAAAAAGTATAAAGGGTTCTGTGCAGTCAGATAACCAAAACTCCTTTTGGTTCTCTTTCAGCGCTGAAGGAATACCTAATGATTTCTAATGAATGAAAATGAAAAAGTATTGTTGCATATCCACGTTACAGACCTTCTTTTCTTCCAAGACTGTTCACTCCCTTTCCATGGATGAAGCTGATTCCTTGATATGAAGTATAGCCCTATCCATTGTTTCTCTGTTCAATTTAGGCATTGTCCAATGTATAAGTTCAGCTTCCTTAAATATAGTTTGATGTGATAGGTGGTATATGATTAAACAAAGGTTAAACCCTTGTATCTGTCATCAAGGGTGACAAGCTCAAAACAGACAATTTTGAAACAAGGATCTTCTGAAAAGCTTGATGTATTCAATATGCATTTCTAAGCTTTTATACCATTAATCTGCAGCAAGCCAACCTCTACAATGGCACTAGAACCCTTAAGTTTCAGGCTTATATTTCCTTGTTACAGGTCTTAGCTTATTTTAAAAAGTGTTTTGAAACATGCATTCTGGAGAAAATAACTGAATAGCACGTCAGGTAAAATGGGTTAAGAATTATAAATAAAATATGGAATGTATAATGTAGTCAGCAAAAGAATTTTGAAGATTTCTAACTTGAAGGAAAAAAGATACAGTGAATGTACATAGCAAATAAATTGCTTCCATGTAACAGAAATAGTTATTCTTCAAATTAGTAATTTCTAATAAGAATTGTCATTGCTAATCCAAAAACAAATCAAAACCCAGAGTGACTGAGACAATTAAACTACTCTAAATACAATGATAAAATACTATTACAAAAAGTGTGTTAAATCATGCAATAAGGAATTTTAAAATGGCAATGAATAACCTTTTTCAGAATTAGAGTTAACTTGTGATTTACAACTTGTAAGAAAAAAGGAAGAAAATAGGTGAATTCTCATCACCTTTTACTATAGGAAGTCATCAATACACTTTGAGAACCACTAACAGTTTCTCCATGGAATAAAATCTCATTAATAAATATCTGATTTTCTTAGATAATGGAGATGATGAAGTTTTGCCTAACAATCAGAGCATCTGTCATAAAATAGATGTACTATATTGAAAAACGCAAAACAGAGAAAGGCAAGAAAACTGGGCCCAAATGAAGCCTTATGTGGATAACTTCCAGAGCAATACCATGGGCATCGTATGGGAGTGGGGAGAACCGGAGGTGGGGGATGTGTGTCATACTCAAGGCCTATCAGGCTTATGCTGGTGGGCAGAAGGCCATTTTTCTCCACTGAATGAAAAAGATGGAATACTAGCTCCAGGATATGCTTTTCTTCCCTATTCTTTCCTTCCCAAACCTATCAGAGATCAGCTCACATACTAATGAGGCAAGAGCTGTAGAAGATTGCATGGTGTAGGAAAGGGTTAGGAGGTTTTGTGTTTTTTTTAAACTTCAAAAACTCTCTTTTTGAAAAGGGCAATCTGAAACATTCTGCCAGGGACTAAAGCACTGCAGCCTTAATTTTGTCCATACTGAATTCAAATGCGCAGACACCTTCGAAAATAAACCCTTATTTTGGACAACTGCAAGTTGAGATAATTTAATGTTACTAAGTAATCCTAACAAAATAATGCAGGCGAGATCTATCTGACTTCTCCCTTCGTTTGAAAACATGATTAGGTACTGATCTTCAGTGGAAAAGGAACAGGAACAAGACTCCAAAATTTCAATTTGATTGAAAAGCATATTAAACTACCTACAGTGATTAAATATGGAAGAACAATCAAAGGCCGGAAGAGACTGGTAGGGCTATTGGCCTTATTGTTGGCATTGCAAGAATCACAGTGCAAGGAGAAACCATTCTAAAAGGAAGGCACCATAGGAGCATAGTATGTGCCAATTTGGAGGATTATCCTTAAAGATTAATGCTTGATGACACATCTATACAGCAGACTAAAGGAAAAAGAATTATTGCTACATTTATGTTAGAACAGAAAAGAAAAATAGCTGAATAGAAAGAGACATTTCAATTTAAAAAAGCATTAACTTCAAAATTTAAGGGACATAATATTGCAGTCTCCTCTCATTCTAACTGATATGGTTTCACTGAGCTGAGTGGACAGTATTAGCACCATAACTGATCCCTGTTGGAAATTAATTTTCCTATAACATTTTTTGGAAGTACATTTACATTCATTTAATCAGGCACATTCCTTATATTTTAGGCTGGTTTCAGTTTTATGGGAATCTTATCCCAAACACCCCCCCTTCATTCTAGAATGTCTTGCAACACCCTTTTAATTGATATAATGAAAACAAAGGGTTAGATACTGTCCAGCAATATACTCCATAGTCTCTTTTGTAAAATGCATAGCTGTTATAAATTAAGAGTAACCTCTTATTTGTAATGGATAGTAATAATGGAATAGCTTGTATTTAGACACTAGATCAGTGTTTCTCAAACTTGGCAACTAAGATGTGTGGACTTCAATTCTCAGAATTCTCCAGCCAGCCATGCTGGCAGAGGAATTCTGCAAGTTGAAGTCCACACATCTTAAAGTTGCTAAGTTTGAGAAATGCTGCACTAAATGATTAGTCTCATAATTAATATGGATTCTGTTCCCATTGCAGACTGACTTGACAAACTGCAGGTTTACCAAACTGCAACAGGATAATCCTGGGGCATTCTCAGTGGGCACATCCTGAAAATGGTATTATCGATCAGAAAGATAGAGGCACCAGCTATAGTGTGGGGAAAGTTATTCCAGTTGCTTTGAGATAAAACTCTTCAATTGCCTGTATTCTTACTGCTGTTTAATGAGAAGCAAAAAGCTAGAAGAACTGGTTTAGTCTCCATTTCAAAAGGCCCAATTTAAAATCACCTTTCTATTATATCTTCCTTTTGAAATGGGTTGCAACAGCTATTTAGCCACTTAAACCATCACTGCAATAACTCTTATTGTGATTTCCCACCATCTGATGAAGCAAGAATAAGTTTTATCCCCTAAAAGCCAATTGTGTGCTAATGTTTGACCTGCTGTCTACCCAGAGGCTGGCTACGGATACCTGCTTTTCATTGTAAGGGGGAAATGCAGAATGAATGGCAGAAGAAAATGGGAAAAGAAATACTATTATCCAAATGAAAGTTATGCGTACACTGCTGTTTAGCATTGCCTCATCATTATGGTAGACTCCAAAGAGAATGTTCAATGAATAAGAGCAGAAGAATATACTTACTCATACAAATTTGAAATTTAAAAGAGAATCTGCAATAATATCAAGTAAAATTATTACATGGAAACGTGATAAACTGATACATTTACCATCAGGCACTGAGTATGCTCAACTATTCAAACATACTTCTTTTGGGGCTCCTGCCCATGGCTGTGTATTGTCGAAGTTGCAATCTCTCTCTGAGGTACTGATCTCCAACTTTGCCTGGTTTGTAATCGATTCACATCTGTGTTTACCATCTCAATGAGTTTTGTAAGGAGTCATTTTTGTAATGGCACATCGATTAAAAGAAAACAAGTATCTCTTAAAGTGATGTTTCATTGGTATGGGGTCTTGAGTTCTCTTCTTCCAGCAAAGCAATTCTTTGTTTGAGCATCCTGACTTGAGTCTCATGTCTTTCCACCATTGCCATCATCTGGGATTCCAGTTTCTTCAGCTTGTTTTGGTGCTTCTTCTTTGCCTTCTCATAGGCAGCCACAAGGTTACTATTGGAAATACAGTAATGGAAGGTCAAGGTAATCACATCTACACATCCATTCTGACTGGCAGCATCTTAAATAGATACTGATTTGCTGACATACTGGATAGGACCCCCCACCAACTTTTCAATCCCACCTGGCTACACAGCTCTACTCTGCTCCAAGCATAACCCCACCATTCTGTTAGTACATTCACAGTCATGTACACTCCACATACTGGTTCACAGCAAGCATAGCAAAAAACATAACGTGAGCTCAGCTCAATGTACGGTATGTTATCACTGACTGGAGGAACCTTTACCTGTTTGCTCTTTTCAAGTCATTAACAAACTCTGCAGACTGCTGATGCCGAATTTCGCTGCTCTTGGTTAGTCTTTCTAAGGCACTCACCAACTCCTGCACTCTGGCTTTCAGTTTCTTTTCTCTGGAAAGCACAAAGCAAAATACTATCAATCCAGATGATGTACACAGAGCAGGTAAGTTGAACATCATTTCGTTTATCATCTGCAATCTGACCGACGGGTTACTCTGACAGCATGGAACGTTCATACGTTAATTAACCTCATTGCCTGAGGTCTGCAACTGTGTAAAGGAGTGACAGCATGGACTATTTTTCCGTAATGCAGATCTTCTCTTGTTACCTTGGAAGTATTGCTGCAAGTCCCTTGCTGTTGGAGGACTGCAAATACTGGGTCCAAATGATATTTGCAAGCATGGCTCTTAGACCTAACTTGAGCCACTCCAAGGCTGCTTCAGTATGGAAGATGCTATTGCTATTCTACTAACTTTGGTAAATTTGTAGGTAAAAGTATGCCTTCATTTTATTTTAAGATCATTCATTCATTCATTCATTCATTCATTCATTCATTCATTCATTCATTCATAGATTTATATAGCTGCTCATGTTATGTAACACAATCCTGGGCAGCTTATAAACAATAGTAAATATAAAAACCAGCATAAAAAGCGACACACCCCTCACATCCAACAAATGACTTTCCTTGGCTCAGGCCATACACCACCCCAATACTTGTGGAAAAAGCCAGGTCTTCAAGGCTTTTCAGATGACTAGGAGGGTAGGCGCCTGCTGGACATCAGTGGAAGGGGAATCCAAATGTATTTTATATTTATTATATATTCAATTTATATCCCACCTTTTCATTCAGGAGCTCAAGATGATGGACATACTGCTTTCTCTTCCTATTTTTCCCCCCAACAACCTTGTGAGGTAGGCTGGGCTGGGAAAGTGTGAGTGACCCAAAGTCACTGAATGTGCAACTGGGGCTAAGGATGCAACCATGTCTTTAGTTTGGCTTCCACACAAACCTGAAAAATGATACGGCTGCTTTACGGAGAGGCTCACCTGTCCTCTGTCATGTACTAAGCACCTTTTCTGAATCACTGCATCAGCAGGCAGAGTCCTAAGCCCAGCATAGAGTTGGAAGTTATGCTTCAGTTTTGGAGAGTTCTTATAGTGCAAGATTTATATCAATCCTTGTCCCACAATTTCTCTTGTGAAAGGTGAAAATTGCCATTAAGAAAAATGACACTATATGGTTTCCATGAAAATACCAAGAACTATTTTCACTGTCAAAATGAAGAAAAAGCCTCTCGGTCCTAAACTTGTTAAAAGCTAGGGTTCAAATTACTGCTTTATTCTAATTATCTTTTTTCTTTGAAAACTGTGCTTCATGACAATGAATAGCTACAACAAGACAACAGAGCAACAATGCTGAAAAAAACTTATGCACCACTTTCAAGGAGCCAGTACAATTTACTGTACCATTTGTACAACATTAGCTGTTGTTAACTTTTTATGTGCAACCGCGGCCTTAATCTGGCCTCCTGGTGGCACTGTCTTCAATGCCAAAAGCCAAACAGGCTGCCCTTTCTGGTAGACTTGATTTGAGCAACTTATATTTTAAAGGACTGCTTCCTGAACAACGTTGTCATCACTAATCAACACGTAAAGCATGTTTGCTAAGGAGGTGAACCTTTATTAATGAAATAAGAGAGAATGATTCTATTAATGAAATAAGAGAGGACGACACAGACTAAGAAACACCCTTTATCTTATCTGAGTCAGAGTCTGATCTAATTTAACTGAGGGGGCAGGGAGGAATCCATGGTTTAATAGCACATATGGTAGATTTGGAAGAATAACAGGAGAGGGGGTGTTTCTTGTGCTTCCAAACATCCTTTCCTAAGGAATAGCTTTTGCATATATTACTAAAAGATTTAATGTTTTCAAGAACTCAGGAGGGCTGAAGGAGCCCTGTGCTTGGGTTGGACTGAAACCAGATACAGCTATCAATGGAATTTGGTACCTTGCTTCATTCAGCACCCAGATCATGCCAAGACCTTTTAGGAGCATTCGAGCCAACACAAACACACTCTTCTCCATAATTCCTAATTGAACACATGGAGGTCAGGAAAAGTACAGAGTAGAGCTGTATGCACAGCTCCGCTCTGTACCAGTTTCTTTGCCACTGGTTCAAATCAATGCCTGAAGAGGATTACCTTTATCTATACTATACTGAACAGTGAAATTGCACTAAATTGAAACTGGTCCATCTAGCTCTGAATCATCTGCACTTGGCAGCATCTTTCCAGGGTCACAGACTACTTTGCCAGCTGTCCCTCAAAATGCCAGAAATTAAACCTGCCTGCAAATAATGTGGCCAGGATCCCCTTCCAAGCCCTGTTCTGGCAAGCAGCCGTAAACAAAAACATTGCAAGGAATTTAAAAAGTAATACTAATATTAATTGAAACATTTATGTAACTCTAAGGAACAGCATTTTCATTAATGCCATTCTTCTTTACATTTCTTAAAAATCTATGCTTTGTATTCTGCAGTCCAAAAAACAATCTAAATATCCAGAATTATATTTTATAAATCTTTCATGTGTGCCATATAAATGTCCTTAGGAGAGCAATGCCAGATTATTTCAAATTTTGACAAGCCTACCTCTCTACATAAATGCCTTTTATCTTTATTATACTTTTTCTTAATTTTATTGTTTCTACCAGAATTTAGTTTTCCTTGTCCTTCTGCTGATGAGCAGAGTTTTCTGTTAATCTTTTACAAATGGATTAAAAGCTTTCATATTATAAAAATCATATGGTATTCAGTATCTGAAAGGCACCAATAATATTCTTTTTATGATGGAAAAGTGGTATACAAAGGTAGTTTTTGTTTAGTGACCATAATTGGAACCAGCAACTCCGTTGTTAAGCGAAGTAGACAACTTTGCTTATGATCTTACTTCAACTTTCCTTTGCTTTACTGACCTGTGAAGGTCGTAAATGCGAGGATTGGTTGCAAAGTTACTTTTTCATCACTGTAGTCACTGCGAACAGTCACTGTATGAAGCAATCACTAAACAAGGACTGCCTGTAAACTGACATCAGAATTCATCATTAAGTAATCACTCTCCCTTCAATGGAGAATTAAAAAGCTATTCAACATCCCTTTATTTACAAATTAGCTTGTAGTTGGAAAAAGAAACTTGTGCAGTAGCTTTAAATTTCATCTCTTAGTTTCAATTTTTTGTTGCTAGATAGCCTGGGTTTTGCAGTACAAGTCAATCTAATATTAACAAAAGCACTTGGATGATCCACTAAACCTTGGTCAGCTGAGTATCACCAGCCTCATTCTTTCTCAAGAATAAATGTATAAGCATTTCTTTTGTACATACACACACACTTCTAATTAATTATCAAATGTTTCTTTTTAAAATATTTTATTTCAAATATATAGGTAGTCTTCAGGTTACAACCATAATTGGGACCAGAATTTCCATTGCTAAGGGAAGTGGTGGTTAAGTGAAACATCACGTGACCATGTGCTTAGCAATGGGAGTCCCAGCAGTCTAGGTTGAGGTTGTTAGGCTAGGACCGCACATTTCTTCTGCCCTGTGCAAACTGCTTCCACTTCGACCCTCCCCCCACGTATCCCCCTATCTCTGCCCTTTTGACCACCCTGCACAGCATGGCCAAGATGAAGCCACTGTATTCCACTGCCACTACCCCGAGATGATCTTCATTGCCATCTTCGCCTCCGTCCCCACCCAGCCCAACCGCAGCCTAGTCAGGGAGGCGCAGCCTCTCCTACGGCCAAAGTCCTGAAAAACTTCTCCCACCCAAATCCTGGCCAGCTCAGCCAAACTTCACCATGGGGATTGTGAGCTGCGGCAGACCCAGACCACGTGGCTCCTTTGTAGGCAGGAACTCCCAAAGCAGAGCGCATGACGCACCCTAGGACCAGAGTAGGGAGTGGTAGGTTGCAGAGGTGGAGCTGCAGCTGCAGTTGTCCCAAAGGTCTCAGCACGTGCCCTAGGTCTACCTGGTTACCGTTCACTCCTGCCTCACATGTTGGTGGTGGCTCTTCACAGGGAGAAGCAGAACCAGGAGAAGAAGCAGAAGCTGCTGTGGACAGCTGGTTGCACTGGGACTTTTGCAACTGGGCACCGGAGTTGAGGCAGTGCATCAGCATGACCCTCAACCGGAGGTGGGCTGAGACTACTTAAGCAGGGCAGCCCGCCAGGAGCCAAGCAGCCAGGGAGGCAGCGACGGTGGTGAGACCAGTGGAGGCGAGGCGAGGCGAGGCGAAGGTCAGCTGGGTGGTGGTGATAGTGGAATACAGCGGCCTCTTCATCTTGGCCATGCTATGCAGGGTGGCCAAAGAGCAGAGATGGGGGGGGAGACAGGCGGGTGGGGGAGTTCAAATGGAGTAGTTTGCACAGGGCAGAACATGACCATGGAATGCTGTGATGGTTGTAAATGCGGGCTAGTCGCCAGACACCCAAATTTTGATCACGTGACCACGGGGACCCTGCAACAGCCCAACTTTGAGGACCCATCATAAGCCCATTTTTTCAATGCCATAACTTTGAACAGTCACTGAACAAATGGATGTAACCCAAGGATTATCTGTAGGCTCCTTGGAATACATAGCGCAGGCCTGTTATTATTCTCTGATTCAAGGGCCGATTCATATTTTTCCTACAGTGAGAATACTGATATGCAGGAAAAATATATATATACTGTGCTGTACAGAATTTATTTCATCAGCAGTACATAGATTGGGTATCAAAGTTTATTCCTAAAGAAAACAAAATGGCTTATTTTCTTCTCTTTTACTACAACCACCCTTCTTCATCTGCAAGCATTGTTTAAGCTTTTACATAGTATGTAGCAATTCGCAGTATCTGTTTGTAAGTACAGAAGTCTCTCAGAACAAACTTGTGACAAATTCAGTATTCAATAATCTATACAGAAATTTGTTCAAGCCAGAAAAAAAGGATAATTTCAGTATTTGTAACAAAATAGCACAAACTCTCTAAATGATTTTGTATTTCTGTGAAAACACTCATGCTTTTTCCTAAGTATACATAAGTTCTCCAGTGGAGGGTCCCCCTGATTAGTCTTTTACTAGGAGGCAGACATTTCCACAGATGAATGTGGAAAATTAATGGAGAGATGGATTAAAGGCAAGAGTTATGTCGACGGCTACATTAGCCTCAGCCAGTCTCAAGACTTGGTGGGGAGCTGTTCTGGGGCCTCAGGTCCTCCACTGTTTAATTAAGGGCCAGAGAGAGTGAGTGGGGAGTAAATGCTGGCAAGAAACTGTGAACCCGATGCTTTGGGAGGAATAATGGACTTACTTAACACACAATTTAGGTTGCCATCTGTACCTAAATGATCGCAATATAATAGAATAGATAATTTTACATCAATTTTCATTTATTACATACAGGTGAACCTCGAAAAATTAGAATATCGTGCAAATGTTCATTTATGTCAGTAAGGCAACTCAAAAGGTGAAACCAATATATGAGATAGACGCATTACATGCAAAGCGAGATATGTCAAGCCTTACTTTGGTATAATTGTGATGATTATGGCATACAGCTTATGAAAACCCCAAATTCACAATCTCAGAAAATTAGAATAGTGTGAAAAGGTTCAATATTCTAGGCTCAAAGTGTCCCACTCTAATCAGCTAATGAATCCATAACAGCTGCAAAGGGTTCCTGAGCCTTTAAATGGTCTCTCAGGCTGGTTCAGTAGGAATCACAAGCATGGGAAAGACTGCTGACCTGACAGTTGTGACACCCTCCATAAGGAGGGAAAGCCCCAAAGCTGTATCAAAGCACATCAATAGAAGGGAAAAGTGTGGTGGAAAAAGGTGCACAAGCAGCAGGGATGACCGCAGCCTGGAGAGGATTGTCAGGAAAAGGCCATTCAAAAGTGCTGGGGACTTTCACAAGGAGTGGACTGAGGCTGGAGTTAGTGCATCAAGAGCCACCACACACAGACGGATCCTGGACATGGGCTTCAAATGTCGTACTCCTCTTGTCAAGCCACTCCTGAACAACAAACAACGTCAGAAGCGTCTTACCTGGGCTACAGAAAAAAAGAACTGGTCTGTTGCCCAGTGGTCCAAAGTCCTCTTTTCTGATGAGAGCAACTTTTGCATCTCATTTGGGAACCAAGGACCCAGAGTCTGGAGGAAGAATGGAGAGGCACACAATGCACGATGCTTGAAGTCCAGTGTGAAGTTTCCACAGTCTGTGTTGATTTGGGGAGCCATGTCATCTGCTGGTGTTGGTCCACTGTGCTTCATTAAGTCCAGGGTCAACGCAGCCGTCTACCAGGAGATTTTGGAGCATTTCATGCTTCCTTCCGCAGACAAGCTTTATAGGGATGCTGACTTCATTTTCCAGCAAGACTTGGCACCTGTCCACACTGCCAAAAGTACCAAAACCTGGTTCAATGACCATGGGATTACTGTGCTTGATCAGCCAGCAAACTCGCCTGACCTGAATCCCATAGAGAATCTATGGGGAACTGCCAAGAGAAAGATGAGGGACATGAGACTGAACAATGCAGCGGAGCTGAAGGCCGCTATTGAAGCATCCTGGTCTTCCATAACACCTCAGCAGTGCCACAGGCTGATAGCATCCATGCCACGCCGCATTGCAGCAGTCATTGCTGCAAAAGGGGCCCAAACCAAGTACTGAGTACATATGCATGCTTATACTTTGCAGAGGTCCGATATTGTTCTATTTCCAATCCTTGTGTTATTGATGTCATGTAATATTCTAATTTTCTGAGATTGTGAATTTGGGGTTTTCATAAACTGTACGCCATAATCATCACAATTATACCAAAGTAAGGCTTGACATATCTCGCTTTGTATGTAATGCGTCTATCTCATATATTGGTTTCACCTTTTGAGTTGCAGTACTGACATAAATGAACATTTGCACGATATTCTAATTTTTCGAGTTTCACTGTATGCTTGGTGGAATTTTATGGTGCAAAGCAGTACAGCTATTACAATTTGGTTTTGCTTGCTGTTCTGACTCAAGCACTTTTAATACTCCAAACTTATTAAAAGTTACACTTAAATAGCCCATTTGCTTTGCAGAGCCTAGCATTTATACTTTCTAACTATTAGTAAGTCAATTGTAAGGCCAACATCTAAAAAACCCTGCCCTAACATCCAGGAATTGTTTGCATTTTTTGAAAAAAGTACACGTGAAGATTTCATAAAAACAGGAATGGCTCTTCTTGATAGGGATCTTCTAGGCCACATTTTGCTAATCTGCAGCACAACAAATCTGCAAGTGAAAACTTGTTCAATAAATCTATGCTGTTTATATTGAAAAAGTTCTAGCCCGCCAACTCTGAGACCATAAGTAATCTTGGCCCCTCCCTCCCTCCCTCCCTCCCTCCCAATTTAATACCCTGTAAAGTCCATCTAGGAAACAAGAATAATACCAGCTTAATGGTTGTTATTTGTTACAAGTGTTGTCAAAAGATGTCAGAAAAGTTTGAGCAACATGTCATCCCTGTGAGGGAATTTCCTAAGATTATTCAGACAAGTGTGTAATGGAACAAGGATCTGAATTGATTGTCCATGTCCACTGCTTCTTTACAAATCACACTGATTCATTATAAGAGCACCCCTCTCATCAGTTTCCATACTGGTAAAATGAAAATGCTTGCATACTCTATATAACAGTGTTTCTCAACCTTGACAACTTTAAGATGTGTGGACTTCAAGTCCCAGAATTCTCCAGCCACCATGCTCTATATGCTCAATGAACAGTAATCAGAGAAGTTATATAGCTTATGGACCATATAAAAGCGCTGTACAATTAATGAAATCAAGCAAAGCAACAATATTTCTGAATTTGATTCAAGATTTCACCTGCTTTAGTTTTTCTGCTGACATTTTCACAAGAGCATGCTAGTTAAATAGAATGCAGTTTTCAGCATTCTGAGATTTGAACTGGAGAACTGAAATAGAAACAGTTGTATTTTTTATTGCTAAACTCCATAATTATAGCATTGCGTAGCTTTTTAAAATGATGCATATTGTCTCATGCACAGCTGTGTGTAATGTGGACAGACAGGTCCTTTAGTCTTATCTGTTTCAAAGGTTTTAAATCCATTCCTTGCTCTCATGCATTTTTAATAGAATCCTAGAAATATGATACAATCAACTCTCTTCCTTTCCTAAAAAACCTCTCTATTAGATCATCTTATTCTCCGTTCTGCCTATGCATGATTGTTCCCTACAGGATATTTTGTTCATTCCTCTTCCCTGTGGAGTAACTGCTCTAAGTGCTCCTGACCTGTTAGTGAATTTATAAAGCCCAATATGCAAAAAAGAAACACCAAAGCCTGCAGAGGCAACAATTCTCATCTATGACTGAGGAAGAAAACATACTCCCAAAACCTATGTGTTCTCCAGGAATTATGTTATACTTAACACTCATGCCAAAATAATCTCATTTTTAGTACATATTGTTATTTTAGGATAGGCAAGATGTACTATGAATTCTTTTATAGAGCACCTACTCCCCAATTTGGGGATGTTGTGATCTGGTGTAGGTGGTCTGGAGGTGCAAAATCTTACAATTATTCCCAGTGTCGCTTTTTTGGTGCCAGTAATGAGCCACACTCAGAAAAGTCTATGGAAGAGGTAAGCATTCAACAACTCTCATATGTATATCCTCATAGAGTTAAGAAAAAAAGACTCCCAAAGATCTTAGTTGGATAGTACAGATCTCTGATTAAAGTTTTAGGGATGTTTATAGTGAAAAGGTTTGGGGAAGACAGAATGACCAAATAACACTTGGGCACCATCTTTGTTGTTATTTAAAAAGAACCGCTGGTGAAATGATGGGTCTGCTGTTGTTGTTGTTTAGTCGTTAAGTCGTGTCCGACTCTTCGTGACCCCATGAACCATATTGCGCCAGGCCTTCCTGTCCTTCACTGCCTCCCTGAGTTTGCTCAGTTTCATGCTCATTGCTTCAGTGATGCTATCTAACCATCTCATCCTCTGCCGTCCTCTTCTCCTTTTGCCTTCAATCTTTCCCAGCATCAGGGTCTTCTCCAAAGAGATCTCTCTTCGCATTAGGTGACCAAAGTATCTGAGCTTGAGCTTCATTATCGATCCTTCCAATGAGCAATCAGGGTTGATTTCCTTTAAGATTGACTGGTTTGACCTCCTAGCAGTCCAGGGGACTCTCAAGAGTCTTCTCCAGCACCACAGTTCAAAGGCATCAATTCTTCGGCGCTCGGCCTTTTTTATGGTCCAGCTCTCACAGCCATACATTACTACTGGAAAAACCATAGCTTTGACTATGCGGATCTTTGTCGGCAAGGTGACGTCTCTGCTTTTTAATATGCTATCTAGGCTTGCCATAGCTTTCCTCCCAAGGAGCAAGCGTCTTTTAATTTCATGGCTGCAGTCTCCGTCTGCGGTGATCTTGGAGCCCAAATAAATGAAGTCTGTTACTGCTTCCATTTCTACCCCTTCTATTTGCCAGGAATTGATGGGTCCAGATGCCATGATCTTAGTTTTTTTAATGTTGAGTTTCGAGCCAGCTTTTGCACTCTCCTCTTTCACCCTCATCAAGAGGCTCTTTAGTTCTTCTTCACTTTCTGCCATTAGGGTGGTATCGTCCGCATATCTGAGGTTGTTGATGATTCTCCCTGCAATCTTAATTCCAGCTTGTGATTCTTCCAGCCTGGCATTTCTCATGATGTACTCTGCATATAGGTTAAATAAGCAGGGTGACAGTATACAGCCTTGTCGTACACCTTTCCCTATTTTGAACCAATCGGTTGTTCCATGACCGGTTCTAACTGTTGCTTCTTGGTCCGCATACAGATTTCTCAGGAGACAGGTAAGGTGGTCTGGTACTCCCATCTCTTTAAGAATTTGCCACAGTTTGTTGTGATCCACACAATCAAAGGCTTTTGCATAGTCAATGAAGCAGAAGTAGATATTTTTCTGGAACTCTTGTGCTTTCTCCATGATCCAGCGAATGTTGGCGATTTGATCTCTAGTTCCTCTGCCTCTTCGAAACCCAGCTTGTACATCCGGTAGTTCTCGGTTCATGTATTGCTGAAGCCTAGCTTGTAGAATTTTGAGCATAACCTTGCTAGCATGTGAAATGAGTGCAATTGTGCGATAGTTTGAGCATTCTTTGGCATTGCCCTTCTTTGGAATTGGAACATAAACTGACCTTTTCCAATCCCGTGGCCACTGTTGCGTTTTCCAAACTTGCTGGCATATTGAGTGCAGCACTTTAACACCATCATCTTTTAGTATTTTAAATAACTCAGCTGGAATACTGTCATCTTCACTAGCTTTGTTGTTAGCAATGCTTCCTAAGGCCCACTTGACTTCACTCTCTAGGATGTCTGGCTCAAGGTCAGTGATCACACCAGCGTGGACATCAGGGACATTAAGATCTTTCTTGTATAGTTCTTCTGTGTATTCTTGCCACCTCTTCTTAATCTCTTCTGCTTCTGTTAGGTCCCTGCCGTTTTTGTCCTTTATCATGCCCATCTTTGCACTAAACGTTCCTTTGATATCTCCAATTTTCTTGTAGAGATCTCTAGTCTTCCCCATTCTATTGTTTTCCTCAATTTCTTTGCATTGTTCATTTAAGAAAGCCTTCTTATCTCTCCTTGCTATTCTCTGGAAATCTGCATTCAGTTGCTTATATCTTTCCCTTTCACCCTTGCTTTTCGCATTCCTTCTTTCCACAGCTATTTGTAAAGCCTCATCAGACAGCCATTTTGCTTTCTTGCATTTCTTTTTCTTTGGGATGGTTTTAGTTGCTGCCTCCTGTACAATGTTACGGACCTCCGTCCATAGTTCTTCAGGCACTCTGTCTACCAAATCTAATCCTCTAAATCTATTCATCACCTTCACTGTGTACTCACAAGGAATATGATCTAAGTCATACCTGAGTGGTCTAGTGGTTTTCCCTATATTCTTCAATTTAAGCCTAAATTTTGCAGTAAGAAGCTCATGATCTGAGCCACAGTCAGCTCCTGGTCTTGTTTTTGCTGTCTTTATAGAGCTTCTCCATCTTTGGCTGCAAAGTATATAATCAATCTGGTTTCGGTATTGACCATCTGGTGATGTCCATGTGTAGAGTCGTCTCTTGTGTTGTTGGAAAAGAGTGTTTGCTATGACTAGCTTGTTTTCTTGACAGAACTCTATTAGCCTTTGCCCTGCTTCATTTTGTACTCCAAGGCCAAACTTGCCTGTTATTCCGATTACTCCTTGACTTCCTACTTTAGCATTCCAATCCCCTATGATGAAAAGGACATCTTTTTTTGGTGATAGTTCTAGAAGGTGTTGTAGGTCTTCATAGAAGCGGTCAACTTCAGCTTCTTCAGCATCAGTGGTTGGGGCATAGACTTGGATGACTGTGATATTGAATGGTTTGCCTTGGATACGCACTGAGATCATTCTGTCGTTTTTGAGGTTGTACCCCATTACTGCCTTTCCCACTCTCTTATTGACTATGAGTGCAACTCCATTTCTTCTAAGGGTTTCTTGCCCACAGTAGTAGATATAATGGTCACCCGAATTAAATTCACCCATTCCCGTCCATTTCAGTTCGCTGATTCCCAAGATGTCGATGTTCAATCTTGTCATCTCATGTTTGACCACATCCAGCTTGCCTTGGTTCATAGATCTTACATTCCAGGTACCTATACAACATTGTTCTTTACAGCATCGGACCTTCTTTTCGCTTCCAGATACATCCACAGCTGAACGTCCTTTCGGCTTTGGCCCAGCCGCTTCACTCTTTCTGGAGCTACTTGGAATTGCCCTCCGCTCTTCCCCAGTAGCATATTGGACACCTTCCGACCTGAGGGGCTCATCTTCCGGTGTCATATCTTTTAGCTTTTTAACATTGTCCATGGGGTTTTCTTGGCAAGGATACTGGAGTGGGTTGCCATTTCCTTCTCCAGTGGACCACATTTTGTTAGAACTCTCTGTCATGACCTGTCCGTCTTGGGTGGCCCTGCATGGTATAGCTCATGGCTTCACTGAGTTACGCAAGCCCCTTCGCCACGACAAGGCAGTGATCCATGAAGGGGAGTCTGCTGTTATCCCCACACAAGATGAAATTTTCTACTCAGAAGTGTCTTTACTGCAGAACAGTTAAACTACTTTCAATACTTTATGCTACAGGTTATGTGACTATCAATATATTTAAATTCAGGAATACCATGTTGGAAAGAAACTTTATAGGACTTTAATTAGATTCACAGGATTTTAATGGCATAATGTTCAAGAAGTGTTTTCCCAACAATTGCATTTTCAAGCACAGATTTTACTGAGCAAAGTTTTCTTATGTTACATTAATTTACTGATTTGAAGATAGACAGAAATGTGATCATAGTCTGGCCTTTTTCTCATAAAACACTGTTTCCATTAAAAACATTCAAGCCAAGTAGAAGGACATTGATACTCTTTTCAATGCCCTCAATCATTTCCTTACTTTGTAAAATGTGATATCCAAATTTTGTGTACAATTTTACTGAGTCAGTCTATCTTCCCCGACACTCTGTATATACATTTGTAAACCTTTAATTGGAAATCTATACCAATCAAGCAATGCATTGCAAGATTTTGTTTTTTCTTCTTTCTGTTCAGTTAGCATCTGCCCTTCCTGGCTCCTTGCTCAATCTCTGCTAATTAAGGCTTCAAGTACAGTGGTACCTCTAGTTACGAATGCCCTTACTTACGAATTTTTCGAGATACGATCAGCTCCGGCCCCAAAAATTTACCTCAACTTGTGTACTTGCCTCGACTTACGAACCGGATCCGCGGCCATTTTCCACCCGTTCCACATGGTTCGCGGCCATTTTCCGCCCGTTCCACATGGTCCGCAGCCATTTTTCCGCCCGTTCCACGTGGTCTGTGGCCATTTTCCGCCTGTTCCACGTGGTCCGCAGCCATTTTCCCGCCCATTCCACGTGGTCCGTGGCCATTTCCCCGCCCGTTCCACATGGTCCGCAGCCATTTTCCTGCCCGTTCCACGTGGTCCGTGGCCATTTTCCCGCCCGTTCCATGTGGTCTGCGGCCGTTTTTCCGCCCTGCTGCGTGGTCCGCGGCCATTTTCCGCCCCGACACGTGGTCCGCGGCCATTTTCCTGCCCGTTCCACGTGGTCCGTGGCCATTTTCCCGCCCGTTCCATGTGGTCTGCGGCCGTTTTTCCGCCCTGCTGCGTGGTCCGCGGCCATTTTCCGCCCCTGACGCGTGATCCGCGGACGCCGGAACGGATTAACGGCAATTACATTGAACCTTATGGGAAAATTTGCCTCGTGTTGTGACCAATTCGAGTTGCAACCAGAGTTACGGAACGGATTAAATTCGTAACTCGAGGTTCCACTGTACTAGGATGTCTAAGTAAATAAACAAACAAACCATAATGCGATGGACGATAAGAAACACAATTCTTGCTCATTTCCTAATATGATATGGGTGATACCAAACATCTGTGGATGTACTGACCTTACATGCAGGCATCCTATTAATTTATTTAATTCTTCCCCCACTTCCCATGAAGAAGATCTGTTTGGCTTACTCCATGAACTGAACTCAATGCTTACTAATAGCAACAGTGACTGTTAGAAGCAGGCAAGAGGAATTCTACAGTTGCAATGATTATTAGTTTACACATTAGTCTGACTACTTTTGACCTTGATGTCCATGATATATCAGTTAGTTACATCAATGTTTATTCTAAGAATCTTGACAAAGTTTCAATTCCCAGTCCAGGTAAACAGAGATACTGCCAGTTAGTTTTTCAGACAGTAATGGAATCAAACTAGCATTAGAGAAAAGGGCTATCAAGCAAACATAGTTTGCGGAATCTCCCTACATACAAATAGCTACAGTATCATGGAATCTAGTTCACAATTGTTTCTACTAATTTTTTCTACTAAAATGCATGCAACAGTATATGCAGGTATGTATGGAGAATGTATAAGTATGTGGGAATTAAATATTTTATTTTTCATTACATTGAAATTTACCTGTGATAAACTGAATCAGTATTGATTTATCAAGTTCTGTGTATTACATATGTGTTTTGTGGTGCTATTTTAGTATCCTGAGGCAAGTTTTCTTGAGCAAGCAATGGTATAACTATTGCAAAGTTTTAAATTGTTAAATTGTTAAATTGTTCTGATTGCAATGATTTCCCAGAGCCCAATAAATGTCTGTATTTAAATTTAAAGAGTTATGCTATTGATTCTCAGAATAAATTAAATTGCCTTTGTGTCTTTGTGGAAACCTTTCTGATCAGAACACTTCCAGGAATCTTTATGTGCTAGATTACTTATCTGAGGTTCAACCCCACTTTACAGCACAACTGCATACTACCTGAGCTACGAACTCTGCCCGTCAGCCACCAACAACTAAGGCTGTGCAATGCTTTGGATACAAAGGCAAAAAGATACTGCAGAGGAGGTGAGGAGGACATAAACCCCGCAGTCCTTGTCTGAACTACTTAAGCAGCTGTACCTTTTCCTAGGACTCTGTTGCTGCCCCCCTTAGATGTCCTGCATTTCTGGAAAAAGATGTGGCTGCCTTACACAATTGAAAATCAGTGCAATGTTTGTACTCCTACATGCTCTGAAGAATATTTTTGCTTTTGAATACAAAGCACTGTACAGCTCTATTAACTAATTTTCAGTGATATTTTCTAATTATCATTAGTGGGCACGCTTTCAACAGTCAAACTGAAAATTCCTTTTATTAAAAATTCTGGAAAACCTCCATGACCAATCATATTCCTTAAAAGTCTCACTATCAGGCCAAATCTATTGCCTGCCACCAACATTTTCAGTCAGCTTGAAGCCTTTCTTCAACTGCAGCATAACTAAAACAGCCCCAGGGTCCTGATTACACTGGGTAGCAAAACTAAGCCAATTATTAGCCCCAAATTTGATTTCCAAACCCTGATCTTTATCTCTTAATATGGAGAGTCCAAATTCATGCTTGGTGCAACAAAATGGCACGCGCACACACACACACACCAAAAAAAGGTACAAACTTTGGCACAGGAAACCAAATATTAGGGTCCCTAAGTATCACTGTGCAAAACTGACCTACTCTATTATACTATAATGTCACTCAAATGTCACTTGCAACACATAAAGACCAAATACAGAAAAGCCAAAGAAACACAAATTCAGGGCTTTTCCCAAAGAGCTCATTAATTTGGATTGTAAGAAGTAAAGCCATATTACAGTACTTGGGTGAGAAGATGAAGATAAAATACCACAAGGGTGTATTTTGAAGTAATTATTATGCACACTGTGATTGATACTATTTTAAAAAATAAAATAATCTGAGAATAACTGTAGTCCACCTAAGACAAAAAAAGTATAATTCTTTTTTCCAGGATGAGCACATTCTCAAAGGAAAGTCTGAAAGATCTTAAGAATAAGAAACAAAAGATTTCTATGGAATAAGAAATCCAGCATTTCATTAAAATCTGTCTCATAAATTATACATGATACACTGAACTGCAGTAGATGTTTATGTAAGGCCTGGAATAATTCAGGATACACAAACATTTAGAAGAGTCCATAAACATTCATAAGGAGATACTACTCAGAGTCAGACTGTAAATCTAACAGACTGTATCAGAGATGAATTCAGAGCAATAGTATTTCTGTGCAGAAATATACTATCTCTCCTTGTTTTTTACTGTAGATTTTTCCTCCACTCAGCAATGTCCTAGTCTCTTTAAATCATCTACCACCAAATGGATTTCTTCCTGAAACCTTTTGTACCAGTGTGGAATTTTTAAAAGTAACAAAGCACCGGTGTAGGTTTGTGTGAGCTTAATCCATTAGTATTTCATGTAACATACTAGTAAAGAACACCATCAAATTGGTTGGCAGGCAAATACATGTAACATTAAGTTTTCTTGGGATGTCAGATAAACTGAATGTTTTTTTTCCTCAAAGCATTGTGAAAGTCCAGTACTGATTTCTTAAGCAAGCTGAGTTTAAGTCACCTTAAAAAAAGACAAGAAAAGACAAAAAAGAAAATGGACAAAACCTTGCCACAAAATGAATAAAGTGCAATACAACACGAAGCTGAAAATATCCATAACACGTTGCACAGATTTGATCCTGCACTTTTATTCAATCTCCTAAGCTGAGAAGGATCAATTTTCTGTTTTGCAATAAGCAGTGACATTTCTGAACTATAATCAGATCAACAGAGAAAACTAAAAATGGTATCATAATGAATAAACATGCATCGATTAAAAACAAACATTTAAATTGTATTTAAAGTGAGAACAAACTATAACTTGTGCTCATGTGCCTTGCTGAACACCATTAAAAGTCATGAGTTGGAAATCTGTCTCCCTGAAAACATGGAAACCATGCTGCACTGGACAAGGTCATATATCATGTAAGTTCTTCAGGCAAAATAAAGTTTTTTTGTTCACTTTTTTCAGAGGTTTAGGTATCAACTACTATCATTTAATGCAAGTCATGTCCAATGAAAAACTTCATGATTATAGTTTATCGTAAGCTGCTTAGGATAAGCTACAATATGTATATTGCTATAATTATAACGCTTCCTTTGCCTGCAAGGAAAGCAAGTCTTGGTCACAAAAAATGTTAGATTTCTTACAGTCTTCCCTAATTCCTGAACAAGCTGTATGGGCCTCCAGAGCAAATACTGAAGATGTTACAACAGGTTGGGTAGTAGTTCAAGATGCCACTGGATTGGACTTGACTCCGTTCTTCCAAGGATATTCCAATAGTCTATTTGATCTTGTCCATCCACCCTTATCTGTTGGCTTCCTCTCCTACTTTCTACAATCTTGACAAACATAGTAGGTTTCTTAAAATCTATCATCCACTCATATTGTATGTTCCATTGCTAAACAAGCAGAACAAGGGAAGAGTCAGACTTGGTCTAAGATTGAATGGTTGGTTCTTCTTGCAGACCATGATACTAGGGATTCATTAAGCATGCTGACTGATACTACCTTTGTCTTCATATGCTTAACATTAACCCAGGAATTTCACTTTCCATTTTTATTTCCAAAAGGCCAACAGAGTGGTGTTATCTGCACATTCAAGTTCTTAATGTCTCAACCTATTTTGATTCCAGCTGACATCTCTTCTAATCCTGCCACTTCTTTTATTATTTCCAACGCAAACCAATGTTAGACAGAAAGTACAGAAGGGGCTCAGACTCTGTCCATTCATCAACAGAATGGGAGCAAATTTGATGTGATGGCAGAAGTCAGCAAAAGAAAGATTGAGTTAAAATATGAGCTGGATCTGGCTGAGGCCTACAGAGAAAAAAATCCAGGAAAAAATTCCCCCAAATACCTCTATGGGAGAGGCAGTTGGGTGGCAGTTGGAATGCTGCTGACTATTCTATTCTAAGCCCCTCCTATTCTATTCTAAGCCTCTACCTCCAGATCACATGACCCAGACAGGATCTGGATCAACCCTACCCTGCTGACAGGCAGATGAGGTAGTCACTAAATGAGGACTACCTGTAGTAACAATGCAGCTCATAATAGAGAAGTCACATAGATATATCATGATATGCCCTTAACTACTCAGGCCACTGCATACAAATCTTATGAGTATATCAACAACTACTTTCTCATCCTTCTAGGTGCAACAGTCAAAGTTATCAAGCTGCTAGCAAATAGCAACTAGTTGCCTGACTATCTAAGAATAATAAAGTGATTGACTGGATTGCTATACTATAATACATAATTAAATTGTTTTGCTCTGGTCAGTATCGGAATGCAATTTAGGGGAATCATAACGACTTTGTGTGATGGGAAGTACTACTGACATTCTCTTTTTTCATTTAGTTATTTCTTATACTAATGTTAATATAAAATTAGGAAGCCTATTCTTACGGGGATCTAAACTCACAGAGATAATTCTGGAATGCCATTTCTAAATTTGCCATGTCTCCCTAGTGACCTTTCATTAACTTAGTCAGCTACTCTGTCCTCTAGAGTTCTCATGTAAGTTATGGGAATTAACAGCAATAATTAATCTCCTGGTTTATAGATGTTGTGAAAACCTGAGGGACATGTAGATGAGCATTTCAGAATACGAAATGAGAAAATGGATACTTCAAAAACTAAATAATTGCAAAACAGTGAGAACATCTGAGTAATTTAAAGGCCGCTATAAACTCATAGATTTATTAGCACCTTTCTGTTTGGGAGGGGGAGGGGGAGGAACACATCTCGCTTACCTTCTGAGTGCATTTGCCAATTCTGTAGTCAGCTCACTTTCATTGTAAGATTTGAGCTCAGCTAGTGTTAATGATGCTGATGTGCCATCTGTGCACTCCTGCAAATTAAACCAAGACAAGGTAGGATTATTAAAAATGCAGGCATATTTTAAAAAGTTAATAGTACTCATAAAAATGTACCTTTATTATCAGACTATCAGTCACTTACTTCATTTTAACCTCTTTCAAGGTCATAGTCTTCCCAAATAAAAGCAGTATAAAACATAATAAAATAGTAACAGATATAAACATCTTTCAAAATAGCCATCCACAAATGCTATTAAAACTTAAGAGACAAGACAGATTGATTTAAATCCTCTTAAATATAGTATGTATGAAATCCTGTATGTATTACAGGAAAGGAATATCACAGGATAGGGACTAGCAAAGAAAAGCTCCTATTGTTAGTGCTCAGTTTTATTCATCTTGGAAGAGCATCAGTAAGCAAACTTGCAAAGTTGATCTTAAAAATATACATAGCTTCAGAGGATATAGGTAGTCCCCCAAACTTTTAAAGAACAAAGATAGAACTTTAATTTATTCCAGAATGAACAACCAACCATTGCAGCAAAAGAAGGACTGATGCAACATTACCTAGTCTTCAAAGGCAACAGTTTTCCCCACTTCTCCACCAGTATTTAAAACTGCATTTGAACAAGTTTGAGTAATCCTAATCAGTTACTATCCAAATATGTATGACAGTAACTCACTTTACTTGACTTGTCTTTGCTGCTGCTACTAGCTGAGCTGAGAGATCTCATTCTCTGTTCCTTTTGCTCTTCCACTTCTGACTTTAGGTGCTCGATGTGGACCAAATATGCTTGTTCTTGAGCTTCTCGACTGCTCAGCTTCAGCTCTAGAGCTTTCTTCTCTTTTTCTAGCAAATACAGCTGTGCCTTCAGTTCGGCCATTTCTTCCTGTTGGGGGAGACAGCAGAATATCAAACTAGTGTGTCAGATTAACAAAATTCCACATAACTGGCTTACAGTATTCTGCACCTAATAAGATGTGGCCTTCCTAATCTTAGGTACAAAACATAGGTCTACTTTGTGCTCTATAGGGCACTACTCACCTGGGTTAAATTATTGTTTAAAAATAAATTGATTTTATATAAAAAACATTGCAGCTATATTTTTAAATCAAGATACCAAGGATTCCTTGCCTGATACATCATTAAATAAATTACCTTCATTGCCATGAGTTCCTGCATAAGTACAGCATTTTCTAGATCCAATCTTTGGCTATCTCCACGAGGTTTGACATCATAACTGAGGGGGTCAATATGGATGCTCTCCAGCTCCAGCATGGTTAATTTAATAGCTGCTCTATCATTTTTCAGCTGTTGAATGTAGTCCTTCAATCTTTGTTCATCCTCCTTTGTGAACTCTGTATCACAACTGCTTGCTGTTGAACTAGTAGTACTTAGAAGAAAATGAAAAACATGTTTAGGAATGATATGTCTAAATAATCCATGTCTGCATAAAAAAAAAAAACATGTCTCAAGGTAGATACTGAGAAAATCTCCTTTTTTCAGTAAAAGAATGCCAAGACCCAATGAGTTATTTAACTGATGGATAAGACTTATCTTGGTTTAAACTATGGAAAGGTTTTCAAGTCAGATTACACAAAAGTGGGCTTGACAGAACATTTGCAAAAAGAGAAGCCAGCAGTTTATCACTTCACCATCTTTAACTACATGCTACGATCAATATGACCTATACACTGGTGTGATCTAAACGCAGAAATAGCTGTTTTTCACATTTTATAATATTCTTTCATATAAATACAAACACATATACAAATAGTTTCCTGAACTTAAAACAAAACTGCCAGAAGTTGGCTAACACAGAACCTCACTCCCAAAAGTCTAAGGAGCTTTAGATTTAGTAACTATTACACCTTAAAAAGAAACTAGCATTGCAAAGGCTTTATATTTAGTTACATATGTCCATTGTCAATTTTTATGCAATATCCTTTTTCATACTATAGTCTCAGATTAGAACACACAGCCAATTTGATCTTGCTCTGTACACGTTGCTATTTCAAATAAATATGAATATGTTCCAGAGTTTCTAGATTGCTTTATGAGCTGAGTTCTTTTCAGTTATTTACCATTCTAGTCATCTTAAGAAAGGAGATTTGTAGAGATTAATTGTAATTCTGCTATGCATTCCTTAACATTCACTACTGAACATAATTATACCACCAGCAAAAAGAGACAGAAACAATTCTGCATTTTCTACAACCTTGTACAGAAACAATGCTGTCTGCTGTCTCCTGAGGACCTGTAATCAGCTGATGGGTAGGGGTTAAGTCATCCATTAGCTCTGCCTGTCTGGAATGCTGGATGATCTCAGTTATCAGCAAGAGAATAAATCATTTTCTGCACTGGGCTGCAATATTTTTCCATCCATTTCAGACAAAGAGAGAAGGAAAAAAGACACATACCCCAGGAACAGTTTCTGTAGCCATACTTAACATGGCTTTTTATTTAAGCTTGGTTTCCCCCCCCTTCTATTAAACTCAAAACTGTCTTTACATTTTAAAGAAGTTCATCAAATAAACAGCCTGCCAATCTTCTAGAGACTTCAAAGCATGCTTATCCTAAAAGTAACAGAAAGCATTGGCAGAAATGCACAGATTTCTCTGAACTATTCTCTTCATGTAGTAACATTACGTATATGATCCAAATCAGCCAGCCCCTTTACTCTTCTAGTGACAATAAGAATGCTGTGAAGCAGCAGCTAACAAATCAAATTTATTATTTTTTTCTCTCTTAAATTCCCTTTGCCTTGACTGACAACTGAGAAAGAGCCAAACATGCAGTTGTATGCAAATTTTTAGGCACCCCTGTATAGTTCAGTCAATCTCTATGTGAACCACTGCACAGTACAAAGTTAACATCATCTTTCTGTAAATTGGGGGCAAATTCACTGTTTATATGCAATTGTTTATAGATTCAAAGTAAAAAAACTACAAATATGGCATGCAGAAATTCAGACCTTTCTGTCAATACTTTCTAACATCTTCTTTAGCAGAAATAATGTCATCCAAATGCAAAGATCCATGAATTCAATTCTCAGTAGAGTGTTTGAACCCCACTGAACAACGTCTGGCTTTGGAAGTCACTGAAATATGCCATTTCACCAGGAGTATCCACATTTTTGCATACAACTGTATCTTCTCTTTA
Source organism: Python bivittatus (assembly GCF_059951505.1). NCBI lineage: Eukaryota > Metazoa > Chordata > Lepidosauria > Squamata > Pythonidae > Python > Python bivittatus. The sequence continues at coordinate 21,548,608 of NW_028277112.1, forward strand.
CAAATATACAGGCTTGAATAAAGCCTCTGATTTTCCTCAAAAGGCTCTCAAACTTTTAATTCACTAAGAGAGAGAGGAGAGAGATCAAAAGAATCAGAGCAAGCCCCGTGCCCAATTAACATCAAGTTCCATAAAACTTTTTTGCAGACTCAATAGATTGTTTAGGCTCAAACATGTTCCTTTTGATCTCACATTGAGGAACAGCATAAAGATACTCAAAAGACATAAAGAAATAAAGCAAGTTTCTTAGTGGTTACTCTCCAGACAACAGCTAACTGAGCTCACTACAGGCAATAGGATTTCTTATAGAATAAAAAAGGCTGATATGGTTATACTGGATCAGAAGATACTTCCACATAGGCTTGTATCATGCAGTTACTCTGCCTTATTTATAGAATTTCATGAACAGTCCAGTTCAGGACTACAAAAAATGCAGTGCATAGACTGCATGCAACCTGTTAGCAAATCCTTTGTAGCTCCCTACAGCTCTCTACAGTAAAATCTACAGTAAGATTTTAAACATAGGCAAGATTTTAAGGCACCTATTTCATTCATGGTAAATCTTGATAAATGAGAAACAAGACAAAAGGGAGCAGACAGACTTCATGAGAAGCCTTCAATGTATTAACTAGTCATGGTGGTTGAAAAAAGGTAGCAAAGGCAGTAAGAAGGAACTAGTTGACATAATAGGGATCATTCATTATTATCTATAACCTATGTTCCAGCTATGGTCAATGAATCAGAGAACCTCCTTCAAAAGAAAGAAGGGGGAGCTGAACAGTTTTCTGGCCTAGTTGTAAAAGGGACAACAGGAATTAATCTCAAATTCTCAAGGAAAATCAAGCAGGAAATTTTTTTCACTAGGTTACGAAGCTGATCTGAAAAAACCCCCCCTAGAATATATATTCAGGAATAAAGGGCAATACATTTGTCTTATGCCGCACTCACTCATAAAATAAGACACACACATACACATTCACACAACAACCAAGGTATAAAAACTGTCTGGAAAAACATCTACTGTACATAATTTCTGAAGGTCTCACTGTGACCATGTGGGTCAACCCTCCCCATTTGGCTACATTAAACTCATTGTGTACATCAGGGATGGGAAACCTGAGGCCCTAGAGCTGCATGTGGCCCTTGAACAGACTTTTTTTTTACAGCCTCAGAGCCCACTCCAGCTATAACATCTGAAAACTGGTAGGATGGTTTCTTGCCATTTTGAGATACAAAATGAAAGACTGAAGAAGATATATTTACAGCAGATATTTTTAACATGTTTTATAAATATAAGTTCTATAAATATAGCTTTAATGGACTCAAACCCATCTTGTCAATTTGGATTAATCAATTTGCCAATTATGCTTTATGGCAATTTCCTTATGCGTTAAGGAAACAGCATCATGCTGTTATGAGAGAGGTGTAATACAGACAACTCTAAATCTAAAAACAAGTTTAACAAGACCTAGGAGGCTGAATGGACCCATATATATATATATAGGTCCATTCAGCCTCCTAGGTCTTGTTAAACTTGTTTATATATATAAGACAAGTTATATATATAACTTGTCTCATATATATATATATATATGTTATATATATATCAATATATTCATTGATACGAAAAACTTTGTTTTATTTCTTGTCTAGTGCTGACCAAATAGGCCAGACTAGTAAATATTGGTAGTGAAGTTTGGAGGTGACTTCATTCTGTCCTTAATGCCCATGTGAGAGGCATTAATCAACCCATATTTATCTGTGGATAAATATGGGTTGAAGGAAATCATTATAATTTTTGTGAATGGTGATGGATTTATGAGGATACATTTCAGGATATGTTACTATCTGAGTACACTAATATACAGTAGTAATGCTGTATCAAAAAATGAGTTCAGAGTTGCAGAAAGTTTCAGGAGTCACCTTGCTGATCCTTTTGGTTCTTTCAGGTTTTTCTACATCACCTAAATGCCACCTACTATATCAACTGTACTTGTAAACAATATAAACATACACTTTCTAGTTGTTAGATATATAACCCACCTTTTGTACAGCAGCTCAAGGTGTTTTACATGGGGATCTCCCTTCATTTTATTCCCAGAACATTGTAAGATCGATTGAATTGAGAGAGAATTACTTGCCCAAAGTTACCCTCCAAGACTCCAAAGCTGAGGGTGAACTTGAATTACGTGAGTGGTACAGAAGTACCAGAATAGCACTCTTCTAATAAATTAAATAAAATATATCTCAAACCTGCAGAGTTCAGTGCCTGGCATGCTATATTCCCCTTTATGAAATGAGATAATTTAATTCTTTTGCAGCAGAAGGATTAGGTTGTAATTAATGTTCTAATATTATATATCTAGCAATTTCCAAAGGAATAGCAGTAATAATCTCTAGCAAGAAATACTTTAAACTGATTTATTATAGGATATGAATGGAAGATAATATGGATTAGAAACCATATTTATCTGACAAAGTAACCTCTAGTCCCTGAAAGTTTACGCTACAAATAGACTTTAGCCTCATGATACTGTTATGTTTACATATCTAGTAACAACTTCACCCTTTTCCCCTAGCATCTTATTTCCCTCCAAGTTCAATCAATTGTACTTTTTAGGTATATGCTTCAAGGCTGAGCTTTTGTCTTTAAAACAATTATTATTTCTTAGTACACCACAAATCTATTTCTGTTTTCACAAAGGAATACGCAGTCTGACTGGGAGGCTGCAAATTGAAATTCTAGCTATTAATTTTATTCACTGCCTCGTAACAGCAGCCTCTGTGTTGCTTTTTCCCATTTTATTGCAAATGCTCCCTTTTATCGCCTTTAACCTCCTTGTCCCCAGCGGTTGTCTGAGCATTTGTTCCCAGTAATGTGCTCGGCAATCTGACATTCAGCAGCTCATTTTTGATGCTGAAGTTAAGCTCAGGTCAACACTTCAATTACAAACCCCATTTTGAGGGGTTTCAAACAGCAGAGGGAATTATTCACATTGACATGAAAAGTCTTTTCCAAGGAGAAAGGCTCTCCCATTTCCTTCACAGAGTTTATACCCAACATTTGGAGTATCACTATTTGCGCACAATTTGGCACACAGAATCGATAAGCCTCAACCTTTTATACTGTTCTGTGGTTGCACAGTTCTAGTGAGAGATCATCCACAGGAACCTATGGATGTTGTGAGAACGTCCCCAAGGAAGGTGCATAGATGTAATAGTTAAATAAGATGATTATTAAGTCCTATTATATATCCAAGCTAACCAATCTACAATGCAATAAAAATATTCTCTAGGTGCAGAGGCTTAGCAAATATATAATATTTATAAATTCCAGTTCTAAATGACAAATCAATCCCACATATTGCATTAAAATGCTTGCCTAAATTTAACTTCAAATGGAGTCACATCAAATGAATTCATTTATGTAGTTAACATGGAGCTTTGGAGGAAACAGATTCTTACTCATTGAAAACTTGCAAAGTCTTCATATAATACTACTGAACCAGTAGCATATACTTTAAGTTTCAGTGAGAAGTAGAAATGGAAAAATAAAGAAATAGCAGAGAAATTACCAAAATAAATGATATTGTTTAACTCTTTACAAAATAGATTAGAATTGCTCACACGCAACCAATCTCCATAAACATCTTTTAAAACCAGCCTATTGAAAATCTGAACATAATTCAGTCACAGAAGCCCTGAAATAATTTATTAGAAGCACCAATATTATCTACAGGTTGTTGGAAGATGGATGGATAGCTAATGCAAAAACAAAAACAAAAAAACTATAATTTATTCAGAAAACCAGATGCCTGGGGATTAACCAGATCAATGAGCCATAGTTACCTGGTATGACTGTTGGAGGAAAGACTCTCCCAGGGCTGTACACTACAGCCAGTAACTGCATAGGCTCCCCCACAGCTTCCATCCAGTTTCATCAGCAGGGCTTTGGCTGCATTCTCAGCTGTCTTCCTACAGTCATGGGCTCTTTTAAGCATCTGGGTGATGCTTTCATCCCCTGTTTGATCCCCTGTTCACAAGCAAATGATCAGAACAACATAATACTGGAGCAGTTCAGAAACATTAATATGAGTAGGTGGGCTTTAATGCAAACATCTATGTTCCCAGGAGGACATTAGCACTTAGTGGACTTCAAAAATAATTGGGCTTAGAAAGAGACAAAATAGGCAATGCTCCAAAGATGAACTCTCCACACAAATGCGAGTTTTCATTTCATTTTCTGTTCTTGCTCCTCACATGATATCTTTGTGGGAACAATCTCCATGGAGAGTAACACAAATAGATGAGCTCTGAAGAAAAAGGTAAGACTGTATGGTGAATGCATGGAATTCTAAAAGAACTAGATGACAGTCATAAAGTCTCCCTAGCCCTAGCCCAGACTCTCTTAATTTACATGGTATTCTCGTATTATCTGAAGTAGAACAATATTATCTATTTATACAAATTGTTTCAGAGCCTCCAATCATTGCTATTTGGTATTCTGCTACTGAGAACTGCTTTGGTTAATTATTTTAATTATTTTTATTCTATGCATTAATAAGTTTATACTGTGGTCTATCAGGATGTCACTGTACAATTTAAAATAAAATAATATCCATGGATTTCATTGGAGAAATAGTGACAGACACTTTTTATTTCAGGGGGCTAGATATTTCATGTAAAATATGCTTTTTATATAACCCATGCATTACATGCTACAAAGGTGAACTTGACATTTCTCTCTGAAAAAACTGAAGCTTGAATGAATTTGGATGTTTCAGCAAGATAACAACCTGAAACATATCTCCAAATCCACTATGAAGGACTTACAGGAAAGAAAGATAAAGGTTTTGGAATGGTTTTTACAGGCCCCATACTGACAATATGTTCCAACCAGTGCTTCTGGTAGTGTGGAGTGGTCTAGCCCTAATCCCCTGCTTTATGGAGTCCCACATGGCTCTACCATCTCCCCACACCTGTTTAACATCTACATGAAGATGCTGAGTGAGGTAACTTATCAGTACAACTTATTAACAGCATGCTGATGATATTCAGCTGTCATTTTGCCCTGGGCTGCCATGTAATACTGTCAAGATTCTTTCCCAATGCCTGGAGGTTATAGGGGTCTGGTTGGGAAAGATAGGCTTTGACTCAACCTTAGCAAGACCAAATCACTGTGAGTTTTAGGACCCTCTAGATCTGAGAATTTTCCATTTGGTTCTGGATAAGGTTACACTTAGGCTCTTGAGTCCAGCATGAAGAGCAGGCGGCACTTGTGGCTTGGACAGTGTTTGCACAAATACATCTTGTATGCCAACTGCACCCATTCCTAGGTTGGAAGGCTTAGGTCTCCCAAGGCAGGGTTACTGCCTTGGTCACTTCCCATCTGAATTACTGCAAAGCATTCTACATGAGATTCTCCCTGAAGACCATATGGAAACTGTAATTGGTCCAGTATGTGGTGGATGAGTAACTTTGGGAACACCTTGGTATCTCCATGTACCACTACTGCATGAGCTGCACTGACTTCCAGTAAAATTCCAGGTGCAATTCAAGGTGTTGGTCATCACCTATAAAGCTCTTTCTGACACAGGACTGGGTTATTTGTGGATCACCTGCCTCGAGATATTACTGCTTGTCCCACAAGTTCTGATAGAATGGGCATGCTTCGGGTCCCTTCAATTAAACAATGCCATCTGATGGGCCCTAGGAAGAGTTTTCTGTTGCTACGGAAGAGCTTACTCTCCAAGATTTGCATAGACCCTATCCCAATGCCCTTCTGCAAGTTGTTAAAAATTTGGCTTTTCTCCCAGATGCTGAGCTATTAAGTTAGGTGAACTTTTTTTAGGGGATTATTATTGGCAATATACTGTATATAAACTTTTCTAGGCATGATGTCTTCATATTTGTTGATGTTTTAACTGCTGTTTTTAACATGTTGTTTGCCATGCAGAATTGTATGTCAATTGGGTGGCAAATCAAATGAAATTAATACTATTCTATGAAAACAAAGCATTGTTTTCCTGCAAGCTTACACCATGACTAATTTCAGAAAGCAGGAGGTAAATTCCCAGATACAGCTCTTATACTTTATTCTGCATGATACATGTCTTTCATTTTAGGAGACAGGTTAAGTCTTTCTTGTTCAGTCCTGACTTTCCATGAGTCAGTGTTAATATCCTTTATTTAGAAAACATGATATTGTTTGTATCTTTTATTACTTAAATCATAAAAGCTATTTCTTTTTATAGCTTTTGTCAATACTATTTTGTATTTTGTAAGAAATAAGAATACAATTAAAAAAACTCAATTGTACAACAGCAAGAATAGCCAGGTTGTCTGTATGAAAACATCCCAAATATATATTAGCATGATTCTTCTATTATTTGAATACAAGATAATAAAACAGTTTGAAAGCTCCAAAGTTCTTTGGAGAAATATTTTATGACTTTGGCTTCTTAAAGCTATTGTTCTAATATAGATTTTAAAATAAATAAATATGTTGCTTTCTAAAGAAAATGTTTTCAATTTAGAAGAAAAGACTCATACTGGAACTCTCTACAGTGACTGTGAATAATTAATTCCAACATGCTAAAACAAAGCACAGAAATTCATTTATCTTGTGACACTGGAATCAGATGATCATTTGATCTTTAAAAACTTCCATATTATAGTTGGTGACTGTTGAGATGCCGATGTAATGAATTAAATCTTCAAACATACTGTCTCCATGCTCCATTGTAGTCTAGTGGATCTTTAATTTTGGGAAGCAAATTGGATGAAAAATAGCATTTTTAAAAACACTAAACACATATATAAAATATATAACCTGCTTCACTCAATTGTTGATATGCCTGTTTATAGATTTCTACCCAATAGCCCTATATCAACATAGGCAATATAAAGTTATTGCTCAAAGCACTTTTTTTACTGTGATTTATTTCTTGCATTCTTTGTTTAGCTTCCAGTTCAATCATTTGTCAGAATTGTACTTGGCTGTCGTAGCTGAACAAACACACAGATAGCCATGAGATAATTCACTACTGTAATCTACTCTTGAAGGGTGACGGATCGCAAATAAAGTACAAAATGGAAATTAGGGGGAAAGTGACTCAATGAACACTTACCAACAGACCCAACACCTGCAGCTCTAAATTGTCCAAGAATGAGAGACTGTTCACTTTCAGCCAATGCTAGCAACAGCTCATAGGCTTCAATGCACTGTTCACTGAGGAGAGGAAAAGACTGAGTCAGTGTATGTATATTTGGTGGGGGAAATTAATGTACTTAAAGACATGGCAAAATATGCCTGGAACTATATGATTCCTCTCTCTTGGGTGGGAAGCTAGCATCTTCTTGCTGTGTTAAGTATGGTGATCATTGGTAGTCCCTACTTTCCTAAATAACAGTTTGAATTATTCATTTAAATAACATAAGGAGGATTGCACGAATGCAAAATTCACAATAAAATTCTGATCGTAGAAGCCTTTAACAGTGGGCGTTATGAAATTATAGAATAATCTTCCTGGGTTTCGTAAGAAGTTGTTAAGATAGACATGGCTGTTTTTCAAGAAGACACCACTGCAACAGTTCTGTTAATCTACTTTCAGTACGGAACTCAGTATTTCAGATGAAACAGAGTCAGGTGCTTTTTCTCTCCACGTTTCCTAAAGCACATCAGATGTCCCATGGCAAAATATGGGACAGTTGAATTGGATGAAAAAACATTAGAGGGGCAGAAAATCTTTCCCTGAAGTATTTCTTCTATTAGGTCCTGCTTTGGTTTCAACAGGGAATAGCTTGAATAGCTGGTAAAGAACTTTCCTGGAGGCACTTTCAGTGCCAAAAACATTTTGGGTTTTTAGCATGCATAATAACAAACGTGGATTGCTCTTATTAGCATTATAGCTTGATACACATTATTTGTTTTACTGAATTGTTCTTAAAAATAACATTCAGATACAGGTAGTCCTCGACTTACAACCACAACCGGGACTGGAATTTCCATCACTAAGCGATGTAGTCATAAAGTGCAATATCATGTGACCGCATAGCTTAGCGACAGCACTCCTGGCATTCCCCGTTGCCACTGTTAACTGAATTCCATTGGTCGTTAGCCAAGGACCCACCCCAATCTAAGCCATTCTAGGCTTGACCCCTCCCAGCCCCAAGCCTAGGTTCTTCCAAGGTAAGGGATTGTCTCCCCTTCAACTTCCCCCAACTGCCTATTCCCCCTCCACATCTCTGCCCTTTTGGCCACTCTGCACCCTGCCTTGCCACACTGTGGCTCAGTGGCTTCTTGATGCACCATGGCTCTGAGGCTGCTAGAAGCCCCTGAGCCACAGCATAGTGCAAAGCCGCAGCCACCCCTGGAAACCTCAGCCGCCCCCGCCTGGCCCAGCAGCATGGCCCAAAGGGTCTTCTTGGTGCACCTGGGCTCTGGGGCTCCAAGAAGCCCTGGAGCCACAGTGCAAAGCCCTTCGCAGTGCAAAGCCCATCCCCAGCCTGGCCCAGCAGCATGATGCAAAGCCGCAGCTGCCCCAGCTCAGTCCCAGCTGCAGTCATCCTCGCCGCCCTGAGTTCCTCCATACCAGCTGACCTTCACCGTCTTCTTGCTCCTGCTGTTGATGAGGCATGCCCAGCCTGGCCCTTCTCAAGGCAGCCGCTGGCCATGTGAGGCCATCGTCCCCAGGTCTCACTATGAAACTGCTGTGAATAACCTGGGGAAGGAAGCCTCGTGTAGCCAGCAGCTGCCTCACAAAAGGTCTGGCCAGGCATGCTTGGTCAGCAGCGGAAGCAAGAAGATGGTGAAGCTCAGCTAGGGCGGCCGAGGCCAGAGGGGACCAAAACAGCATAGATGGGGGAGATAAGCAGGTGGGGGGAGTTGAAGTGCCCCTGTGGTTGTAAATGTGGGTGGGCTACCAAGCACCCGAAATTTGATCACGTGACCGCAGGGAGGCTACAACGGCCATAACTTCGGGGATCAGTTGTAAGTCCCTTTGTTCAGAACTGTCACAACGTCGAACACTCACTGAATGAATAGTCATAAGTCAAGGACTACCTTTACTTTGTTAAGCCATGGTATGGAAATAACTTGTAGGACAGTTGATGTATAAGTGTGAACTGAAGAAACACTAAATACAAACATACTCCATTTTCCTGTAGCATCATTGTCAATATGAACTGACAACCCATCAAAACTTTGCACAGAAAGTTCCAAACTTGAAATTAGGAGTAATTTCCCAACTGTGAGAGCTATTAAACAGTGGAACAGCTTGCCCCTGGAGTCATGTGTGCTCCATCACTGACAGTTTGCAAACCAAGGTTGGAGCCATTGTCTGGAATGGTCTGAGAATTCCTGTCCTTGGCAGTGGAATTGGAGTAGAAGATTTCCAAGGTTCCTTCAAACCCTATCATTTTATGATGCTAAATGGGTACTCCTAGTCCCTGGTCTTGAAATGGAAAATTGTCTACCTATGGTTTATCTCTGTAACTTCACTTGCTCAATAGAAAAGATTAACAGTAAAGCCAGGAGGCAAGAAAGTAAATAAAATAAGCAGAAAGCACAGTATTTCAAATGCAGTCCTTAAGCTTTTTACAGTAAATCAAACAATGCAAGAAAAGGTATCAATTCATTTACATTTTTTCTTATATATTCTCCATTGCCATACCTGTATTGCAATGCCAGTCTAAGGGCTGTAGCATTGGATTCATATTTTCCAACCAACATGCTCATCCTTTCAGCATTGTTCTTACATTCTTCCAGAGTTATTGTCAATAAATCATTCTGAGATTTTAAATGCTCAATGCGACTGTGGAAAAGAAAATCCTCTTAGTTTTCACGAAGTGCTTCCTGCCATCCTACAGTGTCTTGGTAGTTCTATGGCTTATATCAGTGTTTCTCAATCTTGGCAACTTTAAGATGTGTGGACTTCAACTCCCAGAATTCCCCAGCCAGCATGAGAAACACTGGCTTATATAGACAACCCCCAAGTTGGGGAAAACTGATGTTAAACCACCTACGCTGCCCTTGGACCCATTCTCAAAGGTGGCATTTAACTGGATGAAGTCTCTGCCACTTTGCCAGAATGGAGAAAATTATTCCAATTAGAATAGTAGCCAGCAGCAGCCTTAATTACTGGCATAGCATTTTGCTTACTACTGCACTTTATCTTTCTGCAGCCGGTGCTTCTTCAATAGCATGACCAATTGGGTGTGTGCGTTCTTATTAATTTCTACGAGGCTATGGAGTGCAATCCTCTTACACGGTGGTCTGATTCGGCAACTCCTGCTTATTTTCTCTCATTCTGAGCTACTCAAATCAGTCTTAGAGATTTCATACCACATTTCTCAGGAGACAACATCAGCTGTTGTTATGACTTACAGAATAATATGGTAATCCTAACAAATCACTTTATGACCTAATACTGATGACTAAATTATCTTGTTGAAAGAAAGATAATAATTTAGATTAACATCGTCTTTTCATCATCATGTATTTCCACATTGCTATGCAGCTGGCATAAGCATAATTCACACAAATCAAAGTGAAGGAGTTAACAAATCAATTAACTGAAATCAAGGGATTACTATATGTATACCTTCATATGTAAAGATTTTTTTGGTAAATATAGAATCTACTTAACATTTGTGCACTGATAATGAGTTTGCTGTATATGGTTGTCCTGGAAGCTCAATTTTATTCCATAATAAACTTTCCTATGCAGATAAATTCATGGCCCGGTTATTTAATATAATTATGAGCTGCTCTTTTAAAAGTTCTTAAGAGTGACAAACAGTAAGTGAAAAATTATTGTCTAAAACAAGATGGATGCATGCATTCACGAATTATCATTTCTTAACTCTGGAAGTAAAAAACAAAAGGTCTTTGTGTAGAGCCAAAAAGATGCAGATGCCAGGTAAAAGTCAGGTTTTCCATGACTTGGCCCCAAAATGGGGAATGCCCATTCTCATGTAGCTCAATCCACTCCCACCTCTGAATTAAAGTTAAAAAAGGGAATCTACTCTACTGCAAGAAAAGTGGTAAGATATGTCATCTTACCTGTTTAACCGCTCTGTTTCTACTTCAAATTCTCTAATTTTGCTTTCAGAGATAGCAGATCCATGTGAGTAGAGTGTCTGGAAAATCTCTTGGATATTGGAGCAGTCTTGGAGCGAATGCGCCAGGTGTTCTGCCACACTACTGGATACCTGTGTACAGGGGTTGCGAAATCTATTATGAATGGATCTATTCTTTCATTTTGTACTTTGTTGTATACGTAGCAGGAATAGTCACTAAAATAATTTTATCTTCGGGGGATTGAGCCACAGCTCAGACTTGAACATGCTGGAATAATGAGGGGGTGTGGGAGAAATGTAACCATAGTAGTGTTTTTCTAGAAATTAAATTTGTTTTGATTTTTGCCTTCAAGCTAAAAGTAATGAACAAAGGAAGCTAACAAAAATTGAAGTGTGAATCTGCTTTAGATGTTCAGGTCATGGCTAGATTAGCTTGCAACTTCTATAAACTTCTATAATGAATGGCCGAGTACAAAAAGGAAAGAGAATAAGAAACGTATTAAAGTTCAAAGTACATTAAAAAAAAATCAGAAGAGATATCGGTTTCTCATGCTCCCATAATTATGTAATTAAGTTCATGCCTAATAATTCTTTCTTCTATCTTAAGAAATGATAGACCATTATATGAAGCTGGTATACTAATTTTGCCAACTCTATTCACCTGAGTCTAGGGAAACTGAACGTTGTTAAGAATTATTTGCCAATTAATTCTGTCAGCATACAGTGAAGAGGAAATGTTGATGGGGAGATGGCATGACCAAGTCTCCAAACTTAGTTCATACAACGGTGTTTACTTTATTGCCAGAATTTTTCTCTACCATTCATCATATAACATGTAACAGAGCCACATAAGAAACATAACCCCTGAATACGTATTTTAAAGGCACTCTGTTAGGATGTTTGTTGTCTCTAAAAACAGCTGTAGAAAATACAACCCTGACAGTAGATATTTACTGAAGAACTCAAATGCATGAATTTGTACATTTTATACATGTTCACGGATTGGCTACCTTTATCCTGAAGGATAAAAATTAGTTTTGCTTTCATATTTCAAAAGAGAAGTACCAAAAGCATGAATCCTTAAATGACAAAATTTAAAGCCAACGGGAACTTACTCATCTTGGTTTAAGATGAGAGCTGCTTTTATTTCTGTGACTTTCACACAGACTTGATCATGACTGTCAACTACAGTAGCTAAATATGCACTTTGTGTGAATATTATACTTACTCCTATGCTGCTGATCTCTGATCCCAGGACAGGACGGTCAGATGCTGAAGATTCTGACCTCGTCTTTGAAAGCTTTACTCTCTCCGCAATCTAAAAACAGTCAAAGTAGGATGGGGAACCAACCATAAGAATGAGTTTTTATGGGGCCCATATAGCTGTTGCATACCCTCACAGTATCTTCTAAAATTCCCCCTCTTGTCACACAGATACTATGTTGAAAACCCTGTGTTAAATTGCATATATAAACTGGTATGTGAGTTATGACTGAATGAGGCTGAAATTCCTTACAAAGTTCTCTCTCCTGATGGCTCAGGACAGTTGTGGTATAGCAGCACAACAGAGCAGCAAAAGCAAGCAGCAATGTCCTGGGACTTACCTTGGCAATGGGAATGTCATTACTGCTGCTGCTTGTGCTCAGTTCTCCAGTGCTAGGATTAATGGGACGGTTTGCCGAAGTGAGACGACCTGGACTTGGTGGGCCCGTTGCCTGGACACTCTGTAATCGTGTCTGTAGTTCTCTGACCTGCAAAAATACAATCATGCAAGCCAATACTGCACCACTACTGCCTTTAACTTGTTTTGATCATGTAAGAGTTACAGAAACCCAGTTCTGCCTCAAGTTGGGATAATTTATTTTAAAAACAAGCCTTCAATATGTTTTGATTCAAAAGCTTTTCCTTGACTCTTGCTACCACAGAGAGATACTTACTTTTATGTAATTTTACCCAATGTAGTCATATTTTTAAAACAATCTCTGTCGGAGGGGAAAGCACATATTGAAGATGCAGTTAATGGGTATTTTGCAAGAAGCATAAAAGGCGTATTTGGGAAAAAAATGGCATGGCATGGATTTACTGTCTTACATAGCTTTTGTATTGAATCAAATAAGGTTTTTCTTTTGGAAACTGTGACAAAAACAAGAAGAAGGAAAACAGTGAACCATACAGCTCCAAATTTATCAAAACATTATACCAGGCCATAATCCAAATAACCTTTTATTTTCAAGAACAAATGAAGTAACTACGAAGACAAATTTATTTAAAATGACAATGCAACCTGTTTTACTGATTTTCTTCTCCAAGCTTAAAGAAAGGTATATAAGAAAACTCAAACCAATACATTACTTTACATTTATCTCTAGGAAGTAAGGAATGAAAAGGTCAATTTTTCACTGGCAAAAAATAAGTAAGTCACTGGACTGGTGAATTGGGAAAAGTGAAAATTCAGAGATGAGAAAAACTGGATTGCAGTCAACCAGCGGCAGCAGACAGAGTGGACAAAAATAAAGATGCAAAAGGGTTAAGGAAATTCTAAGATGAATGAAGGGTGGTAACCATTTTAAACATGATAAGAAATTAATTCCACTACAGCTTTATCAGCTGAGCTACTGAAAGAAGTCTGATGAACAGTGCCAAACTATCTGAAAGCAAGGGATATCTTAAAGCCAAAATGGTTCATCTTATGTGTCAATTGCATCAATGAAGCCAGTGATAAAGGACTTTAAAAGTTAATGTCATGAAATCAGACATACTGGATGTGATGTCTATATTCCCTAAGACATTGAAAATACATAATATGTCAGTTTATTGGGGGGGGGGCATTAAGATCATTTCATTGTTAAAGGGAAGGAAATAGCATTTTAGCTTCTAGAAAGACTGACTGGAACTTCAGACACAAGCCTGGTGGGAAATGCCCCTCTGATATCCAATCTTTGTGAAAACTCTCTTTCTACTTACTGACTGGTAGCAATTATTGTAGTCTTGAACTCAGCATAATGGGGGAATTATGAAATGGGAAAAAAAAAGCCAAAAAACCACACATATAGTATTCTGCTCCAGGTGAACAAATGCTAGTTGAACATGATTTCACCTTTCTGATGGTGAAGGTTGAAGGTTGAAATTTACCTTTGATGTTCTCTTATGGGAAGTTCAGTGCATGATCTTTAAATTCTAAAACTACTTTTGTCATACTGAAAGAGGAAGTAATATTATACTGGCCTAGTATACTAAAGAACTCCTCTTACTAGACACAACAAATTGAGTTTCAGTAACCTAGTCAGACAGAACTTTTACATCTTTTTGCAAACACATACAATTCAAATATTTGAATTTTACTTTAATGTCAAGCTGAGGAAATACATAGGAATTTATTTACTTTTCGAACTTCTGGGAAAGCAATGGTGGACTGAAGATGGCTTTGGCGGAAAGAGGAGCCAGTGAATGGATCAGCTCCTTGGAACGCCTCTCTGGATTAAGAAGAGGACTAGAATCACCCAGAAGTTTGCTCCATACAGAGACTCCCCACGAGGACATAATAAAATAGCGGTCTCCAGCGGGTTTTAGAGCTCTGGGAGCTGGCAGAGAAACCTTCTCACCTAAGCCATGATTTGGTGCCTTCCTCTCTTAATCACCTTAGGAAATTGCTTGTTATTGACTTTTTGGATGTTAAGAACCTTCAGAAGGGCAAGTTTCATTACACCAGGAGAGTTTCCTTTTATCCTTGATGACAGAAGTTTTATGTTAAGTTTAAGGATTAAAAAGAAAAATTTTTACTCTTGAAAAACAGCAAAAGGGGGACTAGTATGTTGATTTTGGAAAGTTAAGGGCCCAGATGGGCTTGAAAGAATATTTCCTGTGGGTTGTTTAAAATTTTATAAAAATATATATGAAGATTTTGAAATTGTAAAAAATTTTTGTAAAAAATCCTCCCGTGGGAAAGTTTGTTGATTTGAAAATAAACATGCAAGAGAGTATTTTGAAGGTTAACTAGAGGGAACCAGAGAGAACTAAAGATTACAATTAAAGGAGAAGAGACCTATTAATACAATGGAGCAATATTATTTGACTACGGAAGAAATCAAGGATATTTGGGAACAATGTACCCAGAAATTACTCTTAAGATTGTTAAATCTATTTTTATGGTGGCAGACAGAGTCTACAGAAGATGAACAGATTTAATGGACAAAATAGAGACTGAGATTGATCTGAATGTGGACTTAAGAATACCAGACTACAAGAGTGATATGGAAAAAGATGCCACATTGGATTTACAATGAAACTAGCCGATGTCTTAACAATTAAAGGGGACATTCAAATAATAAATCAGAAAAGTGACTTGGGTAGCTTTATCATCTTGGATTTACAAAAGAGACGTGTTAAACTCTGAGAGGAGACAAAGAGAAAATGATAAGAAACTGACTTGTGGGACATATTTTGAAGGTATTAAAGATCAAGTTTTTTAAAAGTAAACAGAAGGAATATATAGTGGGTTTGTTCAATCAGTGTTAAAATATATATGTTGTGGTTTCTGGTAGTTCTTTATGGAACTTTTTTTTGACCAGGACTGAATGATGAGGTTTTAAAGATTTGTTTATAGATAACATAAAATATGGGGAGAGATTTCTTTTGCTTTATTTTTTAAAGAAAGTGATAAGTTGAAATATAAAATGGATTTATTTGATTAAGGTTAAATATATATGTGTTATTACTTCTGGCAGGTCTCAATGGACTTTTGCTGATTAGGGCTGAACAAGTTTTTATAATTTGTTTATTGATAAGGGATGAGATATTGGAAAAAGAGATTTTTTTAATTTAAATATTAGAGAAGATGTTAATTTACTGAAGTTGTTTATGCTCGTTTGGAGGGAGGGAGGAGTCATTGATGCAGGATTCAGTACCTAAAAAATACAGAAATCAGAACCTCTGATGATAATTAGTGTGGAAAAGTTAGAACACTAAGATAAAGCAGTCTTTAAATGTAAAAGGTTACACAACTTCTAGGGCTTTCCCTCAGATTAATTTGGTCAATTATGAAGTTATTTAGTATCTTGGCTCCATTTCAGCAAAGTGATTAAGAGAAGGTTTTTTTTGAGAAATATTACCACACAATGTACAACAACACTTAAGAAATAAAAGGAAATTCATCCAAAAGTTTTACACACAGACTGTTTGGAGACCAATCTTAGCTCTGAAAAAGGACAAGCAATCCATAATTTAGGAGCAATGCAGAAGAAAGCTTAGCTAGATAGCTTTTTTGAGCTGAGATGCTCTCTAAAGAACCATAATCCTAAGGACATTTATACTGAAAATTGCATAATAATTCGCTAAAATAGAACAAAACAGCTCATAGTAAGGCAGATAATCTCTAAGAAACATAGTTTTAAAGGTTCAGCTTATATATTTGTCAGAAATCTAGAAAAATTAACTGGGCTATCAATGTAGTTATATTACTTTTACATTTATATAATGTCAAGTAATACATAGGTTGTAGGACATGTATTTCACTATGTTTTAATCAGCAACTTCAGTGGTAATTCAGCAGTAGCGACAATTGGCTTGCAAAACTATCTGAGGAAACTAAGCAGTCCATGTTATTTCTTAAGTAAAGAAATATATGATTACTGCTACTTCTCACTCCTCTTTTTAATAAAATGACACTAATTAAACTGAACACTAATTTTAGTGTAGAGTATTCATGATTGGTCACACAGTCAGCCAGATGTTTAGATTGGATTTGGCATTTTTATCCACCTATTGAGTCCTTCCCAAGGACCTGGGATAGGCAGATGTTGTTGTTTGATGGTGTTAAAGGTATCGTCGCAGGATGTAAGCTGTTCTAAGTAAAGCTGCCTTTTGCAATTGACTGATGGTGATTTTGTCAATGCCGATGGTGTTCAAGTGGTGCTCCAGATGTTTTGGGATTGCACCCAAGGCGCCTATCACTATTGGTACTATCTTTGATTTCTTTTGCCGTAGTCATTTTACTTCTATTTGCAGGTCTTTGTATTTTGTGATTTTCTCCAGTTATTTCTCTTCTATTCTGCTGTCTCCAGATATTACAATGTCCACTATCCTCACATTTTTGTCTTTCTTATCAACAAATTATTATTATTATTATTATTATTATTATTATTATTCAACATCTTCTGTATATATTTAGAAATGGAAGTCATGTTTTTGAATTTTAAGTCAATATACTTCCTGGAATTAATTTATTCACATGGGACACATGCTTTATAAGTGAGCAACCTCAAGGAAGAAGACACTCATATGGGCCAGAGTTATTAAACCTTAAATTTTCAACATAAAAAGCTTCAGTTATGATCAGTACTACTGTAGAGGGATATACTCCCAATCACAGACAAAGTTGGCAAGGTAAAAAAAGATACCAAGTTTCAATTCAGCCTTGCCTTTGCTACATTTAGAATCAAGATTATGTTGGAATTTAGTAAAAATCATAGCGCCACACAGTATTCCCTCACTATAGCAGCTTGAGTTTCACACAGCCATTTATTTATTTATTAATTATTAAACTTATAAGGTATAATTTTTACATAATAGCTAGCAGATATGACTGTCTTCAGTCTGTGCAGTTTTCAAATCAAATCACATAAAGTACCAACCCAAGTCTTAAAACAAAGTTAACCTTTAATGTGTAACTGATACTTGCCTCAATGATTTGCCACACAATTTATTTTAACAATAAGTTAAATGGGAAGCTATTTACTTAGGCACTTCACAAAGCAATCCGAAAAAAAAAAAGAAAAGAAAACTAAACATTCTGTTCCCCTAGACCAGCTTACTTACCCAGGTCTTTGAATGCTTCCAAATTAAATCTAGCAAGTCTCTACCAAACTGGCAGCAACAGAGAATACTGTTCTTTATATCCTTTCTCCTGCTGCTGACATACAGGTATCTATCAAAAAGTCTCCTTCTCAGATCATATGCATCTTAGAAATAGGCCATCTTAAGGTGCATTTCTACCTGGAATATCCACTGGTAAGAGATGTTGTATTATATGTTACTTTATTTTGTATTACGCAGATGATTGGGCCAGACTTTTCCACTGTTTCTCTAATACTATTGAGAATCGGTCTGAACTGATTTTTAGGGAATAAGGTGTTTGTGTCCTGGTAACTTCTCAGAGTCAACCCTGATTGCTCATTGGAAGGATCGATAATGAAGCTCAAGCTCAGATATTTTGGTCACCTAATGCGAAGAGAGATCTCTTTGGAGAAGACCCTGATGCTGGGAAAGATTGAAGGCAAAAGGAGAAGAGGACGGCAGAGGATGAGATGGTTAGATAGCATCACTGAAGCAATGAGCATGAAACTGAGCAAACTCAGGGAGGCAGTGAAGGACAGGAAGGCCTGGCGCAATATGGTTCATGGGGTCACAAAGAGTTGGACACGACTTAACGACTAAACAACAACAACAACAACAAAACTTCTCAGAGACACTTGTTTGGTGGCATACGTTAACATGACATTTTTTTCTATCTTTTGGCTGTATAATAGATATAAAGCCCAGAATTGCTCTCCAGTGAGATGGACAAATTTGAAATATAAATAAATATAAACTATACATCTCCCCTGACTCAAAGTAATAACTGAATACTCTTACCATCAAATTTTAATAATTAAGAAAAGGAGGCATGCAATCTCCTATAGCTTGACACCATTTAGCAGTATACAGTACATGGTAAATACCCATATGCTAACACAGAATATAATTTGATATGTATTAAAAACAAATGGTGGTAAACATATAATGCAAAGGAGAAATCAGTTGGTTACGACAATAATAATCTAGACAACAGTACAATTAATGTACATTTGCTGATTCTTCGGTGTCATAAAGTCAACTAACTTGGATATATATAACATATTAGCGAATTGGTGAATATTGTTTCTAGTTCCCAAGATGAGAAAGGAGCTAGTATGTTAGGTTTACTTTCTTGATTCTGTTTACTTTTTTTTGGTTTTCAGGCCTTTCACATCTTTTAAAAAATAAAATAGACTATTTTACCTCTAATGTGTGTTTAGCAATTATATAGACATGAATGATTTGTACCTTTGGTCTAAAACAGATGTTCAATATGTTTATTTACCCAAGTTTATCTTAAAGTGAAGATAGTGTGTATTTGCTGTACTGCAGATCAAAGTAAATGCAGATCTGTTTAGAAATTGCCCACATATTTCCGTGAGCTAATAGATGAATAGGAGCCACATGGGTGTCAGCCTGGAATTTTTTTATTTAACTATGTTGTAGGCATTTTTTAAAAATACCATTAATATATATGAATTTGTAAGCACTGCTATTTACAAAGATGTAACACAGGATTACTAAAAAATATGCACATTTCAGTACAAATGGTTTTTACAGGTAGCAAAAAATAACCTGACTGTTCTCTTTTTATATGGCTACTTTGCAAAGAAGTAAAGCTACATTATGGACACCCTACAGAAATAAGTAATTACCTCATTTACTAATGACCTTGAAGAGGTACATGTCATTTCTTAGTTATTGTACTCAAAAGCAGAACAATCTGTTAACTGAATGCATTAAATATCTAAATTAATTAAACCTATAACAAGCCTCCAAAACCCTACTGAGAGCACTTTGTTTGATTACAGACATTGGACTAAAGTAACAGCCCTATTGATTTGCTCAGCTTCAATTTCTTTTATGTACCCAATTTAATGTGTAAAGAATAAAAACTAAATTTAAGCAAGGGTTTCTTTCTCATTCCCTAGGGAAATAATATGAAGTTCCTCTTGGTTAGGGTTGCATATATAAAATATTTAGTAGGTCAAGGAAAACATTTATTTTGGTGGCAGCTATAGTCTGTATTACAAATGCAAATAAGCTCCCTAGTGCTCATCATTACATCATGTGCTTGACATAGACATCTGTAACAGATAGATTCCTCCAGGGAGAAATAAACTTACTGTTGAGCAAATTAGCATATGTTTAGAGTATAAGACTTCCCTAATTTTCAATAAGTCTGAAAGAAGAAAAAAAGGAAAAATAAAAATTCTGCATTTAATGATCAGGAACCTTTATTTCAGCTATTGTGTCATGGGCCAAAAGTTAAGGGTTAACAATAGAAGAAAAAAGAACCATGTTACTTCTGCTTCTCCATCAATACACCAAACTGAGTGAGACTATCTCTCTCATTGTGGAGGCCAATATGTGCAAGGTAGGATCTAACCTGAAGAAAAGCACAGTGGGATCAAAATGTTATTCTACATATTTAATTGCCATAAGATGTGATGAGGGCTGGGGTTTAAGGATTTAGCTGAATTCATGAATTATAGGTCTGTCAATGACTATCAAATAGAATAAATACATGGAACCTTCCTATTCAGAGATAAAATGTTACTGAGTATCAGTTTTGGAGGAAAAGTTGTATAACCACTACAGGAAGTAGGATATTTGATTAGACAGACCAGGATCAGGCCTATAACCCATGAGCTACATTCAGACCTTGGCAGACTCCATTAGGACCTGCAATAGATACCTCTCCTTGGAATTTCTTTTCCCATGCTCCTGCCAGCCCTTCCCCCAAGTACTGAGATGCTCCTCAGCAGCCCATCAATCATTTGTTTGGTAGGCTTCAAGGAAGAGCCATCACACAGGGGCTAGCATGTCAGAAAGTTATACTGGTGCACCTCTTTGCCAACACAGGAATGTTATCACACTGCAGAAGATGGTGCAAGAAGGTTGCGCCACAGTCTTTTCACCAGCTAATGGCATTCCTCTGCAGTCCACTAAACAATTATACCAAAAGTTATGCGCCTATAAAAATGTTTGTGTGTCTATACACGCACACATGCATACTCACATACATACATCATTAGAGAAATCACAACAAAGCTCCTTCTTCTATCTGGCTCCTCTGATTCAAATATAATGCAGTGATTGAAGTCTTTGCAACTTATCTAAAAACATGTCACACTTCAAAACATGTCTATCATTTGGTTAGTTTCTTTTTCATTTCTATCTGGTCATTTCTCCTCTTGCTTTCTTCCAATGACAGGCAGCTGCTCTAGTGAATAACTCATGTTAAAAAACTAACTGCATTTCATTCATAGGTAGAAGGAAGACAATTTATCCTATTAAGACCAGCTGTTGCAGTTCAGGACAAAAAAAGAAACACTGATGAGCCACTGGAAAAGAAAGGAATTTGTAAGGGGCAGGGGGCTTGAATGCCGACTCTCAGAAAAACATATGTGTACTTTCCAGCCTTGCAATTAGATCTAACTGTCTCAACCGTTGGCACAAAACACCATTTGATTGTTTCACATCTAGATAAAAATGGATAGCATGCCAAGCTTCCCTTTTCGGGATAGACCAATTTCACACATTTTACATCATGTCTACTGCTACGAAAATCAGCATTAGGCTGGATCTTAAGGATAATCTAAGATCCTTGAATAGCAGAACTATAGATCTGAACAGAATTATCTATGTGATACATAAAATGCATTCCATTATCACTGAATTGTTTTTGTTAAAAACTAAAAAAAACCCATAACCCCCAATCTACTTTTCAATGACAAAAACTCTCAGAAAGCAGATTATAAGAAAATCAGAAGAGAGAAAAAAGAATTTTGCAATGCAACAATACATAGTGATACAATTCAGGGTACTTGAAAACAGTAATATTTGACTACTAAGATGAACAAATAGATGAGCAACATTTGGAAGCCAGAGAATGGAATAAAGCAACCAGGAAAAATGAGGCCATCTGGTACTCTAAGACCATCTTGTACAACTTAATACTCCCCAGCTATGTTAGAACTAAAAGATCTGGAAGACACAAAGGCAAGGTAAGCTGTTTTGACAAGCCTTCAGTGTCAGATGGTAGAGAATGAAAAGCAGGCTGACAGCTACGGATGGTACAGAAGCCCCTTTTCTAAAATGCGGACGATGGAAAGTCCAGCTTCCTACCTGATCTTTAACCTGTTTGTAATCAAAAATGCAATGACCAGCCTAAGTTTCTTGTTTTTTGTTGCTGGAGTGCACTGACAAGAGAACAACTTTCAAACAATGGCACAGTCCTGATCTATGCACTTTTAAAAGGTTTCTGCTCTACCGCTCTAATTACACCACACACCCGATTAGATATGCAATATGTTTCTGGAACTGAAAGACACATTAAATTATGCCGAGTAGAAGTTTCGATGGTGTGATTATTTGTACAGCAGAGTAGCAGATACTGTACATGAAAATAACAAACGAGAGAGTAAGGAAAGCATAAGAAATGCATTCAGAAATTAGTATTTGTAGTACAGGCTCCTCAGTTGAGAATGAAAATCATAAAAGTATACTGATGTTAATTCCCAAACCCTATTTATGTGAAAAATGAAGCTTCAGTGAGAAGTAGTATATAGCTGTATGTATGTATAAAACTTGCTCAACACATTCAATATACACTACAGATACTATACATCCTGCTTCCCAAAAGCCCCTGCTCCACATACGATTGAAGTACAATCCTCAAAATATCAAGGAAGCCTGACGCATTCCTACCCTAACACTAGGAAGACAGAATTAATCTTTTGCATTCTCAGAAGTCTCTTCCATATATTCCTTTATATACAATGGCATAACTGCAGAAAACTAGTCAGCAGTACCAGATTGCTAGGAAGATAAATTCAGCTGGCAGATAATTTTTTAATTTGTTGACTACACCCACACCATTAAAGGCAGAACTGTTTGCTTGATCGGGAAAAACACCAGTCAGTCTCCCAAAAGATGCTAGTGCTTTGTTATCCTGTATATTCTATTAAACTTGAAGACCCTAACAATATCCAAAGACAGATTAGATGTTCTGTTTCAGACCATCCTCTCTGCAATTAATTCTGAAACATGTTCTGAAACCTAAGATCTTATTCAAGCAAATAATATGTATAGTTTAGTTTGATACTCTTAATTATTTTTATCTGGAATTCTATGTGTGACTGTTACCTT
Source organism: Python bivittatus (assembly GCF_059951505.1). Classification (NCBI taxonomy): domain Eukaryota; kingdom Metazoa; phylum Chordata; class Lepidosauria; order Squamata; family Pythonidae; genus Python; species Python bivittatus. The sequence goes on from NW_028277112.1 coordinate 21,571,675, forward strand.
CCTGTAGTCTTCTTTATATCTAAGAGATTTGGTTTCATTTATTTAAAAATGGAATTTATAATTAAAAGTTTCCCATGTACCAGACTGCAATGCTACTCCTGTGTTTCTAGGAAGCTCACAAGATTTTGCGGAATTCTGTATTTTTGGATTTTGGGAAGGAAGATCCAAAGCACTTCCCTTTATATTTTTTAGAGCTGAGGTGAAGGGAGACGGCCTTTATGGAAGGGCTAAGAATTCTCCACTTGGACAGATTAGGATTAATTTATGTAGTTACATTTTACTGGCAATCCTAGCAACACTAGGGCAGAGAAGAGTCAGCCAAATTATTCCCCCTTCCAGCTTGTGACAGAGAAAACAGATAGAGCAAGAGAGAGTGAGGGAACAGCTCTTTTTGTAGCAACTTTTTCTCACAAAATTAGATGTTAATCTAAGAATCCTTACCCTTCTGCGTAATCTGTCTCGTTCTTCTCGGATAGCATTCATGGTGGCCTTAGTTCTGTTTAATTCTTCTTCCTTGCTGCACAGCATTGCCGTCAAGCTTTCATTCTCTTCCCTCAAACCTGCCAGTTCCTTCTCCCATCGAGACCTTTCTTCAGCCAAATTTGGGTACAGATCCCGCCCTAGCACACCTTCAATCTCCTCAACCGTCTGAAAAAACATAATAAACTAGAGTTTTAGAAGAATATATCATGAGGAATCACCAAATATATACATTAATATTAGCTCATTCCTTTTTTAGTAGGTAATTTTTGTTCAATCTTTTTGTTCAAAAATTATCATCTTGGGGTATTTATGCTACCATTTTAGTCTTTTGTCAACAGGTGAGTTCCAACATACTGGGAAAAAAATACTAAAAATATACTGATCCATATCCATCCTCCAGTTTATTTGGATTCATGCTGGAGTTTGAACTACAAAGCAACATGCCATGGAGACTTTTCTAAATCTTTTATGAAAATCAATGTTCTTATTCTTATGGCTTTTGGGGTCCTATAGATACCCTATTAGGAGGACTGAAAGAAAAGGAAAAAAACAACAACCCAACACCTTCATGCAAGAAGTAGAAAATAAAAAAAGCATATATTGCCATAATATAATTATTTAACATCACGCTGAATGGTATTAAGGCTGAAAAGTACTGCAGATTTACAAAAACAAAACAAAACAAAAAATCAAAACCTTTTTCTAAACCTGAGTTCCTTTAATTTTGTACTTCTTAACCCAGTTATTTGAATTTGTTTGTTTGTTTGTTTGTTTGTTCATTCATTCATTCATTCATTCATTCATTCATTCATTCATTCATTCATCATATTTCTATGGTGCCACAATCAAAACAACTCTTGTCGGTTAACATAGAAAAAATACAGTATGAAGCATACCCAATACAAAAAATAAAAACACAACAGCAATGCCACAATATAAAGAAAAAAGAATAAAGAAATTGACAACATTAAATTAGGAGAAGGGTATCCCAAACAGCTTGGTCTTTAAAGGCTTTCAAAAGACCAGCAAAGAGGGAGGCAGCCTGATTCGCAGGGATGGCTGTTCCACAATGTTGGCACTGCAACAGAAAAGCAGCACCTCCTTGGGTCAGCCCCTTGCACCTCCTCAAAATGGGAGCAGTTTCTCCCTGGAAAAGCTAATCAGTTGGGCTGAAACTGCCTGGACAAGGCAGTTCTTCAAGTAACCATGTGCCAAACCATGAAGGATTTTATAGAACACCAGCAACTTACATTGGACCTGGAAATAACCTGGCAACCAGTAAAGGTTCTACAAAACTGGTGTTATGCGCTCCCAACATTGGGAACCCAAAATACATTATCTATCTGTCTGTCTGTCTGCCTGCCTGCCTGCCTGCCTGCCTGCCTGCGTACCTACCCACACATTTGTGTGGATATTTATTTGCCCTGAATTCATTTATTATTATTTAAATTTATTTATTATTCATTTATTTATTATTTAAACTGACACAGAAATAGACTAAAATTAATTTATGGTTGGCAAAGGAAAAAAATAGTGAAACCAAAATGGACAGTTATATCCCCAACTCTTAGGAGACAGCTAGACTTAATGGACATTCTCACTCTTGGATGAGAGCTTTTCTCAGAACATTATAAAATTGACTGTGAAGAGTTTCCCGTCAGATATCTTTTTACCCAACCAATCTCCAGCTAGTGGTTGAAAAACTAAAAACAACTTTAAAATTTCTGGAGAGTAAAATAAAGGATAACATGAAAATAGGTGGGTATTTTCTTTAGAGCTAAAAATTATGAGTATTTCTATAAGATTTGTCATAGATTACTCACTACTAACAATGTTTGCATGACAATACATGTTACAACTTAATAACAGTATTAGATTCATAACAGCAGCTGGACTTCATATGCTACTGGTATAAGTGCTATGTATTTTATATTGTAGTGTATTCACTCTTTGAAATAACAGTGATTTACTTGAAAAAGAAAACAACTCAAATTTGTTTAAAATTTACTAATCATGCCATTCTCAACTCCTTTCTCTGCTTTGTTTTTGTAACTTTCTTGGGCTATACTTGCCTCTAAACCAAATACATGCAGCTATGTTTAAGCTGCAGTCAAGAGGAAATGTACATTTTAAAAATAAGGGCCATTTCATCCACATCTTGTTATGCTAATGTATGCAATACTAAACCACTGACATTTGTAGAGCATATTTGCTCAGTAGGCAATAAAGTACATGAAACGTTCTAATTAAGCTCTAAAATGGGTAGCAAAGTGCATTCCACTTAATCAGTCGATATATGAAGTGGACTTACTGCTGCTTTCATTAACTAATTAAAAAAAGTTACTGTTAACTGGATGAACTACCACTCATTAATGCAAACACTGCAGGTTCCTTATCTGGTACAGCCACAGACTAACAGGCATTTTGTACAATCATTTAAACACCAGTAACCTATGGCAGTTTCAATTTGTATAAACTCTGATATGTTTTACTGATTATTTTCTCTGCTATGCAGTGAGGTGACCCAAAGGGGTTGGGAACAGACTGAAGCCAATTGGCAACTTCAACCTGGAGTTCAGGGCACTCTCCTCAGCTTGCCATTCTTTTTCATCTCTCTCTGGGAAGAAACCCAGATCAGAGCTGCTCATCTCAGCTGTATTAGGAAGCGGTATGCATCGGGCCAAATAGCTTATCAATGTCTGGGAGAGCAGCGCGGAAAATGTTGGAGGCCTGTCTTTCTCAAAAGCCAAGTTTTGAGAGAACTGGCTCTTCCACTTTACTGGATTGTCACCAATCAATTGACAGCTGGCTTGTTTTGACAAGAGATGTTACTGTGAAAATTCTGAAGTTCCGAAAGAGACTAAATCTGCTCTCTCCTTGTGCCCGGAAGAGTTGAGTAGTAAAAGCAATATGCAGTGTCATGTAAACCTCTCTTCTCCCCTCCCCAATTAAACTGGAGTGGGGAAACCATTCGTATGACATGACTGGGCACATTTTCTTTGGTCTTCTGTAAAGACAGAGCTTGCGATCTATCCTCTCCCTTCATACTTAGATATGGTGTGTGGCTGAGCATGTGTTTTTCTTCTTTGGTCTGACTTCAAAGCTACAGTTGGCTATGAAGCAATAAAGACACAGTCATTATTGCTAGTCCACTTAATGTAAATATCCCAGCTGTGGGTTGAGCAAAAAAAGCTCACTTCTTGCCTTTTTTTCTTTCTCCTCAATGGAAAAAAAAAGGGGGGGGGAGGAAAGAAGTTATGTAGAATTGCAAAGAAGACACTTCTAGAAAACTGTCAATGTTCGTTGCATGTATACGTACGCACTTCGGGGCAGAAGTTGGCAGCAGACATATTGTGCTCTCTTATTTAGCTTAAGGTAGTTATTCCTGTTGCTGACAAATACTAAGCTGGAGAGAGAACCTTGTAGCAGGAGGAGAGCGTCAGAGAGGGGAAAGGAAAGAGGTGGAAAAGTGTTCCAACCTCCACACTTCTGCAAACACAGCAGTCTGGCCAATCAATTTTACCATGACGTAACTTGCCAGATATCAAATCCTAGCTCACCCCTACATTTTGCCAGTAGGATATCTCAGTTGGCAGCAAGCCAGAACAGTGGCTATAAGGATCAGCAATGGGGGTAGCAAATGTTATGCTGCTTTAGTTTTCTGCCAGCTGAAGAATTAGCAATGAAGAAAAAAAGATGGGAAATGGAATAACTGGCCACAAGGCACACATCTGTTGTCAAAATTTTTCAAGATAGAGAATTCTATAACTGCCCAACATTATGGGTAATATCACATCCGCCACTGCCACAACAAAAGTGGCATCTGTTAATAAGATGATGATAATGTAACGCCAAATTAAGCCATGGGTATTTATTCATATCCCCCATTCACATGCCTCACATGGCAGCAAAGGATCTAGTACATTTTTTTGAGAAAAGTTGAATGTGTGACCAAAATGAAATCTTCTGCCCTCCTCAAATTTATAAACCCATGTATTCTTTACAGCCCAGCTTACATTTGATAAGGAACAAAAGCATTTACAAGATATCTGCATATATAAAAGTGATGCATAATAACCAACAGGTTTAGTCACTAATGAAATTTAGTCACTAATGAAGCTCATGAATGCATGTGATCAGCCTATAAAAAATTAATGTGAATCAAGATGCATATATTTGGCAGCAATTTGTGCAATTATGACACATTTTCTTCCAGCTAAAATGTACATGCCTGCAATAATGTTGCCTTTTATTGCAAGCGTATGGTATGCTGATAAGTTATGATTGTGCAAATCTGTGTATGCGTATACAGGTGGCAAGAAAGGTAATTAATTAGTAATTAACTTAATTAACTGTTTGCTGGAAGGTTTGTTTCTGTATTGTCCTAATGGTACTCATTTATTTATTTAATTTCTCTATTTTTTTTTAATTTTTTGCAAAGACAGACCCCTCTTTCCTCAAAAATATCTTCTAAATATATTATTAGAATTCTAATTTCTATTACTATCCACAACTTCTCATTTCCAACACAATATTTTATATAATAGTGTGAAACTACCTATACAGATCACCTTTAAATCAAAATTCAGAGGCCTTAACTGAGCTTTTAAGATTCTGGATGCACGGATGAACCTCATTTCTGAAATATGACAAAAAGAATAAAACAAAATCCCTTTGGGATAAATAAACAATATTTAAACAGTAGCATTTCCCCTCTGAACAAGAAATGTAGGACATAGAAAATCACAAACACAATGAAACTTGTTTTGCTAATTCAATAATGCCTTGCCACTATCACTAATCATAATCATCATTCAGATAATAAGTACAACTTCCTTATCTTTTCAGATAGTTTACAAAGTGTAAAAAAAATTTAAAATGTATAAAATTAATTATTTTAAAATGAATTAATCAATTTAAATTTGTGAAAATACATCTAAAGACAAAACCAGTAAAGTACACTTCAACTTCATTGTCCTGGAAACAGAACTAGCACAAATTTCATCACATTAATTGACTAACATTGCTGGAAACTAGTAGAACAAACTTGGTTACTTCTTTCATCACAGTTCGTAAAACAAAAACAGTCATATGGATCTGCTCCCCTTTCTCCTGTTAGCTGAAGAGAGATGGGAGCACATAGCTGTATTGTTAGGGAATACACAGGAATACATAGTTACCTAAATAAAGAGATACTCTACATCCTATGAAACCAAATCAGATAACTCATGCTGATTCGAGGTCTGACTTCAAGGATGCTGCAACTGCTCATTGTTCTTCAGCCGCTCTCTTACTCCTTAGTGATATACATGAGCATAATGTTCTCATTAGCATTTATGTTTTGTCTGTTATCTCATTTCTGTACTTCATTAAAGTCAGTGGAACTTCTTCACAGTCTAATCCCACAGCAAAAACACAAGGGCTTTTTAAAAAACTGGTGGGACAAGTATAGTAGGCTCCTTCTCCTCAAGAATGCTGAACTTCAATGTGAATTTCAGTGTAATCTAACTGAATTCTACTTTTTTCACTTTTTCAATTTTAAAAAAATTGCTGGCATGTGGAGCCAATGTGGTGGAGTGGTTGGACTTGGATGTGAGAGCCACAAGTTCAAGTCTACCCTCAGCTACAGAAACTCACTGTCCATCTCTCTCAGCCCAACCTACCTCACAGGGTTGTTGCTGTGGGGACAAACTGGATGAGGGAGTGCTATGTATGTTGTCTTGAGCTTCTGGAGGAAAAGGAGGGTCTCAACTAGCAAATATGGAAGTGGTGGGCTCTGGCTGATAGAATGTTTGGAATACAGCATGACATGATAAAAACTTAGGCAATGCTAAGAGGAACATGTAGAGAAGGTTGTGGCAAACATCCAGTTTTATCTTTTTTATATCCTTTAAAATGTATGTATGGCTTAATTATTTCTTTTATTAGACATCCATTATTCTGTATCTGTTGAACTATGTTATGAAATGCTTTATCAAATAAAAGATGGTACATAGGGACCAATTACTCTACGTTCTATAAAAAGTTGTATTTAATGTTGATATTACCACACCTTAATGGCTAAGTCACAGTGTTCACTGGCAGTGGTGAGCTGTTCAATATGCCGGTCCACATCTGCCACAGACAAGCTACAGCTGCTCTTCTTTCTCCCACAGACAACATTCTCCAGCCCTGTCAGCACTCTCTGCAATTCAGAGTTCAAGTCACTACAGGTATCTGTGAAATAAACAGAATGTGTCAGATGAGCACTGCCAGAAGAGAGAGTACTACATCTTCATCTTTCTCATAGGATAGGGAAGAAGAAGGGTACCGACTAACAGATTCCAGTTGTTTCTCCTTGAGAATACTAACATCCTAATCTTGCAATTTACTAATTATCACCTAACAACTAAGGTAAAGACAGACTCAAATACAGCCTTCTTTAAGTCAACCTGAAAGCTCCTTTTGCTTGTCTCCTGTGCATGAGTCATCTATGTAATTTTCTTCAGAACAATACAAATGGAGGTTGCCATTATCTTCTGGGATTTTTTTTTTTACCCTCGGCCCTGAGATTTCAGACTTCCATCCGAGTATTAATCAGATCTGACTTCGGCTTTTTTGAGACCAGACAATCAGAGCCTAAACGTTGAGAGCTTGACTTTCAACATCATGAGAGAACCACAAAGAGTTTTTCATGGGCAAATGATTTAGTTCAACGGAAAGGCCATTTTGCCAAAAATGTGAAACATGTACATAGTGTTACTGGGGCCAACTAATAAGACAAACCAGGGATCTTCAGTGTATGTACTTATGTTCTTCTAAGCAATGTTTGGTCTGGCTCACTTACGCTTTACAAGACCTTGTAATTCTAAGTGTTGGTAACATCAGAGCAGAACGTCCTGATTACCATTTTTTTTTTTTAATGAGCAGATCTCTGTTTCTGCTTGCACTGCATCTCTGATTATATTTCTTACATTGGATGGTCAGAAGAGAAACTGCTATAATCCTCCCACACAATAGCAGTGGTAAGGAATAAACTCAATGGCATTTAATATTATACTTATCCTTTATAGGTGTCAATTACATAAAGCAAGAAGCAAACAATATATTGTTCCTATTGAATTTACTGGGTAATGTTTACGGAATCCAAATACTTTCAGTTATTTATTTTATTTTATTTATGGTCACAGAACAAAATGAAAGCAATAATACAGTATGAACCAATAAAACATCATTAAGAATTACGACACAAGAGGGATAGAAGTTAGTGACAAATATTAAATGTTGGCAACTTTCTACACAAGGCAAAATTTATGAGATCGCCCAAACCTTTGTGTCATTCAAGAAGATACTAAAGGTATTTTCTAATAACAATTGCAATTCAGTAGAAGTTAGAAACTTTCTTTAACATTTCAATAGACTGATTCACCAATAAAAACTGCACAATTTCCATTTCAGGTCAACTCAAACATTTAGTAACAAGGAGGAATATTAATTCAGAGTGCCAAGTATGGTATAAGGAGTAGCATAGCAAGACATGTGAAAAGATCTTGATGGCATTATCTGAATGTGGACAGAGGTGCTTTGAGCATGGGATATCATTGAATTTTCCCTCTGTCATGCTGAAAGGTGAAACATTTAATCTTGCAATGTAAATGCCCCCTTATGCAGAGCAGAGATTGCTGTGGTCTATTATAGAACCCCCCCCCCCCCCAAATAATGATTTGAACCTTTGCAGAACCTCTGTCCTTTTACAGATCCAAATCAAGGCCTTTCTGTTTGACTTCTACCACTGGGACTGGGCTGAGGGGCTGCAATAAGAAATTCGAAGGCTATATATTTTTCTCAGGAGGAGGTAAACTTGTCAGCAAGGACTGACTGAACAAATGACCCATCCCAGAAAATTAAGTCTTAGCCAATATTTCGAACTAGTATTAGAACTAGCAAAATTAATTATAGCATTGAAAGACTTTTGGACATACGGCAACAGATTTTCAAGCCATTTGTTACTTCTAAGCAGCAGTAGATTCAAAATAAATCCCAAGATACGTAAAAATCGTAGTCTATTCAACTGGGATATCATTGATTCTCTGGCAGTATTTATTACTTAGTAAAGAAAACCACTTTTAGAAATTAATTTGTTTTATCAAGGTTGATAGAATTCTGTTGAAAACTAACTTGAGTCTGGGAAAGAATTACAACGTATATGGTTACTGTCTAATCTGGGGACTGAAACCCACCTTTTTGCTCTCAAATATATGAATTAAGCAGGAGAAGCTTCTTGACTTCTAGGTGTGTAGGAAACTATTTGCTAGGTACTGGTAAATAGTATTTGTTTCTTCTAAAACTTTTCATACCTGACTAAATTTATAAAAAAGATGTTCATATTGTAAAATATTCAAAACTTGTAACTTAATTGTTTTTCATCACTGTAGTTCAGACTCCTCAAATCTCAATTGTACATATTGCTGTATTCATTATTTTCTCCAATGAACATTTAAACACTAAAAAAATGTTTTCAAAACAAGTTTTGTTAACACAGATATACATAATACATTCTGATATGAAACAATTCTACTAACAGATACACAGTATGTAGTCCTTGGTGCTCTCTGAGCTTGGTTGTTTGCTTGTAGCCATTTCATTACCCAACTAGATAACACCATCATTACTAGTGAGTGCTCCCTGTTTTTATATAGTAGCTTGCCCTGCTATATGTTGCAGTATACACAGTGTAAGGACTATAACAGCCACTATGTAGGACAGACAGGCAGAAGACTAACAGAGTGCATCCATGAATACCAACTAGCAGTCAGAATGAAAACTCCTTAATCTCATAACACACGGACAGATTCAATGATAGTTTCAACTGGGAAACTGTGAGCATCCTAGACCAAGCCAATTCCAAAAACACAAGGGAATTCCAGGATGTTTGGCATTCAGACAAATCAGCCATCAATAGACACATTAACCACATTTATACATCATTCAAGAGACAGTAAAAAAGCTAAGAAGGAAACAAAAAAACCAGAACACATCCTCTCCTGCAGCCTACACCCAGATAAGCAGGGATTAACACCAGACAAATAATCAAGCAGAAAACAATACCTTAATCAAAGAACTACCAAGGAGAAAACCACATCCCACCAACACTGGCAGGGCAAGCTGCTGTATAAAAGGAGCAAACCCCACACTCACTAGCATTGATGATAGTACCTAGTGAACTATGGTCACTGTATTTGATCTACTTCCAAGCTTAAACAGAAAGATAGGGGATGCTGTCACTGCACTGAGCTCCATGGAGAAAAGAAATTACAGTATAATGGAAAGGGAGCACAAAAGAATGAAAAAACATCTTAACTATCTGTCCACCTCCTCTGTGATATTTTGTTGTGAGACTCCACTGACATACTAAACAAGAATGATGAAGCTGAAGTACTTTCCATATCAAGGGTTTTCAATTTCATACTGGGATAAATACTTAAGAGTTCTATTCCTTTTTCTAACGGCTAATTTATAAAAATCTTTCACATGATAGTGCTTCATATGGCAGGATATGAAGTTTGTACTTGGCGTATTGCACAAATCAACCCACTTATATGAAATATTTCCACATAAATGCTACAATACTTTGAGAGCAGACATTTCAAGCAACTGGACAGACTGAAATAGTAAGCACAATACAATATAAAACAGCTTCAGTAAGGGGTGATTACTGTAGGAATTCATTCCAACAGTGTTGTGAGGAAAGAAATCTATGCCTCATATGTGAATGACAGTTTGTGCATCAATTTCCTGTTTGATACTCATGAAGAAAATATGTCTCTGATATTTGCCAATACTCGACTATCAGAATAATTAGTTTATTAAGTTGTCCTAAGGAAACACAAAGAGAATAATCAACATTCACTCATTTTAAATACATACAGTATATAGCTTTTTCACAAAAAGGATGAGCACACAATAGAAAAGGGCAAAGTATAGATCCTGCATAACCTCTGAGTATCCCTGGAGATAAGCCTTAAAAATGGTTAAAAGCCCATGAAGAAAATCAATGTCAATGTGGATTGACCCCCCCCAAAAAAACATGGGATACACTTTTGAACTCTGTTCATTTGCAAAAGGTAAACTACAATAAAATAAAAGCTTTCATACACCCATGAGAAAGCTATTTGCCCCTATTAACTACAATTAAAATCATGCTTCTGCATTAGCTACATAATTTGCTTTATAATTAGCATGTTTCAGACAAAAATGCACCAAGAATATTGCTGAATTGATAAAAATTATTCTCCAATCATATAGAATATTTGTAGCTTCAAGATTACCAAGATTACCCTTCCTCAAACACTTATATTTTACGCTGTGGCCTTCAGACAATTTTCCTCCAGGAAAATAGAACTAAAGGCTAAACTGCCCAAAGTTATTCTGCCTATGCTTCTAGAGCACCATAATAATCTGTATACAATTTTGTCATACTTTACACAACAATGCCTTCCTCAAACACTTACATTTTACGCTGTGGCCTTCAGGCAATTTTCCTCCAGGAAAATAGAACTAAAGGCTAAACTGGCCTACATCTTGAAGAAAAAGCAGATTACATCGTAATGTAGGATTTACCATATACTGTACACCCAATTAGGTTTTTTGATGTTTTACTGCCTGTAGCAATAGAGAGTCATATCAAAATTGTCTAGCGTATCACAGTATGTGAATGTAGTTTGGTATTATCAGTTGGTCTGTTACATTAGTGAAACGTGCAATTTTACTTTTTCAGCTCATGCTGCATTTGCATTATGAATATATCAACAAAATAAAAAAAAAGTGTAGTTACAAGAAAAATAGAAGAGCAAAAAAAAAAAGACATACAAAATGAAAAGAAATATACATTAAAAAACTTGCAAAACTATATTGTGATAGTTACTACCTCTCTTTGCAGAAAACAAATATAAAATGATGGAAAAAACCTGTCATTCTGCTTTTGCTATCCCGCCTGATACGACTTGAACATTAAGGCATACTGGATTCAAAAGAAAAAAAAGTTTCACATTCTGGCAACTTCTTCAAGCAGCTACATCTTTTCCTAGGATCATACAGCTGCCCAATACAGTATTTGTTTCTATTCAGAGTTCAACTTAAATGAATTTTCCCAAACAGGGATCCCAAATAGGTAATTTAAAATAATGATATATATATCTAAAAGCAAAACATCCACAACCTTGCCCTGGGCAACTTTATCATTCAACATGCATCTCCAAATTCATTGGGCCAGATATAGCTCTATAGACCTCAACCAATATTAATTATGCCTAACATTAACAAATGATACCCACACATCAATTTTGCTTTTGTTGCAGGATCTTACAGTAATCGCACCAATAGATTTTTCCATGGTAAGCTTGCATGCTTAATGATGGTACATCATAAAAAATATGCCTAATGTTCCCCTTGTACTCTGTTTTTTGCTTTTATTGAAGAAATGAAACATCAACACAAAGTCTGAAACAATTACAAAAATACAGTAGGAATAAAAAAAAACAAAGAAAAAAACTTTCAGTATACATACATACATGCATACGTACATACTTATGTGCATACTTAGGGAACATTTCCAATATTTTAAATATCTATATTCAGTATTTCCATCCAGAATGACTTTTGTACAGAAGAGATAAATCTATGTGGAAAATCATTGTTTACAGTTCATAAATGGTGAGTAAATTTGAATATAATTATCCTCAATTGTAGCCTTTCGATGTTCCTTGTTACGCTGTTTTTTTTTAGCCACAGCAATTTTCTACATTTTACAGATGCAATTAACCATTTACTTTTCAGGTATTTTGTGATAAGAAATATGATAGCCAGCGCAACAGGAATTTCATCAACTTATGTGCCATAAGAAATACAGACTTCCACTTGTACATTGAGGAAAATGTGAGACATACTCTACACAACACATCTTTACCAACAAATTACTGGTATGTTTAGAAGATATCAAAATGACTGATGTAAATGTCAGAATTGGAAATGTGTTACCCCTCTGAATTAAGTCTCAGAATCCAGAATCTATAAAATGTGGATTGATATACTGACTCTTTGTGCCACATGAGTTAGAGCAAATTATTTCTACACAGCACATTGGCTATAGGCCCAGGCAATGGAACCACAAAACCTGCTGGAGCTTGACAAAGACCATGATTACCAGAGTCATTCTGACACAAACAAACGTCCCTAACACTTCCCAGCTCGGCCAAATGTTATTTGAAACCTGCCATCTGTACAAAAATTACACAGCTTTCGGAAAGCAACAAGTCTGAGAAGAACACTGCTTTTCATTTCCTCTGTTATTTGATCCTACAGTACTGGCAATCAATGAATTACACAGTTAATTGCATAATAGAAAACTAAAGTCTTCAAAACCTAATAATTTAATGCAATATTGAAGAAAAATGCTATATTTAAATTAATACATTTCACAATGTTTAAAAAAATAAATGGACATACGAGAATGATTTACCTCAGTGCTTTTCAATCATTTAAAAAAAGATTACCTCCTATGAAATATGTCATTTCTGATTTTTTTCTACAACTGAATTCCCAAGTCTAAGCCTTCTTGCTGCAAGTGTTGCTGAAATTAATATTCCATACCTATTTCTAGGTACTGATGTTTTATGCCTAATTTTAAAAAATGTATTTTTAAAAAAATAATGCTTGATATTTTTACTTTCCTTTCAACCTTTGTTAATGTCATTTTCCCCTCCAAGAGACTAAAAAAAGAAACTGGGTTATTATTAAATGTAACTGTTTATTTTATATATTTATAGATTAGGGGAGTTTGCTAGCCATTTAAATCTATTGAGATATGACACTATATGCTTTATTCGAAAGATTTTAATCCATCTTTTAAAAGCTATAGATATATTTAAAATACCAATGTCAGCTGTGACCATAGTTGACTGGTTTTCTGGAAGGGAAGCAGAGGTCTGATCTTGGTCCATGCTGTGTGAATCATCATTGACCTCATGCTGACTTTGACTAAGTTCTGATCGCAGTTCAGAATATTCATCTTCTTCCCTGAGGAATGAAACATAAGAGATTATTTTTCCCTGGAATCACTGAACAGAAACTGCACAAATGTGGTTTAATAATTTTAAGTAAGCAAAGATACTTTTCACAGATATTCTATATTGGACATTCAGTAAGATCTAAGACATTTGTAACATCTAAGACATTAATACAATGGTCAATGTAGGGCATGTGAAACTCACAAAATTAATCCCAGAAGGCATAAAAATAAAGCTATAGTACACTGAGTGCTGTCTATTGGTGATTCAGATATTTAAACTCTGGTTTCAAATTGTTATTTTATTCATTTACCTATTATATCTATAACTTCCAGGTTTTCAGAATAGCATAGAAGTCAGCAGAAAATATATAGCTTGTGCAATTCCACTTCATGGCTGAATGGAATTTCAACCTAGGTCTATCTAAACCACTCTCAGGGACCTCTGACATTTTTCCTGTATTATTCCTTTGCTAGTGTATGCGTGTTTTACTTTTAAGAAATGCATTATTTCACAATATTAATCAGCAGTTTATAAATGAACAGTAAACACATCACACTGAGCTGTTGATGGATACCAAGTTTAAAAAATCCAGTATGAGTCACATTTTTCTTTCATAGAAGGCTATCGCTAGGAATCACTTATATTCGGTAGCATCTCTCTTCAGGCATGCTAAAATTAATACTTTAAGAATTGTAGGAATCATAATTTTTATATCTTAAAAGGAAATTTATACTATTGTGTTGACATACATTAAACTATTTACAAATATTCCAATAATAACACATTCCAATAAAAATAATTTTTGGCTGGTGTGGGTCTTCCGGGCTGTGTGGCCGTGTTCTGGAGGTTTTGTTTCCTAACGTTTCGCCAGCACCTGTGACCGGCATCTTCAGAGTGCAGGAGCACAGACAGGAGCCCAACCCCCCCACACCCCCAGCCCCCCCCTCAGATCCCTATAAATACCCACAAAAGGGTCGCATCACCCTGAGCACAGAGAGAACTGCTCCTGTCTGTACTCCTGCACTCTGAAGATGCCGGTCACAGGTGCTGGCGAAACGTTAGGAAACAAAACCTCCAGAACACAGCCACACAGCCCGGAAGACCCACACCAGCCATCGTATGCCGGCTGTGAAAGCCTTCGACAATACACAAAAATAATTTTTATTTAAATATACAGTTTAAGGGCTTTCCCCCCTCCTAATAAAATATTTAAGTTCAACTATTCAACTATTGAATACTATTGAAGGCAGTAATGGAAGACTCTGGATGCCCACAAAATCCCTTCAAAGATGCCTAAAGTCAACTGATTGAGTACTTTGCTTTAAGAGGACAGTAACTATTTGTGATCAAATAGTAGCTATTTATGATCAAAGGAAAGCATAAAATTATTACTTGCTGTGAGGGAATGAAGTTGGAAAAAGTAGCTGTAGCCAGGCAGAAATACTACTCACCCCATTTCCCTCATACATTCATTCATTAACTCACAACTTTCATAAGCATCCAAGCTGGAGTTCCAGCTGCCTGTAATAATAGAGCCACACCCTGCTGTTTTCAAGGACCTGTCAACATCCAGAGGCAGCCTTACCCCACCCACCCAGGCTTGCTTGCTTGCTTTTCTTTTCTTTCTTTCCTTCCCAATTAATTGATTAATTAATGCTGCCCATCTCCCCCAGAGGGTGACTTTTAGCTTAGAAAAGCAAATGCTAAGACAGAGTGGGGAGGTATGTATAGGAAGAAAGGTGATAGGCAAGTAGCACACAGACGGGGAAGTGGAGGCATTGTCTGAAGACTGGCAGCTATTACAAGCAGGCAAGAGGACTATAATTCAACTGCCAGGATGAGTTATGGTGAGCAGCATATCCTGGTCAGAGTCCTGCCTGGAGCTTTTCCGGGAGCTTGGTAGCAACTAGAAGAGGAACAACCATACTGATACAGCACCTCATCCCAACTAGTGTAAGAACTTTTGGAAGGAGGCAAAGATTGTATGCCACTTTTCAGACTTATGGACTTTTGCTTGAACTAAGTATTAAAGGACTGAGTATTAAAGACATGTTTACATGGCAACATCACCTTACAAGTCCTAGATGGGTGGAGAGCAATAGTCTGTTGTTGGGGAAGGTGTGTGCTGCAATAAAGCATTTTGTACAGATTTGTTATGCTGTGGTGTGTCCAGTCCTTGGAAAGCAAAGAACCCTCACACTTGCTCATCATGTAATTGTACAACTATTCAAACTATTTATCACAACTAAGTTCAAATGAGAAGCATTAGTTTATTAGGAGAACCAAGAAAATATTCAAAACGTACCAGCTGTTTGTTTAAAGTTGAGATCAAAGCTATATATTTATTAAAGCAGAGAAGAACTAAACTCTAAATAGCACAAATTAAAATACATGATAATGAAATATGGGTTAAAGCTCGATGAATATGTTAATTACTGGGGACAGTCACTGCAACAATAATTAGCTTTAAGCAAAAAAACAATTACCATGATGTTGAAGACAAGTCTTTTTTGGTTAGAAGGATAATTTGCTTGCTTGCTTAGTCAACTCTCTGCAATTAGTCATCCATTTTAAAACCTGAATTACTTCTTTCCTGGTGAATGAGCTTATCACCATATCAAAACTGAACACACAAGCTGCAATGAACTTCAGTTCTACTCTATTTAGCCAAATTGGGTCAAATTCAAACTATGGGGCAATGTTAGCTTTTTCCTTGTGAAAACAAACTCCTTAAGGTTGAACACAGAGCAGCCAATCTGGATAGCATCTCTCACACATGCAATTTCCTTTATTTATAGAACACTCATCAGTCTTTTTCTGCTCTAGTTTTCATTTTATGAAAGTCATTTAAGGAATGTCATTTTCAAAATTAATTTAGTTTGGATGAAAAAAATCTGTCCAATTTAACATATTTCAGTTCAACATGCTCCCTTTCTTTACAACATAACACACACAGGCTAATAACCTGCCTCTGTTAACTTTAGTATTTCTGAGTGAACTTACATAAGACTTCACTGCAGGCAAGCTATATGCTTCCAACAGGCCCCTTTAAATTGTGCATCTTTTTTCTTCTTGCATATATTAGAAATAATACAAAATTAAATATACTTATGTGAATTCAGTAAGCACTTTCTTTAAAAAAAGTATGTCGCACTATGTACCATGTCCTATATTTGAGTTACCACAGCCTTTGATTTCTTGGGGTCCTCTACATGTATTTGTCATGCTGGCTGATAATTGTGAAGTCTGGAAGTCTCTAGGATATGAAAAGTTGTATTACATCAATCACAGTATGACTCCAGACTGAAAGCTACTTGTGTAAGGCTATTTAGTGAGTATATGGCAGATGTAAACATCCCAAGTTCAACACGTTACAGAAATTATAACTGCTTGTTTCCTTTCAAAGTATTACCTACCTGAGGATACAGTATTCTTAATACACATTTTGAAATCAGTCTTTCTGAAAAGTTTGACATTTTTTCTCAGAGATTTTAAATTTGCATTTTATTTTAATGCTTCAATAAACTTGCTGTTTAACCTTTGCATATTATTTTGATACTTCAATAATCTTGCTGTTTAACTTATGCATTTTTTTTTAATTGAAAGTGCGATTGACAATTAGAATAATTATCAAAGGGCAATAAGACTTTAGCAGTCCTCCTTCCAGAGGACAAGAATTACAGAAGGAAGGCTAACACTTTCAGGCCACAAATACCATCTTGAATTATGGTTCATATTTTCAGAAGATATCATTACTTGACATCTTCAGTGATTTCATCCATTGTCCTAACGAGAGTTCATTAAAGCCTGCATGACTACTAACATTTTGTGAAATATCATATACATGACAATCTGGGCATTGTTAACCACTTTGTTATTTAAATTTATTTTTTGAGAACCATACTATTTTTTTTTTGGTCTGCGCTCAGTCATTACTGACCCTGCAGTGACTGCTTGGATGAGTCCTTGCAGTTTTCAAGGCAATTGTTTCGGAAGTGGTTTGCCAGAGCCCAGCTGGCGAGCGCAGGAGGCGGGGTTTCCGTTGCTTTGCGCCCTTTTCGGGCGAGCGCAGTTTCGCGCTTACCGGCAACTGCTCCTGACTCCTTTTGCAAGGCGCCGTCAGCATTTTTCCTCCCACCAGAGTGAGAGTCCCCATTTATCTACTCACGTGAGTTTTCGACCTGTTGGGTTGACAGGAACTGGGGAGGAAAGGAGCTCACCCTGTTAACGCGAAGGCTGGACTCGAACCGCTGAAGCGTCGACCATTTCTGGCCGGCAACTTTCAGCGTCATTAAGCCGCTGCACCACTGCGTCCCCACCATACTATTAGGTATGCATAAATAACAAAACTATCTTGAAATATGCTGAGATAGTCTTATGATCAAAGCTCTCTACAAAAACCCACCTTTCCAATTTCTTATTTAGCCAGTGTTGACTTTTGATCAGATCACAACCTTATTTTAACTTACAGTTATTACTTATCTTTCTAATAATAGATCAGATAAGATTATTTTTCTCATTAAACAAAATGCAAGGAATTATACAGATTACACAAACCTTCACTCCCCATACACTACTCCACTAAGGAATTAATTTAGGGTGCTGACAGGGTGTGTGCACAGTAATTCTCTCATGGTTTCACATACAATCTAGAAATTGGCTTTTTTCCAACTTTCATTCTGCTTTAATCAGTGCTGCTAAAACACCTTGATATCCTCTGGTATGAGATCCTCTGTGAATAAAAGATTTGTTATAATTCAACTTATGCTAACATTTGTGTTAGATCTTCTCACTGTTATGACTTTGAGTTCTCTTGGATGAACACTGGCTAACAATCCTCCAATTTTTTCTGACTTTTTGGTAGTCTGAATGGGTGACTTTGTTCCCTTGTCCAACAAATCAATTTTGCAAAGTTAAGAGATTTATATGCTAAGGAACATGGAGAAAGCTAAATCCTTTTTGGGTGTAAAGAAAAAAAAAAGAGAACAAATCTTATTTTTTCATTAGGAGAAAAATAAGACACAATAGGGAAATCTTTCCCATAGCAAATTTATGTTGCAAAATAAATATACAGCATAAAAGCATTCAGTTGTTTGCTATTAAGGTAGGCTTCCACAAAATTCTGAATGACAGCATAGTGCAGTGCTTCCCAAACTTTTTCCTTCATTACCAAAAACCTGGTGGGTGCGTGTGAGCGAGCAAAGGGGGTAAGGAGGGTGTCATGCATGCGAGTGAAGTAAGGCTGGGGTGGGTGGGGAAGACTTATCCAAGCAACTTGTGACCACCCCTGCTGGCTTCCTCATTGACTTTGCTTGTAGGAAGCTGTCAGGGAAAGTTTCAAATGGTGAACATGTGATCACGGGACGCTGTAAACAGTCATAAGTGCGAGCTGGTTGCCAAGCACCTGAACTTTGTTTATGTGACTGCAGGGGCACTGCAATGGCCAGAACTTTGAAGACTGATCATAAATCCCTTTCTTCAGCACCGTCATAACTTCGAACGGTCACTGAATGGTTGTAACTCGAGGACCATCTGTATTATAAAAATAATATCACTGAATGATCTTACATCATTTCAACAAATTACTATTGGTAATTTCATCGATTTTCACCTTAATAGGAATACTATGGGAGATTTTTGAATATAGTACATGTGGCAATATTAAATCAATTTAAATATCCCTGTTGTGATTGGGTAAGGGTTCGTGTGTCATTACCCAAAGAAAAACCACTTTTACCCAATTCTGGGTAATTTACTCAGGTTTGGGAAGCACTGGTATAGTGCATGCCACAAGCCAGTAAAGATCTGGCCTGAAGCCAGACACTTCCATATTCACTAGTTAAGCATTCCTAAAATTAAGAAGAGTTAATCAAACACAGTTTGCTTGTTTCAAGACATTATTTCAGATACTTCTAAAGACTTAAGGATAAATTAATCTGATAACAAAATTAATGGGCAGAGGAATGTTAATTTTAGTTAAGCTAAATGAGAAACAAGGCATCACTCTTAAAAGCTCTATTGCTTATAAAAATCATATCTTGAACTAACATCTGTTATATATCTGATGAATTATACAATCACACAACATTTTAAATAGAGTCAAGATAAAATAGCAAGCAGTGATGATATTTATCCAATTACCCCAATTTTTCAATCGGAATATAATTATTTCAAATGGTGAATATTGTCAGTACTCCTTTGTTTGCAAAGAAATCATTAATGGATTGTATGAACAATGTCTATATTTTTATTAACGGAATGAGACCTTTTGAGGCAAACTTTATAATATATTAAAGATTCGGTGATGCAGTGCTCAGTTATCTTTTTCTTTTAATTGTTAACAAGTAGACTATGATGTAAAAAATAGCTAGAAGAAGTAAATTATTTTTATAACACAGGCAAAAAACTAGTATGGATGCAACTGGGACTCAAGCTTTAGGCCACACTAACATTTCTAAGATATCCTAGAGATATCTTTCCAACTTTCATCAAAGCCATACCATACTTAATATTCACTCCACATTTTTTTTAAAAAAATCTTACCACTGTTACCTCTTAAAAACCTATAAAAGAACTGAATTATTTTCAAATTTAACTTTGCTATTTTTAATTATCAGCAACATCAATCATAATCCAATAGAAAATATTACACATGAGTATCACATTTCAGGTTATTAACAGACTACTACCCTCACCCTTACTGCCTTCCTAACTATCCCTACTAATGTTCAGCCATTCTGTTCCCTTCTCCCTGAGTTAATCTACACAGAGATGTGGGTCTGATCACAGGCAAATTTCTTTAGCAATATAGCACAGCTCAAAAAGTTCATAAGGCAATACTGATTATTACAGTATACATAGGGAATCCTTAATGAGCCAAGATATTTTAATTTCCTCATCTATATTAAGGGTTAGACATGCGTGGAGAATAAATTGTAAGCAAGGACATTTTGTGACAATGCATAATATTATTAATCACATGATATATCTATTAAGGCATCAGTGTTAGCTTCCAATTTCCTAAGTGTGTGGAGCCTCAGCCAACATGAGATATTCTTAATGTTGACCTTAATCTGGCAGAAAAATGCAGAGTAAATGGCACCAAAAGAATATCCCATAATATGAGCTGAAGCTTATCATCTGATATTGAATAGAGCCTTACAATATTTATTTAAAAAAAAAAAAAAACTTTCTGGTCACATATGACAATGACTGGAAAAGGTTTTCTGCATCATTTTCAAAAGTTATGAATCGTAACATTAAAAAGGGAATTGTAATATAAAAGTATCATTTCACTATTACAATATTATTTAAGTATTTTAGCATGATGCTCTTTTAAAAAGATATAGTGAAAATAAATTGAGCTATAACAGGTTCAGCTATTCAGCAGGTGACTATCATTTCAAAATCACATCACTTAAAATCAATCTTTTTCCTATCCTGCTACATGACAAAATCACATTCCCATTTTCTCAAGGTATCATGTCTAGGAAACAGCTTGTTTAGGGGTAGCTGTGTCATTTCTAGGTTACTTGTAGGAAAAACTAACCAGACACCATCTGTTTAATTTATTTAGGTTTGTTTATTCAGGAGATGTCTGATAAGTTCCTCCTGGAAGTACCATACAAACACCACAGTAAGCCCAAAACAAGTTGCAGATGGCCATTTCCTAGCCATCTAGGGGGAGTAAGACTGGCAAGTAAATTGTCCTTATGGTTTATCATGTCATGAAAAAGTTTGATGGCCAACTTTCAGTAAACCTGGCCTTTTGTGTATCTGTATTGTCCCTCCCTAATCCAAGAAGAATTTATTGTATCTCAGAAGGCAAGACATTGCTACAAAAGAGGTAAATGGAATACTGATTTTTTAAAAGTATATGAACAAAACAAGGCACATGAAGAAATTAAGCTACATTGCTACCATATAAAATCACGGAGCTGTAAACAAGAAAAGTAACAGACAAAAAATAGAGAAGGATGTGTGTTATGTTTATTCAATAATCCTGAAACCATAATTTTTCCACAAATATTTTACTGGAATTAACAGCCTAAACATCTATAATAGCTGTGATTATACACATGAGCATGAAACCAGATGCTCTGGTGTTAGCCCTATATGGATAGTTTCTTCATTTCTAGGTATAGTCATCTTTACAATCATACTATTTTGCATACTTATCTCTATTTTTTCTTTAAATAACTATGTGCTGCCATTTAAGGATATAAAGCTTAATTATCTTTATTATTTCCTGTACTGGCTTGGTAACACTGTATTTTTATTTACCATACAAGTAGGAAGTTGGCCTGACCTATCATAACAATTGCCTTTTAATATTTTTCCTCACTAGAAATCAAGGTTATAGGTTTCTGTACACTCGTTATAAAAATGTTTGTTAAGAATTATATTTTAAAAAGTTGACCAATCAAATATATAATAATATTAGTATTTTTATTAATGATGTAATTTGCAAATTTGTCTTCTGCCATCATGTTGCCTAAGGTTATCTTTATCCAATTGATTTTTATAATGCCCTCTGAAAAACCTTAGACCAGTCTTCTCTCTGGGAACCTATAGACACATTCTCAGCCAGTCTTAACTCATCAGTTGATTCTTTGCTTGGGCAGCTAGATTACAATTCAACAAGAGGCTCAACTTTTATCACACTCTATGTTTTAATATGCTCCTTGGTGCAAAGATAATGAACACCAATGACCATGGTTGATTCCAGCTGGGCCTCCTATTGGGCAGCCCTCTCAGCAAATGATGAGCAGAGTGATATACTAAAGGAGTAGGCAGTTCCCAAGCCTTAAAGACATTTATATGTTAAACCATACATTTTAAATTTGATATGGGAAACAATGGGTAACCAGTGAAGCTGAGGCAGGAATTCACCCAACAAAAGCCTGGCCACAGCATTCTGGATCTGCTGTAGTTGATGAGTTTCTTCCAAAGGGATCCACATGTAATGTGTGTTGTAACAATCTATTCAGGAGATTACCAGAGCATGGATCATAGATACTAGGTAGGCCCTATCCAAGAACAGGCAAAGCTAGTAAATTAAATGTAACTGATAAAAGGCACCTCTTCAAGGAAGAGTGCAACACCATCAAGTCAAGCAACCTCTTCCTCCTACCCCCACTCAAATGGACAGAGCTGATACCAACAACAACGAACATTATCCATTATCTCCAAAACACAGGAACTTAGTCAATCTATTTTGTTGCATACCAAAAGAAGAGGATATATTTGACTTCATTACAGTCATTACAATTCCCAGACCATTCTGCCACAATAACTCAGAGCTAGAATACTGATTTTTGCTAAAACAATTTGTGAATAAGTCACATCATCTACATTGCAGCCTATTTCTCACAAACCCTTGTTTATGAATAATGTATGTTTTTAAAAACTAACTGGCACTATTTCAAATAGTTATACAGTGGTACCTCTAGTTACGAACTTAATCCGTTCCGTGACTCTGGTTGCAACTCGAGTTGGTCTCAAGTCGAGGTAAATTTTCCCATAAGGTTCAATGTAAATACGGTTAAACCGTTCCGCCCTCTGAATTTGGTCGCACCACGAGGCAAATTTCCCCATAAGGTTCAATGTAAATACAGCTAATCTGCCCTCCGAATTTGGTCGCACCCCGAGGTAAATTTCCCCCATAAGGTTCAATGTAAATACGGCTAAACAGTTCTGAAACATATGCATTTTATTTTTAAACCTCAAAAACCTTCCAAACGCCACAAAAACCTTCCAAACGCCACAAGCCTCACCAAACGTCTCCTTGCTACCGCGATCTCGCCCACAGGAAGCTGCGACCGCGTGGCAGCAGGGAAAATGGCCACGGATCCGGTTCGTAAGTAGAGGCGGAGTTTGCAAGTAGAGGTAAATTTTTGGGGCCGGAGCTGGTCGTATCTTGAAAAATTCGTAAGGAGGGGTGTTCGTAACTAGAGGTACCACTGTACACTGAATTTCAAATCTCATATTAAATGATACATAACTGCATCTCTCATTTTTTTTAAAAAAGCATTACCCAAGCAGCTGGAGTGTAAGCAACTGCACTGTCATAAGACAATTCAGAATGGTAATTGGCTTGACTATTTATTTAATCACTATGTCACCTGCATTAGATGCATTTGTAACAGTGAATGCCTCGTCCAACTCATATTGTTGTGTGGCTTCATATACGCTTTGCTGAATAAATTTGAAAGTTCTTTCGCAATACTAAAAAACAAATCAGCCCTGTCATTACAGAAAGTTAGAATACTTAATGAAGAAATAAGAAATATTACATTGCATTGCACACTCTCTGTTTACATTAATTTTTGCAATCATTAAGTTGTTTCTACCTGTCCCATTCAGTCTGGCAGGAGAGGCATACTCTGAGTCCCATCAACTAAGGAGTGTCAACTGGCCGACCCAGGAGGAAAATCTTTTCTGTCATCGTACCCACCCCCTGGAATGCCATTTCTTCAAAGATCAGGTTGGCCTCTTCCCTAAGGCCTTGAAGATGTGGCTCTGTGCTTGAGCCTGGGGGCCCTAGGCATGGGACAGAGTCCATTTTTTTGTTATACCAACTGTTAAATTGTGGCTCTATAATTTTTTCCAGCTGCTATGGGTTTTATATTTTGTTGTATATGTTTTTAACATTTTTTATTTTGTTATCTCCCCAGAGTCATGTATGTGAGATGTGAGATGGCCATATAAATGTATGTGAGATGTGAGATGGCCATATGTGAGATTGAGATGGCCATATGTGAGATGGCCATATAAATCCACTGAATGAATGAATGAATGAGAATAACAAATGGAATAGCCAATAAGAGTCCATTATTATAGTTTGGTATGGATCTGTCTTACCTTCCTTTGCAAAGCCTTCTGTACATAGATGATACTAAATGAAAACTATTAGTCTTCATTGCCAAAATGCTTTCTCTCCATATATTTTGCATGCTGTGGACATATAGCTTTGCAGTCTATTGATAAAAGCATGTGATTTGGATGACAAATCTAAGTAACGTTAGAAAGTTTTACTGTATAAAAGCAATGGATCACAAAAGTGGGTAGAATTAATATGGACTACTCATAAATATCCAAAAATGCTCATGTTATAAATAAGAGTGTGTGATGCTTTAATGTTTTAAGGATATGTAGCTCTGGGAGATGGAAGAACTAAAGGTAGATATTAAGAATCAACTATTGCTAGAAATGGTCAGCAAATCACAGCATCATGTTCCCTGGCAAAATTTGCCAACAAATGTTCAGTGGACTTTTGGAAATGCAATCTTGTTGGAAAGTAAAACACATTCTTCTCTATCATGACAGGGCTCTTGATCTACCATGGAGCAGAGTTTCATCTATGAGCCCTCATTAGACCTCTTCTCCAGATCACTGGAATGAGTGTTACAGCTTCTCCAACTCCCTGGTTATTGCAAACACAACTTTCTGCTCCTGTTATCAGTAAAATAATCTTTTCCATTGACCAAATGATTGTTGACAGACTGCCAAGGCCTTAGGTTCCTCATTCCTATTGTAAATGGTTACACTTAAGGTTTTTTTTAAAAAGTGCTTTTAACTCTGCGTCATCTCATATACATTAAATGCCAAGAACTACTGGGTCTTAAAAAGAATGTCTAAGAGCTATAGGTAGCTTGCAGTTATACTTAAGATTTTCAGAAAGGAGGGTTGAGAAGTTGTTAAAAAATGTTCCACCTTACAAATATTAAATATAACTTTAAAAAATACAGGACATAGTACAAGTGTAATTAATCTGGAATGAAGATCAAATTATAAGGTCATACATATTGGGCTCAAGAATGATAGCTGATGGGAAACTGGATTTGGATGTTGGGCAAGAGGGTATCTGAAATGTCATATGAATAGGGAATGAACAAGGAAAGCAGCAAAAACAGAATTCAGGCACTGGGGTTATAAGCTAAGGTTTGGAAGTATATATATTTAGAAAGGTAAAATTGTTTTCATGAAATCTAAGAAGTAGAAACCAAAATGGCAGTCTGATGTGGTTTTACAAATAGCTGTGGAAAGAAGGAATGCGAAAAGCAAGGGTGAAAGGGAAAGATATAACCAACTGAATGCAGATTTCCAGAGAATAGCAAGGAAAGATAAGAAGGCCTTCTTAAATGAACAATGCAAAGAAATCGAGGAGAACAATAGAATGGGGAAGACTAGAGATCTCTTCAAGAAAATTGGAGATATCAAAGGAACGTTTAGTGCAAAGATGGGCATGATAAAGGACAAAAAAGGCAGGGACCTAACAGAAGCAGAAGAGATTAAGAAGAGGTGGCAAGAATACACAGAAGAACTATACAAGAAAGATCTTAATGTCCCTGATGTCCATGCTGGTGTAATCACAGACCTTGAACCGGACATCCTAGACAGCGAAGTCAAGTGGGCCTTAGGAAGCATTACTAACAACAAAGCTAGAGGAGATGACAGTATTCCAGCTGAGTTATTTAAAATATTAAAAGATGATGGTGTTAAAGTGCTGCACTCAATATGCTAGCAAGTTTGGAAAATGCAACAGTGGCCACAGGATTGGAAACGGTCAGTTTATGTTTCAATTCCAAAGAAGGACAATGCCAAAAAATGCTCAAACTATTGCAAAATTGCGCTCATTTCACATGCTAGCAAGGTTATGCTCAAAATCCTACAAGCTAGGCTTCAGCAGTATGTGAACCAAGAACTACCAGATGTACAAGCTGGGTTTCGAAGAGGAAGAGGAACTAGAGATCAAATTGCCAACATCCGCTGGATCATGGAGAAAGCACGAGAGTTCCAGAAAAACATCTACTCCTGTTTCATTGACTATGCAAAAGCCTTCAATTGTGTGGAACACAACAAACTGTGGCAAATTCTTAAAGAGATGGGAGTACCAGACCACTTTACCTGTCTCCTGAGAAATCTGTATGCGGGCCAAGAAGCAACAGTTAGAACTGGTCATGGAACAACCGATTGGTTCAAAATAGGGAAAGGAGTATGACAAGGTTGTATATTGTCACCCTGCTTATTTAACTTATATGCAGAGTACATCATGAGAAATGCCAGGCTGGAAGAGTCAAAAGCTGGAATTAAGATTGCAGGGAGAATCATCAACAACCTCAGATATGCAGATGATACCACTCTAATGGCAGAAAGTGAAGAAGAACTAAAGAGCCTCTTGATGAGGGTGAAAGAGGAGAGTACGAAAGCTGGCTTGAAACTCAACATTAAAAAAACTAAGATCATGGCATCTGGACCCATTAATTCCTGGCAAATAGAAGGAGTAGAAATGGAAGCAGTAAGAGACTTCATTTATTTGGGCTCCAAGATCACCGCAGACGGAGACTGCAGCCATGAAATTAAAAGACGCTTGCTCCTTCGGAGGAAAGCTATGGCAAACCTAGAAAGCATATTAAAAAGCAGAGACATCACCTTGCCGACAAAGATCTGTATAATCAAAGCTATGGTTTTTCCAGTAGTAGTGTATGGCTGTGAGAGCTGGACCATAAAGAAGGCTGAGCGCCAACGAATTGATGCCTTTGAACTGTGGTGCTGGAGAAGACTCTTAAGAGTCCCCTGGACTGCTAGGAAGTCAAACCAGTCAGTCTAAAAGGAAATCAACCTTGACTGCTCATTGGAAGGATTGATAATGAAGCTCAAGCTCAGATACTTTGGTCACCTAATGCGAAGAGAGGACTCTTTGGAAAAGACCCTGATGCTGGGAAAGATTGAAGGCAAAAGGAGAAGGCAGAGGATGAGATGGTTAGATAGCATCACTGAAGCAATGAGCATGAAACTGAGCAAACTCAGGGAGGTAGTGAAGGACAGGAAGGCCTGGTGTGATATGGTTCATGGGGTCACGAAGAGTCGGACACGACTTAACGACTGAACAACAACATTTTCATGGTAGCATCTTGCTGACACAATTCATTTATCATTGTACCTTATAGTAGTTCCTTGCAGTCGATCTATTTTCTTATTTAGCTCTGCAATAATGCTATGAAGCTCTGTGATCCGTTCCTCATAGCGAAGCGTTGTACGCTCTTGCACATCTTCATGCTCTCTCATTAGGTGAGACTGTTCACACTAAACAGTGTAAAAAAGAAATTTAAAGGTAATATGGTGGCAATATAAAAATATGATACAAGATACGTAGTGTTTACAACCTGTCATCTTCCCAATCATAAAAAACCTTATAGCAGGTTTAGATCAGTTAGGCTGACTAACAGTAATTTCCTTCAAGGATTAATATAATAAAGTAAGTCATAATAACACTGCTTTTTGTGTGAATCTCATCCTTTGGTCAAATTATTTTTCTTTGTAAAAATAAAAAACAAAGGCAGACAATGAAGTTTAAAAAGACAGTTAAAACCTGGCTCCATCCCCAGGTGCCTGGGGACAAGGAAAGTTCCCAGCTTGTGAGTTATAGTATATGTTATTCTTGATTGCCATTTAATTCTTTTAGTTTGCTTTAGTGGTATGTGTTATTTCTTTTTTGTATTTTTGTTTAATGATTTTGTACACCACCCAGAGTCATGTTGTTGGGGTGCCATATAAATGTACTAAATAAATAAAACAAAGTGAATCCACTATACACATTCACAGCACAGGAATAATATATCCTCATCACAACAAGATAATTTAGTAGGTAAGTGAAACTCTAATTCTTCAGATGCTATTGAACTACAATTTTCAGAACTTGTTCTTTACTCTTGCTGCACAGTACCGGTTTCAGTCTACCTCCTGCTGCAATATCATGTGCATTTCCTGTTCCAATAAGCAGCAAAAAGACTGATTTCTGGATGGCCCTATCTGCAGAACAAGGTGGCAATGACTTCTGGATGTCATCCCACTTATAAAAAAAAGAGGCCAATCTGCTCAGTGTGTTTGCTAAAGAAATGTCCTGTCTGGTGAGATGGACTACAGCGAAATGGTTTTCTGGCTATGTGCCAGT
The DNA here is from genome assembly GCF_059951505.1 of Python bivittatus. Taxonomy (NCBI): domain Eukaryota; kingdom Metazoa; phylum Chordata; class Lepidosauria; order Squamata; family Pythonidae; genus Python; species Python bivittatus. Next base: position 21,600,160 of record NW_028277112.1, read on the forward strand.
CTCAAACCTGAACTATTTATTAAAGAAGAGAAAGACTCCTACCAAAAATATTAACTCTGGAACATTCCTGATGGCTACTTATGCAGAAAGTTATATATATAAATCACAGAAGTCACAATGAAAAACCTATCAGTCCTACGATATTGATACAACTCGATGTGTCCTCTCTCTTTAGATAAACTACATCCTGTAGTTTCATTGGAATGAGATTCTGTACCTCCACAGACTGAGATAGGTGCATGAGCCTAAATGAAAATTTCAAGTGATGAAAGTTCCATAATAAGACAGGATCATTACATTATTACTCAATGTATCAATCAAATTATTCAAGATAATTTACAAGGTGTGGCAAGTCAAGCTAAGGGAGAAGAGTTAGATTTCCAGTTAACTGATTTACTGTTGTTTTAAATTTTAGAGTAGGAACCACCCTAAGCAAAGCAGGCAGGACTTTTCCTCTTGAGAGTAAGCTGGTGCAATGCTTGAATGTGTCAGTGGGTGGATGAAGATGAATAATGATCTTGATATGGGGATAATCTTCACATATCTGTTGGGTTTAACTTTGTGTGAAAGGCATATTCCATGATTTTATGGTAAAACCACCACCAGCCTGTAAACTAAACTAGAAATCTAAGCTAGATATTCTCTATAACTGTGCAATCCTTGACATAACTATCCCATTAGCTTCACTGGAAATTAATTCATGGTTTTTATGGAACTGTTACCCTAAGTAATTTAAAGAAGTTACTCCATGCTATTTTCTCATTCTTTCATCAGAGCAGCAAATATTCCAGGCACAAGTTTCTCAATATTACATTTTTACTTAATTGAAGAATTATTAATACTTGGAAGTAATCAGAATAATTTAGAAGACTGATATTAGTCATCTTCTATTTCATCATAATATTCACAGCCACAACCCAGCTAATTTTTTTTTCTGATAGTACAAATCTTTAAAAATATTGAATTGCATAATACTAGTCTGTTGAAGATTATTAAGTGCTTTTTGTTTAATTATTGATCTACTTTTATAGAAGAGTTATCTGTTTATTAGTGTGTTTAATCTTCTCCTTTCAGGAAGTTGATGACCATGTGTCTCCACAGTGTCCCTTCTGTGCCACTCTTGCACATTCTTCATAATTTAGACAAATCCAGTTATGAATCTTGTTACTGTAGGTGTCTCTTTGTCATCTCCTGCTTTTCCCTTCTATTGTTCCTTCTAACCAAGTCCATTATATAGAGCTGCATCTATGACCCAAATATCTCAGTTTTCTTTGTTGATGGTCTTTATGAAGATTTTTTTCTCCTGTGCCATCTCTAAGACTTCCAAGATTTGATCCTTTGTTATTCCAAAGGATTCTTAAGGTTCTTCTTAAAGCCATATTTCAAAGGCTTTCAGACTGTTCTTAGTGTCCTTGGACATTGTCCATGTTTCACAATTGTAAAGGAGAATTGACCAAATATAGCATTTAATCATTCTAATTCTTCATTTTAAATCTATTTCTCTTGAGATTAGAATATTCTTCATTTCTAAAACAGCATTCCTGGCAATTTCTATTTGCCTCTTTCTTTCACCAACTGTTTTCTCATCTTCTAAGATTAAATGTCCAAAACAGACAAAATTCTTGTCTTGCTAAAGAGGGATATTATAGATCATAGTTTTTATTTTGCCCCTCCCCCCTGATTATCCTCACCTTGGGGTTTTTGTATTAAAATGTAACGTATACTTTTCACTTTTATCAGAATCTTTAGTTCTTCTTTTTCTGTCAGGAGTGCAGTATCATCTGCACATCTTAAATTGTCTATTACTTATCGACAATCATGGTGCAGTTCTTAGTTCATTAAATAGTTCTTCAGTATAGACACTGAAAATGAGAGGTGACACGCCACTAGTACACTTCCTTCTGGATTAAAAATCTCTTTGAAAAATCTCCTTCAGTCTTAAAAGAAATTTGCTTCCAGGATAGATGCATTATAATCCTAATCAGAATTAATTATTATAGCTATCATGTGATCTCCAAAGATTAATTATCTAGTGATGTGATGATCATCATGTACATTTGCCTGCTTGATACTGTATTTCCCCATACGAAAAAATCCCAGATTTCATACTGGAAGGAGTGAAGTAATCAATATTATCATGTCTTTTTCTGTCATCACAATAGATATATTGCATACCAGGAGAGTACTCAGAGAATTCAAGGCAGACTAACTACAGTGGAAATGTCATGAATATGATAATTTGTGATTATTAAATCACATTAATACTAATCACACACAACTCTGATGTATGAACTAACTCTTGTCCAAGCTAAGCAAGGATTTCCTTTTGATCTTCCTATTATTATAAGTAAACAGTCTTTGATAATTTGAAACATAATATTCTCTGACCACTTTTCAAAACTCTGCATCTGAGATACTGATATTGTTTATGTTTCTCTAAACCTAATTTGTTCATGACTTAATAAAGATGAGACCAAAGGACTCCTCTCTTGTGTCTTCTACTGCCTCCTACACAATAGCTGTTTTGCATGCCAAAGAACATGTGGCTGATGCCACTTGAAAAAAGCCTAGAAAAGAAGGATGCTTGAAACATTCAGACAAATCTTGGTACCTGACTGATATTGCCATTTCATCTAGGCAATGTAAGAAAGCATCTAAGTCAGGGGAAGAAAATCTGTGGGCCTCTGGATGTTGCTGACTTATACATAATACATTATTTTATTATTTACAACAGATCATGCTGGAAGGAGCCATTTAGGCCATTGATTCCAAGCCCTTGTCCAGAGGGGAATTCAAATTGAAATATCACCAAAGATGGATGTCTAGCCCCTGCTCAAGCACACCCAGTGGATGGGAACCTATTATTTTCCTGAGTAGTTGGTTCCATTGCTGAACTGCTCTTACTGTTAGGAAACTAGCACATTTTTCTAACATGCATTTAGAATCCATTCCTTGGGTGATACACTCTGGAATGATAATAAACTGGTCTTGACCTTCTTCTGTATGACTTTCTTTCAAGGACTTGAAAAGTGCTATCTCCCCCCACCCCATTCTTGTTTCCTCAGGCTAAATATTCCCAATTCCTTCATTCTCTTGTCATAAAATTTTATTTATAGTTTAGCAATTATCCTTGTTGCCCCTCTCTGAACATATTCCAGTTCATCTAATTTTTTTTTTAAGTGTAGTTGACCCAAATGGATGCAATACTTAAAGTCAGGTCTGATCTACACACAATAAAGTGAAACTGTGAGAGAACAGTAGGGTGACTACCAGGACTGTTCCTCTTACACATTCTGTCATCCCATGTTACTCCCGTACCTTCAAGGAATGTGGATACAGGGGAATAAGCAGGCAGGCAGGGTTGCCATGGCTGATGGCAGAACTACCAAAAGTTGCTGGGTTGTTAGAGAGAGAAAGAAAAAGAGAACAATATTGTCAACAGAGAAGGCTGCTGAACATTTTTTTATGTGTTCCTGAGCTGGTGAAAAGTTCAAGTCCCATGAAAAGTGACTGAAAAAGCCAGAGGCAGGAGTTGGTGTAGATAGTTTCAGTGTGAGGTTCAACTGGTAGGCCAGCCACTGGTGATCAGTATGGGGTCTGGGCAGGAGGAATCAAGGGAGCTCGATTAGCAAATTGGCTAGTGGTAAGTATCCACATCTGGGAGCAGCCTCAGCCAGTAGGAGCAAGTGGCAGTGCACAGTGGGGTGCTTACCTCAGCAGTCAAGCTCTGGCCATAGCAATATCCATGGAGATTTTGGCCAATAAACCGGTTAGCAGTGAGTGAAGCCCATGAAAAAGAAATGGTTCTTTAGACTTGTGAGGAAGTTTGTCAAGTGAGGAAGAGCCAGGGCCTGGACAATACCAGTTGCAGTTTGCTAGGTATTCAACTGACAGAGTATGGCCCCCAACAGCAAAAAGGCTCTAACTGGAAGAAGAGAAACTCAGCTGAAATGGCAACATAACATTCCAACTGGGAACAGTCAGAAGCTTTAGCTGGAGGACCATGAATCATCCCCATCAATGGCAAGAGAGAAACCTAGTCAGTCAGCAGACACCAGACCTGCTCAGCTACTAGTGCTAGGAGCACTCAGTGACTGGTGAGAAAGAAAAGAGTTGGTGAGAGGAAAAATAAAGTCTCCCATGAAGTCTCCTGGTGGAGAACCAAAGGATAGGAAGGTCCCTAACATGAGCTATCCTGTGGTGGTCAATGATAGCCATTTGCAAGGGATGGCAATACAATTTGAGAGAAGAAAGGAGTTGAACTTTTAGATGCATGGGACAGAGGAAACCAAGATCCCGCTAAATCAGGTGGCAGTGGTGTAGAAACCCCTTCAAGACATAGAAAAAGGTAAGAGGAAAAGAAAGAGGAAACCTTCTAAGGTTCATGGACAAGAAGAGTCTAAAGTGCCAAGCTACCCCCAAATATGCAGCGGTGGCAAAACAAGGGAATGTGTAAAATAGATACAGCCAAATTTTATTTTCCCACATTAACAAGTTGGCAAAGTATTCGAGTCAAGTTTAGCTTCTCAAACGTAGTCTGGGAAAGTAGCTGAGGCTGAACCAACTCAGAGATAAACAGGTGTTGGTTGGAACAATTCCCCCCCAAAAAAGAAACTGAATGCTAAAATTTGTTTTCTTCACATCTTTGTAGCATTAAAGAAAAAAATGCTATTCACTAGCAACTAGTCTAAGTATTTTCTCAAGTTTTGTACCACCCCAAATCTATGACAGGAAATATTACTTCTATATTCCTATTGATACAGCCTAATTTTGCATTTGCCTTTTTTGCAGATACATCACACTGCTACTCACCTTCATTTTTTTTTTCACATCGGTTATTACCAAGCCAGGTATCCCCATCCTTTTTTACTTGTGCACTTCATTTAGGTTTCCTAAGTGAAGAATTTTGTACTTATCTTTACTGAATTCATTATGTTATTTTTCAGCCCATTTCTCTAATCTCTCAAGATTGTTTTGAATTTTACTTCTGTCTTCTTTGGTATTAACTATCCTACCTTAACTATCCACTTCATATCATCTGAAATTTGTTTCCCTCTACCTATTCTTCTAAGTCATTAACAAAACTGTTTTAAGAGTGCAGGACTCAGTCTTGTGGCCTCACTCAGTATCACTCCAATATGATGAAATACCATTAGGTCACCACATGACTACTCCACTGTGAATACCAGATTTAAAGCATGGCCAAACATGTGAGACAGGTTGTGGTAACCTGGGATAAACTCATAGTTGTCACACAAGCTATAAATTCCCATGGAAGGGAGGCTGAAATCAGGCTGAACCATGAATCCACAACTAGCCTTGCACTGAGATCCTGCCGCTTAGTGTGGGATGCCACCATGCAGCTGGAACAGTATAATAGCAGCAATCGCAGCTTGCCCCTCTGGCCTAGCATTATGAACAAGGCTTCACATCTGGCCACCTGAAAACAGTGTTCCTCACAACAGTTAGTGTCTTCCAGTAAATAACTGCTATTCTGCCTCCCCACTCCTGGGTCAGAACTGATGTAAAAGATAAAACTCAGCTGGACTGATCTTCAGGAGGGGAAGTTTCCCCTCTTCATCCAGCTAAGTCTTAGTGATATATGCCAGATCTGTCTTTTTGTCCACAATTGAATCATGGACAAAGCTAATTTGATTGCAAGCAGATCTGCCAATTAAAGTCCCCCCTCACTACAATGTTGTGCCTCTTTGAAAGATCTGCCTCTGCTTTTGGAAGGCATCATCTACTTCTTTTCCTTGGTTGGTAGATAAAAGTAGGTATCAACAAGAATATTAGCTTTTTGTTTCTCCACTTATTTTAATAAACAAATGCAAGTTAATAATTGTAATAAATGAATTAATGGAATACTGCATTCTCAAGCAAATGCAACACGTTGAAAAGCAGTTCAATAGAGGTCACATTTCTACAAACTGATTACAGACAATGACTTATCAATGCCAGATAGTCCATTAATTTCTCTACAAACAAAATTTGCTTCAATGGTTGGGAAGCTCAATAAATAGACATTTGAACTGAGTGTGCCACTTCCACTGGTATGAAACTTGTTAGTCATATTTGCAGGAATTTTGTTTTTCATAAACTGTACAAATGCTTTGAACTAGGGCAATAACTTGATTATGTATTACTAATATAAATGCTTGTATATCTTTGTTTAGTAAGATAACATAATTTTTTTCCCGAACACCCCTAGTATAAAGAAACTAGCACGTTTTGCTATGTTCCTCTGTGAAAAGTCACATTTGATGCCTTTGATGTTACAACACCACCTATTCTTTTTATTGGTTTAAATCCTTGAGGTATTAATAGCGAAGACCGTTTTAGCAAGTTAAATAATGACTAACCTGGGCTTTTGCCAATTTCTTTTCCAACAAATCTCTCTCTCGTTCTGTTTGTTGTAGGCGCTTATTAAGTTCAACGATGTCGCCTTTCAAAGATGCCAGTGCTGCTAAATGGAACTGTAATATATAAACAAAAATAGAGCTACAATTAAATGCAATCAATAAAACATTTAACGTCCTGGTTGAGATAATGCAACTGGTGTAATTCAGGTATAAAATTTCATACTTTGGAATTTGAAATGAAGAAATAGAACAAGCTATTTCACATTATTCAAATAATTCCATTTTGTATACCTCCAGCACTAATGTTGAATACTTTTGCTTATTTGAATTTAATTAGTTTATTTAATAACCATGTTTCTACTCTGCCACATTCCAGAAACTTTTGGAAGCTGACATAGGTTACAAAAAGTAAAACATTCATATCATAACAACCATAAAAATGGTAAAATAACACCACCCAAACATAAAATAACACACAATAAAAATAGAAAGTAAAGATGGCATGATAAAATCAGGAGAAGGCTCTGTAGAAGAACTCAACTTGGAGGCTGTTCCACAGAATTGGCACCATCACAGAAAAGCAGCACCTTCTAACTTCAGCCTCCTGGACCCCCCCCAAAATGTGGGATCAGTAATAGTTTCTCTCTGTTTGATCTGACTGGCTGGGCTAGTACTGGTTGGAATAGATGGTGCTGCAGACATCTAGGCATCAAGCCATAAAGGGCTTGATAGGTTAAAACCAACATCTTAAACTGTACCTGGAAACCAACTGAAACACAGGGTCTGCAAAACCAATGTTACATGCTCCTAGAAACCCAAAAGTAAGCAGTCTGCTGCATTTTGGAGCAACTGTAGTTTCCAAGTAGTTTTTAAGGGCAGCCCCAAGTACAGAGTGTTCCTGTAGTCTTGCTGGGTGATGATAACTGCATGAATTACTGCAGCTAGGTCTTCCTGCCGCAGGTAGGGTCACAACTGATGTACCAGCTAAAGCTGGGTGTAGTCCCTCTGGCACAGCTTCCACCTGCTACTCCAAGCAGGAGCCATGAGTCCTGAAGGACCCCCAAGTTCCTGATGAGAGTGTTTGCCCATCAAAGAACAACTCTGATGCAACAGAGAACCCCAATGTATCCACAGCAACTCAGACTTACTAGGTTTCAGCTTCAGCTGTTCTTTTCCATCCAGACCCAGATAGCCTCCAGGGATCAGAAAAGGTCATCAACAATAGTGATGTACAATTGGGTATTATTAGCATACTGATAATACTATACCCCAAACTGTTGAATGACCTCTCCCAGCAGCATTATATAGAAGTTAATGAGCAGAGGAGAGACAAACAACCATCTTTTCTATACAAACGTAATGGAGCCCAATACATTCTAAATATTTTTGTTGTATAAGTGGAAGTTTTAGGTCCATTGACATTCTTGCTATATATGTTAAGACACTTTCCTATTGTCTAGGGAATATAGGAACCTCTAATTCTTTATTCCACTCATCTCTTAGCATCTGCATATCAAATTGATTTATTGATAGCAAATATCTATAAAAAGTAATAGGTTTTTAGTTTTAAAGTTTTTCTAGTATCTCAACTGTCTCAGAAGTGAATATCCTGCTGGTCCGAACAATGTTGTCAATAAATGTTGTAGCTGTAAATATTGCCATTGGGTTACATCTGATAGATGACTTTTATCTCTTAACACAGCATATGTTAAAAATTCATCTTCATCATCTATCAATTGGTCCAAAGTCAATATCCACGGTTCCATCCAATTTTTACATATCACCATCTTTTTCCCAATTTTTAATGTTGGGTTTCTCCACAAAGTCAATTTAGCATGGGAAAAAGGATCAAATCTTTTTTTATTAGACATTACATTTCATAGCTTTCTAACTGACATAATGGTTTTGAGAGATACTAGAGTTCTATTGTATTTAGATTCTAATACTATCCATCCAACCAAAGATACTATATATGTATATTCCAAAGTTGCCCAAATTGGAAAATTAACACCAATTGTTGGCTTCCAGTATTCAATACTTGACAATAGGTAAGCTTGATGATATATCTTCAAATTCGGACAATTGAATCCTCCTTCATTAATTTATATATTTTGTTTACATAACAGGTAACTGAGTCATATCTTCGGTTATGCATATACCTAAATATTTAATGGATTCGGTACAATATCAATATGGATTGATATTCCTTAAATGGATGGGTAGCCAAATTTTCACCTATTTGCATCAACTCCAGTTTGGAGCAGTTAATAGAATATCCTGCTATTTTACTAAAGGCATCCATCATTTGCATCAACACTGGAATAGTAGTGTGAGGTTCAGAAATAAATAAAAAATATCATCTGCAAATAAAATCAGTTTTTCAATTGAATTATGTGCTACTCTGTAAATCTCCCTATGTTGTCTAAATGCACAAGCCAAGGGTCTAGCATTTAGCCAAGGGTATCAAAAAGCAAGGGTGAAAGTGGACAGCCTTGTCTAGTTCCTCTAAATAATGGGAAAGTAGCAGAAAGCATACCATTAACCTTTACTTTAGATGTGGGCTACTCATATAATATCTTGGTCCATTTTATAAATTTCAAAGGAAATCCAAACCTATTTAGTACAGCAAACAAAAAATGTCTATACATTTTGTTAAAAGCTTTTTCAACATCTAATGATAAAATTACAAATTGGTCTCTATTTTTATTCAAGTCTATTAAATCTACAACTAACCTAATGTTGTCTGCTGCTTGCCTAGTTTTTATAAACCTTGCTTGATCATTCTTAACAACAAAAAGTATCACTTGCTGTAAACTATTTGCTAGCACTGCTTAAGATCTTTGTAACAACATTAATCACTGAAATTGGATGATAATTACCACATTGAGTATTATTTTTACCTGACATAATTGCAATATAAGCCTGATTAAATGCCTCTGATAATATTCCCTTATCAAGTATCTCATCGTACAATTGACAAAGTTTTGGCACCAAAAGTTCTATAAATGTTTTATACCACTCTACAGGAAGTCCATCCAATCCTGGTGTTTTACCATTTGCCATTTTTAAAATTATTTGTTTAATCTCTACCTCAAACTGTACAGCAAATAAAAGTTGTTTTTGTGTGTCATCTAAGTGTGGCAGGTGTATATTCTTTAAAAAGATCTCTATATCCTCATTCAATATATTTTCTGGTTTGCTATATAATTCTGAATAATTTTTTTAAAAAATTGATAATTTATATCTTTTGAAGTTTTATATATTTCATCTCTTTCACCTCCAATAATTGGAATCATTGCCCTTTCTTTTGCTTTAAACAATTAGCTAAAATTTTACCAGGTCTTTCACCATTCTCCCAATATCTGTCATAAACATGCTAGCATGAATTCTGTCTGCTGTGATATTATAGTATTTAGTTCGTATTTCTTCTTCTGTATTTCTCTGTACAAAATAGTAGATAGGCATCTAACCATCTGTGTCAGGCCTAGCCCAAAGAACTCCTGGAGACCATGCAGGTTCAATCAGCAAGGTTTATTTGCCAGCTCCTGTTTACAGAAATCTTCTCAGACTGACCAGCAGTTCCCAGGCACAAGTCTCTACTATCTTCTGGAATGTTTAGGGATGCGCCAGCTTTCTCTGCTTATCTCCAGAGCGTTGCTCTGGAGACGAGAGCACCGTTTTCACCCCCCCTTCCTCCATTCCAGTCCATCACAATCTGTGCCCATAAATATTTCAATTCATCTTTCAAGTTATTTTCCTTTTTATTTTTAATCTTATTTTTGTATGATGGGTAAGCAATAATTTGACCTCAGATATAAGATTTACTGTATATGCTTCTGATTCAAAAATTCGGGCACCTGATGTTTCTGAATTGAAATCAAAGTATTGGATAGTCTGTACCCTCATTAGTTGTACAAATTCTTTATCATTCAATAAGGGGACAGTGAAATACCAAATTCTCGATACTTTGACCTGTTTCTGAAATACAAAATTCAAAATAATCTAGTAAGGAATTATCTCTCATAATAAGAGAGACGAGCTATAGTGCTATCCCACTGAGAAGCTGTGGTTTGCCACTGCCTCCTTCCTAGGGCTGAGAGTGACTGGCCCAAGGTCACCCAGATGGTTTCATGCCTAAGGCAGGACTAGAACTCACGGTCTCCTGGTTTCTAGCCTGATGCCTTAACCACTAAACCATGGCAGCTGAGATGAAGGTTGCTGAAGTAACACTTTTGGCACAGAAAGACTAGGACAAATGGAAACTATAGAAATCTTTTCTCAACAGCATACTTTTTTGATATATTGAACTGGAATGGTGTTCCATTTATGAACATCGCAAATACAAAGAGAATCAAACAAAGCTGAGATTGAAAATTCTTATTTTCTTTGTTATTGTTTACTAAAAAGCATGTTGTGCCCTACAGAGAGCCAAGAGGCCTGCACCTGTTCACTTTGGAAGCAGGAGAAATACTGTGTCCACAGAAGTTCCTGGTGCCTGTAGCAAGTCTCATTGTAGATCAAACTAGAGATTATCCTTAAGGTTCTAAACCACAGAATTGGAAAGAGAGTGATAGCTAAATGAAAACAAGGCCTAGTCACAAGTAGATACAGCGCAGCAAATTGGATCTGAACACCTTCCACCTCTTTGAAACCTTTTCAAATCCAAACTAAATTGCAATTTGATGGCTGTGTGGGGTTGGAGTGGGCTTAAATTAATGATGGAAATAAGGGTGGTTCTTATTTCCATCATTATTTCTATTCTTACTATTAACATCCAAGGAGGGAAGGAGGGAGAAACAAAGCCAAAGAAGAATCTATTTTTTTTTTCCTGGTCTTGTCTCTTCCACTGATGTTGTCATATCCTCAGACGACTTCTTATGGTATCTTGGAACCTCAGGAGGCTGAGCTGTAACCTTCAGCCCCTCAAATGTTGCCCAAATCTTCTACAAATCTGTTTTCAACTCATGGGCAAATAAATAAATACAGGGAAACATCTGTGCCTCAGTTGGCACTTCCAATTTGTAATCTTACAGCAATTGCTCTGAAAGACATAGTTAGGCTTACCAAGATGGTATATCAAGATACTTTTGTGCCTCAAATGCTTCAGGATGTTTATGGTATCCTTTTTCAGTTTCTTCTTCTACCTAAATGACAGCTCTGTTGCAGCCCTATTTCTTTAAAATGATTGATCAGTGTCTTTCAACATCAGCAAATTTAAGATGTGTGGATTTCAACTCATGCTGGGTGGGGAATTCAGGGAATTCAAGTTCCTAGTGCTGGGAAACACTGATCAATCATTTTAAAGAAATAGAGCTGCAATCTATAGAATAACATCTGTCTAAGCTTTTTACTCTTTTTGTTTTTTTTAAAGCTAATAGTCTATACTTTTATGACACAAGAGGTGAAATGAATGCAGTTAAAGTCCATTTTAGGAAATATATGGACAAGGCTGAAATAAAAAATATAAAAGGGAAGCCATTACCTAGAATAAGTAACCTGACAACTCAAAATCTCCAAAGACAGCTTTGCTGTTTGATCCCCAAAACACTGGGAACATGGAATGCCACAACCCATTGCCTCTTTTAAACAACCATTTCAGAGAAAGGAGTCTCCCTAGGAGAGGGGGAAAAAACCTGCACACCATTATTTTGTGAAAATCTAAACTAAAAGTTAATGAAAATGAATTCAAAACAACGCCCATTATAGGAAAACAAATTGAAGCAGGCATCAAAGCTTCAGATTCATTCACATGTTTATTCAACATGTTCCAAAAGTTTTTACATGACATTAAACAAAATATGAGATTTTAAAAGAGAAAATATATATTCGAATACAATGCAAGCATACTTACAAATTTAGCATGATGTATTAAAATACACCTCAATCTTAGTGGTCAATAATTGTTACTATAAGCCTGGATACATGGAGTGCATATCTCTACAGATCTAGTCTATATTCAGAAATATATACAAATCAAATGGCTGTAGCTGGAAATTCCAACTACTGCAATAAAAACATAAACTAGCTAAATTAAATATATATGTGTATGTGTGTAAATATATGGGGATTGTTGTGCTTATTTTTTCCATTAATTCATTAAATATATGACTTTTGCAATCAGGAGACCCAGAGGCTTTTTTAAAAATTAAGAAACATGCCAGGAATTAGAAAATGGCAAAATCCAAACTAAATTTTGTGCACACATGGCAATATTACCAGCACTATGGCAACCTGTTATAAACCTCATTTGCAACTGATAGCATATGTAAATCTGTTAATAGATACGTATTATAATTTCCTCCTCTGTCATCAATCTTACTGCAAACTTAGGTGGTAAACTTTACTGGAAACTGAATTTTTTCATTTTTCCTGAAACCAGTTCACAAAGAACCATCAGTAGAAAATCTTAGGAAGGAACACACAGTATATACATTTTATAACACCCAGTATTAAAAAGAAGATCTAAGAATCAGGTTTGCTTTTAGATATTCCTCCAGTATCAATGTTCTTATGTTTTCAATGAAAATACTTTGAAATAATTTTTGAGCACAAAACAAACTTGCTCTAGGACAAAAACCATGTTCAATATTCTGTTTATTTATAGCTTAATAAAACAAAGAGGACCAACTGTAAATTTCTGGAAAATAATCTGCACTTGTAATGAAATCAATGGATTCCTCAAAGATTTTCCATTCTGTTCACTAAACATTAAACATTCCATTCTGTTCCTAAAACATTTATATTTAGGAATATTCACACTGACCTCAGAAGAATATCGTACTTCCGAAGATTGTAATTCTGCCTCCAAGACTGTCTGAACAGCCAACTCTTTGCTCCTATCCCTGAGCAATGCTCTACCCCACCCAGTTGGAACAGCTCAGTTGACAATTAGGTAGAAACCCAGATGTGCTAATCTATTTTTCTCACCAAACAGGTTTTCAAGTTTATATTAGCCAATGGATGGAAAAGACATTCAAACAAAATTAAAATAGTAGAAATACGCCAGACTCAAACTCTTAACATTTCTGAGGCAGGAAATTATTTTTTTAAACACTGACTCTACAATATTCTTTAAAGCCAAATATATTACAGTGTGTAAGTTCATAAAATACAAAGCAAAACTGCCTGAGATGGAATTCTAAAAAAATTTTCAGAAGAGAAAAAATGTTCTGGTGTTTCAGAAGGTGCATGAATTGCTAAGAAATGTGAGATAGAGAATAAAGATACTATTTTCCTTGAAAAACTTTATTTTGCTATTTTAAATGAACAAGTATCCTTAAATCCTGCAAAACGTTGTATTCCAAGTAACTGATTCATATAATGATTTTAAAAAAGGATTGCTGATTGGGGAAAGGTGGTAGTAGTGTAATATACTTAGCAAATTAGAGGCATTTTGTTTCTTTTAAAAATTGTAATTGATAATTTGGAACGAACTCATTTAGAAGTAATGATATATACATAATTTGCCTTTCTCTTCATTCTCAGCAGCAATTATAGTACCTGGTTGTAATGAACTGAGACTAATTCCAAAATGAAGCTGCTTTGAGGATTACTAAAGAAAGAGACATTTAGCTGTATTCACCTCTTTTCTCTCACATACAAACAAGCTGTCATAGCAAAGTTACTGAAAAGTGCTGGGGGGTGAGGGTGGGGTGGGCAGCTGTGAATAAAAGGGGAAATTCTCCATTTACACCTGACCCAGAGGTATGAAAATACATAGGTGGTACTGATTAGCTTTCCTTTATGAAGCTTCTGAAATGGGAAAATGTTAAACTCCCCTGTTTTATAGGAAGTACAGATATTCCCATAAAAGTGACCTGTATCTGTCAACTCTCTATTGCAACTTTGCATCAGAGGGAGTTGCACAGAACAGGTCCTCCTAACATCTCAGAGTTATGATAAAGAACGCAAAGAGGCAGGGCCACTCTAAAGCAGCTGCAATTTTGTAATAAACTTGTTTATAGTCTTGGAACTGCACAATCACTCCAGAACATGCTCTAATATGTCAGCTATATTGAATTAAGCTTTCAAAATAATTTATGTTTGCAAGTTAAGAAATGCAACACTGGAGAATGACTAGTTTGAGCATTCTAACAGATAACATAAAAAAAAAAGTACATTAAGAAAACACACACTCTCTCTGTCTGATTCCTGAATGTTCACTGGAGGACACAGTTGATTAACTTCATTTAAACAAGCATCAGTGCTTCCTAATTTAAGAACGTAAGTAGAAGTTCTGGCCAAGGATACAGTATCTCACAGCAATGAGAGGAAATTAATTTTATCTGTTACAGTAAATAAGAATTAGTGCATATGTATGCTATCATATGTATGTTACTTGCTTATACAGCCAACTCTAGGCATTCTGGCAATATCTACTCAAGCATAAGATGGGGGAAGTTACATTTTTCAAATCAGCAAGGAACATGCCTTTTTTTTTTTTTAACAAAATGTTACAGTTTGGGTAAACTGACTTAATTGCATTTTTAAACAAATTATCATCACCAACTCATATTGCTAGATTCAACTCAGGCATTTCCAAATCAATAAAAGCACTTGTATTTCAGTAACTGAATGCCAACTGTTTTCATTTTTAGACAACAGTCTTTAAAACTAAAAATACAAACCAGGTTTTGCATGAACCATAGTTTAACCCATGGTTTAAAATTGTTTGTTTTTACTTCTAGAATTTAGAAGCAGTGAAATCCAGAGTAATACAACAGCTATAGCGACAGCATGTCAGATAATGCGCTGTTATTATTAAAAATTCATTAAAAGCAAGGTATTTAGTTTGTTGGATGATTGCAAGCCATAGTTGTGAACTCAGAAACTGCAATATTGTCTAGTTAAATTTGGCATATCTCATTGAAGATTATGTCTGCTCTTTTGTTAGCTCTGGGTTCACCTTCCCAATGAAGAAGCAAGGCTGTGACTTTCAGATTCTCCTGAAATCACAACTAATGCTGGATCAGCAGGTGGAAGCCATGGCATGGGAGCCTTTGCCCAACCTACAGCAAATATGGCTGTTGCAGCCCTCTCTGGAGCAAGACACCTGGCAACAGAAAACATACCCTCATCGCCTGGAAACTGGGACTGGCTCTGAAAACTATCTGGCAACTGGGACTGATGCAGAATGCATTGGCCTGCAGTGAGAGCCACTGCAGCCATGTGACATAGTTCTGCAGGCCTTGCAATGGCTTCAAATACATTTCAACGTACAAGCTTTTTAAACCAAGGGTTACCACAGGAGTGGCATGCAGGGAATTGCAATTCAAATAAAAGATAGCAAGCACCAGGACAAGAATCTGGTACAATTTTCTTCAATTTTAATTAAATTTAAATTAACTACAGTTAATATGATATTTTATTAGATTAAAAATAATTCAGGGTAAGTTTTTGAATGTTTTGGGAATCACATCCAAGGCTTTTAGAGACCAACTTTTTGTATACAAAGCTTCTGGCACATTTTCTTGTTACTTTATTTAAATAAATTCTGTTTGGTTGCCTTTGATTTTACTACATTCAAGCTATTAATTTCTATCTTACCCAATGCCCTGAGTTGGGCATGACTGGTAGTAACAGAGAGAACATAGCCAATAGCACAATCTTTCCCACTGTCATTGAGGATATTTCTAGAGGATTCTTAATATTGGCAATCAAAAGGCAGTGTACCTTTTCCTCCTTAATGGAGTTTCTCTGGATAGAAAAGAGATATTATACTGGCCACTTCCCAGCTTTCTGATACAGCAGCCAACTCAGGGACATATTATGTATATTGTAAAAGATCAGCAATTTAATATAATAGAAATCACTGGATGGATATTATCTGTATTTTTTAAAATAAATATTCCAATAAACCAAATGCTGATACAAAAATTTCATTAAAACATTTAATGGACCAAAGTAATAAAAAGATGAAAATGTCAAGGGTCAGCATAAGCCACTACTTGTAACTTATAGATGAAATGACATATGTTGTGCCTCTGTACACGGCAGTGTTTCCATCCTTCTGATGACCTCTCACCACATTAAAAAGAGCCCTGTAGGAACAGAGTTTTCTACTTACCACCATGGCTAAGTAGAAATCTAAGTAATATTACAAGAGCATAAACTTCGAACGTTGCAGGCTGCCCATATATGGTCATCAAATATTGACTATCTTTACAGTTTTTTACTTGGGTGAACTACACAAATAAAAATCAAAAGCATGATAAACTAGCCAACTGAGTAAATTATTCATTTCCTTCCCCTTGGCTTATGATTTTTTTTAAAAACCCTAGTTATAAGCAGTATGTCAGATTTAAAAACTTTGGATTGCCTGCCCAACCAGATCATGCAACATAAATATTTCACAAAAAAAGGTTTATGAGGTTACTGAAACTTCTACTTCACATATCCATGCTGTAAAATGGGGGACCTCCAACATGCTATAAATACTTACTTGAAATGAGCCAAAATTTCCTTCTTCAACCAATTTTTAATTTTTTGAAATGTATTTTATCATGATGCCATGCACCCTGCAAAATGAAATCTGGGTTTCACCTTTACTTCCCCAAAATGCCACGGGGTCCTGCATTTACCATAATCATCCTTAGAAAACAAAGGCATCAGGCAGGCTGACACTCTGTTCTCCAGTATGACCTGATAATCCCTGACTGGATCCAATGACTGCTGGGATCTGAAAAGCTGGGATAGAGTAGGGGTTGGAAAATTGGCCAGGAGAATTACAGGACAAATACAAGGGCTGGGCTTTGGGAAGGTAGCTATGGATAAAGCGGTCATCCGGATTTTTGACTGAGCTGAGGAAATGGGGAAGAGCGGGACATGCGTTTGGTGATTCAGGTAAGAGAAAGAGGGGCGCACTGGCTAGCAGGAAGAGAGGGAGAGAGTTCTGTTGTGTTATCAGAGTACAAAGCTATGGGCCTAGAAGCAGTGGTTATATGAGATGAGATTTAGATCCCATCACAATATACAATATTACACAATAAACACAATAAATTAAAAATAGCCATTTTGCACATGTCCCATGGCAATTATTTTGTGTCAGTAATTTATGGCATGCTCGCAAAATTCCAGTTTTCTCCAAATTTCTACCAGTTAAAAGACACTGGCAAATCTTGCTGTAAAAGACTAGTTGATGTTATTATTATACTGGGAATCTCTTTATTGTCTCCAGATACAATTTGGAGGTCTGTCTATAATCTGCAATGCTCAGTATGTCTTAGGACCTCCGTTATCTGAAAGATCATATTATTCTGTATAATTCTTATTGGATTTTAAGATTCTTGGGCAACCTGAATCAATCTGGTGCAAACTCAAGGACAGGACTTTCTTGATGTTCTTCCCAAATTTTACAACTCCTTTACAAGTGCTTAATCCATAAACTGAGTTGTAAATATGTTCATACTGATTTAAGTAGTTGCTTTCTTAATTTTATTTATGCTTTCTACCATGTTATTTTCTTTGGTTTTATGTTATTGCTATTCTATATTATTCTATATTTTACTCCATTTGCATCATTGATTTATCCAACTTTGTTTCTACCTTCACTCCAAGAGCCCAAGGTGGCTTAAGCAGCATTCCTCCTCCAATTTTCCTCCATGATAACAACACTGTGAGGTTGACCTGAAAAGGAATCAGAGACCCTTCGGAGTTTCCATGGCTGAGGGTAGACTAGTATCTCAGTCTCTCTGGTCCTAGTCTACATCATTTAAGCTCCTTGGGTTATATATGGTAAGAAAAAGGAATACAAATTCATAAATAAATATTACCTAATTAAAATATGTTTTACGTAGCAACCTTTGATAAAATATTTCACAATTCTTTCACAAAAGTCTTAAGTTTCTAATCCAAATTTCTATCTTCTAGAGACAGAGTTCATTATTAATATGAAAATATAAAACAGTAATCTGGTCATGTCAGACTTACATTTCATTTCAAACTCATCTCTAGTTCCGCTTTTGAAAAACGCACCTGTCTGTGAAATAATATTGCCAGACTATTCCAGCTCATAATAAAACTGTTTGCAAAGAAATACATAAACATCTTTAATTACAATCTCTTGTTCTATTTTGTAATGAGTTAATTAAAATTGAGACTTTTAAAGGGATCAAGCATTTGTGCAGGTAGGGTGGGGGAATGTGTAATGTAATAATCTACAGGGAATTCTAGAAGACATAACTAACTATTATGCATTTGCCAAGTGACTGAAAATCACCACAACAGTTGCCCTCCTATACATACATCAGAATTGCTTTCAGAGAAGAAATAAAATGTATTAAAAGGAGAATTGCCTAGATTTCATGCAGTCAGCTGAATAAATCCTGGCAAAAGTATAAATGAGAAACAGGATGATAAAGAAAGAGAGAGCAGACATAGCAAAAAATTTAAGCAGCAATATAGTCTGTTGTCAGACACCACAGAAGCTCTCTATTTTTTGTTAAAAGTAACCTCATTTACTCTCATGTAGCTGACAATATAATATTTGTAAAGCAATCTGGCAAAAAAAGGTAAAAAAAATATATAAAAAACTGGAGCAAAAGAAGCAATGGAACTGTTACAATTCAGTACAGTGAATTAAGTAATTCTTAAGTTTATAATCCAATTTTTTAAAGAAGCTAAGCAATTTAATGGATGAACTCATTCCCCCCATATAATGTATATACAGAAAATAAACAATTGAAAAGTATTTCTTAATGCAAAACCTAAAGTGGGAATTTTCAAATCTTAATATATTCATGAACACATAATTGTAGAAAACTACAATTACTAGATACTGAAGGATGTGAGCTTCCCTTCCCATTTATCAGACATTTTCATCTAAAAGATAAGAAGAATTAGAACTTTTAGAAGAATAAACATAATCATAATTATGAAAATAAAGGTTCAAATTCAATTCTTTCTGAATTGGCAGTGAACCATTTTGTAGTGATAATACTGCTCTCAGAACATCTCTATACACTGCAATTTATTTTAATAAGCTGACCAGATTTTTAAAATGTGGAAATGAATTGCATAATACCTATAAGTAAACTCAAACTAGATACTATTAAATCAGGGATACACAAACGTTACTGAGTGATGCAGAGTAAGCCAAGCTATAAAGCAATTTAGAAATCTTCGATTGTTCAAGATATACAAATGGTGGATATTATTCATAATCAAGATAGGTATGTCAATGGGAATTGAATATAGGTACAGCTTCTACTGGTTCCATCTGGTTCATTTTTTATGCAAGCCCTGGGGTCATTTCAGAATGACCTGTTTCCTATTATAAGTTAATCCTAAGAACAGCATGCTCTCTTGTCAGGTATCATAGAATTGCCTGCTGTCTGACAAACTGAGCTCTTCCTATCATTTCAGAACAAAAGAAAATCAGTTCAGGTCCCAAATAAGAGGACAAAATTACCTTCAAGACATTAAGAATATACCAAAAATATTTGAATGTGGTAAAACATTTCTAGGAACAGTATACATATACAGTGGGGCAAAAAAATATTTAGTCAGCGACCAATTGTGCAAGTTCTCCCACTTAAAAAGATGAGAGAGGCCTGTAATTTTCATCATAGGTATACCTCAACTATGAGAGACAAAATGGGGGAAAAAATCCAGAAAATCACATTGTCTGATTTTTAAAGAATTTATTTGCAAATCATGGTGGAAAATAAGTATTTGGTCACCTACAAACAAGCAAGATGTCTGGCTCTCACAGACCTGTAACTACTTCTTTAAGAGGCTCCTCTGTCCTCCACTCGTTACCTGTAGTAATGGCACCTGTTTGACCTTGTTATCAGTATAAAAGACACCTGTCCACAACCTCAAACAGTCATACTCCAAACTCTACTATGGCCAAGACCAAAGAGCTGTTGAAGAACACCAGAAACAAAATTGTAGACCTGCACCAGGCTGGGAAGACTGAATCTGCAATAGGCAAGCAGCTTGGTGTGAAGAAGTCAACTGTGGGAGCAATAATTAGAAAATGGAAGACATACAAGACCACTGATAATCTCCCTTGATCTGGGGCTCCATGCAAGATCTCACCCCGTGGGGTCAAAATGATCACAAGAACGGTGAGCAAAAATCCCAGAACCACACGGGGGGACCTAGAGAATGACCTGCAGAGAGCTGGGACCAAAGTAACAAAGGTTACCATCAGTAACATGCTATGCCACCAGGGACTCAAATCCTGCAGTGCCAGACGTGTCCCCCTGCTTAAGCCAGTACATGTCCGGGCCTGTCTGAAGTTTGCTAGAAAGCATTTGGATGATCCAGAAGAGGATTGGGAGAATGTCATATGGTCAGATGAAACCAAAGTAGAATGTTTTGGTCTAAACTCAACTTGTTGTGTTTGGAGGAGAGAGAATGCTGAGTTGCATCCAAAGAACACCATACCTACTGTGAAGCATGGGGGTGGAAACATCATGCTTTGGGGCTGCTTTTCTGCAAAGGGACCAGGACGACTGATCCGTGTAAAGGAAAGAATGAATGGGGCCATGTCTCGTGAGATTTTGAGTGAACACCTCCTTCCATCAGCAAGGGCATTGAAGATGAAACGTGGCTGGGTCTTTCAGCATGACAATGATCCCAAACACACCGCCCGGGCAACGAAGGAGTGGCTTTGTAAGAAGCATTTCAAGGTCCTGGAGTGGCCTAGCCAGTCTCCAGATCTCAACCCCATGGAAAACCTTTGGAGGGAGTTGAAAGTCCGGGTTGCCCAGCGACACCCCCAAAACATCACTGCTCTAGAGGAGATCTGCATGGAGGAATGGGCCAAAATACCAGCAACAGTGTGTGAAAACCTTGTGAAGACTTACAGAAAATGTTTGACCTCTGTCATTGCCAACAAAGGATATATAACAAAGTATTGAGATGAACTTTTGATATTGACCAAATACTTATTTTCCACCATGATTTGCAAATAAATTCTTTAAAAATCAGACACAGTGTGATTTTCTGGATTTTCCCCCCCATTTTGTCTCTCATAGTTGAGGTATATCTATGATGAAAATTACAGGCCTCTCTCATCTTTTTAAGTGGGAGAACTTGCACAATTGGTGGCTGACTAAATACTTTTTTGCCCCACTGTATTTTATAATCATGAAAAATATGTTTTACTTTTCTCTCTTGCTAATTAGTAGAATGGAATATCTATGGTCAGGTAGGGTTAACTGGTAAATCAATTAAGTACTTCTGGTTTTCAGTAACAATTGTATTTCAAAAATCAACCTGTGGCCTTTTCATGCAGCACACTTATGCTAATCATTAGGAGGCTAAGTAGAGATAAAACACACACAGTTTGGGAGATCTTAATAAACTTCTGTTGATCCTTTCGCATGAATGCTCCAATCTCTTACTTTCAGAAATCTCTCTCTGTATGCCTTACGTTTATTCTTCACTGCATATGGAACTCTGAACATAACCATATGAGTCAGATATTTCAGATTGACCAGAGGCATAATAAAAGAGCAGAAATTATTTAGCTTGCTATACACTGATGTAAGTAGAAGGTATGGGTGAAACTAAAAGGAAAATATTAGGCTGGAAAACAGGAAGGCTCCCAAAGAATCCAATTGCAAGACACTGTGCAAGTTTTTAAGTTTTATTTATTAAAGTAGTATCTACATGAAATAAGAAATAAATTCTATGGTTCAAGATATGACAATATATGACAATGGTGTATACATACTTAGGATAACTCCCTAGATAGAATTAGCTTGAGATCATAAAATGGGAATAAAAACAATGATTTTTTAGTATTTAGACTTATGCAGCATATCACCCAGTTCAATATAGTTTAATCTTGAGTGTTGTCTGTACTCAGTTTTAACTTTGTACTGCCTTTTAAATAATTATTTTTATTATAGTATGATGGAATACAATCATGGATAAACAACAACAGTGGTGAGAACCTTTTAGTTTGAAATGGGGACTAGTCACAATTATACATATTTAGGATAATTCTCTAGATAGAATTAGCTTGTTCTGAGTTCATAAAAATTTAAGGGACTAATCTTAACTCTAATCTAACGTTGGATTACTCCAGGTACCTAACAATCTATCCATCCAATGATGTCCTTCCCAAAGGTAAAACAGTTTCTAGCACTATTTCTCCTCTTTCTAGCAATGTAAATATTTTCAAAGAATGTTTCCTTGGCCTCTCTTGCCAGCTTTTAAATGCTCAGTGGCAATTCTGGTAGGAATTTCCTGTCTTGCTTAATATATGCAGATCTTTCCTGCCAGGAAGAAATGTTTTGACTATCTTGGCAAACTAGCAGTCTGCTCCTATCTTCTTGCCTCTTCATTCACTGGCATTATTAATTAAAATTAGGGAATCAGATTCTCAGAGAGCAAAAACTGCCTTATACAATGCTGGCCAAAAATAGAATTCAAAATTCTCTCTTTCCTCATCTGCGAGGTCAACATGTTATTATTTTATAGAATTGTAGAGTTAGAATTTAAGCATCAAGTCCAACTGCTTGCTCAATGCATAAATCCAAATTAAAGCATCCCAAAGAGATAGCTGTCTAGCTCTGCTAGAATACATCTGATGAAGGAGAATCTATTTGCTCTAGGTAACTGATTCCACTGTCAAATGGCTTTTATTGTTGGAAACTTTTTCTAACATTCAATCAGAATTTGCTCTCCTTCCCATCTATCCCATGCTGAACTGTGCAACTTAAACAGGTCATTTCACTCTGTTGTTCTTAATAATATATGCTGTATTGGCTATAGATATAGTGGGAACTTGAGGAAAAATGAGAGCGGGGCGGGGGGGACAGAAACACTAAGGAATGAAGTTCTGTTCTTACAAAAATTGAAGTAAGTAGGCTAAAGGTAAGAGCCAGTTTGGTGTAGTTGTTAAGGCATCAGGCTAGAAACCGGAAGACCATGAGTTCTAGTCCCACTGTAGGCACAAAGCCAGCTGGGTGACCTTGGGCCAGTCACTTTCTCTCAGCCCTAGGAAGCAGGCAATGGCAAACCACTTCCAAAATCTTGTCAAGAAAACTGCAGGGACTTGTCCAGGAAGTTACCAGGAGTCAACATTTATTTGAAGGCATACACAGAAGAACCAAGGTTAAAGGCAGCTATGGTATGCCAGGTACCTCAGTAAAATTTGTCAGGAAATATATAACATAACCAAAACAATAACATAACCAAAAGCATACTCAAGGGAAGACTGAAATAGAGCTGGCCTTTAGTAAGCATTTTTAATTCTGTGGCATCAAATTGGCCACTCTCCAAATGAGATCTGCACTGATGGCATGTCATTCAAGAAGCAGTTTAGAAAATCATCATATTAAGCTATTTGCCATTCTCCCGGAGGCTGAGCACAAATGACTTACAAATAATAGCACCAGAGACCACATGCATGGTGGCTTTTTAGAACTCATCTGGAAATGTTTTGCTTTTTTTTTCCCTCAAAAAGTCTTTCCAACTGGAGTAGAAACTGACACAAAGACCACAATTCCAAAATTCATTCCAGTTTTAAGATGATGCTTTTTTTTCTTTACAAGCTAACTGGGTGGATTGAGTACAGTATAGAAAATGAGATGGTAGATCTTGTAATGAAACTACACAGAAAACTAAATCTTTTTAAAGAACAAAGCTGCAATTCTACAAAATGTAGAGATTACAAAGGCACCTATCCATATGTAAGACATTTGGCCCTCTCTGTTCTCTTCCATGAAACATTACTTTCATACAGGACCAAAAGACATGCAGGTCTTTGTGTACATGTCAAACACATCATTTACTCTATTTGTATTTAAAGTTAGGGAACAGATGCCTACTATTTATACAAAAATGCACTGTGTTTAACGTACACACAGCTAGCCCCAAAATAATGCTGTCATCTAAAAGAAACCGGCTGCATGAATGAGTCAGATATATACTACTAAACTAAAAAAGACCAGTATTATGTAAGAGTAAGAGCACTTTTATTTTTAAGCTAATAGATCATTGCCACTCCAAAACATTCCAGTTTCAAGCTGCAATAGTCTGGAACACCACAAACCACTTCCTGTTCTGGAAAAACTAGTGTCAGAAAATTATGAGCCAGCCCCATCAGGAGAGACAGAACGTTCCAGAATCAGACTACTTTCACACCCAACATTTTGTGCACAACCAGTGCTGAAGGCTTTCTAAGGCAAAACTGAGCCTCTTTCTACAAAGTAGAGGAGCTACACAAAGCCCTGAGCATAATGATGCAACTGACCAAAGGTGAGGAAAAAAATACTTGGGAGTTGTGAACACAGAATTAGGTTTATGTGAAGGAGCAGGAAAGGAAAGACCCTTTTAAAATGGAAAGTGTGAGGAAAATCTCTTCAGAAGCAGAGAACAGAGGAGAATGAAAGAATCTGCCTAATAATAGACAAATTTCTTAGGGCACTTTCACATTGCTCCTGGGTCCATTCCATTCAATTCCAATTCTTCCATGGCAGTTGGAAGTTGCCTGCCATTAAAACCACTAAATCAATGAA